>NC_137085.1:45466828-46066828 GCF_951640355.1 Cnephaeus nilssonii | reverse complement strand
CATTCCCATTTTTTTCAGATAATAAAATGAGGAAGCAAAGCTTCAGGAGGTTATGTAAATAGCTCAAGGTCACATACCAGCAGGTGGCAAATTTAGAGTAAGAATCAGGTCTATCTAATTCCATTGTACCCACCAAACTTGACAACAAACTCCACAGCATAAGCAGTGGGACAAGAGTTAAAGCTGGGTTTAGAGGAAGATGGAATTGGTCCTGGTTATTAGGGGGCAAGAGGGTTGTGTAGTGAGCTTAAAGGGATGTGTAGGTTTAACCAAAAAAAGAAAGGATGTAAGGGAAGGAGGTACATAAACAAAGATATGAGGCATAAATATGGCATTACTTGGAAAATATCTATGTTTAGAGCATATTATATATGTAAAAGATGACTTTTAAGACTAAAAAACAATACCATGTTGTGAAGAGCATTTGTCTGCTAGACTATGGAGTTTCTTCTTCCCTTCAAACTGGGAACATATTAGTCAGAAAGTCTTGTGGTCAGCTGTACAACTTTTAAAGTCGCTCTTTAGTCAAATGGAAAATAAACTTGACATTTCTCTCCTATATCCTTCTCTCCCCCTACATCCACCTCCCTGGTGACCCTACATAGAGGTGGCGACACTACAAGGAATTGGGTGTTTGTTTCCCAGCACTCTGTCCTTGGCCAGATAGTCTTGAATCTTGGTCTTGACCTCAGAGTTATTCAGATTCTATTTGATGAACTTCATTCTAAAAACAGAAAATAACAAAAGCATCCTTCTGTTTCTCTGGCCATCCCAACGAAGGGTCTAGATATGCAGACAAATTTAAATGTTCTGGAAAGCTATGGCCAAGAGAAGTGAGGGAGCCCTTCTCTTTTGTTTAACACAGCTCTGTCCCATCTCCATCCAGCTCAGCTCAACCCCTCTGCCCATTCTATCTGCCTAGAGCCACAGTATACTCTACCCCACTCTAAACTTTTTTAGTCCAAATTTTGAAATCACATCCCTTCCCTTCCATGCAATCTCCTTTTCTATCCCTCTCTCAATTTCTAAGTCCTCTTTCCCTTTACTCAGTCCTGACCCAAACCCACCTCTGATAATTCCATTTTTGGGGGAGAACCTAGTGATAGCTGTTCTTCAGTTGACCAAGCCACCACCCAACATTGGGGACAAAAATAGAAGGTGGTATATAATAAACCTTCCTATTAACCCAGCTGTGAGTCTTATGTTGGTAATTAGCACTATTCACATTGTATGTAAAACAAACAGGTTCATCTTAGTTTAGTGATGATAGTCATTGACATTTATGGAACATTCCTTCTGCAGTATTCCCAATAGTCATCTAAAGAAATGAATTAACCTTCATTGATATTCAAGAATATAGCATTGGACAAAAGAAATCCCCTTTTTTATATGGTGACATGAAACCCCTTAACAAAATGTTAGATTATCTGTCCTATAGTTACTGTATCATCTTTGTACATCTTCCTTAATCCCACTCTCTGTAGGTCCTAATTCTTAAAATCCTTCAAGTTCATGTCAAACGGAACCTTCTGAAAGGATATTTCTCATGTGGGATCTTAAATAAAACAGGGGACTTAATGGGGTTAAGAACATGCTATCAGGATATCATTAAGACAAGTGGACCCCTGAGGGTGATAAAGCTGTGGGAAGACATGCACATTTAGAACAACTCATTCTATATATTTCAGGGCAGTGATCGCTCCAACAAGTAAGGCCACTGCAAATCAAGGATTATCAGCCTATCTCCAATTAGTACTTACCTTCTCTGGAACCGTGTTGCCATCAGGACATTAGAGTGGATTTTCAAACATACCCTAAGATGACAGATCCTGACTAATATAAAAAATTTCAAACTAGGTGTCAAGCATATACTTTACAATTGCCAAACACTGGGAATATAAAAGAATCGTTTGAGAGAGGTAATTTGTGATGATGGGGGAGAGGATTATTCCCTTATATTTTAAGTCAACAGGACCATTCAGAGAGTTTGATATGCGATCCATGACACTTTGGCCTTGTGTCTGACACCCATTTGAATAATTTTGATGGCAAGGGAGAGGCTGGGTAGCAGCTTAAGTAGTACATTGTAGAGTTGCTGTTGCATGGGGTATGGCCCCCATTCCAGAGACTTTGAAGGAAGGATGAATGAGAATTTTCCATGGAGCACATAGGGGATATGTGGGAGAAATAAAACTGCCCTGCAGTTGTTTGAAATCTTGCCCAAGTGTGTCAACTGAAGGGACAATTGGACTCTCAAAAGAGAGGGTCTGTGTGGAGTGAATAACTAAAAAACTAGGAGGAAAAGACAAAACAACAAAAAAGGAAGATACATCACCTGGAATGTGCAACTTATGTTCTCAGGAGGGCCTGTAAACAACCTCAACAATATCTAAAACCTTTGTCAGGACAGAGAGCATGAAGTTGTCTTAGCTAACTAACCATCAAGTAAGAATATTCTTCCTCCATTGCTTCCTTTTCTTCCTCTGGGTTTAGCCCTGGTGGTAATAAAACCATGATACTAGATGACAGAAAAGACATTGAGTCATAAAATAGGAAAAGAGAAAAGAAGTAAGGACCATGCCTTCTTTCCCTGTCTTGGGGCTTGTCAAAAACCCTATCTAGGAAGAGAAAATATTGTGATTTGAATTAAGTTCAGTGTTTAATTAATATATGGACTTGGCACTTCCCTAAGCTTGAGCATCCATACCCTAGTATCATGGATTGAAGAGAGACTAGCAAATAAAACAATGAAGCCAGTTAATCTAGACCACTGTTTCTATATAAATAGAAGTTTGCATACACTTATAAATAGGCATATATCAGTTTGAGGAAGTTGGTTTGTTTGTTTTTAAGGATGTGAAATACTTGAGTAGTTTACTTACTTAGGGGAAAGAATTAGTAGAGAGGGAGAGATTTCAGTCTTAAGAGTGGAGAAAATTGATGGTGCAAGTCCTTATAGAGGCTAGAAGAGAGATATTTTAGTGAAATAATTGTTTTGGAAATGAGGAAATGTATTGTCCTCTGAGACTGGAGATACATAATTTAGGACAGTTGGGGATATAATGTAGTTAAATCTGCAGTTTAAGTGTAAAAAATTGAGGGAGTCATACAGCCAAGAGAGCATTCTCATCTAGTTTTGTTAGAGGATTCTCAGTGCCAGTAAGCTAAGGAATGGGCCGGGCATTGTGGTGCCTAAGAAAAGAATCAGGACACTCATGGAGGCATCCTGGAAGGTTTCTATTTTTAGCATTTCTGATTCATCTTTTCAATCCCATAGCCCCGTGCCCCCTGAGGACATCTTTCTCCCAACTCTCTCTTTTCCATAGCTATGGGAGAAAGTGAATTGGGATCCGAGAAAGTTTTACTAAGCAGACAGTATTCAGAGAAACAAAACAGCAAGAATTGAGTTCTGAGGTAGTATGTTTATGTCTTGAGTAGCTTGAGGTCCATCTTGTTTAATGGGTGCCACGAGGGAGAACCAAGATAACAAACCACAAAAGAGTGGCCAATCATGTACTGAGGTTAAGACATTGTCTAGATTTTATCTAAGACAGATTAACCTTTGCCTATTCTATGTCACCTCAGGTTTTCAAGAGGCTTCCTCTATAGGTAGTGGCAGGAACAGGGATACTAGTTGTTTGAATCTACCAAATCCACTATTCATTTTGCTATCATGTGCCTATGGTCATAGATGTTAGGTCATTCTTGCTAAATAACATTGCTCCCAACTAACTTACGTGCTTTAACCAATTACTTTATGACCAAATACAGTCTTAGCTGGTAGCCTCCACAAGTAAGAAGGCAAAATGTGTTGTTGGAGTTAGTCCAGTTATATCCAGTATTTTATTAGTCCTTCTGTCTCTAACCCTTTATATTTGGTGTCCACTCTTTAAAACTAGAGGACTCACTTTGTAGGCATCTAGGTTTTTCATAGTCATGAGGACCATTCATAAATAGCTTGGCAGAATTTCACATTTACATGGTATGTCTTCTAGAGGTGATTCATGTTAATTCAGCCTTTTTGGAGCTCTTGCTATGTGAAGAACTCTATGCTAGGTACTGAGAGACAGAGATCTACTGGATGAAATGTCTGCTCTTTAGGAGCTCACAATACCTAATTGAGAAGGCAAGCATAAATACAGTCAGCACAAGGTAGATAATAAATGCTATATCAAAGATAGAGTCCCTCCTCATGGATTCAAGCCCATCTTTTTAATTTTTTGTATTTATTTTGCTAAAGGCAGAAACATAATCAGAAGTTTTAAAATTCCACTTTTACAATCAAATTTTGAAGATAACAGGGATAATTCTTATAGTAATCTGATTCTTTTGCATCATCAATATTCTTTTCAAATGGAAGAGTTATATATTTTACTTAAAAAGTAACTGGTAACTTCATAGATATGAAATTGTGAATAAAACAGGGATTTGCCAGAGGTTCTTTCAGTAGATGAATGTGACCATTTAGTAAATTCCTGGATAGTTGAGAGACCCCCATCTCCAGGATGCCTTGTTTAGTGTCTGGTTCAAAACAGGGTTTATAACCAACACTTTGTAAGAAAAGTTGCTAATATATAGATCCCCTATCCAAATTGCTTTTCACTGAGCTCCCAGTAAAAGTCCTTCTATGCGTTTTCACTGTTGTTGTGCTACATTCCAAGTTCAATGAACTATGCAAGCTGAGACATGGTTTATTTAAATGGATTTTGTGGAAATGTAACACTAGCTTTCCAACACCTGTTGCATTTCCATATAGACTCAATAGAAAGAAAATGCTATTCTCAAGCTTAACATGCAGAATATTATCTCAAAATCTCTGCTTTTGATTGAGGTAGGAGAGGCAAGTTGTCTTTATCTTCTTTGTCATTTATTCACTCAGTTAATCATTCATTCATCCCTCATGTACTGGACCTTTGGGCTGTACCAGGCCCTGTGGGTATCACTGGTTATACAAAGATGACTAATCACAAAAAGCACGAGGGAAAAAAGCACATGTAGTGAAAGGCCTTATTTCTTCCTAACTACCAACCATCATGTCCATTGCAGAAGTCCAGCTATTCTTTTTCAAGTGACTTCTACTGTATTGAACATTCACAGAAAAGTAGTTGTATTCTTGTCATTGAAAGTGTGGACTCTGGCCCAGATGGCATGGCTCAGTGGTTGAACGTTGATCTATGAACCAGGAGGTCATGGTTCAATTCCCAGTCAAGGCACATGCCTGGGTTGCGGGCTCGATCCCCAGTAGGGGGCGTGCAGGAAGCAGCCAATCAATGATTCTCTCTCATCATTGATGTTTC
This sequence comes from Cnephaeus nilssonii, assembly GCF_951640355.1. NCBI lineage: Eukaryota > Metazoa > Chordata > Mammalia > Chiroptera > Vespertilionidae > Cnephaeus > Cnephaeus nilssonii. Next base: position 46,061,531 of record NC_137085.1, on the reverse strand, counting down.
TATCTCTCTTTCTTTCTCCCTTTCTCTCTGAAATCATCAATAGAAAATTATATATATATATATATATATATATATACTAGAGGCCCAGCCTGCACCCTCTCACAGTCCAGGAGCCCGTAGGGAGCAGGCCTAAGACATCAGTCGGACATCCTTAGAGCTGCTGTGGAGGCAAGATAGGCTCCCGCCACCGCTATTGCACTTACTCCCCCTGTGGGAGCACACTGACCATCAGGACACAGCTCCTGCATTGAGCATCTGCTCCCTGGTAGTCAGTGCGCATCATAGTGACTGGTCGTTCTGCTGTTCCGTCAATTTGCATATTAACCTTTTATTATATAGGATTTTTTAAAGTGTGGACTCTGGACTAGATGGTCTATTTTCAAAGTGGAATCATGCCAATTACTTGTGCCACCTTGGAAAGTGACTAAGTTTTCTTATCTTATATATACAACAATAATTATACCTACAACAAAAGATTTTTGAAAAGACAATGCCTGGGAGATAGCAAGCAATTAAAAGCCATGAGTTGGCTTTTGTTTTTGTGTTGCAGAGATGACACAGCATTTTTGTATATTTGACATATTTTGTATATTCCTTAGAGATGTTGAGAACAAGGCAATTTACCCTCCTTGGCACCCTGCACTTCATTTGGAGTGCATCTACACAGATACCAGGAAGAATCATAAATTGGATATGGAGAGAGGGGACCCAGGGTAGATGCAAGTAATCCTAGGAAGGAATAGCATGGCAACTGAAATCACAGGCCACAAGGTACTAGGTTCAAAATATCCCATAAGATTCTCTAGCACAAAGCCTTCCATTTTCAGATAATTAAACCTAACTGGAGAGGATGTCACTTATACATGCTTTCCTAGAGAAAGAGTGATAGAGTTGGGACTCCTAGTTCATCCCACAAATTGAAGATTCAGAGTTACATAATAGTTTGGTAGAGAGATCCGACTAGAGAAAAGGACTACAGGCTGATGTGTATTCCTTTCTTAGCGCTGGTCTAACTTGCCTATTCCTTTTCTACCCTTCCTTCATCAATAGCTTGTTTACCACCTCCAAAGGCCCCACTCTGGGCACACATTTTGGTTTCAGTCACTGGAAAGTTATCCAGTTGATGTGACTCCTGTTTACCTTTCTAAGTAACTGAGAAATCTTGCTCAGGTCAGACAAACCACTTCAGCTAAAATATAAACATTAAATAGAAAAGAAAAATAACAATGCAAGAAACTTTATTTATTAATTTTCACTTAATCCTTCATAACTCTACGAAGTAGGTGTTATGATAATCACTATTCAAAAGCTGTGGGCACCATGGCACAGGGAAGTTGAGTGACTTGCTCAATGTCCCATAGCTCGTTAAGTCAGAACTAGAATTTAAAACTAGGTTTGACAGTGAGCAAATGTTCATGAGTTCTTAGTAAACTAGAAATAAATGGAATTATCAAAGAGAATAATATTAACTTCATTTTCATGATCTACCTTATATGGAAAATAGGGAAAAAATCTACCAAGTCTTTATCTAGAGGTGATTTTTACGTTTGTAAACAATATTTTCCAAATTTTCTACAATGAAAATACTTGCTTTTATAATAAAATGACACTATAAATGTTATCTTGAAGAAATATTGGATCTGTGAAACTAGGAGTTCAATGGCAAGAATGTAGAGGTTAACTAGTCTTAATTCTCCTTGGGATCAAAGAACTCTCATTTACAAAAATAGAGACATTTAATTGAGTCTAAGAGCCTGTTTATCTTTCACTTATATTCCAAAAGAAAAGAAAGTTCTCATCTAAATTGTAATTCAATCCATGTGTCCCTAAAAATTTCCCTGCCACATATTTATACTATATCCACTCACTAAAACTCCATTCAATCTAAATGCAAACATTTAATCTCAGTACAAAGGAACTTGCTATCACCTTGATTTCCCCACCCTATTTTCCACAGACAACTCTCTCTTAGTTATAATTAATCACAATTTAATGTAAAGGGAAAGTTATGAAGATCATTCAACAATAACTATAAATTTACTGCATTTAAAACAATACTTTATATGAGTTCTGTTTCTATTTCTTCCCAATATCAGTCGTGCGACCTTCACACAGCAGTGTAACCTTTCTGGACCTCAATTACCTAATCCTCTCTAAAAAAATGGTAATATGCAAATCAACCATCACTCCGCTACATAAGCCACGCCCACCAGCCAAAGCCACGCCCACCAGCCAATCAGGGCGAGTATGCAAATTAACCCCAATCCAAGATGGCTACAGCCACAGAGAGCAAGGTTTCCCAGGTAACAGAGGAAGCCAAGCTTTCCATAGCCGTTGCAGGCCTAAGCCTCCACTCAAGCTACAAAGTTTCAATTATAGAAGGTAAACAAATTCAAACAAATGGCGGCAGAATGGAGCTTGAGAGAGCAGGCCAGGGTTGCCGGGGGCAACAGGGGAAGCAAAGCTTTCCGCACACCCTGGCTGGGCTCACCCGCTTAAGGCTACAAAGTTTCAATTGTAGAAGGTGAATTAACTGCCACAGAAATGGCTGCCGCCCCAGGCTACAAAGTTTCAATTGTAGAAGGAAAATAAATTCCAGATACCAGGGCCTCCCCTTGGGTTGCCAGGAGGCGTGGCCGGCCTGCAAACCACCACAGGCCCCTCGCTCAGGCTGCCCCACACCCCAAGGGAACCCCCACCCTTATCTGTGACACCCTTCAGGGCAAACCAGCTGGCCCCCACCCCTGTACCAGGCCTCTATCCTATCTAATAAAAGAGTAATATACAGATTGGTCATCACTGCAACACACAATATAGCTGCCCCTATGTGGTCAAAGATCCTGCCCCAATGTGGACACAAGATGGCCACCACAAGATGGTCAGCAGGAGAGGGCAGTTGGGAGGCACCCGGCCTGCAAGGGAGGGCAGTTGTGAGGGACCAGGCCTGCAAGGGAGGGCAGTTGAGAGGGACCAGGCTTGCAAGGGAGGGCAGTTGGAGGTGATCAACCCTGCAGGAGAGGGCAGTTAGGGGTGACCAGGCTGGCAGAGGAGGGAAGTTGGGGGCAAACAGGCTGGCAGGGGAGCAGTTAAGTATCAACCAGGCTGGCAGCGGAGTGGTTAGGGGGTGATCAGGCTGGCAGGCAGAAGCGGTTAGGGGCAATCAGGAAGGCAGGCAGGCAAGCAGTTGGGAGCCAGCAGTCCTGGATTGTGAGAGGGATGTCTGACTGCCCGTTTAGGCCCGATCCCACCAGGATCGGGCCTAAACGGGCAGTCGGACATTCCTCCAGAAGTCCCAGATTGGAGAGGGTACAGGCTGGGCTGAGGGACAACCCCCCGCCGTGCACGAATTTCGTGCACCGGGCTTCTAGTCTGTAAAATAAGGAGGTTGGACTAGATTTGTGTTATCCAAATTGGCTATTGAAATTAAAATTAATTGAACTTATATACAATTTAAAATTCAGTTTCACCCTAGCTAGTTTGGCTCAGTGGATAAAGTGTTGGCCCTTGGACTGAAGGGTCCTGGGTTCAATTCCAGTCAAGGGCATGTGCCTTGGTTGCATGCTTGATCCCCAGCCCCAGGGGAGGCAACCAATTGATGTTTCTCTCTCACATTGATGTCCCCCTCTCTCTGTCTCTCCTTCTTCCTTCTACTCTCTCTAAACACAATGGAAAAATATCCTCAGGTGAGGATTCACCAAAAATAATTTTTAAAAATTCAGTTTCTCAGTCAAACTAGCCACATTTCAAGCACCCAATATCCACATGTAGCTAGTGACTAGCAGCTGCCATATTGGATAGCATAGATATATAATATTTTCATCATCACAGGACATACTCTTGGACAGTGTAAGAATGACAGATGCTTACTGTATGGAGCATTTGCAGGTGCTTAAGTAAACCTCATTTGATTCCCTTTACCATAGCCCTGTGAAAAAATGTAGAAGTTGATAATCCTATTTTACTTATGAGAAGTGAAGCCCAGAGTGGCAAAGGTGACTTGCCCAAGATCAAAGAGGGCTCAACCAAGATTTTCTTTTATTTCTAAGACTTCCCTATATTTTTTACTTGACATCCTACCTTCTAAAAATAAATATCTACAACTTAGAGAGGCCACTGATGCTCACTGACACCAAAATTGATCAAGCAACAATGGGAACTTTCTTTCTGCCTAGCGTGAGTACAGGCACTATGGGAGAGAAAGCACCACCTAAGATCCTTGCATCCAGGAGCTTGCAATGTAGTTGAGAGCACAAGTGTTGTTAATAATAAAATTAAAAAAATAGATAACCCATACTGTTTCTAATCCAAACTTAAACATATGCCACTAAATATTAAAAGACACAGGAAAAATAAATGAAAGTGGATTCTTATGATGATCAGGTGTCGAGGTGGGGAAGTTGAAAGGGAATTGCTGTTTTTCAGTAATTATTATATTTGCCTTTTTAAACTAAATACAAATATTATTTTGATTAGGAGAGAAATTATATAAAATAATTGGACTCTTGTGACATTATACATTAGTCTTTTCTTCTGCATATCAAATAATTACAGTTATAAAACCAGTCTTTTTGCATCAGTCATAGTCTAATTTTTATTCTTTGATGTGATAGATCCTCCCTTGTGTATTCCTCAAGAATGTCTCAGTCTAACTAACATACTTCCCACCAGGACCGTTAAATACATGTGACCTAATAAATGCAACTGTCTTGTTAATTTTTAAAATATTTATCACATATTTCTTGGTACTTACCACTAATCTATCTATATAATAGAGGAATATGAAAATTAGTCCAGACGCCATAACATCACAACCAGACAGCAGAGACCTAAGGCTGCATGGCACCTGGCCTGGGTAAGGGACCTCAGGCCGCCCCCTGCCCCATGGAGCTTGACAGGGTCCTCAGGGTCAAGCCCCCTGCCCAGCGGGGCTTGACGGGGGACCTCAGGCCACACCCCCCACCTCAGCACCAGACCGCGAGACCTTAGGCCATGTCCCCACACCTCATGGGGCTTGACGGGGGACCTCAAGCCATGCCCCCCGCCCGGCAGGGCTTGATGGGGGACCTCAGGCTGTGCCCCTCACCCAGGAGGGCTTGATGGGGGACCTCAGGTGGTGTCCCCCACTGCAGCATCAGGCCTGGAGACCTCAGGCCATGCCCCCCGCCTGGCAGGGCTTGATGGAGACCTCAGGCCATGCCCCCCCAACCGCCAGGCCGGGGTACCTCATGCCACGCCCCCCACCCTGGCACTAGGCCAGGAGACCTCATGCCGTGCCCCCCACCCCAGTGCCAGGACAGGGGACCTCAGGCCACACACCCCACCTGGCCGAGCTTGACACGGGACCTCAGGCCATACCTCCCACCCTGGCGCTGGGCCCGGGACCCTGAGGCTGCACCCCCTGCCCAACGGGGCGTGACAGGGAATCTGAGATTGTGTCCCCCACTTGGCGCCGGGCTGGGGGACCTGAGGCTGCACCCCCTGCCTGGCAGGGCTTGATGGGGATGGGGCCGGCTGAGTCTGGGTCTCACCCATTGGGGGTGGGGCTGGCCGGGTCTGGGTCTCCTGTGTTTTCAAAGCGCATGCAGGTGGTGGGTCAGGACTTGACTCTAGGTCCCGTGGCGTGCCCCAGACTCTAACAGGAGGGAGATTTTCATATACATTTTACTAATTTTCTTTCATCACTGACATTTCTATTATAGGGAAAGGGCAAACAGAAATATTAAAATATTTCCTATAATTAGTTCCCTTTTAATGTGCAGGAATTTTGTGCACCAGGCCACTAGTATCTAATTAAGATGCATAAAGTCAGGGATTATACATAGCAGGGTAGGCCCTTGAACTTTATTTGTTAAGCGAATGTGTAAATAAGTATTCAAACTAACAATGAGGAGGTATTTGGTGAAAAGTGAAGAGAATTCATGAAACCAGGGGTAGGGGAGGAAAGAAAAAGATTTATGGAACTAGATAGGAAAGCTCATGATCTTGTCAACAAACCAAGTATTATATATATATATATATATATATATAGAGAGAGAGAGAGAGAGAGAGAGAGAGAGAGAGAGAGAGAGCCAGTTTTTAATCTATAGTTGAACATTATAAAATAGGAACTTATGGATTTTTTGTCCAATCATATGCTACGAGTATTTCTTCCACCTGTATTTCTTTCTTTAGTCTAACCCTCTGATTCTACAAATGAGGAAGTAGCTTGCTCTCAATTTCTTTTCCATTAAGTGAACATTTTTTTCACTGTATCAGGATATTTCACATTAGAGATTAAGGCCATTGTTGCTTTCATTGGGGGAAACAAAGAAGCAAATATCTGGTCCCTGATTTTTAAGGGGCTTAAATCTAGTCAGAGTAATAGGACATGAAAACATTAAGTAACAATACTAGAGCTGCTAAATAAGTAGGGTAGCTGCTATCTTCTCCAGTCTCACAATCTTGTCTTTGACCAACAAGCTATAAGCCGTGTGTGTGTGTGTGTGTGTGTGTGTGTGTGTGTGTGTGTGTGTGTGTATGTATTGTGATTCTCCTATCATATCACTACTAAGAAGAGGTCTTCCCACCATCAACAAAACAAGAAGATAACCTATTGGACAAAAGAATATATTTGCAAATAACATATCTGTTAAGGAGTTAATATCCAAAAGATATATAAGCAACTCATACAACTCAATAAAATCCTATCCTATCTAATAAAGAGGGAATATGCAAATTGACGATCACTCCGTAACAAGATGGCTGTGCCCACAGCAGAGGCAGAGTTCCCATAACGAGCCTTAACGAGCAATCAGCAGGGACCTGAGGCTGCATGGCGCTGGGCCGGAGCAGGGTACCTGAGGCTGCACCCCCCGCTTGGTGGGGCTTGACAGGGGACCTCAGGCAGTGCCCCCTGACCCGGCACCAGGCTGGGGGACCTCAGGCTTTGCCCTCCGCCTGGCAGGGTTTGACAGGGGACCTCAGGCCATGCCTCCCACCCAGTAGGGGCTTGACAGGGGACCACAGGGCATATCCCCTGCCCGGTGGGGCTTCACAGGCAACCTTAGGCCATGCCCCCTGCCCCAGTGCCAGGCTGGGGGACCTGAGGCCATGCCCCCTGCCTGGTGGGGCTTGATGGGGACCTCAAGGCATGCCCCCTGCCCCGGCCTGGGCCAGTGAACCTCAAGCCGTGCATCCCGCCCCAGTGCCAGGCTGGGGGACCTGAGGCTGCACCCCCGCCTGGTGGGGCTTGATGAGGGACCTCAGGCCACGCCCCTCTGGCCCAAGTCAGGGGACCTCAAGGCGCGGCCCCCACACTTGGTGGGGCTTGACATAGTGGGGCTGGCCTGGTCTGGATCTAGCCCAATGGGGGTGGGGCCTGCCGGGTCTGCGTCTCGCGTGATTTTGAGGCTCACGTGGGTGGGCGAAGACTTGACTTTGGTTCCCGTGGCACACCCCAGACTCTGACAGGAGGAAGATTTTCATATACATTTTACTAATTTCCTTTCATCTCTGACACTTCTATTATAGAGGAAGGGCAAATATCAATATTAAAATATTTCTTCTAATTAATTCCCTTTTAATGTGCATGGATTTTGTGCACCGGGTCACTAGTAAATAAATAAACAGCCCAGCTGGCATGGCTCATTGGTTGAATGTCAACCTATGAACAGTTCGATTCCTGGTCAGGGCACATGCGGCGTGCAGGAGGCAGCCGATCAATGATTCTCTCTCATCATTGATGTTTCTCTCCCTCTCCCTTTCCCTTCCTCTATGAAATAAGTAAAAATATTTAAAAAATAAACAAGTCTATCAAAAAATGGGCAGAGGACAAGAAGAAATGTTTTTCCAAAGAAAACATAGAGATGGCCAACAGACATATGAAACAATGCTTAATAACAATAATCAGGGCAATGGACATCAAAACCACAATGATATATCACTTCACACCTGTCAGAATGGCTATTATCAAAAAAAGTCAACAAATAACAAGTATTTACCAGGAGGTGGAGAATAGAAAACACTCATGTACTACTGATGGGATTATAAATTGGTACAGCCACTATGGAAAACAGTATAGAGAGTCCTCAAAAACTAAAAATAAAACTACAATTCAACCCAGCAATTCTACTTCTTGGTATTTATCTGAAGAAAATAAAAACATTAATTTGAAAAGATACACACCTCTCTATTCATTATAGCATTATTTACAATAACCAATATGTGGTAGCAACCAAGGGGTCCATCAATAGATAAATGGATAAAGAAGATATGGTACATGACTAGACTATTACTCAGTAGTAAAAAGAATGACATTTTGCCTGACTGGCGTAGCTCAATGGTTGAGCATCGATCTATGAACTGGGAGGTCACGGTTCGATTCTAGGTCAGGGCACATGCCTGGGTTGCAGCGGGCTCGGTCCTCAGTGTGGGGTGTGCGGAAGGCAACCAATAGGTGATTCTCTCTCATCATTGATGTTTCTGTCTCTCTCTCGCCCTCTCCCTTCCTCTCTGAAATTGATAAAATATATTTAAAAGAAAATAACATGTAAAATAAATAAATAACATGTATATTTATAAAAAAAAAAAAAAAAGAATGACATCTTGCCATTTGGGACACCATGGATAGACCTAGAGGGTATCATACAAAGTGAAAGAAGTCAGAAAGAAAAAGACAAATACCATATGATTTCACTTACATGTGGAATCTAAAAAAACAATAGAGAAAACAAAACAAAACCAGACTCATAGAAACAGATATCAAACTGATCGTTGCCAAAAGGGAGGTGCATGGTGGGATTGGTGAAAAAAGTGAAAGGAATGCAGTCAATGTTATAGTGATAACTTTGCATGATGACAGATGGTTATTAGTCTTAGTATGGTGATCACATCATAAGGTATATAATTGTTAAATTACTATATTGTATACCTGAAACTAATATAATATTATATGCCAACTAGACAAATGAAAAAAGAAGAGGCCTTCCTGTCATTTACTGCATCTCCAAATTTCAATGTTTATTACATGATCAATCAAAATCTCTTTTTTCCTCACCTAAGAGAAAAGAAAGTTGAGATAAGGTCAATTAGCCTTTCCCACTAAGAACAATGCCAGTGGCCCGAATCCTTGAATAGACATGATACAATCCTGTTCACAGTTGAATCTGCCCTGTCTTTTAACAGACTTGAGATATTCTTTTTCTCCAAGAACCTCCATCATAGATTTTCTTCATTTTCTAAAAGGGCTTGGTGAAACACAAAAACAATGTTGGTCAAAGTACTTATTTCAAATAAAAAAAGGAACCGACAGCTCAAAAATTGAAGGCCAGCACTGGGATAACTACATTTGTAGGAGTTGCTTTGCCATGGTGTTCCTAAGAAAAGAATTTTTCTTAATAACTGGCATTCTCAAATACCTTTGGTTCCAAATTATTGTTCAGCCTCAGAAACTCCATTTGCCTGATGTCAAGTCTCTGTGATTTAAGCCTGTACACTGCCTGGAATCTAGAGTTAAGGTGGCTGCTTTTCAATCCTTCTACCTGCCTCTATGTCCTGGCACATGAGTGTTAGTAATAATGAACCAACAGTGTTTCTGCACATCTCTGTAATCCTTCAGTGTAATGGGAAAACCAATCTGAGCTCCACACTCTAAATCACATTTGGAATATTAACATTTACTTGGTCAATCTTGTTTCTTTCATCTTTTCCTCATAGAGAAAAAGTAAGCCACCCAACTTAATGATAAATCACTGCATTATGTAAATACTGCCAAGGTGCCATGAACTACTTAATATTGACTGGTCCCAATAGAAGGGCAAATATATTTTAAAACAACAACAGTAACAATAACATAATAAATAGAATCCATCAGAGACTTGTTTAAAAATATTTTTCAAGACCAAACCTTTTATAGATTTTACTAAAAGCGAACATTCTCTTGATCTCATACCATTCCACTCATCAAAATATTTTGCCACTTTTAGGGAAGGTGAAGCATCTGCACTAGAGAACTTGGTGAGATCTGAAGGGTATGACTTAGAGAATGGCTATATATTCCAATACCTGGAGACACAGCCAGCCCTTTTAAAATTAGTCATCATTCAATCAAGAATGATTTTAGTTTATATCATTCTGAAACATGGGAGAACAACAAAACACTCAATCTGCAGAAGCTCAAGGCGTTGATCTGTGTGAAGGTCTAAATTATTTTATTGACTTGTTACGTGCTTAGGGACTTGTTCTAAAATATAAAAACAACTTGTAGTGCTATATAATCACAGAAATCACCAAATCTTGTATTTGGCAGGGCCACTGAGAGATCATCAGGTTAATTCTCTTTTCAGACAAAGAGAGAGAGAGAGAGAGAGAGAGAGAGAGAGAGAGAGAGAGACCTTTAATTTTGCAGTAGCAAAGCATTCTAATAATTAGAAAATCTGTCTCTAAGAAACTATTTAATTCATCCATTAATTGAGGGAACATTTTAAATGACCTACTATGTGCCTGGCATTGATACAAGGTACTATTTAATTATTTAACCCTATTCCACCCATAGTACAGAAGACCCATATCAGAGAAGATCCAGAGTAGAGAAGAAAAGCTGGTAATTTTTTTGAGCGAGTTTCTTACTTAAAGTCTACTCTATTTAGGTGGTTTACCAAGATGTGTTTATTGATCATTATTAATTCTACTTAGCTTTTTCATGTATGCAGGTAGGAATACATATGCCATCTCCTTTAACAAAGGATATGAGCCCTATAACAAAAACTTGTATACTATTTTTTAGTGAAAATCAAGATCTATGAAGATATAAGAACACAAATTCAAGAGCAGGAGATGAAAGGAAAATCTTATAATTTGTAAATATGTACTCAAATTTGACCACGAGCTTCCTGGAAGCCTAGATACAAAGTGAGGCATGGTGAACTGCATAGTTTATATTGACCAAGGGGAGGAGGTGTATTTATTCTTTAAGAGAAGCAAGGTTTCTGTTAGCATTTGAAGGCAAAATAACTTATGGAGAGCCTTAGGTAATGAGTGTTCACCTTAGTAACCTTCCTCCAGCAATGGCAGAATAGGTTTCTCAAGAGTAGATGATGTCTTACAATGTACATTAATGTCTCATTCAGTCTGTGAGAAGTCTGGCATGTAGTAGATACTGGAAAAAAAAAAGAGTTAACAATACAATAGTAAAAATAAAACAAAAACATTATTAAGCAAAGACAATTCTATCCTTGAGGATGGGCCAATATTAAGTGATTTATGAAAGAGATTATTGAAATTATGACAGATGAGCCCATATGTTTACTTATAGTTCTTAAAATGTGCTTAAAATCACAGTAAAATGACATTAAAAAAAGACCAAGAAGAATGGGTTAAGAGACATTGGCACAAAACTTGTGGGAGCAAAAAAGCAGATGGTTTTGAGTAGCTAAATTCAAAGACCAATGAAAGCTGAAAACTATGCCTATAGTAATGCAGACCCAGAAACCAGAATTGAACTGCACAATTCAGAAAGATTTAGGAACTGGAAATACCAGGGAGCTATGAGTGTGAATGGGCTCGAAAATAGGAAAACTAATTTAAAGTCTAGATAAGAAGCAGTTCCACCCCAAGTTCTTCTCTCTAACCCACACAGCCAATGAACTGCCTCTCCCCAACTCTGGAAGAAGAGCCTAGTTAAGGCTTTAGATGGGTTGGAAGCAAAGGGATTCTTAACTTGTTACTGACTGGCATCGCAAAATGTAGGAGTAAAGCAAGAGATTATAAAAAGAATATTAAGTAAAACTTTCTTGACTCTCCATTACTTGGCACCTTAAAGCACTGACAGTCAGGAGAATAAAGAATACTTTTTTACAGAAATGAACTGGATCAAGAGATTCTGACATTCAGTGATTACCCAACAAAACACCTAGGTTCCTGCTGGAAAACCTAAAGTTAAATTCATCAATCCATACGCTGATGTATAAAGACAGAGCTTCCAATCGGGTATTTAGTATCTTACTCTTAAATATGAAAGGTCTAAGCATTTGAGGAAGTCATCTGATACAAAAGATAGAAAATAAAACAAATATAACAGAAGGAACTTAAAGAAAACAGTCACACAAGGAGCTGAAGAAAATTATGAAAATGTAATTATTACTTTCAGATTGTTGAAAGAAGACAAAATAAGAGCAGGACAAAAAGAGAAACACAAAAAGCATTTAAAAAGTGAATTTTGAAAGTTGGAATTAAAATATGGTAACAGAAATGAAAAAACACATCCAATAGACTGTTTAGAATATAAACTGAAGAAATCTTCCAGAAATTAGTGGTGAAAACTTAATGAGAAGCAAATAGAAAATATAAGAAAACAAGAACATTAGTGAAACATGTGAATGGTTAGGTTTCCAAAAAGTAAAAAGAATATAAGAAATAAAGAAACTTGGTAAGGAAGCAATTCAGAAAATTTTCCTAGAATTGAAAAATATGAGATTCCAGAATCAAAGGGCCTACTGAATGAGATTACAATGAACATATACCAAGGTAGATGATTGAAATTTCAATAGATGGAGCCAACATAACTGAGACCACAGAAAAAGAAACTTCATACATATATTTAAATTTCACTAAGAGGAATGAGGAATTAAGATTGGCAGTGGACTTTTTAACCACCCCACTGAAGAAAGAAAAGAAAAAGTAATATTTCGAAAATTCTGGCTTCCAATCAAGAATTTCATAGTCAGTCAACTGACTGATCAAGTATGAAGGTGGAAAAAAGACATTTTCAGATAAAAGGGTCTCAAAACAATTACATTTATGCACCCATTCTCAAGAAACTACTGGTCAAGGTATTCTACAAAATATGCAATGAATTAAAAAAGAGAAAGCCATAGATTCTATGAACCAGAGGCTCTAATAAAAGATACAAGTTAAAAAAATACTGGTAAAGAACTTAAAAACAAACAAGCAAAAGATGTATTTGAATATACTAAAATAAAAATTATCTTTTAAAAAATTGTGGTAAAATACATGCAATATAAAATTTTCCATCACAAAGTATATAGTTAAATAGTGTTAAGTATTTTTATACTGCTGTGCAACCAATTAAAAAACTTCTCATTTTGAAAAACTGAAACTATGTACCAATAAACAACAACTCCCATTTTCCCCCTCCCTCCAGTCTTTGGCAACCACCATTTTACTGTCTGTTTCTATGACTTTAACTATTCTAGATATCTCACAAGTAAGTCAATACAGTATTTGTCTTTTTATGACTGGTCTATTTCACTTAGCATGTGTTCTATTTATTTTTAAAATTTTTTTAGAGACAGAGGGGAAGGGAGAGGGAGAAAGAGAGAAACATCAATTGGTTGCTTCCCATATGTGCTCAAACCAGGAATCAAACCCACTACCAACTGAGCCACACAGGGCCAAGCATATGTTTCTAAAGTTTGTAGCACGTATGAGAAATTTCTTCCTTTTTTAAGGCTGAATAGTAGTCCATTGAATATAACCATTTTGTTTATCCATTCATCAGTTGATGGACATTTGATTGCTTCTATCTTCGGCTATTTGGAGTAATGCTGCTATCACTAGGAATATACAAACACTTTGTGCACTGGTAGGGTCCCTAGCGGCTGTTGGCTGCTGGCTGGGTACTCCCTCTCTTCCCGCCACACCGCCCCCCCCCCCGCCCCCCTCTGCTGCCGCCAGGGCCTTCCTCCCTTCCCCTGGCTGGCCCCGCCCCTGGTTGAACTCTCGGACAACTCCTGGTTGAGGGGACAATTTGCATACTATGCTTTTATTATATAGGATCTATCCAAAACCCTGCTTTCAATTCTTTGGGCTATATACTCAGAAACATAATTGATGGATCATATGGTAATTCTATTTTTAAGTTTTTGAGGAATCACCATGCAACTTTCTATCATAACTGCATGATTTTATATTCCCACCAAGAGTGCACATAAATTCCAATTTCTCTACATCCTTGTCAACACTTATTTTCTGTTTTTTTAAATGTTGCCATTCTAATGGTTGTAAGGTGGTATCTCATTGTGGTTTTGATTTGCATTATCCTAATGATTAGTGATATTGAGTATCTTTTCATAGGCTTGTTGGCCATATGTATATCTTCTTTGGGGAAAAATATCTATTCAAGTCCTTTATCCATTTTTAATTGGGTATTTTTTGGGGTTGTTGGTTTTGATGGTGTTGGATTGTAAAAGTTCTTTATTCTGGATATTATCAGATTTATGATTTGCGAATATCTTCTCCCATTCCATGAATTTCCTTTTAACTCTGCTCATTGTGTCCTTTGATGCAAAGAAGTCTTCAGTTTTAATGTAACCTAACTTATTTTTTCTTTTGTTATTTGTGCTTTTGGTGTCATAGCCAAGAAATCATTGCCAAAACTAATGTCATGAAACTTTCAAGCTGTTTTCTCTCAAGAGTTTTATAGTTTTAGCCCTTATGTTTAGTTTTGTGTTTTTTTTTCTCTTTTTTTTATCCACTTTGTGTTAATTTTTGTCTGTGGTGTAAGGTAGGGGACAAACTTCATTCTTTTGCATGTGGATATCCAGTTTTCCCAGCACCATTTACTTTCTCCACTGAAAGGTCTTAGAACGCTTGTTGAAATCATTTGCCCATATATGCAAGGGTTCTTTTTCTGAGCTTATCCAGCTTTTCTATTAGTCTATATACTAGTATGTCTGTCTTTATGCAGTACAACACTTTTGATTACTGTGAAAACTGTGATTATCTGGCTTTGTTACCTAACAATATCCCCAAACTCCCATTCTAGCTCTGGCAACAGAAAATCACAGTCTTGTCAGCTCAAAGGGCAGACAACAGAACTCAGATCATCAGAGCAGCTGGAAATTTAAGGAAGCAATTTTTAGAAGTGAGAGTCAGAAAGGCTGATATCCAAAGTCTGAGTATGAACTCTGCCCAAATCTCTGCCTGTTAATCTAGGCATGTACACAGGAGACCCCAGGGGGCTCACAACAAAGGCAGACAGAAACTAGAGGATGGTTTACATCCTCATGAGATCTGTGAATTTCCGATGCCTTGGAGTACATTCCCTACCTACATACAATTCAAGGGACAAAAAGTGGAAGGTTTCTGGCTTATGATGTCAGAGGAAATAACTTGCTGCTGAAGGAGCAACTAAAACTTTGTGGGGAACCACAGAGCAAGGGAACCATACGGAGGGTGAGCCTCAAAATTTTAGCACAAATTTGCGCAAACTTTTTACTGAATACTAAAATATGCAGGCATAGGGAAAATAACCAGAGGGCCAAGTTTAAAAAGCAGCAGCTGGAAACTGAACAAAATAAGATGTTGTACAATCTGAAAAGCCAGATTTTTAAAAATTTGAGTCCAAGCAAGGTAACTATATGGCAAAATAAAAAAAAAATAATCTTCATAAAAACAACATATAACCCAGAGTAACTACAGTATAGTGTCCAGTTCTCAACCAAAAATTGCTAGGGATGCAAAGAAACTGGAAATAGTGATACATACCAAGGAAAAAAAGTAATCAATAGAAACAGACCAAGTGGACCCAGGCACTGCATTTAGCAGAAAAGACCTTAAAATAAATATTATAAAATTATAAATAGTGTAAATATGTCAAAGAGTGAAAAGAAAATATGTTCAAATGATTTAAAAAATGGCACTAATGAGTAATAAGATAGCAAATTTCAAGACAAATGGAAACTATAAAAAACAACCAAGTAGATAGTCTAGAGTTGAAAAGTACAACTGAAATAAAAAATTCACTACGGTGAGTATCCTATCTAATAATAGAGTAACATGTAAATTACCATCACTCCGCTACGCCCACGATTGGGCGGCGGGAGGCTGGGGGGCAGGACTCTGGGTGGCCTATCCAGCCAGTGAGAGGCACGGATCCGCTGCCACTGAGGGGGCTACCCTGCTGTTGAGAGGCGCAGGGGGCGGGACTCCCACCCCATGTGCCTCACAACGGCCAGATCCGAGGCCGCTGAGGGGGCCTGCCGCAGACACCCAGCTGCGCCTCTCAACGGCAGGGTAGCCAGGTGTCCACAGCAGCCCCCCTCAGTGGCCGTTGAGAGGCACAGGGGGCGGGACTCCCGCCCCCTGTGCCTCTCAACAGCAGGGTAGCCCCCCTCAGTGGCCGCGGACCATCAAAAGTGGGAGAGCTGGGTGCCTGAGCTGAGCCGGAGGCTCCTGAAAGGCCTGATGCACCAGCGGACAGGCACCCAGCTCCACCACGAAAAGTGAAAGCGTGTAGGGGACCCTACACGTGCATGATTCAATCATGCACTGGGCCTCTAGTAATAATATAACAGCAGATCTGTGATTTAAAAAGAAGTACTAATGAACAAGAAGATAGAGCAATAAAATGATTCAATCTGAAAATTGAGAAGATTTGAAAAATTAAAGAAAAATAAAAAAAGCTTTAGAGACATGTGGGGAAGTTGAAAGTTGTTTAGCATGCATGTAAATTAAAACACTAAATGGAGTGGAAGAAAGAGGCAAAAAAATATTTGACAAAATAATGTCTAAAAATACAAAACTTGCACATAAATGTTTATAGAAGTTTTATTCATAATAATAAAAAACTGGAAGCAAGAAAGATAATCTTTAGCAGGCAAATAGATAAACAAACTATAGTATATTTCATACAAAGGAATATTATTCAATAGAAAATGAGCTATCATTCACAGAAATATATGGGGGAGCTTTAAATGCCAATTTCTAGGTAAAAGAAGCCAATCTGAAAAAGGCTATATATTGTATGATTACAACTAAATGATATTCTGGAAAAGGCAAAATTACAGACAATAAAAAGATCAGTGGTTGCCAGGGACTTGTGGGAAGATTGAGGAGTGAATAGGTGAAGCACAGAAGATTTTTAGTAGAGTGAAATGAATTTGTTTGAACAGTTTGGTGAATGCGTGACATTTTACATTTTTTATATCCCATCTATACTAATAAAAGCCTAGGTGGCATCTCACCCTCATGTCATCATAAGATGGCCGCCCCCATGTTGTCACAAGATGGCCTCCCACACATCATCACAAAATGGCCTCCCCATGTCATCACAAGATGGTCGCCCACACATCATCACAAGATGGCCACTACCACATCATCACAAGATGCCTGTCACAAGATGGCCACCACAAGATGGCCAGCAGGGGAGGGCAGTTGGGGGCAATTGGGCTGGCAGGAGAGGGCAGTTGGGGGCGACTGGGCCTGCAGGGGAAGGCAGTTTGGGGGGACCGGACCTGAAGGCGAGGGCAGTTAGGGGCAACCAGGCCTGCAGGGGGAGGCAGTTAGGGTGAATGGGCTTGCAGGGGAGGGCAGTTGTGGGGGACCGGGCCTGCAGGGGAGGGCAGTTGTGGGGGACTGGGCCTGAAGGGGAGGGCAGTTAGGGGCAACTAGGCTGGCAGGGGAGGGCAGTTGGAGGCGACCAGGCCAGCAGGGGAGGGAAGCTGGGGGCGATTGGGCCAGCAGGGGAGAGCAGTTGGGGGCAATCGGGCCAGCAGGGGAGCAGTTAGGCATCAAACAGGCTGGCAGGGGAGTGGTTAGGGGGTGATCAGGCTGGCAGGCAGAAGCGGTTAGGGGCAATCAGGCAGGCAGGCAGGTGAGCGGTTGAGAGCCACAGTCCCGGATTGTGACAGGGCATCAGACATCCCTCGAGGGGTCCCAGATTGGAGAGGGTGCAGGCTGGGCTGAGGGACATCCCCCCTCATTGCAGGCAGTTGGACATCCCTCTTACAATCCAGGACTGCTGGCTCCCAACCGCTTGCCAGCCTGCCTGCCTGCCTGACTGCCCCTAACCACTTCTGCCTGCCAGCCTGATCACCCCCTAACCACTCCCCTGCCAGCCTGATTGACGCCTAACTGCTCCCCTGCCAGCCCGATTGCTCATAACTGCCTCTAACTGCCCTCCCCTGCTGGCCTGGTCACCCCTAACTGCCCTCCCTTGCCAGCCTGGTCGCCCCCAACAGCCCTCCCCTACAGGCCTGGTTACCCCCAACTGCCCTCCCCTGCTGGCCCAGTCACCCCTAACTGCCCTCCCTTGCCAGCCTGGTCGCCCCTAACTGCCCTCCCCTGTTGGCCTGGTTGCCCCCAACTGCCCTCCCCTGCAGGCCTGGTCCCTCCCAACTGCCCTCCCCTGCAGGCCTGGTTGTCCCCAACTGCCCTCCCCTGCAGGCCTGGCCCCCTCCAACTGCCCTCCCCTGCAGGCCTGGTCGTCCCCAACTGCCCTCCCCTGCAGGCCTGGTCCCCCCCAACTGCCCTCCCCTGCAGGCCATCTTGTGGCAGCCATCTTGTGTCCACATGAGGGGGGGTCATCTTTGACCATATGTATCCACATGAGGGGGTGGCCATCTTGTATGTTGGAGTGATGGTCAATTTGCATATTACCTCTTTATTACAAAGGATTATATAGGATACTTTGACTTTGCCCTCTTTATGGGTTAACCCTTTGCACTCTTGCTTTTTTCTCAATTCCTTTATTCTAATGCTAACCGTGTCGAGTCACACTCGACATCCGAGTGCAAAAGGTTAAAGCCAAACATTTCTTTGTTGGTTGGAGGCTGTCTTGTGCATCGTAGGAAGTTTAGCAGAATCTCTGGCCCCTACTCACTAGATGCCAGTAGTATCCTCCCTCCAGCTGTGACAACCAAAATATATCCAGATTTTGCCAAAAGTTCTGGGGAGAAAGATCTCCCTTGGTTGAAAACCATAAACCTAGAGTGAAATGTGTTATGGTCACTCCACTGGCTTTAATGTAATAATGTGGAAAATGAGCATAGGTAGAATATTATAGTATTGATAGTATCTCTCATAGGTATCATAGTAATACCTATGAGATAGTATCTCTCATAGGTATCATAGTAATACCTATAGTAGCTTCCTTATAGTTATTTTAGAATTGTTCATCACAACAAAAAATTATCTTACATGTAAACTATCTTATCTATCTAAATTTTAAAATGTTCCTATTTACCTCTCCTCTATTTTATCGGGGTAGGGGTAGAAGACCATAGTACCTTAGCAGCTAGGAGAGTATCTGTGAAAGCTTATTAATCACCATGTGGATATGAATCCTTCCAAGCTTCCTCAGTGGTCGCTGTGGAGTGGATGTAGCATAAGTGGTCTTGTCAGAGTGAAGTCCAGAGTCTATGGCTTGCGACTCAACATTGCAGGGTTAGGATAGCAGTAGGGCAGCTTGTACCTCTCTAGCAAGAGCATGTGCCATACAGCTGTGAAAGCTCAGTTAAAGTTCGCCAACCCATATATGTTGGTACTAGATATCATTAGTGCACATACTGGCTCCATGACTTTTACCTATCTGGTTGTAGATTTCATGTCTATGAAAATCAGGTAACCCTAATATGTTGACACTCTTAATATATAATATCTTTGGCTGGGCAAGGCAGGTCTTATAATAAGGTGCTAGGGCCAGAACTTGGATTTAAGGGTCATTATTAATCAAAGCAAACATTCTACACAGATAAATGGAATAATTTATCAAGGATTTCTAATTCTCTAAATCAGTAATTCCTCCACTTTTGGTGTGTTGGGGCAAAGTTTTGAAAGACAAATTGATAACTTCAAACTTTTAAAACTTATTGTGATCTGTGTGCTGCTGAGAAATGCATAATTTGGGGATTTAACACCTGATTAGCTATTAAATGGCTGTCAGGAGAAAATTCTGCAGTAATTGGTTTAGCTTTTAGCCCCTAATTATCACTTCACAGTGGATTTGGGGTGAGATAATTGAGAACTGCAACACTTAAAGGACACCAATTGGGCATTTTTATAATACAGTGAAGTGAATTATTTCTCTATGAGGATTGTATTTAACAGGTACTGGTGACAAGGAAGGAAATGTGATACTGTATGGGATTTTGTAAAGTAATTTGAAGTAGTTGCTTCATTCATTATACAATTAAGTAGAGCACAGCTGTGTATAACTTAACTGGTGTCTAGGTCAAAGAATGTCTTTCAAAACTCCCTAAAATTCACTGGAAGGATTTCATTTCAGTGGATAGTTGGGGTTGTTGTCTAGACTATGTAATAGAGCCAATCTTAGATACTGAGACTCTGGGCCAGATCCTTTCTTACTTCTTTGGTTTCCTTTTCTGTCCAGTGAAATACCTATCATTCCATACCCTATTTGTATACTAGTATAAGCTATAAGCTCTTAAAAGCTCAGCCCTGGCAGGTAGTTCTTCATTTATCACTAACATGAACTTTCCATCAGAGCTAGGCTGTTGCAGCCTGCCCAGACCTCGCAGACCCTACACTCACAATTGCTCATTCCTAGCACAAATATACACACACACACACACACACACACACACACACACACACACACCATCATGCTAGTCACTGTTATACTCTCTTCTAGAACTACCCAAATCCTCTCCAATATTTAAATTTCACTTCAAATCAACAAATGGCAGCTGAATGTCTTTTGTATGACAACACATTACAAAAATGATGGTGCACAATCTCTGCCTTCATTATGTTTTGTAGGACACAGAGGTAGACATGTAACTCAGTAAGGGAAATGGAATAACCAACTTCACATATTTTTCTTATGCTCTTCCCTCAACAAGTTCAAAATTAAGTATTTTGTCATTAATTCAATGCTTATTCATTCAAGTAGCATGGCATATTTCTTTGCCTATATTCCCATTTCTTTTAACCACAGTGACACAGGATATGTTTTTTTCATTCAAAGACCATTCCATACTACCCTTTTTTCCTTGATAACAGAACACCAATTTGAAATGTGATGGCAAACTTTCCAGTGCCAGAAAATAAACCATAATTGGTATAAACCAATAATGGTTATTTCACTTCCCTTTGCATGGTACTCATTTTTCTTGACTTCTTCCTAACCCAAAGTGAACATATGGCCTAATTATTATATTTGAGGTATACAGAAAACCATGCTTAAAGGTTTCTGAGTCTAGTTTTCTTAAAGTGAAAGGAGGATTCATTTCTATCCTCATCCTTGAATGATAGGACACTGGTATGAGTAGTATGTCAGGTTGCAATCAGAGACAAAAAGCAAAAGGGTGTGCCCGACTGGTGTGGCTCAGTGGTTGAGCATCAATCTATGACCCAAGAGGTCATGGTTCAATTTCCAGTCAGGACACATGCCCAGGTTGTGGACATCCCCATTGGAGGGCATGAAGGAGGCAGCCTATCAATGGTTCTCTCTAATCATTGATGTTTCTATCTCTCTCTCCCTCTACCTTCTCCTCTGAAATCAATAAAAATATATTTTTTAAAAAGCACAAGGGTGTAAAGTCCTCACTGATCCCGAGACCAACAAAGCATAAGTATATAAAGGGCCTGGAAGTACTTCTACTTTTGAATAGCTGGAATAGCATGTGTCAGACCAATGTTCCTACTGATGATAGCAGAAAATGCCAGAGAACATACAGCAGTCATGTGACTAAAAGGTTTGGAGAGCTGCCAAAGCCATGAGAGCTGTATGGGCAACAACTCTGGAGAGGAGAAGACCTAAGAGAGATGAGCTGAATGCCACTGCATTTTTATTCTGGGGTGTTTAGTCATGCTGGGCTTGGGCAAGAAGTTTAGATGCTGGGAATTGTACCAACTGCTGCTAGTGAATAGAGAAACTGACAGAGTTTTGGGCTGAGGCTTCTGGAGGAGGGTGTTAAGCATACAGCTAGCTTTCTCTTTAGGACATTTGCTGAGTTCCAGGGATAATGGTGAGGGAGGCTAGAAACCTCAGCAGAAACTCTCTGGAGAGCAGAGCAGAGAATTCAAGAGTTTCTTGAGACAAATACTGGAATTCAGTGCCCATCAAAGGAAGGGTCTTGAAGAACATACCTGGCTTTTCGTTGAAAACCCTGGAAGGCCCAGAAGAGCTAGAAATAGACAGGGCCTTAGTAGGAATACCAATTCTGATTCAGTCCTGTGCCTGCTTAAATTAGGGCAAATGATCTGTTACCACTCCCTCTGCCTGGCAGTGGGCAGAGTAAATCCCTTCTGAAGGAATAGAAAATAATCTGGAATTGATAGATTTCTAATACACAATGTTTGGCATTCAATCTGAGATTACCTGGCCTGACAAAGGATAGAACCACATGACTACACACCAGGAGGAAAACATGGGTGTATGCTCGCGCACACACACTAAAAACTGAGCCATACATACATAATACAGACACTGTATTTAGCTGAAAAGAACTTCAATGTAATTTCGGTTAGTATATTAATATACAAGGTGAAAAGAGGCACAAATAAAAGTGTTGTAATTTTACCAGAGAATAGAGTCTGTAAAAAAGAAACAAATGGAAGTGTCATAACTTAAATATGCAAAATCTGAAATTAAGAAATAAGCATATGGGTTAAACACCAGATGAGACACAGCCGGGCACAGCAAAAGACAGGACTAGTGACCAGAAAGACAGGTCAGCATACATATAAATCTAAGCCACACCTAGATACATTCTAGAAATAAATAAATAAAATAAAGAGAAATATCATAAAAGTAGTCAGGAAACAAGATACATTACCTTCAATAAAGCAACAATAAAACTTAAAGACTGCATTCCAATTGAAACAATAAAAGCCAGGAAACAAAGGACATCCTTAAAATGCTGAAAGGAAGCACTGACAATCCAGAATTCTACCCTTCAAAACTAAAAGTTAAACAAGGACACTTTAAGATGCACAAGCTAATTCACCACTGGAGAATCTGCTCCAAAAAGAAATAGTAAAAGGAGTTATGTAGGTAAATGGGAAATGATCCCAGAAGGAAATAGGAATTGCAGAAAGGTATGAAGAGCAACAGGAAGGGGGAAATGTGGGTCTTTATTTTATAAACAAATACTGATTGTCTAAAACAATAACAGTAAGATCCTGTGGGGTTTAAAACACATGATAATAACAGCAAAGGCAGAAGGGGTACATAGCAAATGTTAAATAACATAAAAGGCAGGATCAGTATAATTTGCTTTAGAGTATAATTGGTCAACGATAAATATAATCTCTAGTGCAACAACCAAAAGAACTGTAAATAAATGCATAGCTAGCCAGTTAGGATGGGGGAAATTAAATGTTAAAAATATCTTATAATTCAAAAAGATACCAAGAAAAGAGAGGAAAAGGATCATAAAACAGATGCATCACAAAGAAAAAAATGGGGGGGGGGATGGGAGTGGGCTGGAAGAGGTTAATAGGGGGAAAAAGAAGGACCTATGTAATAAATATTTTTTAAAAAGTGATATCCTTAGTTTCCAATTTTGGAACTAAATTGCTTTTCTTCACTTCCATTGACATTATTAATAAAATCTTTTAAATATATAAAAAAGACAAAATGATGGTACTGTGATAGATAAAATCTTCACTATATCAGTAATTACAACACGTTTAAATTAATCATGCACTCCACATAAAAGATTAATAATGCTTGGATAAAATATCAAAAATACTTCTCATTTATGCTGCAAAACCCAATTACATACCTTCAATATAAATACCCAGAAATCTTCAAAATACAAAGATTTACCATGCAAACTTTAGCAAAAGAGAAAAAGCCAGTGTAATTATACTAATATCAGAGTGATTATCCTATAAGCGAGTATCAATATAGAAATATATGTGTATGTAAAGCAAAAACAAGATAAGAGAGGGGCATTTCATCACAATATAGGAGTCAATCCACCAGGTAGATGCTACCAGATACATAACCTCAGACATGAAGAAGTGCTTTATATCATGATAATAATGTTAATTCCAAAAAACAAACCTTACCTTCCAAACCACCTCACTCCATGTTTCATCACAAAAAGTATCACTATGGCTTAAACCACTGTCAGTTGGTTTCAGTCACCCACAGCTGAAAGTATTCCTACCATTCAACTGGTCATCAGGCTAGAAATTGGGAATCACCATTATTTGGGCAAACGTTTGCAGGTGAAGAAAAGAGTTGTGCAAAATGATGCTAATCAGAATCTGCTGAGGAAGAAAGTGATCTAGCAGAGCACCTGCAATCCGTTCATGTTGCCAATAAAGAAATAGGAGCTCAAAGGCGACAAGGGACTTGGCCGACATCACACAATGCTATCGTGGTAGGATGAGGAGGAGCCCTCAGGTCCCCGACTCCAGTCCACACTGCCACCAACCATGGTGGTTTAGCAGGCACTGTTAAGCCTCTTTCTGAGCTGCTTTAATATTATTACTACAATGTAATTCAGCTTTATTTTCCACAATGCCTTTCATCCCTGCACCATACCAAATGCCTTACCAGAGAAAGAGTACAATTTCAAGTTAAATAAGAAGAGATAGATTAAATATTGTAGGTGCTAGACAAATATATTAAACCAAACTCAATTTGGAAGGGGGTTTAGACTCATTACACACACACACACACACACACACACACACACACCACACCACACACATACACACACCACACACACATACACACACCAAAGCTCAGTGCACCATACCACGTGTACTGTTTCTGGACAGGATTATTTTATCTCTTTTTTAAGAGAGCAGGAACTGGGGACAGTGTAAAGTATGGGTGAACACCCTGTCTGGGGCAAAAACTACCCTTTACCATTCACCCTGCGGCTCATTGAAATCACAGTGTAAACTCCTTACTTCCACGTGGCCCCTTTTTCTTGATAGCTGATAGCTTGTGTTGAAAATGCGTTTCTTGTTTGGCTGCTTCACATACGTTTGTTGGCAAGAGGAATTCAGGCCACAGCACACCAGAGTACCCCAGAGCCCCTGCCAAGAACATATGGGCATCTAGACACTCTCAGTGTCAGTTGTGTGATTGCAGGCAGTCAAATCCCAGGTGAGAGATTTTTAAACAAGTTGATGATTGTCAGATGAAGGATACCAGTCACAGAAGTTTAAAGTGCTCCTGTGCAACTTGGGCTGCCAGTGAAATACCAATTTCTCCTTTTTTTAGAACAATTATTTCCTTTATTTTTCCCCAGACAAACCCTCAGACATCCTTCTCCTCCCTTCTGTGGCTTCTCTGTGAAAGAGCCAGCGCAGTAGATCATGCTGGGTTACTCCCCAGATAGAACTGCTGAGCACAGGTGCATTCTGGGGCTGCGGTGTCTGGCTGAGTCTCTGATTTGTTGCAGGAAAAATACTTTCTGTAGTTTTCCAATTCCCAAATGTGGATACTTTGAAGATGGATATGATGTATTAATTTTGTGTTTTTACAGATTTATGCTCTCCAGACGTTAACTACATTTTTCCAAGAAATGAAGCAAGAACTGACAGTAGAGTCTGTAGATCAGGAATGACGTGACAGGATTTGTGGGTTTTCCTGTCTCTTAAAGGTGTCAACAGGGATTCCAGAAATGAAAATAAAGAGACTGCTATTTGACCTGGCATTTAGAAGACCCCACTTCCAGACTTCACATGGTTGATGTAGAAAGGCAACATACAAAGCACCTTACAAATATAAGATCTTTGTTACTGAGCATTTGGCATCCATAGTAAAATATCAAGATGGTTTTCTGATATTCAAAATTGCTTTCAAAAGATCTAGTATCTTTGAGCAGCATGATTATGAGGAGCATAAACTTGTACTACCAACCTAAGACACTAGGTAGTTTTGTGAAAGAAGATGAACAAGAGAAATATGAACTATGTTTTTGTTTGTTTCTACCAAGTAGTTCCTGATTTTTAATAATCTTGAAAAGTATTAATGATAATACTTCCTAGCATTTGTAAAGTGGTTTATAGTTTACAAAGCCTTTTCATATCCAATATCCCTTCTGAACCCTTTAACAATTATGGGAAATAGACAAGGGAGGAATTGTCACTACCATTTAATAGATGAGAAACCAAGATGGCAAAAACATAATGTGGCAAGGGAGAATGAATTAGCAATGAACCTGAGAGGTGAGATGAGGGATGGCGGGGAAGTAAGGGCAATAATACTTTCTGTAGTGAATGCTTGAGTGTGCTCCCCAGATCCCCCTCACTAAAGGATTTGTTGCTCTAGCTGTGGAGAATTGTGTAGGCAGAAAGCCTCCAGCCATGAGCCCCTCAGGGATTGCTTCACTGCAAAGTTTTTATCACCCCAATGCATGCTCCTTGCTGGGGCAGCAACCCACATCCAATAGCTGATAAATGTTGTTGTAAGACCCCAGCCTTTTCAGTCCAACTCTATACAGTTCTAATCAGTCATTTTTAGCTCCAGTGTCCTGTGGTTTTGGTGACATTATAACTCGATTGTGCCTCCAACTAATCATGTTCCCTTTCCTTATTTTCCAGAGGTGTGAGTCCAAGGGCACCCTAATAAACAAATTGCACATTGAACTTTGTCTCAGAGCTGATTCCTGGAGAAGCCAACATGGGTCCATCAGTACCAAGACTGAATGGAGCAAGAAATTGGCAAGATGGGGTTTTGGAGATGGACCATACACTCATTCTCTGGCTGTCAGTAAATACTTGACCACTGTTAGTTGGTGAAGTCTGGCTGTCCAATTGTTAAAATGAAAACACCTGAAGGAGAACCAGGATGGTTCACATGTATACAGAAAGGAGTGTACGGACTGGTGCAATATACCAGGCTTTTGAAAACTATGGGGTAAGGGGAAGTGGGGAGGAAGTAATTGTAGAGACAATAGATTCCAATGGTTAATGGTAAGGTTGAGTGACATTCTAGAAAAAGATAATGGAAGTCTGACGGCAATTAACAGGCAATTGAAAGCCAAATATGAAAACGAGAAGGTTACCTTGATGGAATATAAAGACACTTCATCTCTTGCAATAGAAGGGCAGAGAAAGCTTAGGACCAGTGTCAGAACTTGATCATATAAGTAGCCAACTGTTTTGTTTTCGTTCATTTGGGCTGCTTTAGCAAAAATACCATAGACTGAGTGGTTTAAAAACCAAACACATTTATTTCTCACATTCTAGGTACTAGGAAGTCCAAGATTAAGGCTCAGGAAGATTCTGTGTCTGGTGAGATCCATTTCCAGGTTCATAAACAGTCATATTTTCCTGTGTCCTCAGATGGCAGAAGGGGGCAAGTAAGCTCTGGGGTCTCTTTTAAGAGGGCACTAATCCCATTTATGTGGGCTTCATCCTCATGACCCAATTGCTTTCCAAAGGTCCCACCTCCAAATACCACCATATTGGGGATTAGGTTTTACCATGTGAATTTTGAGGGGCCACACATTCAGTCTATACTACCAACCTCCAAAGAAGGTTAAATTCTGAGCCAAGGCAGGTCTGCTGTTTCAAGGTCAGGGCCCTGGAAAAATCTGAGACCCTGGTATGGGATGGAAACATCTGGATTTGTGTCTTGAAAAATTTGAATCCTTAGGCTTCCCTGAACTCCCTAAGTCTACAGAAGTGGCCTACTACTCTCTAGTAACAGCTAACACTGCCTCCTTGCTTAAAGATTATGAATAGGCCTCTTTCTTATAAGAAAACATGTCCTATTCCCAGGATCCACCTTTACCCCCTTTTTGGTAAAGGTAAAGGGGACATTCTGGGCCTGATAAAGGATGAAAGCGACGATACCCCAAAGGAGCTGTAAAACCTAGCTATCAGGTATGGCAGGAACTAAAAAGGTATTTGTTCTCTTCTAAGAAATAGACTTTAACACTCTGACAAAGACCACCACAGAGATAATATGAACTTGCTGGAAAAATGATATCCCACATGAGTAAAGTTCAAATGTAAGAATTCTCATCGCAATTGAGGAAGGGAATAAAAGGATTAGGGTAGTGGGCATGCTGAAGTGGATAAACTATGTGAGGCCAGAAAACACACCAGATGACACTGCTCCACAGGAACGCCAGAAGGATACACCAATTCCAAGGCCATAGGAATGACCTGTAAGACAACACCAGAGCCACTAAAATATTTATTGGTGGTCTTGTCTGTAGACCAGAGCTGTTTGAATGTACAATCATTACAGAACTAGGTTCACTGATAGCACTGGGGATGACAGTACTCCAGAACAATGGTAGCCAGGTGGCAATGTATTCAGTTGTAAGACAAGTGGATGTGAATATTGTAATTAGCACCAAGGTCAGAGTGGTAACCAAGGGAGCCCGACCTGCGGAACATTATTAAGATAATTTAAAGAATGCAGCATCCCTAGGAAAAATAGTCCGACAACAGGAACATTGTTCTGCTTGTATCATTAGAGGAAATGGAAGGTGGATGATCAGATGTGTGAACGTAGTTACCCCAATAAAATATAAGTTCCTTGTCAGGTTTCTGGACCTAATCCAGTTTTTGGACCTAGAATCCACTGAATGGAAAGATGACTAAGTCTACATGAGAAAGGACCCTGTTACATAATGACAAAGATACCCAGCAATTACTGTTCCAGTCTTTTGCTAAAGAAATTCAAGCCATTTACTTAGGAAACTGAACACTGGGGCCAGCAGGAATATATACAAACATTTTTATTTATTTGTTTGTTTTTCAGCTTTATTGAAATATAATCTCTATAAATAAAAGGCTGTATCCGACTGTCTGACTGGTAGCTATGATGTGCACTGACCACCAGAGAACAGACGCTCAACACAGGAGCTGCCATGACGAGCACTGGAAGGTTTTAGTCATTAAATTCTTCTTAAAAATAAACGGCACCAGGGACCTGGCACCAACAAACCAACACTCAGCTTTCCCTAAGTGGGACACAGGCCTCGCCACCACCTGGAGCGACACCCCACCAAATCACAGCAAACACTGCCAAGACCTCATGGCGCGAAATGCAGCCCATAGCCCAGCGCAGCCCAGAAACAGTGACTGTGGGCACCAGGTAATGTCATCACGTAGGAACGCCTGGCTTCCTCTCCCTAGCAACTAGCCTCCTTGGAGTTTCTTCAGTCCAGGAAACCGACTTGCTTTATAGCCAGGTGCAAACATTTTACACTTTAACCAAATGTCTGTGAAGCGTTTTCCTGTGCCTCATCTCATTTGATCCTCACAGAAGTCCTGGAGTAGGTAGATAGGAGACTTGGTAGAATCCTATTTTCTTTCATTAGCAAGATTCAAATAGTGATATTAAAATATTTCCTTTAATTAATTTCCTTTCAATGTGCACAAATCCATGCACTGGAACACTAGTTGACAAATACATCTTTAATATATTTTTAGATGTATTTTTAAATGTGATGTTTGATAAATGTATAATTGTGAAACGATTCACACCATTAACACATCCACAACCTCACATGCATAACTTTTTGTGTATGAGAACACTTACATTCTGCTCTCTCGGCAAATTTCAATTATACAATATTTTTTTTCAATTATAGTCACCATGTTATATATTATATCCTAAGATCTTATTCATCTCATAACTGTAAGTTTGTACCTTTTTTACCATCCTCTCTCTACTATTTTCTTCACTCACAAAATTCTAGGATTTGTCTTTCTCTGTCTGGCTTATTTCACGTAGCATAATGCTGTCTAGATTCATCCATGTTGCTGCAATTGACAAATTGAGAGAACTTCCTTCTTTTTTAGGATAAATAGTAGTCCATTATATATATACTAGAGGCACATTGCACGAAGAGATTCGTGCAATAGGACTTCCTTCCCTTGGCTTCCAGCACCGGTTTTCTTCCGGCACCTGGGACTCAGGCCTTCGCTTTGGCCGGAGTCTGCCACCTTTGCTGCAGACTCCAACTGGAGTCTGCCATCTTCACTGCAGACTCTGGCCGGAGTCTGCCATCTTTGTCTTCACTGCAGACTCCGGAGTCTGCAGTCTTCGTCTTCACTGAGGCCGGAGTGCCACTCCTGTAGATCCCTTCGCCCTCCGCCCTCCCGCTCATAGCAGGCATCCTGCCCCGCCCGGCCACTCTGCACCTGGAGCAGCTGGGCAGCCGCCATCTTTGTCCTTCTAATTTGCATATTCCTTCCTGATTGGCTGCTGAGCGTAACAGAGTGATGGTCAATTTGCATGTTTCTCTTTTATTAGTGTGTGTGTATGTACACACACACACACACACACACACATACACTGAGTGGCCAGATTATTATGACCACCTGACATTTGTAGGCAAATTAGCCGTACATTGCATCATATGGGATATGGAATCCGAAGGCCTGTTCGAACACCTTTGCTGTCTGCAGTTACCAAGATAAAACATCTCCAATTCACACAGGAACACAAAGGTTGGACAGTCGAGCATTGGAAAAAAGTCATGTGGTCCGATGAATCATGTTTCCAGTTGCATCATGCAGATGGCAGAGTGAGAATTTTGCGGAAAAAGCATGAAAGCATGCACCCCACATGCATGAGTACAACCCTTCAAGCTGGTGGGGGCAGTGTTATGGTTTGGAGCATGTTTTCCTGGCATGATTTGGGCCTTTTAATTCATGTGGAACAACGTCTGAATAGCACAACATACCTAAGTATCATTGCTGATCAAGCTCATCCTATCATGTTGATGGCATATCCCAATGGAGATGGCTTCTTCCAACAAGACAATGCACCATGCCACGGTGCTCGTATTGTGCAGGAGTGGTTTCAAGAACATGAGGGAGACTTTAACTTGCTTAGGTGGCCCCCACAATCACTAGATCTCAATCCAATTGAGCATTTGTGGGATGAAGTTAAAAGAGCCATCAGGCAGCTGGTTCTACAATCATCAAATCTCACAGAACTGGACAGTGCTAATTCATCAGGCATGGTGTCAGATTCCTCGCATCACCTTTCAACATCTCGTGGAGTCAATGACAAGAATAATCGCCACAGTACTGAAGGCAAAAGGTGGCCCAACAAAGTACTGATGTAGTGGTCATAATAATCTGGCCATTCAGTGTATATATGTATATTTATATATGTATATATGTAATATAATACATAATATATAATACATTATATCTATAATAATAAAAGGGTAATATGCTAATTAGACCAGACTTCTTCCAGACATCATTCCAGACATCCTTCCTGACCAAGCCAGGGCTGGAGGGAAGCCAGCCCAGGTCCCGGGTGCCTGCGGGTGGCCAGAAGAGGGAAGCCCGGGTCCCAGGTTCCAGAGGGAAGCTGGTGCCAGCAGCTGGGGGAAGGAAGGCCTACTCTGCATAAATTTTCATGCATCAGGCCTCTAGTATAATATATAACATGATATATATATATATATATATATATATATATATATATATTCTTATTTACTTATCTGTAGATGGATATTTAGGTGTTTCCATACCTTTGCTATTGTAAATAATGTTGCAATGAACATGTGAGTCCAGATATCCCTTCAAGTTAGTGATATCATTTCCTTCGGATATATACCCAAAGTTGTATACAAGGCTCATATGGGAGTTCTATCTTTAATCTCTTGAGGAATCTTCATACTTACTTCCATAATGGCTGTAACAGTTTACATTTCTACAAACAGTTTACAAAGGTTATATTTTCACCCTATCCTCTCAGCATTTGTTATTTCTTGTCTTTTGGATTATAGCTATCCTAACAGGTGTGAGGTGATAACTCATTGTGGTTCTCATTTACATTTTACCAATGATTAGTGATTTTTGAGCACCATTTTATGTACCTGTAGGCCATTTCTAGTTCTTTTTTAGAAAAATGTCTATTCAGGTCCCCTACCCACCTTTTGCTATTAAGTTCTATGATTTTCTTGTGTATTTTGGAAAAGTCTTTATCTCCTATTCAGTTCTGTAGGATAACTTTGCCAGGTAGAGCATTCTTTATTGACAGATTTTTTTTTCTTTCAGCACTTTGAATATGTCATCCTACTCCCTCCTGACCTGCAAGGTTTGTGCTGAAAAATCTTCTAGTAGTCTTAGAAGTGGTTCCCTTGTATATTACAAGTGCTTTTCTCTTGTTGCTTTTATAATCCTCTCTTTTTCTTTAATTTTTGGCAATTTAATTATAATTGGGTCTTTTTATCATTTAATTTAGTACTCTTTGGGCTTCCTAGATCTGGATGTCTGTTTCTTTCCCCAGGTTAGGGAAGTTTCCAGTCATTATTTATCTGAATATGATTTCTGCCCCTTTCTCTCTCTCTTTTCTACATCAGGGACCCCTATTAATACATATAATGGTCCTCTTGATGATGCCCATAAGTACATTATCTATCTTCACTCTGTTTTTATCTTTCAATTTTTTAATCTGATGTATCACGTTTGTTGATTTGCAGATATTGTACCATCCTTGAATCCCTGGGATAAATCCTACTTGGTCATGGTGTATGATCTTTCTGATGTAATGCTGGATCTGATTTGTTAGAATTTTGTTGAGGTTTTGGCATCTATGCTCATGAGGGATATTGGCCTGTAATTCTCTTTCATTGTGTTGTCTTTATCTGGTTTTGGTATTAGGGTGATGCTGGCTTCATAGAATGAGCTTGGAAGTGTTCCTTCCTCTTGAATTTTTTGAAATAGTCTGAGGAGGATAGGTTTTAGTTCTTCTTTGAATGTTTGGTAAAACTCCCCTGTGAAGCCATCTGGCCCCGGGCTTTTGTTTGCTGGAAGCTTTTTGATGACTGCTTCAGTTTCGTCCATAGTTACTGGCCTATTAAGATTTTTAGATTCTTCCTGATTGTGTTTTGGAAGGTTGTATTTTTCTAGGAATATGTCTGACAAAATAGACCTCAAAATGAAGGCCATAACAAGAGATAAGGAAGGCCACTTCATAATACTAAAGGGATCGATACAACAAGAGGATATAACCCTGGTAAACATATATGTACCCAATGCAGGAGTACCCAAATACATAAAAGAAAAAACTCCTGGAAGATATCAAGGGAGAGATCGACAACAATATAATCATAGTAGGGACTTTAACACATTAAACGCCATGTCAGTCACCGGTGACTGACACTATACTTTCCGTCCGGACTGGTCAGTCACTGGTGACACCAGCATATTGGTGAAAATGGATATTGCGGGCTAAACAAAAAGGAAGACAGAACAGGCTTGGCGCTTAACATGTTAATACCCCACTGACATCACTGGATAAATCCTCTAGACAAAAAACCAGCTAAGAAACAGCAATCCTAAATGACTCACTAGATCAGTTGGACTTAATTGACATCTTCAGAACATTTCACCCCAAAGCCATGGAATATACGTTCTTCTCAAATGCACATGGGAAATTTTCAGAGATAAACCACATATTGGGTCACAGGCAAAGTCTCTCCAAATTCAAGAAGATTGAAAACATATCAAACATCTTCTCAGACCATAATGGCATAATATTAGAAATAAAATACAATAAAAACAATAAAAAAATTCAAACACTTGGAAGCTGAATAGCATGCTACTAAACATTGATTGGGTTACCAAAGAGATCAAAGAAAAAATTTAAAACATCCTGAAAACGAATGACAATGAAAACACAACAATCCAAAATCTATGGGACACAGTGAAAGCAGTCCTGAGAGGGAAGTTTATAGCTTTACAGGCCTACCCCAAAAAACAAGAAAAAATCATCTAACTCTACAACTTAAAGATAGAAAGAGAACAACAAGAAAAGCCCAGAGTGGGCAGAAGGAAAAAGATAATAAAGTTCAGAGCAGAAATAAATGACATAGAGACAAAAAAAGAAGAAAAAAAATACAAAAGATAAATGAAACCAAGAGCTGGTTCTTTGAAAGGATAAACAAGATTGATGAACCTCTAGCCAGGCTCACTAAGAAGCAAAGAGAGAGAGGACCCAAATAAACAAAATCAGAAATGAAAGAGGCGAAATAACAACAGACCCTACAGAAATACAAAGGATTGTTAAAAAATACTATGAACAACTCTATTCCAATTAACTAGACAATCTTCACTCTTTTTAATTTCTTTTTGCTCCTCTAATGAAATAAATTCCACTGCCCTTTGAGTTCTCTGATCCTTCCAATTGATCTAATCTTCTATTGAACCCCCTATGGATTTTTTTTTTAGTTCAATTATTGTATTCTTTGGCTCTATGAGTTCTATTTGGTGTGTTGTGTTTTTGTATTTTCTGTCCTTGTTGAAATTCTCACTTTGTTCATATGCATTGCTTTCCTGACTTCAGTGAGCTATTTTGTAACTGATATTTTGAACCTTATCTCCATTTCATTAAGATCAATTTCTGGATATTTATCTTATTCTTTTGTTTGGAACATATTACCTTGTATCTTCATTTTTTGAGTCTCTATGTTGATTTCTACATATTAGATAAAACAACCACCTCTTCTAATCTTTACAGACTGGTTTAATGTAGGAGAAGAACCTCATCAGTCAGCCTGACCCATGGTTCTGGTTGCCTCTCAAACATTTGTGATTGTCTAAGTCACCACCTTTGTTCTGTTGGCTTCCAGTAATTCAGAATATACCAAGACCTATCAATGTCCCAAAGGAGAGAATTTCAATTATCACCAAGATGCAGGGTAATTAGAAGGCAGACCCGCAGGCAGCCATTGGCAATTAAGCCCCTTGCAGAAATAAACTGGGAGATGAGCATTTTTGCCTACTCCCTCTATACTAAGTTTGGGTAGATAGCTATGGAAGTGTCCTGTGCCTGTTTAAAAACTGCTCTGTGTTTTCTATAGACCTGTGGAACCCATGGATGTATACTCCATTGACTATTAGAGCGAGGTGATGTGGGGACCCGTTTCGTGGATGGCAGCCATAAAAATTGGGGTGTTAGATATGTGAACAAGCTCCTTTCTGGGCAATATTGGCAACTTGGTTTTATTGTTGGAGTGAGCCAAAGGGAGAAGGCAGGGGAAGTGGCTACCTGCTCTTTTGGGCTCGAGGGAGGATTGCAGTCAGTACATAAATGTGAGCTAATTAGAAGCTGAACCCTTAGGCAGCACCTTATAAAGTATGTAGTCAAATCCCTTCCAGGGAAAGACTGGGAGATGAGCATCACTGCCCGCTCCCTCTGTGCAGAGACCTGGGGGAATAGCTATGGCTAGTTCATATGCATCCATTTAAAACTACTTCTCTATTTCCTATAGTCCAGTGGGACTCAAATGCAAGTCCCTTTGGCTTTCAGAGCTAAGTGTTTTGGACCCATCATTTGGGTGAAAGCCTTAAAATTTTGGGCCCTAGATTTGTGGTCCAAACCCTTCACTCCTCATGGACAAGCTAGGAGTTGAGGTTTTCTTTTGATTGTATGCTCCTGTGTCAGGGGTGGTGGTGAGATTTATGAAAATAGTTGTGTTTCAGCCTTTCCTATCTGTTTCAATGTGGCTGTTTTCTCAGTTGCCTGATGTATAGGAGGCACTCAGCTAGTGACTGAATTTCTCTAGAAGGAATTGTGCCATGTGTAACTGTACACCGGTGTGACTGAGAGAAGAGTTAAATTCTGGAGCCTCTGATGACATGTTGGTCCAAGTCTTCTACCCAAACATTTTTCGAACCGCTTGCTATATGGTCAAGAGTGCTAGAGACCTGAAGCACCAACATGATCCCTCTTTTAGAGGGACCAGATAATACAGGGTTGTTTGTATGGAAAATAATTCAATCTATCTATATAACAGAGGAATATGCAAATTAGGTGGGATGCCATAACGTCACGACCGAACAGCAGGGACCTGAGGCTGCATGGCACCAGGCCGAGGTGAGAGACCTCAGGCCGCGCTCCCCACCCCGAGGGGCTTGACAGGGAACCTCAGGCCATGCCCCTCACCCAGTGGGGCTTGACGGGGAACCTCAGGACATGCCCCCTGCCTGGAAGGACTTAACAGGAGACCTCAGGCCATGCCCCCTGCCCTGACGCCAGGCCAGGAGACCTCTGGCCATGCCCCCCACCTAGGCACCGGGCCAGATCTCAGGCCGCACCCCCCCACCCCAGCACCAGGCCAGGGGACCTCAGGCTGCACCCCCTGCCCAGTGGGGCTTGACGGGGGACCTCAAGCCACACCCCCTGCTTAGCGGGGCTGGACGGGGGACCTCAGGCCATGTCCCCCGCCCCAGCACCGGGCTAAGAGACCTCAGGCCGCACCCACCCCGCCCCAGTGCCAGGCCAGAGGACCTCAGGCTGCACCCCCCACCCTGACGCCGGGCTAGGGGACCTGAGGCTGCGTCCCTCCTGCCCAGAGGGGCTTGACGGGGTTGGGGATGGCTGGGTCTGGGTCTCATCCAATGGGGGTGGGGCTGGCCAGGTCTGGGTCTCCTGCAGTTTTGAAGCGCATGCGGGTGGTGGGTGGGGACTTGACTCTAGATCCCGAGGCGCACCCCAGGCTCTGACAGGAGGGAGATTTTCATATACATTTTACTAATTTTCTTTCATCTCTGACACTTCCATTATAAAGGGCAAGTAGCAATATTAAAATATTTCCTTTAATTAATCTCCTTTTAATGTGCATGAATTTCATGCACCAGGCCACTAGTAATTAATAAATAATAATATACAGAATAAACTCTTTCGCATACTCACAACTGTAAACCTACTTTTATCACACCCTGTATACTGAGTCCTGGCCAAGGTTTAGCTCACACTGAGTCATTAGGTCCTCAAACTCACCAGTTTAGTCTTTTTGCCACTTTTAAAATATATAATTAGGATAAAAATACCTATGGCCAGCTATCTGCTAATTCTTGGATTCATATATCTAAGGACCAATGGGAAATAAGAGAAGATGCCATCTTGGCAGAGGTAATTGACTTTTATAAGAGGGCTATTTTTTCACAGTAGGGACAGGCAAGACTATGGCTGGCACCCAGAAGATCTACTGGGGGGTCTTTTGGTACATTACCTGACGATAAATATAAAAAGACAAAGAAGGCAAGCCTGGCCTGACTAGAACACAGTACCAGGTGCTCAAACTCATCTAGATTGGGGGTCTAGATCACCATACCAGGCCAGCAGAGGCACTAGCAGATGTGAGGGGATTCTAAAATGATGGATAGTAGAGGAAGATAAGGAAAAGTGTCTGTTATGGACCTATGACCATCTTCAGCAGCAGAGACTATATTTTGTTCCATTTACTTTCCTCTTTCAAGTTTCTCCCAAGGGAAAAAAAATGTTCACTGGAATCCTGGAAAAGCTGATTCCTGAATGTATATGAAGAAGTGTCTCTGAGTAGCCCAAGAGGTTGACTATAAGTAGTAACTGTGTCACCCCAGTCCCCTCTTTGAAGAAAGAATTTTCACCCTACCTATTAGCAATGTTATCAGCAGACAGCCTTCACCTGTCAATCCTCAGCTTCAGAGAGTCACCTAGCTTAATCTTCTGAAGCAATTGATATCCAGTTACTAACTGATGCCAGCTATAAAGGCCTGACCATGTCAGCACAAGATGAGACTTTAATGACAGGCCAATAGGTATTCTTGTGAGAGGTGGCTGAGTCTGTTACTAGTCCTGTAAAACTACTGGATCTATTCCCGTCTAATTTTGACTCCTCCTCTCTTTCAGAGTGTGATCCCAAAGCACTCCCCAATAAACATTCTGCATACTAAAATTTGTCTTGAAATTTGCTTTCTGGAAAACTCAACCTGCTCTTCAAAATGCTTTCATATATATTATCTTATTTGCTCTTCACAGGAACCCTGTAAACTAGAAAAGAAAGATTTTATTTTATAGATAAAGAAGAGGCACAGAGAGGTTAAGTGTGGGTTTTCCAAAGTCTAACAACTCATTGGAGACAGACCCACCAAAGGCATCCCACACAGTTGCCTATCTCCTTTCCTTCTACCACCATATGCCTTTTTCCATGACAAGGGGAGCCAGGCCGGGCTGCAGTGTTATCCTTCTGCTGTGACAATGATATGCTTGGATCTTAAGAATAATTCTGTCATAGGTGCTCCAGGAGATGTAGTCATAGCACCATCAAAGCAATTTATAACTAGAAGAGATTAATGTTTTAATGATGTTGTTGTGATATATTGGCCTTGTATAAGCTTATTAAAAAGTAGACCATGATAATAAAAATGCAAACGTTGTCGCTTACAATGAAAAACCTGGTGATTTAGAAGTAGCACCCACCTTCTGGATCATCTTTTAGACAATGGGTAAATCAAAACAAGCAAGGTGTCATGTGCTAGGAAATGCACTGCTAACTCTGATCTCAGCACTGGATGTATCTTACATTGGAGTTGATTGGCCTGTAAATATTTAGGATCCTTAACTGAATGACTTGATTTCTTCAAACAGTGCAGTTGTGTGGAATTGTTCTTTCTCAGCATAACCCTGGAGGCAAAATTTATCACCCTCAGCCTCAGCAGTAGGAAACTGTGGAGCTTTGTGGGTGAAAAAAACACTGTGGGCGCTCATGGGCATATGCTTTAAAGCACAAGGCTCGAAAGATATGGATTCTAAGTTGAGTTTAGTTCCTTGTGTGACTCCGTACACATTAAAGTCTCTATCTGGGCTTCAGAGCTCCTTATCCCAAAGTGGGAAGAGACCGAGAGGATCAAGTTCCTCCCAGTACTGTAACTTTGTGCTGCTGATTCACAGATTCTCTTGTGTTCCCGTCTGGCCTCAGCTGCTTTGTAGGTTGGGATAGGATCAGCAATTGTTTCCAGGAATAGAAGAAATAAATCTGCGAATCAAGGTGATTGTGGCAGAACTTATTAAGTGTTCCAGTCTCCTCACATTATGTAGATAACAATGTCTAGGACTGGGATTGCAAGTGTCAGGGACAATGGTACAGGGAGGTGGTATGGTGGAATGGCTCACTTCACTGGGCGTCATAACTATGAGAACTTTGACAAGTTCAGTACAATGTATGGGACTTAGTATATCCAACTGTATAATGGCAATAAAAAGATCTACAACAGAGTATTCTTATGAGGGATTTCGTAAAGTCATTTATATAAAGGGCAAGTATAAAATTAGTGCTCAATGACTATTATTTCCATGCCTCATTTTTTTTCAGCTCTTTCAAAAATTTGAAAAGAATTGTCTGAAACAAAATGAAAACCTCTATTTACAAGATCCTGAGGGAGAATGTAGTAAATAGAAACCCGAGGGCAGGCAGGCATCATCCCTGCAAGGATAATTTAAGGGAGAAATTATTATTGAAATCTAAGCAAGAAGAGCCTCAAGATAAAGGGGGTAGTTGACTGCTTGCTAGTGTGACTTTAGGGCATGAGGAGATACCATGAGCTACCAACACCCTTAACCCACTTTAGCAGTTTCCTGAAGCCTAAATATCTAACTTCTATATTTTTCTTGTTTTTTTTTTTCTCTAAAAGCAGAGATGTCCAATATTTTTGTAAGGAACAACTATTTTATTTATTTAATTTCTGCAACTGTAAGATCAGTTGGCAATGGGTCATGTATAAGAAACGACTCAGTGTGACTTGATTAGGAATGGGAGCCCAGCTCAGTAATGGTTTCTGTCCTTCCTTCTGGGAATCTTAACAATCCACTGACACAAGATGTGACAATGGACTAAGAGAGTGGTCTTATTCAAGTGGACATAAAAACACCTGCTCCTCCTCTTTTCATCATTTTTTCCATCTTGAGCAGTGCTTTTAACCTTATTTTTAGGCCCAGAGAGAGCATCCTATATAACAAAAGCCTAATATGCTAAGTGTCCAGTTGTCCGTTCAACAAATCAAAGCGTAATATGCTAATAATATGCTAAGGCCACTCAACTGCTTGCTATGACGTGCACTGACCACCAGGGAGCAGATGTTCCAACTGGTAGGTTAGCTTGCTGCTGGGGTCCAGCAGATCAGGACTAAGCGAGACAGACCAGACATGCCCTGGAGCTCTCCCGCAGTCCCTCCCTGGCCTTGATTGTGCACCGGTGGGGTTCCTCGGCATGGCCTGTGCCCTCTTGCAATCTGGGACCCCTCAGGGGATATTGGAGAACTGGTTTCAGCCCAATCCCACAGGCCAGGCCAAGGGACCCCACTGGTGCACGAATTCCTGCACTAGGCCTCTAGTAAAGTATAAAGGTTTTGAAGAGGAAACCTGCTTGTGGATGCAACAGACTAGAGCATCCTTATCTGGTGAGGATATGAATCTGAGAGCCTGTATTCCAGCAGCAGCCACAAATGGAGACACTGTGCCAAGAACAGGCACTTAAAGAAGCCTGACAGGAGCCCTGGCTGGGTGGCTCAGTTGGTTGGAGTGCTGTCCCATACACCAAAAGGATGTAGGTTTGATTCTCATTCAGGGTACACACCTAGGTTGTGGGTTTGACCCCCCAGTTTGGTGTATACAGGAGGCAACCAATCGGTTTCTCTCTTACATCAATGTTTCTCTCTCTTTTTCTCCCCCTTTCTCTCTTTCTAAAAATCAATATATTATAAAACAAAAGAAGCCTGCAGGAGAACTCACCCTTGCAATATTTCCAAACAGATGGCAATGACTGTTCATGGATCCTAGTTCAATGCATAGTTTTTTGGTAAAATATAGATGTTCTTGAGTTGTCATAAAAAAACATTCCTGGGAGTGTTATACTTTAACATGAAGAAAGCGGGGAGAAGAGAGCTTGACAAGGCTCATGCCTTGAGAAGAAAACCTTTTAAAAGGAAAAAAGAAAGGTTGAGGCAAAACCCGTAAAACCAGCATTCTCCTTAGGTCAGCAAGGCAGTTGGACTATTTTCTTAGTTGTTCCCATGAAAGCCATTCATATTGTAATGGCTGCTACCTGGTATCCATATGGAAGAGTGGGAAGAGAAAGGACTTCCAGGTTCAGTGAGGTTAAGTAACTTTCAAACATGTAACACAGTGGTATATTATGGAACCAGAGTTAGGACCTAGGTCTGTTGCCTACTTCCTCATCTGTAAAAATAGCATCACCTTCAAGGAGCTTTCATTCCATTAAGTGAGGGAATATAAACAAAATGGCACCAGGGCTGACACTACACAGCCCTACATATAGTAAAATATAACTGGAAGTGTCAACTTATTTGTCCAAAGGCTTCTTTCAGTATTTGGCATATTGTAAATGATCAATAAATGTTACACTTTTTTTTTTTTAGGAAGTCTTTAGTTCCTCTTTTTTTAAAGCTAGAATTTGAAAAAGCAATTTATCTTCTAACCATGACAGAATTAAAAGATGTTGAAACTTATCTTTTCCTGAAACATTTTTTATGAGTTCAGTATGATCTTACTCTTCCACTACTGGTTAAATCATGCGAAGTCCATTTTATTTTCTGCTGTCTGCACTCTGACAACATGTTTGACACCCTTTAATTAATTAGTTCCCTTCCAGCCCCTGCATGCTGGGACCTGCTGGCCAACTTTGGCACATCCTCCAAGTCAGTGACCTATGGGTGCTGCATGTCTGAGTATAACCTGTCAGCACTTCCCTTTTAAAAGTTTTTTTTCCCCCCACCTTTTGTGTCTGTTTACTTCTTCCATGACAGGATCTGGCAGAACTTCATTCTTTTGCAATGGAATTCTAAAGAGCATACTAACTATCCAATTGCTTTTCTGATTAGTGAAAAAAAAAAAAGAGGTTTAATCCCACATTGAAAGCCAAGCTATATAATGACTGTTGACATTGGAACAGCAAACATTGGCAAAGCTATTAAGAGACTAGTAGATCGTGGGTAATATTTTATCTTTGCCTAAGGGGGTCTTTAAAGGATATTAAGAGAGTATATCTATGAGAAGTATCAGAATATATCCATTTAAAAATGCTATTTAAAGAAGCCATCCTGCCATGGTTATGGCAACCTTTCCTAAATTCTCACATCCCAGCTTCCATACTGGGGCAACATGAATGGAGTAGATCAAGAAATAAGAGAATCAGAATACTCTTACTCAGTTCCCGCTTCATGAACTCCTTCTCATTCAAGACTAGCTCAAACAAATTCCATAGTTCTTTGTACATATCCTCATTTTGTTTTTTAAAATGCAAAATCCTTTTATTTTAAGTATTTGTTACCATTCCAGTGTCTCCCACTATGCTGTGAATGCTGAACCATGCATGTCTTATTGATATTACATCTCTGGCACTTAGTAGAGTCCTTAACACATGGCAAGTACTTAATGGATGTTGAATGAATTTATGGAAGAATGAATGGTTAATTGAATCCTGGAGAGCTATTTTGTTCCAATTTTGATAAGCCATGGACACAAAGAAGTATCACATTCCAGTCAACCATCGCTGGGACCATTCTGCCGAAGCTTAGCTGTCTCCCATGAGCCTGCAGTCTCCAGGGCTGTGATGTGATGAAACTTCCTCAGCACGGTCCTGACATGGACCTTCAACCAAAAGAGAACTGAATCTTCCAATATGTGGCAAATCATTGTATAGATAGAAGGAACTGTCAAGCCTTACTTCAGTGCTTCATTATATAGGTGAGAAAACTGAGGCTTGGGAAAGTAGAGTATCAAGTTTAATTTTATATAGTTGTGTGATGGAGGACTGAGAATAGAACTCATGTATCCCGAACAGAACAGTGCTTTTTTTACTGTGCTAAAATATATATAATATAAAAGTTACCATTATACCTATGTTAAGTGTACAGTTTAGTGGCATTAAATATATTTACATTTTTGTGAAACTATCACCACTCTTTATCAACAGAACATTTTTACCATATCAAACTGAAATTATGTATCCACTAGAAAATAACTTCATTCCCCTCTCCCTTCAGCCCCTGGTAACCACAATTCTACTTTCTGCTTCTATGAATTTGACTACTTTAGGTACCTTATGTAACTAGAACCACCCAATATTTGTCCTTTTGTGTCTGGCTGATTTCACTCAGCACAATGTCTTTAAGGTTCATCCATGTTGTAGCATGTATCAGAATTTCCTTCCTTTTTTAAAAGGCTAAATAATGTTTTATTATATATAAATATTGCATTTTAATGTATCTATCC
Source organism: Cnephaeus nilssonii (assembly GCF_951640355.1). Classification (NCBI taxonomy): domain Eukaryota; kingdom Metazoa; phylum Chordata; class Mammalia; order Chiroptera; family Vespertilionidae; genus Cnephaeus; species Cnephaeus nilssonii. Next base: position 46,018,837 of record NC_137085.1, on the reverse strand, counting down.
ATCTGCTGATGGGCATTTGTGTTATTTTCACCTTTTGGCTAGTGTGACTGATGCTGCTATGAATACTGGTGTAAAATACCTGTTCAAAATCCCATTTTCAATCTTTTGGATATATATCTAGAAATGGAATTTCCAGAGAAGAATGCTTTCTTGATTATGCCACACTGTCTCAAATCCTAGGGAGGCCAAAATACATACTGATATCAATAAATTGTCCCGTCAACTTTTTCTTAAACATTTAGTGGAAAGATGACTATATCTGGGAATGAGTTCCAGTTCAATTAAATTCTTCAATTATATTCTGAGTATCTGTTGTGTTCCAGGCTCTGTGCTAGGTGCTTTGGGTACGTATTTTTAAGAAACAGTACCAGATAGTGAGACGAACATAATACCTGAAATATGGGCAATATTAGAATACCCAGAGTGGAAAAGAGGAGGCAGAAATTGATTCTGAGTTGTGGTGGGGTTTTTAGGGAAGTTGATCAGTAAGGGCTTCATAGTCAAGGAGATGACACTTAAGTAGGATTCTGAAAGATAACTAAGAATTCAACAGTAAAATTAGGTTAAGAAATAGCATGCTCAAAAATAAGATTGTGGCTCTGGCCTATGTTCCTCAATGGTTAGAGCATCAGCCCATGCACAGAAGGGTCGTGGGTTCAATTCCTGGTCAAGGGCACATACCTGGGTTGTAGGTTCAATCCTGACCCTGGTCTGGGCACATGTGGGAGGCAACCAATTGATGTGTCTCTCTCACATTGATCTTTCTCTCTCTCTTTCTTCTTCTCCCTCCCCACCTTCCACTCTCTCTAGGAAATCAGTGGAAAAAATATCCTCTGATGAGAATTAATAATAATAAAAAAAGTGTGAAAGGCCATGGTGTATAATTTAATGTGACTAAAGTATAGACTGTGAGAAAAGAAAAACAGCAGAAAATGAGTACGGAGAGATAGAGGCCAAGCCATGAAGGGCCTTGTACACTATGGTAAGGAACTTAAATTTTATATTTTGTCCAGTAGGCCAGGGGAGCTATTAAGAAAGAACATGAAATTATGAGAATGGTGCTTTAGATTATTCTGGCCTCTGTATGGGCTGACCTGAGAATGGGAGGGGGTTCAATTAGGTGTAAGGACTGTACTCTTATTAACAATCTGAACAGAGAAAGAAGGTCTGAGATGAATGATAGAGAACCGTGAAATCCAGAATTTGGAGACTGATTAACTGATTGTAGGAAAAGAGAAGTTGGGAGGAAAAGTTATTCACCTGGTAATTGAGCTGTTGGGTATAGTCATTCACTGGGTAAGAGAACTGGAACAATGAGCAGGCTTATGAATAAAGATAATCAGTTCAGTTTGGGGCATGCTGACTATGGAGTATTTCTCAAGGTAGAGAAGATAAGTAAGAAGTTAGAAGTTAAAGATATAAAAATTGAGCTCAAAGTGGTCTGTAAGAAACAAATCACACTCACTACATTTCAACAAGGAATTAATACATGGAATTAAGTGTTCATGAAATCATTAGGAAGACTGGAGGAGCAAGCTCAAAACTGGATTTCCAGGAATAATGCTGCAGAAATAACATGCTAGGAAAGCTGTAATCACCATAATTAGGAAGTTTGATCAAGTAATCGGAGCCACTACTGCTGCTGCTGCAACTGCCTCTTGACATGCAGGAAAGTCAGTGACTGGATACTACAAAACTTCTGCAGAGAAACCCAATGCTTTTATCATTGTGCTTGCCAGCAATAATAATCAAAAGTGGGGAGTAGATGGCTTTCTTGTCACTTTTGCCTTTCAAAAAGTACATCTTTTCTTGATTGTGGTGGTGGTGGTACAACTCTGTGAACATATATTTGTTGTATTGTAAATCAACAAGTGAGATACAAGATGCCTTAATGAGCCAATTAATTAGGAGTTGTTTATTGTGCATGGCCCAGAGGGAGGTGTCTCTTCCAAATCTCTGAGCAACACATACAGGAAGTTTCCCGTATTTATACTTCTTGAGCTTCTTTGTTTGCAGATATTACAAAGAGCTCTGTGTGAGTTATTGTTACAGACAGTCTGTAATCTTGGATACATAAAGAACAAACATTTGTCATAAGAATATGGGAATTATTATCAGTATTAGTTCATTATGTTAGATGGATAGCTTGCAAGGTCAGAAAGTTAAGTTTTTATCTTTTTCTATTATTCAAACTAAAACAGTTATTTTATAGAATAAGAGACTGTCTAAAAATGACAGTTTACAGAACAAGGGACTATCTAACAATAGCAGAGAATTCAAACACAGTTTTATACAAGATGGAGGTTACTATGCTTCATATTAAGCCATTGAATTATACACTTTAAATGGGTGAGTTGTATAGAATATAAATTATATCTCAATAAAGACATTACAAATATCTAACATATTTTCTAATTGGTGGAACTCATTCTGTACCCTGAAACCTAGCTGCAAGCGAGTCTGGGAAATGTAATTTTTAGCTTTCCTGCTTTTATTATAGGGGAAGATAAAATAGGAAGAAGACATGAATGTTGAGCAAACCAATCTTTGGTTTCCTTCCAGTGGGGGTGGATGAATTTTTCTAATGAGAGTTTGCCAAAGAAGGAAGAGAAAGGAAAGGACAAGTGAAGATCTGGAATGTCCACACTTACTAGTAAAGGAAGGCCGGAATAAATATCCAAGAAATAAAACTGAGAAAAAATAAAAGATGGTAAGTGGAAGAACGAGGAATATCCTTTCCTAGAAGCCAAAAGTAGAGTTTCAAGAAGGAAGGAGTTCAGAAAGGTAATGAATGCAGCATCACTTCTTAGGTAAACTGGGCAAGTCACTTAACCCTTTTAAAATCTCTATCTTTTTTTTAACTTTTTAAAATTTTATTTTATTGTTTAAAGTATTACATATAGTAGTACATATATCTCCTTTTTTCTCCCCATTGACCTTCCACCAGTCTCCCCTACTCCCTGTCACATGCCCTCATCCCACCCCCCAGTTTCTCTATCTTTAAGATGGGATAATAACAGCAAATTTGTCTCTCCCATTTAACTTTTCTGAAAGATCAAATGAAATACATATAAAATTGAATTGCAAACTATATATCATTCTATTAATGTTAGTTGTGATTATTTTTTTAAATATATATATTTTTTTATTTCAGAGAAGAAGGGAGAGGGAGAGAGAGATAGAAACATCGATGAGAGAGAATCATTGATCGGCTATCTCCTGTATGCCCCCTTCTTGGAATGCCGCAAGCAACCTGGGCATTTACCCTGACCTGGAATTGAACCATGACCTCCTGATTCATAGGTCAATGTTCAACCACTGAGTCACACTGACTGGGCAGTTGTGATTATTTTTAAAAGAGGTTGTGAAGCCTTTAAGGCTAATATTTTCATTAATACTGTGACATTTTCCTAATAGCTAACTGAACAAAAAGTCCTCCCATATGAATTTGAACATTTTTATCACAGAAGAAATAAAGAATAACTGCTCACTGCCATTATATGCCATCCCTGTTTGTCCATAAAGACTGTCATATAGCATTCTTCTCAGCCAACATCTTACTACAGAGATATGAGGATTGATTTACAAATATAAACTAACTACTTCTCAGAAAAGTCCTCCACAGTCATGGTTAGGTGAAAGACAGGTTCACAAAGCCATCAGATGCCGGAAGCTTGACTCTCATGCTCAGCAACCTCCAGTCCTCATTGCACGCCTTCCTGCCATGCCATTTACCAGCTCTCAAATATCGACAGCCTGTGTGCTTAGGAGTGGGATTCCAATCATCCCACTTCTTAAGGCACCCAGTTGCATTCATAACACACCAGCTGTTTCTGAGAACACATTTTTAATATAGGAACAGCAAGAAATTCTGCTATATATGTCCCAAGCCATGCTATCATGGCAGTAGCATCTTACGGAAGACTAAAAATCAAAAGCTGAACTAAGCATTACTTTCTTAATTTCTCCTTTGCCCTGGGTTTGTTCTTGTCACAAGATGCAGGCCTGTGTACTTCTTGGAGAACAGGGTCAGGCAAGATGGGATCTGGGTACAGTAGAACATGGTGCATAAAAATCACATAAATCCCAAGCAACATGTGCATGGGGAAGGAAAATCAACAGTGAGGATTAAGAACTGATTAGACAGCTGGCTTGTCAGAAGTCCTATACAGAGTGGCCATCATGGCCCCGCTGTTTCAAATGTCTTTGCTACAAAAAAACAAATTAAAGTGGATTTTTTTTGGCCTAGAAATATGGATTATTTTTTGCTATAAGGATCAGAATGCACCATTCATTGTAAGGTAGACTTGACATTTGTTGCTCTTTCATGAGGGAAAGTACGGTATATAAGAGCATGGACTTTGGAGGCAGGCTGTCTTGGATTATTGGATTCCCGGATCTGCTGCTTCCTAGCTATGTAAACTTAAGCAAATTACATGCCCTTCCAGGCCTTAATTTCTTGATCTTTTAAGGAAATAATTCATGTTAAAGTACTTAGTACAATAATTGACCCATATTAAGTCTATTATGAATGTAAACTATTGTTATTCCTACCTGTAATTTTGCATTAAGAATGCTGCAAAATCTTTCAAACCACTTATTTACTTATTTATAACACATAAGAAAAGAGGAGAGATTCTCTTTAACATTATTATTGGTCTAAACTGGATTAAATGGAAGCTAAAACTCATCTAACATAATCTTACTTTCTTCTTCTGAACACTTTCTTTGTGTGTTAGCAAGTTGGCATGTACTTCTGGAGTATTTTCCCAAATTGGTAATCCTGGCTATCTTCTTTGGCAAGGTGAATTTGCTCAACAAAAGTGAATTATTGGTGATGGAGGAAGAAAAAGTCCATTAGAACAAAGGATGGGGAGGGATGGGGAAGGTATGTTGGCATTTATCAAGAGATAATGTTTCTGTACTGTTTTTAATCTAGCAAAAAACCACTGATTTCATCATATGAAACATATAAACCCCCAAATCTCAGTGGTTTGACACAATATGAGTTTATTTCTTACCCATATCAGAGTCCAACATGGAACAGCATATGAGTATGGGGTGAGGGAAGGGTGAGGAAGACGGGCACAGTGAGGCCTCTGCTCCATTCAGTGACCAGACTCTGTGTGCCATGTGATTCCACATGCTTTAGGGCCTCATTCTCTTCTGCACCCATCCAGTGGAAGGGGATCACATGGGACCAGACCTGGAAGTTGGCCAGAAGACAATAGCATGGATCTACTTAACTGCAAGGAGAAGTGGGAAATGTATTTCTAGAAGGCAAGAGAAGCAGGGTTCACGGAGCTCTCTATGGTGCTATATCCTCTCTGTTGCTCACCTAGACATTTGGTCTTTGGCTTCTCCTTAAGAAAAAGTATTTCCCTTTGAGATCCTCAAGTTTCTGGCCAGTTCTTCCAAATGACTCTGCATCTTAAAAATTAATAACTTTGGCTTAAATGTTAATACTTAATGGAAAATGGATTTATTTCCTTTATTATCCCAGATCATGTCATCAAACAATTAATTTCTCACCAGTTAAAAAAATTATGTACCAAACTTAGACCTGTAGGCAGCCCCTAAATACTGGCATCAGGGGAGGGGCAGGATAAACACTATTAGTAGAACCCATCATGTTCTTTCAGGTTGTGAGATTATCACTGGGTTCTGGAGGACACAGTTTCCAAATGATACTAGATTGTTTTTATTAATAAGCCACATTTAATTAAATAGTCATAAGTGTGGATTTCTACTTGGTGGTTCAACCTTTATTCAGTTGGTCCTCACACACACCAACCTGAGAAGCTCACAGAGAGAGACAATGACCCCTACCAGATACTGGATAGCAGAGCAGAATGAGAAGGGGGAGGTGCAGAAGCAAATGAGTGTCTCAGTATACTGTACACCCTGAGGGAGGCCGAGCAATGCATACATGCTAGGAGTAGTGAATGGAACTCAGACAGGACCTTTGAGAACAAGACAGGGCACTTCGAGGAAGGACAATGAACCCTGTGGATCTCCATGTTCCAGGGCCCGTGCTAGAGGCAAGCTGGAGAACAGACCTAGGTCAACATTTCAAACACCCACCACCTTCTTCAGCTTCAGAAAGTGACTTGTTACAGATTTTGCTCCCTAAGTGAGTACCTAGCTGAGTGGCAGCATCTAGACCCTCAAGGAAGCTAAATTCCCAGAGTCAGAGTCTGCACCTTGCAAGGCAGGGATTAATCACCTTGCCCTCATGCATTTGACAACTTCCCTTGGGACGCACCTTAATGCTGGTCCTACTTCTCTTAGCAAAGATGCACCAAATTTTAACTGAAACGAATCAGCAAGAGAGACAAGCCTTTATAGGGAGCCTCTGTTTTGGCCAACAATAACCCTCCCCCCACCCCAGCCAGAATGTTGTATGTTTCCCTCCCCCAAATCCAGTCTAATTTCTGGGCCTTATATCCGAACTCTCTGCCCTGTCCACTGTATGGGAAGGGGCTGCCTGGACTTCTGCTTTGCAGAGCCTCTTATAATGACACATTGAAGTTACTATCACTATCACCACCACCAAATCTCTAAGAACTGGAATGTGTTCTGTGTTTATGTGCAGGTAGTCACGAGAGAGGCTAAGGGTTGTCCAGCCCAGCCTGCATATTTCAGTGCTGCAATGCAGAGAGAGCCTGCAGTTATTGGGGCAGCCAACCTCTGCAGCCCCTGACATTCTTTGCTCCTCCAGGAGACAGTAATACATTACAGGTGTTGTAACTTTTCCTCAGAATCAGACTGCCTGGGGAGCTGTAAATCTAAATCGTGGCTGCCCTTAGGAAACCCGTGGGCCTGTAAACACAGTGAAATGAGTGAGATGAAAGCATTCGAGGGAGAAAATGAATTTCTGGCATCCCACTGAAGTCTATTTCATTTTTACAGTCTGGTCACCCTCCTGTGGCAGGGGCAGTGCCTGGGAGGGACAGACTGCCTCCTGATTGACAGCTGACAAGTGTGGCTCCTCCTGGAAGCCTTGGCTCTGGGGCCTAATCAAGAGACAAGAGCTGTAGAGGATGCTGAGTGTCCCTGCGCAGCTCAAATTGCCACCTGCCATGCTGCCAAGGCCACAGCAGATTTTCTTTCTGGGAGGCTGGGCCTGTCTGAGCATTTGTAATCAAGGCCATTCTTCAATTCAAAGGCAGAGCAGAGCATTTTAGGTAAGATGTGTCTGAGGGAAGACAGAGGAAGAGAAAGGAAGGTAAGCAGGAAAACAAGAGAAAGAAAAAGAGGAAGGGAGAGAAGTAACTCCCCAGAGAATTCATAGATGCTGATATCTTAAGGTGCACAGCCCTGGGCACCTGCAGAGGGATGGCCACTGGCCAGAAGACTCCAAAGAGCTCACTCTGGGTTTTAGCAAGCATATAGCAAGAGATAGGAATTAATAAAATAAAATAATAAAATTAAGTAAATGAAATAAAATAAAAATAATAATATTTTTAATGTGGCCACCTGAATGTCATATTACAACAGCCAAACTGATTCTTCAGCTATAAGTGGACAAGAGAACTCAAAGGCTATCATCAAGGACAATGAGTCACTCTGAATAGAGGAAAACATTACCCTCTGATTTTTAAAATAAACCTCCCTCTTATTTTCATTAATGTTAATTTTTTAAAATATATTTTTATTGATTTCAGAGAGATAGAGATAGAAACATCAGTGATGAGAGAGAATCATTGATCGGCTTCCTCTCCTGGGTATGTGCCCTGATTGGAAATTGAACCATGATCTCCTGATTCATAGGTCGATGCTCAATCACTGAACCACGCCAGCTGGGTATTAATGTTAATTTTTAACATAAATTTGATCATACTGCTTTTGTGTCATGAACGATGGATAGATTGATTGGCTGAGAAAATGGCTAACAGGCCAGAATGAAAGTTAGTTCAGTACCCTCTCTATTACTGACAGATGAAATGCTGAACACTTATAATAATTAAAGTCACTTTTACTCCCATGGAAGTCTACATAGGAATCTGAAAGCAACTTCTGAATTCTTAGTAAGTCCCCCAAACTTACATTTTACATGCTTTGGCAATGACTGCAAAACTGCGAAAGCCTGTTTTTAGAAAATCACCTAGACTGATTTGTAGAGTAAATAATATTTTAAAGAGTTGGAAATAACGTCTTGGTATTTCATCTTCCAGATTGTTGCTGTAGAGGCGGCAGAGTGTAGTGGATACAAGCCTAGGATCCAGAGCCAGACGGTCTTGGATCAAATCCTTGTTTTTCTACTTATAAGATGTGTTATCTCTGGCAAGTATCTTAACATCTCTGTGCTTCAGTTTTCTCATATGTCAAATGGGTATAATAATAGCAGTGTCCTCAAGATCATGTGAGGTTAATTTAAGTGAGTTAAAACATGTAAAGTATATAGGACAGATAGGACAGTAGAAATAAATATTACCATTAGTATTGGAAATGAAGTTACTAAAATTTTTAATTTGCCTTTGAGTTATACTAACACTAGCTAATTATGATACATAACTTTTCATCTAAATAAATGTTTAGATGCATGTGGGTGCATGTGATACCCAATATGTCTTTAGTCAGCAATGTTCTCTCCCTAGAGATACCTTCACTGCTAAAAAGATTTTACTCATTCTTGTGGCCCAGCATAAGGAAGCTTCTCCCTGAAGCCTTCTTGAACTGCTCCAGGCCCCTTCAGTGATGTTCTCCTCCACCCTCCAATGTCTCTTTGCACTTGCCCAGCTTAGAGCTCTCCTCATGTCAGATTTTCCAGCACCCAGCAGGGCAGGAGTCCCATCTGGGACACATTTTCATTCCCAGGGCCTTCCATGTAGGAGAACAGAGAGACAAGCTATGGAAGGAAGAACCTTATCTCAGGGAAAGTTAGCCCAATGGGTCAAATGACTAATTAAATATTTTAGAGAGAGCTAAGACTACTTTACAAGGTTTTGATAGCAACTTTCCTTGATGATTCTATAATTTTTTATTATCCCTCAAAAGACAACATGCTTATAACAGATTAAAATAAATACGTTTTAAAACTGTACCTAATTTTTACATTTGTTTTTATGTTATCTTCCCTTTAACCACAAGGGCAATTATTCCCAATACACAGATGATGCTACTGAGGATTACACCTAAAGTAATTACCCCAATCACAAAGAATATGGCAGGGTTTTAACAGGAATCTAATCCCAGATCCTATATCCTTTTCACCATACTTTAAGTCAGTGATTTTTAACCAGTGTGTTGCAAGAATTTTTAAAACATTCAGTATAGTACCTGAATATTAAGTCAGTGGTACTGACCTCTTTTCCCTTAGATTGTCAAATATAATAATGACAACAGCCAACACAACAATAGATGTCTGGTGTGAACGAATCAAAATTATACTATTTATTTTTGTCAGATCAGTAAAAACTGTATTTTTGGTGTGCTGCAGAATGTTAGTAATTAGTTCATGTGTGCCATGAGATGAAAAAAGGTTGAAAATCGCTGCTCTAAAGTAATATTCATTTCACTGAACATGGATTAGAAATGAAATTAAAGCACATGCAAACTTCAACTTCTAGTGTGGAGAAGACAAACTTACTTTTGTCTCCTGGGACCATTCCCTTTTAAATTCAACTTGTTTCTCCAATTCCTTATAATATCTATAAACATGCAGTTTCCACAGGAAAATAGCAATTATGACAAGAAGTGAAAGCCTGGATAATAATAATAATAGCTGATATTATGGGATACTTACTGGATGCCAGACTCTGTTCTGTTTCCTACAAACCAATCCTTTAAACCTCAGGTATTCTTTCAGATGGGTATATCAACCTTTTACTGAAATAATTATAACTCGATCTATTTCCATGGTCATATTGCATGTCACATATTTTCAAATGCTCTGACATACCAACAGAGCAACAGACATGTCCTTTAATTATCATCTCAAGGTGACTTGCTGACAAGAATGATGTTTCATGCAGAGTGCTTAGTAGAAAGTTCAGCTTTACAAACATCATGAAACTGTCACCTCCAACACATTGCTTGGTCTGAAAGTTATTTTCTATCTATTCTATAAGTCAAACTATGGGGAAGGTGAAATAAAAGCCTGAAACCATGTGGGGATCATTCCCTTTGTCTGCAGGAACTAATATTAATTCCAGGTACAAGCTCAAATGAATGAGCAAATATGTCATTGGGACAGAGGCTGAGAACACCCAGTGTCTGTGCAGTTTTTCTTTCTCTAGTTTCTCTCTTTTCCATTTCCTGTCCATTTTCTCTGGCTTCCTCTTTACCCCATTCTTGGTGCCATGAATCAAAATCCCTTCTATATTTCAACTGCAAAATTGCTGGGTGAGAGTTTTCTCAGAAAGTTTTTCCCCCATTCTTCTCACATTGGGGGTGGGGGGGTGGGGAGAGAGAGAGAGAGAAAGAGAGAGAGAGAGAGAGAGAGAGAGAGAGAGAGAGAGAGAGAGAGAGACAGAAAGAAGATGCTACATTTCAGGCAAGTGTCTGCAACTTCAGATCAGACCAGTTCCCAGAATCAGCAAAGGTATCATTCCAGCAAGGTTCTCTTCCTTCCAAACCCATTTCCCCATCCACAATTAGAATCAATTGCCACTAGACTGTAATTTCTCAGAAAGCGAAGAGCAAAGTTTGCAAAGTTGGTAAAAATAGTCCCTAATAAGTTTCCACAGAGCAAGATGTTAGTCTAGAACTGCTGTTGACTTTCTCTGAAACATATGAGAAGAAATATACCAGGGCATGAGGGAAGTCTGTGAAACCTGCCAGAAATAAAATGCAAATGGGGCTCCCATGGTTGTCTTTCTTATTTTAAATCGTTCTTTTGTAAAGAGGAGTTTGCTCTAAAAGGCTGGCAGATTTTCACGATCTGCTTAAGAGCTTTGACTAGGGACACTTAATTTAACATTTTATCCTTGTTTAATATTATCCACAGTGCTTTATAGGACACACTGCAATATTATAGATGCTGAACACGTAATTAAAAGATGGGTAGGAGTAAGAATCATTCTTCTTCTTTGCCTCTGATTCCAAGGATGGCAAAGGGGACAAAAAAAGAAATATGCCCAAATCAGCAATAATCTAAAATCAAATTAATAAATGCTGTTCAAGGTCTTACTTACCCCAAATATAGAACCTACAGTGCTCAAGTCAATATCTTAAATTTTTTCTTGAAATTTCTAATCAGAATAACCCTTTACAGCTGAACACCTTAAGATGTTGTGTTTGAGATCCTTATTAAGAAAAAAAAAAAAAAAACAAAAAACAAAAAACACCTTACAGGCAGATGTTAAGGTTTGTCAGGTCAGAAGCAACATTTTTTGTTTTTCTCTTGTTGAAAAAAAAAAATCTGCCTTTAACATGATTAAAACCTGATAGGAAAAGTGTGTTTTAAAAATGTGTTTCTACCTTTAGAGAATTCCAGACACTAATAGCTTTAAAGTAACTTGTACACACTTTAGAATGACATCCTTTAAAATACGTCTGATTTAGTATTTACACGTATTCATATTCCCCAAGCTTCCTGTCTAGTTTGTCAATGCTCACATACACCCTGAAAAAGAATGCTTTAAAAGGAGAAAAACTGCAGTGCAGGAAAATGTAAAAATGACATGAAGAAGCCCCTATTCCGCCCTTACATGTGCACCCCCACCACAGCTAATGGAATTTACCTTTATACCAGTGGGTTTTTCATGGCTTGATTTGACAAACTCCTTAAAATTTAAGCCTCACCTAACTCTTAGTCTGTGGATTGCTATCTCAGTCTCATAAAGGCCAAGGGACGTCCTAATTAACAGTGAGCTGCAAAATCAGGGTGTGCTGGAAAAGGCCACTGCAGATTTTCTCTTATAGGCAGTCCTCTGCAGGTGCTCTCCCTCACGTATCCAGCAGAATTTCTAGTATTTGGTATCACTTTCGGTGCTCTGTTTCATATATCTTGACCGGTAGATTCAGCGGCCAGGCAGCTTCAATCTTCACATTTTCCAGTGGAAGAGTGGGGATTCAGGAGTATAAAGCATGCCCCTCACAGGCTTTAAATACACAGAAGCAAGAGCAGAAGGAGAGGGGGCACCACCTCCCCACTGCTCCTGCTCAACCTGCAGTAGAAATGCTTCCCTGATTCTTTATGCAAGTAGGCACCCATATTCTCCTCCTTTAAAATATTTTTATATATAAAGTTTTAAAAAATTATTTTAGAGAGGAAGGAAAAGAGAGAGAGAGAGAGAGAGAGAGAGAGAGAGAGAGAGAGACTGATTTATTATTCTACTTATTTATGCATTCATTGGTTGATTCTTATATGTGCTCTGACTGGAGACAGAACCTGCAACCTTAGCATATCAGGATGATGCTCTAACCCAGTGGTCGGCAAACTCATTAGTCAACAGAGCTAAATATCAACAGTACAACGCTTGAAATTTCTTTTGAGAGCCAAATTTTTTAAACTTAAACTTCTACTAATGCCACATCTTCAAAATAGACTCGCCCAGGCCGTGGTATTTTGTGGAAGAGCCACACTCAAGGGGCCAAAGAGCCGCATGTGGCTCGCGAGCTGCAGTTTGCTGACCACAGCTCTAACCACCTGAGCTACCTGGCCAGAGCCCCATATCTCCCCTTATCCTGTCACTCATCACTGTTATTCCTCTTTATCCTAATGCTTATTTAATTCTCTCTCTCTCATCTCTTTCTGAGGTCCATAAAAGAAAGATACTATGTCCAAGTTGTTGACTGCTCAAGTTCCTGTAACTCCTGTAGCAGCTTGCCACAAAATGGTTGGCATAAAACAATCTGTATATATATAAAAGGCTAATATGCTGTGTCCTTCCACACGTCCGACTGGTTGCTATGACATGCACTGACCACCAGGGGGCAGATGCTCGATGCAGGAGCTGCTGAGCTGCAGTGACTTGGCAGCAGTGGTTCTCAGGTGACACACCCCAAAACCAGAGAGGAGATAGCTTGATTCCTCGTGGGGCCATGCAATTCCACCTTCAGCTGTGGGTTATGTTGTTGCTGGAGCACTGTCAGCCACAAATCTGGTTTACTGCACACTTGCATTTGCGTTCCACACACTGTAGGACAGCAACTTTGCAGAGTGCCCTCTCATACTCCGGGGCCCCTCGGGGGATGTCAGAGATCTGGTTTAAGCCCAATCCCCACAGGCCAGGCTGAGGAACCCCACCTGCCAGAGAGACCCCGCTCACTCCGAAGACGCCGGGGAGGGACCGCAGGAGGTTGGCTCCAGGGCATGTTTGGCCTCGCTGGCTACCTTCTAATTTCCTTTCGATGTGCACGAATCCATGCACCAGGTCACTAGTGGAAATATATTCTCCCAGTTCTGGAGGCCAGAAGTTTAAAGTCAAGGTGTGTTGGCTTCAGGTATTGACTTGTGGATGCATAACTTGATATCCTGCTTCTGAGATCATAGTGTCTCTTCTTTGGGTGCCTGTGTTCCTCCCTCTTCTGTCTCTTATAAGAACAACTGTCACTGGAGTTAGGGCCCACTTAATCATCCAGGATGATCTCATTTTACCATAGTCTTTTGCTATATGCAGTACAAGGCACAGGTTTTGGGCATTGGGACATGGACATAATTTTTGTGGGTGGAGGGAACCATTTAAATCACTACACTGACCATTTCATGTCCAGTGCCTCTCTAGCTCTCCTCTTCTTCTGCACCCTGGTGAGCATCACTGAATTCATGAAATCCAATTAACACTGAATTTATGGAAATATAGGCTTTTTTACATACACCACCAACCTCTTTCAACCTCTGCCCATTATCCAGTTCAAAGCCTCTTCCACATTTTTAGGTATCTGTGATAGCAGCACCCTACTCCAGGTATCAACTTTCTGTCTTAGTCCCAGACATTTGGACATGGATATATTCGGGGGTGGGGGAAGGACTAACATTCAACACACCAACCACTTCACTTATCTTGCATGGTGCCTGCATTGTAGTTGGTAAGCCATAAACACAATAAAGAAGAAATGCTTCTGCCCCTCTTTTCAGAGCTTCCTCTTTTGCTTTCACCCAAGGATCTCGCCATTTGCCTTACACTGCAGGCTGAATCTCTTCTCCCCCCATCTATTTCTGTTCTCCAACAGCAATGGGCTTCATGTTCTCTGAACCAAGCTGACAGTGCTGGGAAGTATCTTAGAGATCATCATAGCAGTGACCGTTGCCATAATTTGGTATTTCACAGAGAAGTATAACTAAAACATAATTTTAAAATGAAAGGTGGCCAACACTGTAGTTTACCAAATATCAGTTTTTAAAGACTACTGTCTACTCCAGTTAGTTTGCAAAATAAATTTATAACAGTAACAGGAAAAGTGTAGTGGGATATTACCTCAGAATAAAGAATTGTTAGCAATTTTATAGAGATAGTTCCAAAATGGCCCAAAAACAACTTTGTTATGACCTAGCATAGATCTTCTTGTCCATGTTCAAAAACCATTAATTTAGTCTAATTCTTCCCATTTTACAGGTGGAACAAACAAGGCACAAAAAGGGTCCTGACTTTTCAGGTCACAGAGTTGAATGGGAAGTAGAGCCCAAATATGACAAGCTAATGAAAATTACAATCAAAATAACAATAATGTCACTAATAATAACAAATGGGCAATGGGCACTTCCAATGTGTTATTACCCATGGATGATGTGCTGTTATTACTACACAGGGTTTTTATTCTGCCAACTATAATAATGGTTATCATACAAGTGAATATGTACTGAGTTCTCAGTGGGTGCTAGCCACAACACTACTAGTAAGTGCTTTAAATGCAATATTTCCTTCAATTTCACAACAGTCCTATGAGACTGAAACTATTGTGATACCCACTCATTTACAGATAAATAGCAGCCTAGGAAGCATAATGACATATTGTGAGTGGCAGAGCTGGAGATAAATCCTAAGCCAGTTTGAATCCAAAGCCCTTTTTTTAACCATGATGTTCAACTAGTTTATTTTTGTGTCTTCAACAACCTTCTCCTCATGGGCTCTTCCCTATCAGCACTGAAACATATCTAAGCATTTTCCTTTGCTCCACTACTAGTGCAAGACTTTCTCCTATAGGATCCTACCTGCATTGGCAATTTCATATCAGAGAAACGATTATTGCTGAATAGCTACAATTTGGGCTTCCAGTCACTGAAGGTGTAGGATGGAGCAGCAAGGGGCATTCAACAGAAGAGTCATTCATGTCTCCTCTGAAACCTATAGCAGCCCAAGTGCCCCATGGCCAACCCATGCCACATACCTTGGCCTCTTCTCTTCACCCAGCTTATCTCTTCTCTTTTACTTTGTGCTATGAAGAAATGAATCCAAAAGATGCTGGGATTCATTTTTATACTGAAAAGTTGGTCTGTGCCATGTAATTTCATATACAAGTTTCATTTATCTTTAATATATAGCTCTGCAAGGTAGTTTTTTTAAAAATCACATCATCCACAGACATTAACTATCATAAGAACTACTTTGCACTGTACACCATTATGAGCTAAAACCCAACCAGAGCATTTACTTAAAAGGCAATACAACCCAGTGGCCTAGTGGCTTAAGGGTATGAGCACTGGGACCAAGCTGTCTGAGTTTAAATCTTGCCTTTGTTATTAGTTACGCAACTCCGAGCAAGTTATTCAATCCACTTGTATCTTGGTCTCATCTGTAAGTTGGGGATAAGATGATGATAATAGTACTTATGGAAAAAAATATACTGTGACAATAAAATAAAGTAATTCACCTAAAGGACCAAGAACAGCACATGGACTTAGTAAATTCTCAATAAATATGAGCTGGTATCATTAGGTAAATTACCCTTTGTGATCCTACAACAACTCTATAACCATTATTGGCCGTATTTTCCACGTAGGAAATAGGTTCTCAGAGACTGAGTGACTTACCCCAAAATCACACAATTAGTAGGTTGGAGTATAGGGACCCTTGTTATTTCCCAAAAAGTGACCTGAATCACATTGCACTTGCTTCTCCATGCCACAGCTGCCCTAACAATGGACTGATTCCTCCCTTTGGGGGGTGGTTAAAATCAACACAGAGCTATGAGTACATTTATTAATAATAATTATTGTTATTATCTCAAAATTGAGGTTCAGAGTATAAATGAAATGTATTGAGGATAATTAATATGTTAACTAAATGCATTAACTAACATTAATATAATCGCATTTCAGACCGAAGTCTTAAAATGGGCTGCATAATACCAATTCTGCCCCTAGAGGTTTTTTTTTACTTTTAGAAGTTTACTTTTTAATGATACATGGCACTTTCTTTTCTTAAAACAGGGCCAGGGTATTTTAAAAATATTTTTTACTTTTATTGATTTCATAGAAAAAGGGAGAGTAAGAGAGAGATAGAAACATCAATGATGAGAGAGAATCATTGATAAGCTGCCTCCTGCATGCCCCCTACTGGGGATTGAGCCCACAACCCCGGGCATGTGCCCTTGACTGGAATCGAACCTGGGACCCTCCAGTCCGCTGGCCAATGCTCTACCCACTGAGCAAAACCAGCCAGGGCAGGGCCAGGGTATTTTAAAAATACAAGTAAATAAGAAATGTTGTACAACACAACTAAGAAAATAGAACTTCGTACTAATACCCATAAAATGGCATGATATTAAAAGTGGAAATCAAATAGAAATTAAAGCAATAACTAAATTCAATGGTTCTAATTCAAATTTCTCCAATTGCTCTGCAGAGGGTTCCGACTACCATTTCCTGGCTCCTTATTGCAGTCAAAGAACAGTGCTGTGAGGGCAAATTTTACGTTTTCCTATGAGGACTATTTGCATTTTCATCTGCAATGCTACAGTAACTTGTTGGGCACCACAGATCCTCTAAACTCATTAGTGGTGCAAAGGAAGATGTTTTAACTTTGCACATTATTAAACCTACGACAAGTTCTTGAACTTAGGAGAATGCAAACACCCAAGACTCTGGCAAATTGTAAAATGCAGCTATGGAAATCACTATGTGATTGACACACACTTCGTGAATGGCGCACACACAGGCGCAGTCATCGAGGGAGTACCAGCATCTTGGTGTGTATAATATAAAATGGTCTGTGCCACACATCTATTTACAAAACTACCTGTTAGGAGAGAAGGATCCCAGCAGGTCCTGAGATAAAATTCTCAAGGACAGAGCAAGGTTTTTTATTTCTCTGCTCCCCGCACTCAGAGAACCTCAGCATGGAATAGGTGCACACAAATGTTGGAAGCTGAAAAGACTCCAACGCCTGCAGGCGATGGTGCAGAATTGAATTCTACTCTTCCATTTCCCAATAATCTTGTCCTGCGCAAACTATTTGGAGTCTTTGAATCTCAGTTTTCTCATTTGTAAAGTGGATAAGTGCTGTTACAGAAGGATTTTGATGATTAAATGAACTGATATTATAAAAATTGTTTTGTACATTGCACATTGCATTATAAGAAGTTTAGTAACTTTAATTATTAGTTTGATAATGGGGCTCTAATGTGAAAATTAGATTAATGGTCAAAAGTGGAAAATTCTTCCTAGCAGAATTCCTGGATACAAAATAAAAGTTGGCATTACACATTTATCTTCAATACAGTGACAAATGTGTATTTCTGAACTTTTAACAAAAACATCAGAAAGAAATGACTAAATATCTTGTAGGAGGTTGCTTGGTTTATACATCTTTGTTTTTACTTTAGAAAAAATTCTTCTTTTGTTTAAAATTATGATAGTAAATTTATATTGTATTGATTATTAAGAATTAGACAACACAGGTAAACAATAAAAATCAACTGTGATTCCATTACCCAGAGATGACCTCATTAAGTATAATTTAGTCATTTTTTTCTCTAAACATATATGTTTTTGAACATTATATGTAATAAAAATGAACCATGCAATACATACTATTTTACTTACTAACATAAACTGGCTACATCTTTTCATTTTAACATATGCGTATTTGTAATATAATGTTTAAAAGTCATAGCTTTCTCTTGCCCTAGCCAGTTTGGCTCAGTGGATAGAGCATCGGCCTGTGGACCCAAGAGTTCCGGGTTCGATTCCAGTCAAGGGCACATACCTCTGTTGCAGGCTCCGGGGCGCGTGCAGGAGGCAACCAATCAATGTGTTTCTCTCACATTGATGTTTCTCTCTGTCTTTTCCTCTCTCTTCCACTCTCTCTAAAAAAAAATCAATGGGAAAAATATCCTCGGGTGAGGATTAAATAAATAAATAAATAAATAAACCTTTAAAAATAAATAAATAAATAAAAGTCATAGCTTTCTCTTATGAGCACATGGGGTAATTTATTTACCAATGACAATTTTCAGACACTTATTTCCAATTGATTTACCATAAAAATGAGGAAAGTTTACATATTTTTATGCTTTTTAATTTTTGCTTAAATGAGTTTCTCATTGTTAGTGAATTTTGATATAGATTTTATATAGAAGTTTTTAAAGATATATAAAGGATAATGGCATAATCCCAAGTTTAACTACAAAATAGATACCAATTTTCACTCCCACCAGCATTGCATGAGAATGTTAGTTTCTAAATATTCTCATCTACACACACAACATTATAAAGAATTTTGTCAATCTGTTAGGTAAAAATTGTTACCTAATTACTGTTTAAGTAGCATTCCTTTGATTATTAGAAAGATAGTATCATTTTCATATATTTATAAGACATTTACATTATCTATTTTTAAAAAGCTTGTTTATGTTTTCTTAATCTTTTTTTTCCATTTTGATGTTTATTTTCTTTAAAAGTGATGTATATTTGTTTATTTTCTCCTTTGTTTCCCTTGCCCTAGGAGATGTATTGGCAAACATATTGCTACAAAAGATGTCTGAGATGGGTGTCAGGTGGAGGGGGTCAATAGGGGAAAAAAGGGAGACATCTGTAATACTTTCAACAATAAAGATAAATGTTGTAAAAAGTGACTTATAAAAGTGAGGTAGGCAGCTTTTAAAATGGTTCCAAGTGATCCTTATTTCCTGGTATTCACACATTTGTGTAATCACCTCCCCTTGAGAATGGCCAGGAACAGTGACTTGCTCCTGAGTGGAAGATGGCAAACATCATGGGATGTCACTTCTGAGATCAAGTTACAAAAAGACTGTAGCTTCCATCTTGCTCACTGTCTCTTACTTTTCTCTCTCTTTCTCTTTCTCAGAGACCTCACTCTGGAAGAAGCAAGTTACTGTATTATGAGCAGCCCTGTGGACAGACTCACATGGCAAGGAACTAATGTCTCCTGCCAACAGCCAAGTGAGTGGGGCCGGAAGTGAACATCCTGTGACCTGCCACAAGTCACATGAGTGAGCTTAGAAGTTGAGTCTTCACCAATTGAGTCTTGGAATTACTGAAGCCCAGGGCAATACCTTGATTTCAGCCCTATGAGAAAGAAGCTATATACAGATTCCAGACCCACAGAATCTATGAGATAATAACTAATGCTTAAAGACACTTTGTATTAGAAAATTGATTACACAGAAGTATCTAATTCAGGGAGCTTTACAAAAATATGGCAACCTAGGATTTTTGGAGACCTCAAACCTAAAGATGCTGCATGAAATATTGAAGACATATTTCTTAATGTGTACATGACCTGCCAGGAAAATAATGGAATCTCAGAGGCTAGAATGACAGGAGTGAAACCCTGTAACTGTTAAGCAAGTACTAGAGTCTGTTTTGCCCTGAAGATATCTGCCAGTCCCTGGTAGCTTAGGTCCTTATTGTAAGGGAATAACAGGACAGGGGCAAAGCCCTGGGCATGAACAGTGTGGGAGATTTTATTGGAATCTCCTCACACATTTATTATCAAAAGTGTGACATACTCAGTAGGTGACCTAGAAAAAAATTTACCACGCAGAAAGAGATAAAGGTGATATATCTGGTTTGACCTTGGATAGAGCAGAGAGAGGAGATAAAAAGAAAAAAAATATCTTGCATTAAAACCTCTAGCCACAAACCCACGAAACACAGAAGTTTGGGGCTTGACTCATATTAACTCTGTGACATGACACACAAAATCCAAAACTCAAATTTAGTTTAAAGTCTTTCCTGGTTGATAATTCTCCAAAGTGCCTAGCAAAAGCAAATGCAAATACTTTTTGGAGGAACACACTGTGCACATGCCTAAAATAATTTCCATAGATACAAGATTGCAAGAGATAGGAGCTCACAAACTCACTAAACACAAAAGGGAACGAAAAAACATGAGCAGAAGTAAGGAGCAACAATAGAGCACATTATTAAAGCTAAACACACACACACACACACACACACACACACACACACACACACACACACACAAAGAAAGAAAAACACCCTGTAGATAATTAAATGATTGAGCACCAAATATAAGATCAGTATGCTTTATATGTTTCCATAAGTAAATGACAGTGTTGAAAGTATGATGAAAGAATGTGAGACTATCAAAAATCAGGAATAAGACAAGGATGTCTACTCTCGCCACTCTTATTCAACATAGTGCTGGAAGTCCTAGCCAGAGCAATCAGGCAAGAGAAAGAAATAAAAGGCATCCAAACTGAAAATGAAGAAGTAAAAGTGTCACTTTTTGCAGATCATAAGATTGTTTATATAGAAAACCCTAAAGACTCCATTAAAAAACTATAAGAAACAACAAACTAATACAGTAAAGTTACAGGATACAAAATTAATGTACAAAAATCCCTGCATTCCTATATACAACAATACAATTTCAGAAAAAGAAATGGGAAAAAAAATCATACACAATTCCTTTTGCAATGCAACAAAAAAGAAAAAAAAATACCTAGGAGTAAACTTAACACAGGAAGTGAAGGACCTATATACTGAAAACTACAAAGCATTATTAAAAGAAATTGGGAAAAAGACACAATGAAATGGAAAGATAGTGTTCATGGATTGGAAGAATCAACATAGTTAAAATGTCCATATTACCCAAAGCAATATACAAATTTAATGCAATCCCCATCAAAATTCCAATGATATTTTTTAAAGAAACAGAACAAAAAAAGTCATCAGATTTGTGTGGAACTACAAAAGACCCCAAATATCCAAAGCAATCTTCAGAAAAAAGAACAAAGCCAGAGTTACCACACTACCTGACTTCAAATTATGCTACAGAGCAATGATAATCAAAACAGTATGGTGTTGGCAGAAAAATAGACACACAGGCCAATGGAACAGAATTGAGTGTCCAGAAATATAACCACATGTATATGGGCAAATAATTTTTGACAAAGTACCAGAAAAACATACACTGGAAAAAAGAAAGCCTCTTTAATCAATAGCACTGAGAAAATTGAAAAGCCACATGCAAAATAATGAAACCAGACTACAAATTGTCCCTATTTACAAAAATTACTTCAAAATGGATTAAATACCTAAATATAAGATCTGAAACAATAAATTACACAGAAGAAAACATAGGTACTAACCTTATGGATCTTGGGCCTTAGAGAAGATTTCATGAATTTGACCCCAAAAGCAAGGGAAGTTAAGGTAAAAATAAATGACTAGGACTATCTCAAACTAAAAAGTTTCTGCACAGCAAAAGAAAACACCACCAACAAAAAAAGAGGCAACCAACTGAATGGGTGAAGATATTTGCAAATAACAGCTCCGACAAGGGGTTAATATCCAAGATATAAGAACTCATATAACTCAACATCAAACAAACAAACAATCCAATTAAAAAATGGACAGAGGACCTGAACAGACACTTCTCCCAAGAAGACATTCAAATGGCCAACATAAAATATAAAAAGATGCTCAACTTCACTAGCTATTAGAGAAATGCACATCAAAAACTACAATGAGATACCACCTCCCACCTGTTAGAGTGTCCATAACCAACAAGACAAGTAATAACAGGTGTTGGAGAGGTTGTGGAGAAAAAGAACCTTCATTCACTGCTGGTGGGAATATTAACTGATCCCGACAACTATGTAAAACAGTATGGAGGTTTCCTCATAAAATCAAGAATAGAGTTATCATATGACCCAGCAATCCCTCTTCTGGGGATCTACCCCTAAATTTGAAAACATTTATTTGCAAACATATGTACCCCTATGCTGACTGCAGCATTATTCACAGTGACCAAGACATGGAAACAACTGAAATGTCCTTCAATAGATGACTGGATAAAGAAGATGTGGTACATATATACAATGAAATACTACTCAGCCTTAAGATGAAATACTGCCATTTGGGACAACATGGATAGACCCTGAGAATATAATGCTAAGTTAAATAAGTCAGAAAAAAGCTAAGAACCATATGATTTCACTACTCTGTGGGATATAAAACTGAAACTCATAGACAGACAACAGTTTGGTGGTTATCATAGGGAAAAGGTTGGGCAGGTAGTAAAGGGTAAAGGGGGCCAAATATATGGTGATGGAAAATGATTTGACTTTGGATGGTGGGCACACAATGTAATACATACCACTGAAATGTACACTTGAAACCTATATATCTTATTAACCAATATCACCCTAATAAATTTAATTTAAAAATAAAAATTACAAAACTGACCATATACATTTGAAAAAGGATCAAACATAACTTTTAGGAATGTGAAATATAGTAATTTTTATTAAAAAGTCAATGGGTGGAATAAGAAGATTGGGCACAGCTAAAGAGGGAATATGAACAATAGATGTGAGACGGTATAGAGAATCCACACAAATGTGAAATATGGAAGAGACATGGGGAATAGAGTGAAAAAGACCCGCAAACATAAAAGGAGCTTCAGGAAGAGAAAACAGGAAGATTGGTGGAAAGATGATATTAGAAGCAACAATAAATGAGTTTTCCTGCAGTGATTCAAGACACTAGTTAGAAAACTCAAGCAGAATAAATAATATGATATTCACACTTAGACCTCAAAATAAACTTGCAGAATGCTAAAAAAAGGAGTTGAAAACTTTATACGTTGAGCAGAGAGAAGAAACAAATTATCAATGATAGAACTATAATTAGTCTGACAGCAGATTTCTCAAAAGCAACAGCTTTAGTTTCCTATTGTGGCCCTAACAAATTACCACAAATTAATGGCTAACCCCCCATACATTTATTCTCTTACAGTTCTGGAGGTCAGAAATCCAAACTGATTCTGAAGGGGCTAAACTAAAGATGCCAGCTGAGCTGGTTATCTCTGGAAAGCTCAGGGGAGAATCTGTTCCCTGGCCCTTACCAGTTCCTATAGGCTGCCAGCTGGTGGCTGCATCACTCCTATCTCTGCTCCTGTTAGCACCTATCCTCCTACTAACTTTGATCGCCCTGCCTATCTGTTATATGTCCCTTGTGACTATTTTGGGCTTATTAGAATAACCCAGGATAATCTCCCCTTCTAAGATTCTTAACTCAATCACATCTGTAGACTACTGTTTACAATATAAGGTAACATATTCAGATTCCAGGGATTGAAACACATTAGAATGTGAACATCTTGGGGGCCCCATTATTTAGCCTACCACAGCAACACTGGAAGAGAAAGACAGTGGTATAATATCTTTAAAATGCTGAGACATGAACTTCTGTATTTGGTAAAACTATCTTTTAAGAAGTAGATGAAATAAAGATATTTTAAGAACAACTAAATTAGAAAGGGTTTGTTGTCTAATTCACTAAAGAAAATTCTAAAGGATGAACTTCAGTAGAAGAAAAATGAGCAGTTCATTTCAAGGTGCACAAATTCGTGCACTGGGCCCCTAGTGTGAATATATTTAACACTACTGAAATGCACACTGAAATAGGTTAAGATGGTATATTTTATATTATGTTTATTTTACCATAAATAAAAAATTATATATTTTAGTAATCATAATCAGCATGAAAGTATTTGCCTTGTCAGTTCAAAGACAAAAATTGTTAGATTGCAAAAAAATGAAATTCAGTTAAACCTCAATGAAGTCAAGGTAAAAGCTTTTTTAAAAGGACACAACCAAAACAGGAAGACTCAGGAAGGCTGACAATAAGAATGGGAGATTCTTATTGGAAAAATTCTAGTGAAAACAGCTGGGTTTAGAAATTTTAATAATATATCAAAGTCTTCAGAAAGATGGTGTTATTAAAGAAGTTACTGCATACTGATACAATTAATTTTCAGTAAAATTTCAATTTACCATAAAGTTAAAACATACAAAATTTGTATGCCCACAATAATAGTATCTGATATAAATTAAAAATAGCTAAGCTTAAAAACACACATTTGGAAATGTAAAACCACACTAAATAATCCACAGATTAAAAAGGACAGCCACAATGGAAAAAAAATACAACTGAAATTGTTATGCATCAAAACTTATGGGCTGAAACTAATTGTCATTTAGAGAAACTTTTATAGCTTTAACTGCTTATATTAAAAAGAAGAAAGTCTAAAATGTAAAGAGCAAGGCCCAGCTGGCATGGCTCAGTGGTTGAGCATCAACCTATGAACCAGAAGGTCACAGTTCAATTACCAGTCAGGGCACACGCCTGGGTTGCGGTCTCAATCCCCAGTGTGGGGCATGCAGAAGGCAGCTGATCAATGATTATCTTTCATCACTGATGTTTCTGTTTCTCTCTCTCTCTCTCTCTCTCTCTCTCTCTCTCTCTCTCTTTCTCTCTCTCTCTCTGCCCCCCTTCCTCTCTGAAATCAATAAAAAAATATTTTCAAAAATATAAATGAACAAGGCTTATTAACCTGAAAAGTTAAGGAATAAAACAAACCTGAAACAACCCAAAATATATATACAAGGAAGAAAGTAATAAATACAAGAGCAAAAATAACAAAATTTAAAATAAAGATAGAAAGAACCTAGAGAAAATCATTAAAGCCAAGATTTGATTCTTTTTAAAGATTGAAAAAATAAGAAAAACCTTTGGTAAGATTGATCAATGCAAATAAAAAAAGGTATAAACAAGATTAAAATAAATTACCATAAATTAAAAAGTAGAAAAATTTTAAATTAGGACTCTCATGAACTATTTTATGCCAATAAACTAAAAAACAGGTGAAAATGTACACATTTCTAGGAAAACACAAATTACCAAAACTAGCCAGAAGAACCCAAAAACCTAAATGCTTCTCTAAGTGCAAAAAAATTGACTTGGTAGTTAAAACTCCTTCCACAAAGAAAAGAGATTCAATTCCACCTACATGCAAAGAATAGATAACTAAAAAATGTAACACCTGAATAAATAGGAAACAACTTCTAACTAATTTAAGGCAGCTAGTAAAATCTTAATATTAAAATCTGAGAAGACTAAAAAGACAAGGATGGCCAACTTCAATCACAAACATATATAGAATAATTCTGAATAAATATTAGCAAAATAGTTTCCCAAATGTTATTTATTTAGATTTATTCCACAAAAACAAGACTGGTTCAACATTAGAAAATTAATAGGGTAATTTGCCAAATTAACAGATTAAAGGAGAGAAAGACATGATTACTTCAAAATATGTAAAAGGTGCATAGATAAAATTTCGTAATCAGGAAAAGTATGTAATGCCCTTAACCTATTAAAACCGAAAGTATATCTACAAATCCAAAAGCAGACATCATAATGGTGAAATGTAATAAAAGTTCCATTCAAAGCCAAGAATAAGATGAGCATTTTCACCATCACCACTTCTATTCAAAATTGTACTGACCATTTTAGCCAGACACAGAAACAGAAGTTATAAAGATTGACAATAAATACAACTCTTCTTGTTAATAGATAATATACCTGTTTAGACTGCAACACAAACTTATCTACAGATATTATTAAAATTAATAAGAGCATTTAGAAAGGCAATTAGACATTTAAAATACAAGCTACAATATTTGCAATGGAAGATATCTGCAATACATTAACTATCAGAGAATTTACATCAAAATATTTAAATAACTACTACAAATCAAAAAAAAAAGGACACATCTGACTCTATAGAAAATTGGCAAGAGATATAAACAAGTATTTCAGAGAACAAGACATATGAAAAGATGTTCAACTACATCTTTAGTATGAAAAACACACGTTAAAACCATAATGCGATGGCATTCTCTGCCCAATAAATTAGTTAACATTTTTATTTTTAATGTATAATAATGAATGTGATTAGGACTAGAACAATAGAACTTTCATTCACTCTTAGGGTAAATCCTCAACTAGTGCAAGCATATTGGAAAATAACAGCATTATTTTATAAAGTTGAATGTATGTTTGCCAAATGACTCAGGAATTCCATCCTTAGGTATATCTCCTAGAAAAATTCTTGCACACCTGAACCAAGAGATATACACATAAATATTGACAGTAGTAATACATGTAATTGCAAAAAACAGAAACAAATTATGTCTATTTACAGAAGAAGAAAAAATTTAGATGTTCATACAACATAATATTAAAAAGGTCAGAATTAATGCATTATATAGCTCTATTCACCAACACAAAAGTATAATGTTAAGTGAGAAAAGCAAGTCACTAAAGAATACATACAGTATAATCCTATTTATATAATGTTAAAAGATAGGAAAATGAAGCAATATATTATTTATGAATATGCACATATACAGAAAACTATAAAGAACAATGCTGATTTAATAGTGGTCGTAAAATCTACTCTTATTTTAGAGTAGGTTGGACTTTTTTGTGTCCATTATTATGTGCTTGCTATTGTTTCAGATGCATTTTACACAATATAGGACTTCCCCAAAGCACTGTTGTAATTTTTGTTGCTGTTTTGTAATTAAGAATAAATAAATGTCGAAACTTTTGTCAAAAAACTTTTCCACATCTATCTAGATGTTCACATATTTTTATCATTTACCTTACTAATATGATGGATTATATTATTAGATTTCTTTATGTTGAACTGGTTTTATATTCTTCAGTTAAAACTGATGTATTCTATTCGCTTACATTTAATTTTGGAGTTTTACACCTTATACTAGTAAGCATAGGTACAGTTGGCATGATGGTTTTTGTGTGTTGTTGTTGCCATTTCTTTGTCCAACGTGGTTCCGAGGATATGTTCACACTGAAAAGTCAACTGGGAAGCTTTCTGTTTTCCTGTATTCTGGAATAACTTATATAGAGAGAAATGTTTGCTCCTTGAAGGCTTGAAACTATTTTAATGCCATCTGGACTTGAAGTCTTTTTGAGCAGTTCTCTGAAAACTTTTACTATTTTTTCACAGTAATTGGGCTCTTTGGATTTTTTTAACCACACTTTATATTTTTCCACCTACACCAATGACTGGAAGTCAAGGAAAGGACATGCCCGCTCCCACCATCCAGGGATAGAGAATACAGAGGAAGAGGAAGAGGGAAGACAGTTCCTGGAGGCAATATATTCATGAATGTGTGTGTGTGTGCGTGTGCGTGTGTGTGTGTTGTGTGGTGTGTAAGTGATATGATGGAGGAATTCTCCCCGTGGTTGGCAAAACTGCGGCTCGCGAGCCACATGCAGCTCTTTGGCCCCTTGAGTGTGACTCTTCCACAAAATACCACGGCCTGGGCAAGTCTATTTTGAAGAAGTGGCATTAGAAGTAGTTTACGTTTAAAAAATTTGGCTCTCAAAAGAAATTTCAATCGTCGTACTGTTGATATTTGGCTCTGTTGACTAATGAGTTTGCCGACCACTGCTCTAGCCTAAAGAACTTGTGTTCTCTGCTCTCCTTTGAATCCTTAGGGAACTAGCTCTGTGTGTCACTTAAACACTGGGATTGACATGAGAATTCTCCTTAGGCCCTCCAGACTGAAAACCTCATGTAAGTATGTGTGTCTAGTCCCCCAAACACTAGGGATTATACTGTGGAAACTGGAGCACTCATGTGAGAGGATTCTTGCGTCTTCTTAAACTAATAGCCAATCTTATCAGAGAAAAACTAAATACTTTGTTGCATATATTTATGAATCACTTTATATAAGTTATCTCATATAATTCTCATAGGATTTATGGGAATAAAAAACTAACTCTATTAAGTGCTGAAAAGTACATAAAAATAGACATAAGTCAAATTACACAAGAATTATTAGTATATAGAATTGTATTAAAAATCATCTGGAAACAGCCCAAGTGCATCAGTAAATAAGTGAATTTAAAAAAGCTGTGGTACATTTACACAACGGAATTCTACTTGGCTATAAAAGAGATGTTCAACTACATCTTTAGTATGAAAAATACATACTAAAGATTTCACTCATGTGTGGAATCTAATGAAAAAAATAAAATGATGAACTAAATAGATCCAGAGACATAGAAGCAAAGAACAGAATGTTGAATCTCAGAGGGAAGGTGGAGATGGATGGGGAGAGATCAACCAAAGAATTTGTATGCATATATGCATATCCCATGGACATAGACAATAGGGTGGTGAAGGCCTGGAACAGTGGGGTGGGGTGGGGGAGGAGCAGACTAGAAGGGGTCAATGGGGAAAAAAGAGACATATGTAATACTTTGAACAATAAAGATTTAAAAAAATACATTCAATGAATAGGATGGATTGCAATATTTTCTAAATAAAACGCTGAAGCATGAGTTTACTAGGTTCTACATAACTTCATAAATTCATACTACAGAGAAAAATATTGTTGGATGTCCTAGGATAACTGAATAGACATATTTGTCATTATGTGGGAGGCACTCATGAGGATCTGCAGAACTACTTGGGGCAGGATTCTTAGATGGATAAGGTCCTACATTAATAAGTAAAAGCAAAGTCCAGACTCAAACTTGTGAAGGCCAGTGGTTCTCAAACATTACCACACATCACATTCACCTGGAGGGTTGTTAAAGCACTGATTACTGGGCCCCACACCCAGAATTGCCATTCAGTGGGCTTGGGGTGGGACTAAGAGCGTGCATTTCTAATAAGTTCCCAGATGATGCTGTTGCTGCTGGTCCTAAAGCTATACTTTGGGAACTGCAAATTTTGATAATTAGATCATTCCAGGTACTATTACTTAACTGTAGGATCCAGAGCCAGTGCTTGGTCCTGGTCATGACCATTAGCTTAGCAGCAACCTAAAGACTTTGGCTTCTTAAGAAATTAAGATCCTCAATATCTAGATCATAGAATTGTTACAGGCAAAAACCAGTAAGTCCATTTGTGTGTTTCAAACATTTTTTTTTACTATAACCCAATACAATCTACATTTGCAATACAATCTACATTACCATATAATTATATACACACACATCACTGAAATAAATATTTCACAAAACACTTATCCTTTCTGCCTGTGAGACACTCTGAGGTACTCTATTCAATTTTTAAAAGTAGTATATAAAACTCCCCATAATTTTGATGACTTACTTAAGGACTGAAACTGGCAGTTTGAAAAATACTGCAGTAGGGCGAGATAAAGAAGTGTCTATGCAATTGGTGAAGTGTGCGTGTTAGTATAGTGGTGGAAGGAGTGATGAGAACGGAACTAGTCAACTCATCAAACAGAATGGGTCAGGTCAAGCCAGCACATCAATTGAGTTTCTAAATGTACAGAGGTCACATCTTTTCCCAGATTTGCTGGTCACACAGACTATTTCTTGCTCTAGTCAAATTTCTTCTGAAATGGATTTTATAGATTATAAGATATTATTTAAAACCCAAAATAATATCAACAAATATATTTAAATCCATTTTAAAATCACATATTAATAGAACTTCATCAATTAAAAGCTTTATCTTTGCATTCAGAGCTTCCCAAATTTAGTAACCTCTAAAATAAATCTCAAATGTGTAATGAGCTAGCCTATGTGCATAAACAACCTGATACATGCCTCCAAATGTGAAATTATGGGAACCACACGTCATCTGGTACACCTTGGAAATGCTGACACCTTTTCCTGACTGCATCGAAGGTATGTGGGTGGGTGAGAGTTGACACCATTTAATAATCTTCAGGCTTCTTGTGGTAAAATGAAAATTAGTGGTATAATTGCCATTGTGGGGAACATTTAATTATCAGGAAAGTCAGTTTTGCTTGTGAAATTACTGGGATTTTAAAAAATACATAATTTACAATGCCAAACAATATGCCCTAAAATAAACCAAAATACCATATTTGTAGGAAAACAAGTGAGGGTAGGTTCCCTTTAGCTACTGCTGAGTGAAAGATCTGTTGATTTGCGATTTGCATGTCAGATGCAGCTTTGAGTTTCATTCCCAACGTAACAGTGGTTTGCAAAGTAGAGAGTGTCTTTTGGTTAACCACTCTGGTGGAGATGAAAACATAGATAGGGAGAATGGCCAGACCTGCAGGTCATTCCAAAATGTGGTTTCTAAAGAGAAGATGGGAAGGTTAGCCACCTGCAGTGTTCTCTGTGCTGGGTAGGTGTGCTCGCTGACTTAACTGCTCACAGCCTCTTTCTCCTAGTCCACACCTCCTCCACAAAAAGTTTCTCTATACCACTCAAGAGCCAGAATGAATGTCAGAAGGCTCTTGGTTGCAATCAGACCTCAGAGACCCACTTTCTTCCTTCTCCTTGGTCTGATTTCCTTTCACAGTAGTAGGTACCCCTGGATAAGCTTGGTTAGAGCTATCTTCCAGAGAGGAAGGAAAAAATATGGAAAGGGACAGACAGGGAAAGCTAAGAGTCAGAAATAAAACAGCATGACTATTTGTCAGATCCTAGGGGGAAGTATAGGATCCTTCCAGGGGATGAGACAATGAGTCAGAAGGCAACGAGGTCAGGATCAGACCTGAAAATCCGGAGATGGACAAAAAGGTGGTGGAATTTAAGGCATCACTGATTATTATGGCAGGGCTGTGGGTGTTCACACTAACAGGCTGGGTGCATGGGCTGGGTTTACAGCTGCTTCAGACTCAGA
Source organism: Cnephaeus nilssonii (assembly GCF_951640355.1). NCBI lineage: Eukaryota > Metazoa > Chordata > Mammalia > Chiroptera > Vespertilionidae > Cnephaeus > Cnephaeus nilssonii. Next base: position 45,987,998 of record NC_137085.1, on the reverse strand, counting down.
GCTGGACCTGACTATGCTACAGTGTGGTTTTAGTAACTGATTTGGCAGAGTGGGCTGAAGTCAGCAGTACTGTAGTGGGGAAATGATACCAAAACCTCTGTCAACCAGATTTATGGTACGTTCAATTGTCAGCCATCATGTTATCATCATCTTACAGGAGCATTCTCACACTTGAATGGGTACCAAATCACCTGAGCATCATGTTAAAATGCAGATTCTGATTTGGTAGGTCTGTTATGAAGCCTGAGATTATGCTTTTATATCAAGTTCCTAGGAGATAATGATGCTGCTGGTCTGAGGATCACACTTGGAATAAAAGTCGAAGTGTATTATAACTGTAGAAGTTGTATAATTTCTAAGGTGCCTGGCATTGCCCAATGCTTAAATCCAAGGTCACAGGTTCTGTTCCCTCAAGGTTTCTCTTCAGAAGTTAGAAGCAGAATGATTTCTTAACTATATCTATACCTGTACTCTTTATAACACAAGTACACATGCCATGTTCTATTTCACCATAGCTAAATCAGATGTGGTCTCCTTCAGAGGGATTTGGTTACTAAATATCAAAGGCCTAGCTTATAAGGATAGGGATCAGGTTAGAGTAAAGCCATAGATGGAAGGGAAAGATTTAAGATTTATTTAGAGTCTACCATACTGCAGATATATTCCAAGCATTAGACTGAGTACTTTTCAAACATTACCTCATTTATTCCTTACAACAAACCACTGTGTTGATACTTTTAAACTCCCCAATGAAAATTTAAGTCTTAGGTTAAGCAGTTGTCTAAGGTGACAGGGCTTCAAAATAGGGAAGATGTGATCCCATCTGGGAATAACAAGCCAGGGAAGTACACATTATTAATCTTGTTTTTGAAAAGATGAAGAAACAATTTCTAGGTAATAAAACATGCTTTCAAACCTGCACTAACCAAGTTATTTCAATGCTTGCTGCAAATAGGAAGCAATTGGGGACTTTTAAAAATAATATTACCTCTACTTGAGCTCCACCTTCAACCAATTCAGTCCAATCCCTTGAAGGTGAGGCCTAGGCACTGGCATTTTCTAAAAGTTCCCCGGATGATGTTAATGGGCAGCCATGGTCAGGAACCATTGCTCTGTCTACACTAGAGCCTGTATGAAGTCCTAGAGAATGCTAAGTCATATATAATAAAAAGTAATATGCAAATTAACCCTAACGGTGGAATGACCAGAATGACCGCTCGACCAGTCACTATGAGGTGCACTGTCCACCTCTCGGTCCCTTTCCCTGGCTGGCAGGCTCTGATCGCGAATAGGAAACCCGGAGTGGGTGGTGGGGGATGCGGGCAGTGCCAGGCCAAGGCCCCCACCCTGCCGGTCGCCCCACACACAGAGGGCAACCCACGGCGGGGGCGGGGCCAGCGAGCAGGCTGGAACAGCCAACCTCTTGGTCCTTCTCCCCAGGCTCTGATTGTCCAATGGCGAATGGGTAACCAGGGGTGGGTGGCAGTGGGGGGCTGGGGAAGATGGCCCTGATCACAGGCCAGGCCTAGGGACTGTACCCGTGCACGCATTTCATGCATCGGGCCTCTAGTATATAATAAGAGCCCAGCGACCATTATGGCAGAATGACCAGTTGCTATGACGTGCCAGTTGCAGGGGTCACGACCAGCACCACTGCTGAGCCCAAGGGCCTACGGCCAGTTGTGCAACTGCCGCCAAGGCACCAATAAAGAAGAATATGAAGGTGGCCAGCATGAGTGTGCAGCTTGAGATGAAAGCTCTGTGGGACAAATTCAATCAGCTGGGCACTGAGATAATCATCACCAAGGCTGGCAGGTCAAGGCGCCCCTCTTCCCATTTCGACCCGCCCCTCTTCCCATTGCGACCCTCTCCAGGTGGCGCCAGTCTCGGACAGTAGGCTTTGGCCCAATCCACAAGAGTGAGACTGAGAAGCAGGGTGGGAGACACGGCCTGGCCACCTGCGGGTCCCTCTCAGCATGGGCCAGCCCCTTCACTCTCCAAGACTTGGCTCTAGTGAAAGCCGCCTGGCACACTGGGCCAGAGGGTACTGCTCAGGAGGCCAGGAAGGCAGCGGAGAGAAAGAAAGCCTATGGACCTGCCACCGGACCAGTAGCCCAGAACCTGGCACCACCAGAAACAGACCTGCTCAGAGCACAACGAGCTTGGGAGGAAGGCAGCCACCTATGAGGGGCCTTGCCACCAGCAGCTCCTGGTGGACCCCACTTCAAAGGAAACTTGGTCTTTGGTTCCTTAGTTCAGTCTAACCTGGCTAAAGAAGAGCAGCTGGACACATTTTAGGGGAGAATTAAGACTAAAACAGTGTGTTCTGTTCCGTGGAGATTGCTACCCAGTTGTGTTAGGCCTAAATTCCAGGTGATTGTGGGGCCTGGCTCTGCCACTAGGGCCCGCGTCTTCCAATTGGCCTGTATTTGTTGTAAGGGCCCAAAGAGAAGAAGGGGAACATGTTTTTCAATGCAATGGATTTGACCAACAAAGGCGAGTGCCGGGCTGTGTCTAATGTACACACAGAGACACCAGCTCTGAGTCCACCTGGCCAAAGGGAGCTCAGGGCCTGTTTGCAGAGCCTTCTGGTGGTTTCTGTTTCCTTGCTGAGGCCGTCCTCCCTGGGAAGCCTGGGGCCCATGCTCAGTTCCAGCTCAGTGGGTCTTTTCCAGGACCCTCCCCTCCGGCGCGCCCCCTGGTTGCCCCCCGCCCCTCCGCAACCCCAATCGGCCAACCTCCCATGGCCTCTCTCCCCTGCCAGCCTGGCCAGATCCTTCCAATAGGGGCGGGCCGGCCAGACCCCACCCATGCATGAATTCGTGTACCAGGCCTTCAGTACACACACACACACACACACACACACACACACACACACATAAACATATTCAATTTTTTATTTTAACACAAGCCCTCCATCAGAACATACTGTAAAATGAGAAGATAAGCAGGCAAGCTCCCTTCATCATTAAAAAATTGAAGATTGCATACCTATATAAAGTAGTGTTGTTGCACTTCACCGCCAGGGCTCAGGAGATTGCGATGTTTCTACGTGGGCTGGCAATAGTGGAAGACTGTTTACAGGAGATGGGTATTGAGTTGAACTCTGAAAAAAAAAAAAAAAGAATAAAGCTTGAACAAAATGAGAAGGCAGAGTGTTTGATGGCCTCTGTTCATTTATCCTTGTGTGCTAGTGTCTCTATTGCAGAAGGACATACTGAACCCAGTTTTCAAAGTCAAGCCTTGTCAAGTTCAATGGTTTACAATGGTCTTCGCACTTGTCTTCTCCAGAAGTAAATAGGCTTTGCTAATACCAAGCTTTCTGGAAGAAAATTGTTTCTCTTCTTGGACTTTCATTAAGATGTTAGTGTACTACTTCGGGATTCAGGATTGCTTTTGTTTGGACTCCCACCATTGTGTCAGTGTTTCACAGAAAAACTATGACTTCCATTAACACTTGTCTAAGCAACTGCTTTCAAATGGAAATTAGCTGAAGTGAGCGTGTGGTGTGAAGGTCTCTATGTGTATGCATGAAGGTGGGAGGGGTAGATTGTAAAAAACAGCCTTTGGGGCAATGTTAAAGGCCAACAAGTTGATGCATCAAATCAACAGACTCACTGATGATTTAACAGACACAACCAGTTGACCTGTCACTGGGCATCTCCACTACTTACTCTATGGAGGAATGTCCATAGGATGACAAGGTGCATTGGAAGGATCTTTTTAAAAATATTTTTTGGTTTAAGAAATTAGTACAAACACTCTATTTGCTTCACAAAGCAACTGTCCTGAAAAGGAGAACGAAATATCTATCCTACCTACATCTGTATGTGTATTTATATATACTTTTTTTTTCAAAATTGTTTCATCATAAAGTTAAATAAGCCACTGATGTAACACTAGAGGTAGGATGGCATATATATCAGACATATCTAACATTTGTCCTAAACATCCAACTCTTGGCCACCTATTTAAATACTAGTGCTTGGGCATCCATATCCTTTTTCTTCACAAGGAACAAATGGATGGGGCCTCTAGCCCACTTCACCTCCAAGAATGCTCCTCTTAGACCACCGCATCTCAATACTGATGCATTGCTGCATAGCTTCTGTCTCTGAGTTGTTTAACTTTGCTTTGCATGTTGTCTCAACTAACTTGTGTTAGTGAAGAATTAAGGGTCTCTATAAAGTTCTGCACCTCTTGTCTACAGAAACAGTTTTCTCAAAGAACCAGGAAAGAGAAGGAAATGCTGAACTTCTATCTGCTGGGCCTCAGTTTTATTCTCTGAACAAATGAGATAATTCTTTTATTTAGCAACTATTTCTTAGGTACTTGTCCTATATAGAGTACCGTGTTAGGGGCTGATGACACAAGAGTGAATAAGAGGGATCTCTGCCCTCATAGAGCTTACATTTTAGTGGGGCAGACAGAAAATAAATAAAGGATTATGAAGTATAATATCAGATTGTTATAATGTTAACAAGAGATGTACATGGAACAGAGAATGATGGGGATGGGGTTTGATATTTTAGATTGGGGGCCAGGAATGGTCGCTCTGGGGGGGGGGTGACACTACAGCAGAGACCTGAAAAGGGATATGAATACCTGGGGGAAGCATGGTTCAGGTTGGAGAGGCAGGTGCAAAGACTGGAGGGTGACTATGCATGGCGTGATTGAGGGCAGCAGGAAGGCAATCAGCTACAGAAGAGTGACAGTGATGAGAAAGAATCATGGGAGGAGTAGGGCCACATCGTTTGAGGTCTCATGGACACAGGAAAAACTTGAGTTTTTATTCACTATGTGATGAGAAGTCACTCAAGAATTTTTTGCAAGGAAACACTATGACATGATCTATATTTTGAAATGATATCTCTGGCTGCTCTGAGAAGACTGGAGAAGTCAGGAGTACAAATAAAGGAAACAGGATGCTCTTGCAGGAAAACAGAGATGAGAGTATAAGTGTTCAGGTGGTGAGAAATGATGAGGCAGATTTGGAAGACAGAGCAGATTCAGGACTTGCTCAGGGATGAGGTATGAAGTATGAGATGGAGAAAAGTAAAAAATGTAAGTTCAGATTGGATGACTGAATCAAAAGTTCACTATTGCACATATTAGATTTGTGATGTCTAGCACACATTCAAGTAGACTACCTTCAGAAATTGCTAGATAGAGTAGTTTGGGGCTCAGAGGCAATGTCAGGGCTGGCAATAATATGTTTGGAGTTGTCAGCATGTTAAATGGTATTTGAAGTCAAGGAACTGGATAGGACACTAAGAGAGTAAAAAGGAAAAAAGAGCTAAGGACTGAACCTGGGGGGCCTCCAATGTTTGGAAATTTGGATCATGAAGGATGTCCAGAAAAGAAAACTGAGACAGTGTGGCTATTACACCATGAAAAAGGGAGGAGAATAGTGAGAGTGGTAGAACAGTTTTCAAACTTTATTTTTAGAACTGAATAAATCTTGCAAAAATTTTTCTAAATCTATCTTACAAAGAAGCCAACAAGGAAAACACATTAAACTCTGCTGATGAAGAAGGATTCTACCTATTGGTAGAGAACCCTTTCTCAACCCAGAGCTCTGTGAAGGTTTGTTCCATCACTGGGATGGTTTGATGTTTCTAACTCATGTTTATCTATTCCCAGGATGCAGCTGAAAGCAGGGGATTGAGAAATTATACTTTGCTAAACTCACATAGTAGGCAGAAGAGATAGGGTGAGATTGGCAGGTGCTATGGTCTGAATGTGTTTCCTCAAAATTCATATGTTGAAACACTAATCCCCTATGTGATGGTATTTGGAGTAGGGGGTCTTTGGTAGGAAATTAGGTAATAGGGTGGGGCCCTCATGATGAGACTAGCATCCTTATAAGGAAAGACCACAGGGCACTTGTTTTTCTCTCTCAACAACATATGAGGACATAACCAGGAAGAGGTCCCCCTCCAGGAACCAAATTGGCCAGCACATTGACCCGGAACTTTCCAGCCTCTAGAACTGTGAGAAATGCAGTTATGTTGTTTAAGCTACCTGGTTTGTAATATCTTGTTATAAAAACACAAACTGACTGAGAGCGCAGGGGATGGAAAAACCGCTCCTAGTCCAGCCTGTCTGCGGCAGCACACACCACAAGAGTGTGGAGAGGTGAGTATGGCAAATGCCTGTCTGGCTCTTCTGAACAATTCTCACAAGATGGAGTCGGCCCAAATTGCTGCTGTGGGGAGTAAGCACATTTTGTCCAAAAGTTGGGCATTTTGTGTTTTTTTCATGCTTCACCATGCTTTCATAGTCCCCAGGTACCAAACCTAGTGAAATGAGGGAGCTATCAAACTAACAGCAGGAAAATAGATTTAACAATGAACTAGAACAAAACATCCTACAACTCTGTCCCAAAAATGCATGAGTTGTTATTCTTCTTGACCTTGGATCTTCATCTTGGGAGACTACAGGGGCTTAATTTGCCCTGCAAGTAACTTGACCTCACTCTCAGACCCAGAGCATAGGGAGTTAATTACTTTCCAGACTCACCTCTACGCATGTTCAGAAAAACTGGGAAATTGATTTGGGTTCTTACCAAGCAACTCATTTTCCTTCCTTTAAAACTATTAGTTCTCAGTGAAATTTCAATTTAAGTAGCTGCATTGTGAAGGCCCTAAGCTATAAGTTCTTCCTTATGTTGATTTCTTCCTTATTTTAATGGGTAACTTCTAGAGACATTCATGAATTTAAAAAAAAATAATTCACTTAGCAGCTATTTACTGGGCACCTACTAGGAATCAGGTACAGAGCTGGACACTGGGGCATGGTGGGAAACAGGAGAGAAAAATGTCCCTGCACTCATGGAACTTAATATTCTGCAGAATTAGGCATGCAGGGGGAAAAAAGACAAATGTGATTACAGAGAGCTTCCAATTATCCTATATAATAAAATTCTAATATACAAATCGAGCGAACGGTGCAATGACCAGTCACTATAATGCGCACTGACCACCAGGGGGCAGACGCTTAACGTAGGAGCTGCCCCCTGGGGGTCAGTGTCTCCCACAGAGGGAGCACTGCTTAGCCAGAAACCAGGTTCATGGCTGGCGAGTGCAGCGGCTGGCAGGAGCCTCTCCCGCCTCCGCGGAAGCACTAAGGAGCAGGGAGCCCAGCGGTAAGGAGCAGCAAGCAGGCAGGCGGCCAAGAGTGAGGGGTCCCAGACTGCGAGAGGAATCCTGGACTGTGAGAGGGCGCGGGCTGGGCTGAGGCTCCCCCCTCCCCAGTGCAAACATTTTGTGCACTGGGCCTTTAGTGATTAGTATAAATAAGATAAAGGTAATGGGATAGTGTGTGTGTGGGCAGGGAATTGTAAATAAAATGATCAGTGACATCTGAACTGATGGACAAGCTGAGGCAGCCCTACAGTAACCTGGAGAAGGAACAGAAAAAGACTCAGAGAGGAAGGCAGCCTGGCATATCCAAGGGCAGAAAGGAAGTTACTGTGGTGGCAGCCCACAGAAAGAGAGGATACAGTTAGAAAGGCTGACAAAGGACAAATCTTACAAGGTCATCTACACTATGGAAAGAAGCTCTGATTTTATTTTAAGGGGGATGGGCACTGCATGCTTTTAAGCAGGATGGAGTATTGATCTAGTTTACATTTTTAAAAAAACTTTTTTTTATTTTGAGATAAGTGTAGTTTTCTAGGCAGTTGTAAGAAATAAAACAGATATCCTGACCAGGATATTGACATTGATACAAACACCAATGTTATTCAGATTTTTTGTACTTGTGCATGTGTATTTAGTTCTATGCAACTCTAATTATTATATTTTTAGAGTAGTTTAAAGTAAGCAAAAAAATTGAACAGAAAGTTTCCCAATACCCCGTACCCCCAAATATGCACAACCATCCCCACTATGAACTTCACACACAAGAGTAATTCATTGTTACAATCAATGCACCCTCATCAACACGCCATTGTCACACATTCTTGATGTTTTACATTCTATGGGTTATGACAAAAGTATAATAATGTATCCACTATTATGGTTTCATATAGAATAATTTCACTGCCCTAAAAACCCTCTGTGCTCCACCTATTTATCCCCCTGGCAACCACTGATCTTTTTACTATCTCCATGCTTTTGCCTTTTCCAGAATCCTCTCTAATAAAATGGTAATATGCAAATTAACCATCACTCCGCTACATAAGCCATGCCCACCAGCCAAGCCACGCCCACCACCAATCAGGGCGAGTATGCAAATTAACCCCAATCCAAGATGGCTACAGCCACAGAGAGCAAGGTTTCCCAGGTAACAGAGCAAGCCAAGCTTTCCATAGCCATTGCAGGCCTAAGCCTCCACTCAAGCTACAAAGTTTCAATTATAGAAGGTAAACAAATTCAAACAAATGGCGGCAGAATGGAGCTTGAGAGAGCAGGCCAGGGTTGCCGCCGGCAACAGGGGAAGCAAAGCTTTCTGCACACCCTGGCCGGGCTCACCCGCTTAAGGCTACAAAGTTTCAATTGTAGAAGGTGAATTAACTGCCACAGAAATGGCTGCCGCCCCAAAAATGGCTGCTGCCCCAGGCTACAAAGTTTCAATTGTAGAAGGAAAATAAATTCCAGATACCAGGGCCTCCCCTTGGGTTGCCAGGGGGCATGGCTGGCCTGCAAACCACCACAGGCCCCTCGCTCAGGCCGCCCCACACCCCAAGGGAATCCCCACCCTTATCTGTGACCCCCTTCAGGGCAAACCAGCTGGCCCCACCCATGCACCAGGCCTCTATCCTATCTAATAAAAGAGTAATATACAGATTGATCATCACTGCAACACACAATATAGCTGCCCCCATGTGGTCAAAGATCCTGCCCCCATGTGGACACAAGATGGCCACTACAAGATGGCCAGCAGGAGAGGGCAATTGGGAGGCACCGGGCCTGCAAGGGAGGGCAGTTGTGAGGGACCAGGCCTGCAAGGGAGGGCAGTTGAGAGGGACCAGGCTTGCAAGGGAGGGCAGTTGGAGGTGATCAACCCTGCAGGAGAGGGCAGTTAGGGGTGACCAGGCTGGCAGAGGAGGGAAGTTGGGGGCAAACAGGCTGGCAGGGGAGCAGTTAAGCATCAACCAGGCTGGCAGCGAAGTGGTTAGGGGGTGATCAGGCTGGCAGGCAGAAGCGGTTAGGGGCAATCAGGAAGGCAGGCAGGCAAGCAGTTGGGAGCCAGCAGTCCTGGATTGTGAGAGGGATGTCCGACTGCCCGTTTAGGCCCGATCCCACCAGGATGTCACCATACCCACCAGGATCGGGCCTAAACAGGCAGTCGGACATCCCTCCAGGAGTCCCAGATTGGAGAGGGTACAGGCTGGGCTGAGGGACAACCCCCCGCCGTGCATGAATTTCGTGCACCAGGCTTCTAGTATCATATAGTTAGAATCATACAGTATGCAGCCTTTTCAGGTTGGCTTTTTCCACTTAGTAATATACATCTAAGTTTCCTCAATGTCTTTTCCTGGTTTGATAGCTCATTTCTTTTTAGTACTGAATAATATTCCATTGTCTGAATGTACCATGGTTTTTTCATTTACATAATGAAGGAAATCTCAGTTTGCTCCAAGTTGTGGCAAATGTGAATAAAGCTGCTATCAACAACCATAAGCAGGTTTTTGTGTAGACATAGTTTATAGCTCCTTTGGGGAAACATCAAGGAACATGATTTCTAAATCATAAGAGTAATTATGCCAAACTGTCTTACATAGTGAATTTACCATTTGCTTTCCCACCAGCAATGAATGAGAGTTTCTGTTGCTCCACGTTTGCCAACATTTGCTGTTGTCAATGTTCCAGATTTGGGCCATTCTAATAGATGTGTAGTGAGTGGTATTTCATTGTTGTTTTAATTTGTATTTCCCTGAGGGCATATGCTGTGGAACATCTTTTAATATGCTTATTTTCTATGTGTATATCTTTTTTGGTGAGGTCTCTGTTAAGTCTCTGGACACTGTTAATCAAGTTGTTTATTTTCTTATTAGTGAGTTTTACGAGATCTTTGCATATTTTGGATAACAGCCCTTTATCAGTTGTGCCTTTTGCAAGTACTTTCAGTCTGTGGCTGGTCTTCTCATTCTTTTGACACTATCATTTGCAGAAGTTTTTTAATTTTAATGAAGTCCAGCCTATCAATTATTTCTTTCATGGATTTTACCTTTGGTGTTGTGTCTAAGATGTCACCATACCCAAGGTCAAGTAGGTTTTCGCCTATGCTATCTTCTAGGAGTTTTATAATTTTGCATTTTTACATTTAGATATGTGATCTATTATGAATTCATTTTTGTAAAAGGGTGTGAGACCCGTATCTAGTTTTATTTTTTTTACATGTGTATATCCAGTGGTTCCAGCACCATTTGTTGAAAATAATATCTTTGCTCCATTGTATTGTCTTTGGTCCTTTGTCAAAGATCAGTTGAATATATTTTTGTGGGTCTATTTCTGGATCTCTATTCTTGTCCATTGATCTAGTTGGCTTTTTTTCTGCCAATACCACATTGTCCTAATTATTATAGCTTTAGGGTAAGTCTTGAAGTTGGGTAGCATCAGTCTTCCAAATTTGTTCTTTTTTATTTTAATTTTAAAATATATATTTTTATTGATTTCAGAGAAGCAGGGAAAGGGAGAGGGAGAGAGAAACATCAATGATAAGAGAGAATCATTGATTGGCTGCGTCCTGCACACCCCCTACTGGGAATCGAGCCCACAACACGGGCATGTACCCTGACTTGGAATGGAACCACAACCTCCTGATTAATAAGTCAACACTCAACCACTTAGCAACACTGGCCAGGCTGTTCTTTTTAATAATGTATTGGCTATTCTAGGTCTTTGCCTCTACAGATAAACTTTAGAATCAGTTTGTCAATATTCATAGAATAACTTGCTGAGATTGTGATTGGAAGAGAGACCAGTAAAATGTTATTGAGATTAATACACCAGTTTGAGATGATTACCTTAAGTGTTGAAATTAGTGCAAGTCTCCAGGGAAGAATATGTTCTCAATCTGGGTGAAATATTATTCCTTACCCTTTTCACTGGAACTCTTTCTCATCTATTATTTTGTCACTTTTATCTAGAAGCCTGTGACTTTTTAAGACTGAATTTCTGCATTACTCCAATGTTCATCCACATAACCCCTAACTCTCCTCATTACAGAACTAACCACATGCATTTGTAATTGCTTGTTTACTTGCTTGTTCCTCCCATTACTATAAATTCCTTGAGGGCAGAAACCATATCTTACCTTTTCTGTATAATCAACACCTCACAGAGTTTCTGGGACCAATAGACCTTCAAAAAGTATCTACTGAATAAATTTTAGGAGATATATATGAGATCTTAAAAGGGCAAATTGCCTTCAAAACACAGTTTATTCCCCTAGACATTACCAAAGTATTTTAATACCAGTATATGACAAATTAAATTTTAAATATTAATAATTTAAAATTGCATTTTCAATTTAAGTTTGTTTTTAGTAGGTTCCCCTGGAATTGAGTTATAAACAATAAAAGAAACATTAATTGGTATGTTTACTATACATAAGAGTGCTCAGTGTACTACTGTAAGATTTTTTTTTTAAACGCTCTTTCTGGTCACTTCTGAACAGAAGAGAGACAGAATATTGCTGCAGAGAAACTATTCTGTGCACCACATGATTATTGCTAATGCATCTCTGTGTTTGGGAAAATAATACAGGGTCAAGTGACAACAAACTTAAAAAAAAATACCAAGTCTGTATTAATATGCATAATATGTTACTATGTAATTAATTATGTACTTAACATAATAATGATATAATAATTACAAGGTATCTTTGACTGAGACAGCTGAGGAGTAGGAAGGGCAGGGGCCATGAAAGCATGCTCCATTGTTCCTTCGGCCTAGAGCAGTGGTTCTCAACCTTCCTAATGCCGCGACACTTTAATGCAGTTCCTCATGTTGTGGTGACCCCAACCATAAAATTATTTTTGATGCTACTTCATAACTGTAATTTTGCTACTGTTATGAATCGTAATGTAAATATCTGTGTTTTCCGATGGTCTTAGGTGACCCTGCTAGTGACCGCTGCTGTAGAGCCTAAGACCATCGGAAAGCACAGATATTTACATTACGATTCATTAACAGTAGCAAAATTACAGTTATGAAGTAGCATCAAAAATAATTTTATGGTTGGGGGTCACCACAACATGAGGAACTGTATTAAAGGGTCGCGGCATTAGAAAGGTTGAGAATCACTGGCCTAGAGCATACTGAGGGAAAGAAAGGGGATATTATAAAATGTGAGGTCCGAGTCATTATTTCAACTCAGAGGGCAACTATGGATTATTCACTTTGGCATCCAAAATAAGTTCTGGTTTTGATTTCTCTGAGGTTTCAAAGATAACAAGCCATAACCTGCCATTTTTATCTTCCAAGGAACTATACCCAAACCCACAACACTCACATAACACCAGGAAGTGGCCCAAACAGCTGCTGCTGCTGAAACCTTTATGTGCCAATTGTAGTCCAGAGGAAACGTTTTTGGATGAGTATGGATGAGGGCTTCCTGCACAGGATTCAATACTCAAGAGTGCTGACACACGGGATGACAGTGTGGCATGGGACACAGTACCGCAGGCTGCGCTATTTTACAAACTGATGCATGACCGCTTCCCAAGAAAAACAAACCAAGAAGCCAGCCCGACTCCATCTTTCTGACAAATGCATAACTGTACTAAGATTCTTTAAAGATAGCACAGTGGGATTTTCCCGTAAAAGAGTGACCTGCTGCTGTAGAAATAATCTGGCTCCTGATTTTGTTAGGAGTTTTAGAGGATAATAACTTAATCTATAAAAGCAGGATAGGAAAGAACATGTGCAGTGAGATTTAAACAATGACCTTCTTGAATTTTCCAAGGAATGATTTTCACAAGAACCACAAGATGGCATTGTCTACTGTGGGTCGGTATTCTGACACTCAAAAAAATGACAACAGAGAATGGAGACAATTGTTTCACATTTCTCATTTCATTTGGAAGATTTTGCACCTCCCTTCCACATCAGCTTTATCCACTGTGTGTTGTGTGGTGAGTGTTGGGCTGTGAAGGAGAAGAAATGATTGGAAACAAGTCTTGTGCAGCCTCAAGAGAGGCACCGAAAGGCTAGAGTGAAATAAAGAGTAAAGGAAGTTTGAGCGAGAGTGTAGGTGCTCCCACCTGCCACACGCCAGATTTGAGATTCAGTTGTGTTTCCACATCAACCCAGAGGATACTGATGTGATGCTGTAGCTGTAGTTCAAACAATTCAGATATTTGTTTACATTAATCATTTCCAAAAGATGTTATTCGTTCCCTTTGGTATTCACTCATATCTACCTACACTAGCACCTCGATAGCTGAATTTCCACTATCCTGTGTATCCAGTCTCTCATCCTCATCTCGTCTCTGAGCATGATACCACCATGTAAATCAAAAGGAATAAACTCGTAGCAAGTACCTACATTGAACCTTGTATTTTACAAAAGTTTCTCATTTTAAGCCTCACAACAACCCAGGTATTATAGATGAGAGAATTGAGGCTCAGAAAGGTTAAGAAACTAGTCCACACACATAAAATGGTGCCCTCTGATTTATTTTCCACGTACTCTAACTTGAATACCCATGTGCTTTGCATTTTACCACAGTGTTTACAAGTAGAAAGACACTGCATCTAAGAAAACCTGAAACAATGTCAAAGTTCTCTCTTTAGCTTCCATCTACCTACCTGTATCATGGTGGTTGGTCAGAGGCTATAAGCACCCACAGAGTAGAAACTATGCCTAACCCATGCTCTGCTCTTCAATGTTCTGAGTTAGATGCCTGGTCAACATAACACATTAAGCCACTGGATAATTTTACTTTGTTCCACATCTTCCCTAAGAGGCTGACGTCTAGAGACTGTTCACGTGGGCTCTACAGCCCGTCAGGCTTCCGTTGGGTTTGGCCAACGTGGAAGCACTAGCAGATGCCATGAAAACAAGAAGAGAAAAGTGGTATTTGGGGTATCTGTAATTCACACTCCTTTCAGATTTATTGCAATTATGTTAGTCACTGCATCCTTCTATGACTACAGCATCTGTGGGGACTCTCTTCCCTAGCAGCACCTTTTAAATACACTCAACAAACACCATTCCCACCCTTGCCCTGTGGCTAGTGCCAGGTGCCCCAATATCCTTTGTTGGTTCCCTTACCTGTACCCACACCTCTACAAATTACTCTCTCATTAAAAAAGTGTTTATAATTCCCACACAAAAATGCCATCCATTTTCTGTTGGACCCTGAGTTACAAAAGTACGAGAGAAAGAAGAGCTCCCACTAACCTGTACTTCTCACAAACCCCCTGAGCTGAGTGGAAGCATATTTGATGTTTAGCAGATGGAGTAACTTTAGGCAGAGTCACCTTGCACTTCTGAATCCCTATGAAAGATGGATATTGTAATGGCTGTTCTGTCTGTGCCTAGGGCCTGGACATACCAAAGAGTATTGCTTTGTCTTTTCCATGATTAAAGAAATGCACATTTAATTATGCATTTCATAAATGTGACATCAATTCCTAATACATTGAGAATCAGAATATTTTATATCCTGATCACCACGGTAAAAAAAAATTAAACCAAACATGATAGAATATAATCATACTGTAAGAGCAAAACAAATCAACAAAAGCACATGAGAAAAAAATGAGAGCACCAAAATCAGAAAACGTACAAGACAAAGTAGGCAATAAAAGGTAAATATCAGTTGCTTAAATTTTCTTAGTAAAACACAAAAGATAGTAAACATGAAGTGGTTATACTTATTTATGAAAATATAAATATCCCCAAACCAAAAATGTATCACATATGGAAGACATAAAACAAAATGAGACTAAAAAGTTCTGAATAAAAAGTAGGAGCAAAGATCCATCAGGAAAATGCAAAGTAAAAAGAAAGAAAAATTGATGTTATTAATACTACAGAAGGTAGGATTTGAGGAAATATTACATGGGATAAATGAGGCCATTCTGAGTTGTCAAAATATACAATGAAATTATGGTAGAAACTAACATTGTCTGATGAATCAAGCACTTTAGGAAAAGCAAAAACTGAGTGATACGCAGGGAGAAGGTGACAGAAGCACAGCTGACGGGAGACTGAACAGAGCGGCGCTTGTCTGTGTGGATGGGAGAGGTCAGTGTTCCAGCGCCCACCTCCCTGGTCCGACTGCTCCCGCCCCTCGCCTTCTGCTCGGCCCCAGCGGGTCTGACGTCATCCCCACAGTCCTCCCGGTGACGCACTACAAACGTGACTTACTAGCCTGGGGCCCAAGCAGAGAGTCTGAGCGAGAGAAGCAGGCCACGCGGAGACAGCACACGCGAAGGGCGTGCGCACTGCCCAGCTCCAGCCGGTTTCCTAACCAAGAAGAGTACGGGCTGCGCTGCAGTTCGGTTTTTCAAGAGAAACCGGAACCTTGGATTTGTATGCGGCTTCTCAATTTTTTTAACGTTAGCTTAACTGTAAATAAAATAAAATAAGCCTCCTTTTTATGCTGAGTCCAGTCTAAGCGTCCACAGTCCAGTGCATGACATCTGCTCCTTGCTATATCTCTCTGTTCTGGAACTATTCCGTTTTTTCCTTTCAAAACAGATACAGCAGCACCCCCGTATCTGTGGGGAGATATTCCAGGACCCCCACTGGATGCCGGAAACCACAGATAATACCGAACCCTCTATGTTTTGTGTGTTTTTCCCTAGAGTACATACCTACCTATGGTAAAGTTTAATTTGTAAACTGGGCAAAGTAAGAGATTAACAGTTACTAATACTAACATAGAACCATGGTAACAATATAATGTCATCCGAGTTATGTAAATAGGGTCTCCCTCAAACTAGCTTATGGCACCGTACTCACTCCGTGTGGGGAAGATGGGAGAGGACAGGACGCCCTAAGTGGAGAAGCTGCACCTCTTTGCTCAAAGGAAGAACTTGGCGGCTTCTCTGCGGCACGTGCGAACTGCAGGCCTCCCTAGGCGCGCACGTTGGGAACGGGACCGAGTCACACAAGGCGGCGGCCACACGCCCTGCGAGAGGCCTGGCCCCACTGACAACCAAGATGGCGGCTGCCACGTGACTGGTGGGCGGGGCACGTGCAGCGCGGAGACGCGGGGCAGGCTGGTCCCCGTCCCAGGTGGGGCACCAGGGGCTTTTATCATGCCGCTCAGGATGGCGCACAATTTAAAATTGTTTATTTCTGGTCTTTTCCATTTAATATTTTTGGACCATGGTCGACAGGGGTTTGGGAGGCGGGGGTCAAGGGGGAACCCGGGGTTAAGGGGGAACCAGGGGTCAAGGGGGAACCCGGGGAAGGGTAACTGAACCCCAGGGAGCAAAACGACGGGGAGGGGAGGAGAGAAGACTACTGCACAGCAAACTCCCTGGAAGATGACTGCTACCTTTCAATGCTTGCTGAATGAATGAATGAGGCAAAGGAGCATCCAATAGACTGTCAAACTACAGCGGGAAGGCAGGGGAGGGTTGGGGGGGTAAGCACAACCAACAGAGGCCAGACACTGCGGGGGGGAAAATGGAGACATATGTACTACTATTTGTAATACCTTAAACCAGTGGTCGGCAAACTCATTCGTCAACAGAGCCAAATATCAACAGTACAAGGATTGAAATTTCTTTTGAGAGCCAAATTTTTTAAACTTAAACTTCTCCTAACGCCGCTTCTTCAAAATAGACTCGCCCAGGCTGAAAACCGACTTCCGCACGAGGGCCACGAAGTTTCAATCGCACTGTATGTGCGCGCCTGCACGTGGGATTTTGTGGAAGAGCCACACTCAAGGGGACAAAGAGCCGCATGTGGCTTGTGAGCCGCAGTTTGCCGACCACTGCCTTAAACAATTAAAAATAAATAAAATATATTAGTAAACAGTTAAAAAAAAAAAAAAGAAACTGTCTCTGCTTTCAAGCATTTTCAGTCTAATCCCGAGGAAAGATAATGATGAAAAGGTAGTATAATAAATGCTACAAAAGGAACATAAGGTATAACAGAAGAACAGAGAACGTATTCTCAAATCAACCATGATATTTTAAATCTTCCCAAAATATTTTTATAAAAATATTCAATAGGGGATTAAATAAATAAAATATAGTAGAATGCTATACAAAAACTATGTTGGGTGAATTAGGTGTATTAACATGGGCAGGCATCAAAAAATAGTATCAGGTGAAAAAAATAGTAAGCCATAATGGATTCATAGAGAATACCAGTTATGTAAAAATTTAAAGCACACAATATAATGCTGTTCATATGTATTTTAAAGAATACATACATGTGTTGCAGAACAAATGCCACTTGTTCTGTGTTGCCCAAATGGTAGCATGGCGTTAAGGGACTGTTATGTAAATACTATGCCAAAGGTAGAAAGAACATCCCAATAACGAAACCAGTCTAACAGTGGAAGATGCTCCCTTCTGTAGGAATGAGTCCCTTCTCCTTAGACGTATTCAACAAAGAGGTCAGATGACCAGCTCTGTGGGACGCATTTAGGTGGATTTTTATCCCATTAGAAGGCAGAGTTGTATTTAGGGTATCCACATATCCTGGTTTTCCCAGGAAAGTTCTAGTTTGCATCTGTTGTTATAGCATAATTATTAGTTCTGCCCCACTTCACTTTAAAAAATGTTATAGTTTGGGAGATAAATCATATCTTCACCCTTCCTACAGTAGGTGACTCTAAAATCCCCTTCAACTTGAATAATCTTGCTCAATGTTTTGCCTATGGAGAGGGGCCTTACAGAAGAAGGGCATATTGCCTGGGTTAGTGAAGGAGATTTTGAACTGAAGGAGACATTCCCTAAGATCCCACTGGATTATCTCTTCTAGTCCATGACTGCTACTCTCACTATCTATGAAAAGGTCTCAAACCCATGTATTTATCTCTGTCCTCCCCACTAAGTCATGAGTTTTCACTGACCTTATGAAGAGCAGCACTTTGTTCGACAGGCACCTCCCAAGCAATAGTTGCGGAAAAAATACCATAAGAGTTTGTCATAGGAGATTTTCTGATAATACGTATCTTTCATAATAAAAGTTCATATGGTAATATGATATAGTAATAAAATTAAAAATGAAATACTTGTGTCCTGGCCAGCATAACTCAGTGGTTAGAACATTGGCCTGCACACCAGAGCGTCTCGGGTTCAATTCTCGGTCAAGGGCACATACCTGGGTTGCAGGTTAAATCCTTGGCCCTGGTTGGGGTGCGCTCAGGAGGCAACCAAGTAATGTGTCTCCCTCACATCAATGTTTCTCTCTCCCTAGCCCTCTCCATCCACTCTCTCTAAAAATCAATGGCAAAAATATCCTCAGGTGAAGATTAACAAAAAAAATTAAACACATGTATTAATATTACATATTTACAATAATTTATGCAAAGCTTCTTGATCTTATCACAGAACCCTAGGAATTGAATAAGGTGAAAATATTCCATGCTATATCTCATATTGTAATGAAAGATTACAGTTCTTATTCTTATACTTTTTGCCTTCTCAATAAATATTTAAATGAGAATGGAGTCTTCAAGTAGGAAAGTGTGAATGTTTGAAATTTATATTTTCCTGTCTCTAGGTAATATTTTTGAATATCAGAGCTGAAGAAGGGCTGCAGACTTTAATACATGTCCAAAGTTTTGTCATTGCCCATGAGTAAACTGAACATTGCTACAATGAAAATGAAAACAATGCTCATGGCTACAGTCATACAAATTCTTTGGAGAAATCCTAGTGAATTATAAGGTAAAAGAGACAGAAACTCACCTAACTTGCCTTTGCATGGACACATTTAGCATCAAAGGATGCCATCTGATGTAATTCATCTCTTGTCCCACAGAGTTCAGAGCATGTAAAGTCCTAAATCTGTTGAAATGCCTCAGGTTTGTAACCCAGCACTGGGAGTGCAATCTGAGGAGCTATGGCATTGAGCATCACCTGGACTCTCAAGAATGCAGAATCTTGGGCCTCACCAAAACCTGCTAAATTAGCATCTGTATTTGCAAGACCCTAGGTCAGTGGTCGGCAAACTCATTAGTCAACAGAGCCAAATATCAACAGTACAACGATTGAAATTTCTTTTGAGAGCCAAATTTTTTAAACTTAAACTTCTTCTAACACCACTTCTTCAAAATAGACTCGCCCAGGCCGTGGTATTTTGTGGAAGAGCCACACTCAAGGGGCCAAAGAGCTGCATGTGGCTCGTGAGCCGCAGTTTGCCGACCACGGCCCTAGGTAAATTCATATGCACTTTGAAAAGTGTGAAAACTTAAGAATTCTCATCACAGGGAAAAACATTGTAACTATATGAAATGATAAATATTAATTCACTGTGATAATCATTTTACAACATATACATATATCAAATCATTTGGCTGCATACCTTAAACTTATACAATGTTCTATGTCAGTAATCTATATATATAAAAGCCCAACGACCTGAACAGCAGAACGATCAGAACGACCGGACACTATGACTCACACTATGGCAGCCAACCAGCCTGATCCGGGCCCCCATTGGCCCCCTCAACCTCCTGCAGCCCCTCCCCACCCTGGCCATGGCCCCTCCCCCCAGCTGGCCCCGCCCCCCAATCAGACCCCCCCACCCCCCGCCGGCCAGAAGGAGGAGCTACGGGTGGTTGGCTGGCTAGGGGGAGGGTCCCCTCCTCCCGGCTGGACCCCACCTGTGCACGAATTCATGCACCGGGCCTCTAGTATCTCAATAAAACTGGTGGGAAAATATATTGAGAAACACAAGTGTAGGACACTTATTCACCCAAAGCCTATACACCCAGATTCAGATCAGACTGTTCCAGTCACTTAAGTTTCAGGATTCAACCAAACATCACGCCTGACACAGAGAAGGGGACCCCCATGTGTTAATTCCTTGCTCACAATGCACAAACGTGTTCTAGACCTACTCAGCCAGGAATAGGCTCCAATATACCTCTCTGCCTCTCCCTTTAACTTAGATGGGTGTCCTACCTTGTTAGAAAATATCCACCGACCTTGGCCCAGAAAGACCCACTTGGTCCATGACTCACGATTATCTTCCCACCCTCCACCTTCCTTCTGAAGATGTGTAAAAGCTTTCTCCTGGGTGAAAAAAAAAATCAGAAAACAGAACCTGGTTCTGTGTTTTCACACATCCTGTTTGAGGCTTTCGAAGAGCATGAAATGCAATTAACACCAATGTGAAATCCACAGTTGTTCGTTATGAGGTTATTCAATGCGATTGTTACCTGACCTATAAGCAGCTGTTGCCAACTAATGTAAATTGTCACTGGGATCTGGAATTATTATATACGAGTGAAATAAATCTGCCTTTCAGATTGGCACGGTACAAAACCTGTCCCTCCCCCGCTCTCGATCCTCACCATAGTCCTGGCATGTATAGCTATGGTCTTTCTTAAAAAAAAAAAAAAAAAAAAAATGCAATTTCTCTCTTTTTTTAAGTTTTTCCCCTGAGGCTCTGCTCTATTAAACATTTTTTATTCCTGCAACCCAGGATTTTTGGCTGTGGAAGACAGTAAAGAGGTTAATCTGAGCTGAAATAGATCAGATCTGTTACACTCATTCCGATTTATCTGACTCCTTTGCTGGTTCACCAGCTTGAAATCTTTGGCACTAGTTCAGGCCATGTCTCTGGTGGAAAGGGTTCTTTAAAAAAAAATATTTTAAAGGTCGCTTTGTTTTCATTACAGATGATATGGTTGAATCTCAAACTGCCACAAAGTAAAAGGCATATACTAAATTTGATAGATATTTTCCCCCTGGGGCCATAAAAATGGAAACAAAGGCAATTTCAAACCTCCAGGACACGCATTGGAAAATATATTAGGTTGGTTGGACTTATTTTTGTTCTTGGGTGCTGGAGACCCGGAGGCAGCAGCTGTTTTCTGCATATGCTGATATTATTCCTACTGTGATAAATACAGATGTACTGCCTGCTGGACAGAGAGCTGCGTGGGTATTCTGCCTGGGCTCTCTGGCTCCTCATCAATGCCAGGATGTTGGAGCTGGCAGGCAGAAGAAGAGCTCAGTGACCAAAAATACCAAGAGATGCTAGAAATCCTGCCTTGAAGGCAAAAAAGGGACCCACGCTGGAAAATCCCTTCCTCTTGGCAGGAGTTTGTCATGCTTCCCAGGTTGCCATGCTTGACCAGGATTTTGGAGGTCATTCAGGACTTCTTGATGATCATAAACAACTGATTTGGAGATGATTCAAACTGGGCATTGGTGGGAAGTAAGTACACAAGTGTTATGAGTTTAATAGATTATAAGAGGGCTTTCCTGATAAGATAATGCAATCTTTGCCACTGATGAGTTTGGCTTTTGAATTTCAAGCAGGCATAATGTTGGATAATTTAAATTTGAATTGTATTGATTGCAACATGATTGGCATCCTCTGTGCTCAGTGCAGCATCTGCCTCTAGGAAGCAAGGTGTTCGGAGCCTATGAGAGAGCACTCTACACAGGGCAATGGGAGGCAACTCAACACCAGATTCTTCTGTCTCAGTCAATCACACAGAGTCTCATCTCCAAAGCGTTTCTCTCCCAATCAGAGACAAACAACCCAACATCTTTGGAGCCCCTTATCCTAAGCCTCAGAGGGGAAATAGTTAGAAGGTAATAGAGTACTGACTTCCATGATTCCTTCAAGGTCTCCTGCCTTTTGGGTAAAGTGTGTCTACAATACCTTCATGCTCTGAATATTCATTTTTTTTCATGAACCCATACCTTATGCTTTGGGCTGTAGAAGCTGAATCTCAGGGTTGAATGCAGAGCAGAATCATGACACCACCTTTCCACAAGAAGAAACCTTAAAACAGACACAAGAAGCATGGACACCTCAGTTTGCCAACTGGTTTTCTTTATTCCCCCGGGGTCCAGAGATCTAAGACTACTGGTCACAAAGGTCCTACTAAATAAATGTTCCATGCCTGTGGCTCTGCTGTGTCAAAAGTCCTGGCTGTTTCCAAAAAAGAAGCATGCCCAATTTTACTTACACATACAATTGTTTTGAATCCACTTGTCCGCCTAACTTCAAAGAAAGCATTAACTTACAAATTAGGCCCCAGTATTTGTTCACTTGGCCTATAAAGTCACTCTGGCTGTGGAGACATGGACAAAGGTGGGGTCAGGGCGCCTTCCATGCTTCTTTCATCTCCACTCAGGGCTCCATCACAGGGATACGCGCACTTCTCGTTTGAGCGTCTGGAAGACACAACTGCTGGGGGAAATGACTGATGGATCTCCGCGCTGGCTCTGAGGGACCTGCACATGCATCACTGTCTCCTGTTTTTTTGTGGGGTTTTTTTGTGTGTTTTTTAAAGATGAAGTCTACTGGGAAGAAGAGCTATTTGTTTGGTTTTATTTTCAAAACGCTCCTGAGATAAAATAAAAAGTTAAAGTCTTTAAAAATACCACTACGACTACTCTCAAGTTTATGGGATAATCTGGATTCACAATCCATTTGGTTGTTACTTAAATATTAAGCACCACAGATCTGCTTCTCTACCACTTGCATTTTTTAAAAAATTATAAAGAGAGTTCTCTTTATGAATTCCATAGGTGCACACAACTGAATTATCAAAGCTTTGTATGAGCATTGTTGGCCCTAAACTGATAAATGGATAATTTGCAAAGGTTCATTTATATGTTGATATTTTTTAGAAGTCATTATACAGAGAAATAAGATTAGAAATTATGTTCAGTGCTCCTCAAAATTTCCTTAACCCATAATGTATTTATACTATTCTGTGCTTTCAACAAAATATTATTAATAACAAAAATATAAGATAACTTTTTGCATTCTGAATTGTTTTTTAATGAAAGCACATTTTTAATTAAAAGAAGATGTGTAAGCCAGTGGAAACTTTAATAAATAATTGAACACTTTCTAAGGCTTCTATGGCAATTGGCAAATTTCTAAACTTGTGGTGTTATTTACTTAATCAGATGTGTTAGCTAGTCATGCTTATCAGACCATGTTAGGCTGTTCATTTTCCTATTTGAACTTAATTACAACTGAAAAAAAAATGAGATGAAAAGAAAAAGCAGAAAATGATTTTTTTCTGTGATGTCTTGGGTAAAAGTTGGGCAAGACATGTTACAAAAATGCAGTTACATAGGAAAGTGTGTGTTCGTATGCAAAAGAGACTGACGTGGGGTGGAGTGTGACGTTAACGGACCAGTGGTCAGGGAGACTGTTGAAAAGCCTGTGCCTATGAAAGAACATTATGGGAAGGCATTGGTTCTCAAAGTGTGGTTCCCAGGTCAGCAGCTCTGCTTTATCACATTACCTGGGAGCTGGCTGGAAATGAAAATTTTGGGGCCAGACTCTATGCCTACTGAATCAGCAGCTCTGGGGTTGGGGCGCAGCGATCTGTGTTTTAACAAGTTGCCCAGGAGATCCTGCAGGCTGCAGTTGAGCACTATGAGGAACCCTGGTTTGGAGAATCTCCTATAATGACCAGTAGGTGGCTCTGTTGGTGAGGACAGACTGACTAATGAAGGAAGTTTGAAGAGCAGGGCACAGAATTAATGCTACTCATAAGTAGCTATGTCCAGGAGGATGACTTATCTGTTGCCTTTAAAAAAATAGTTTTCAAGTCAGTAAAAAGAAACTATAAATAAATCCACTATCCTAACCAACCAACTAAAATTATGGGACTTGTCTAAGTTTGATTTTCATGTCTAGGGCTTGTTTGCAAAAATGGGAAATTCTATTAATATATACAAAGCATAAAATATCTGTTTTCTATGCTGAAATCGGTTTGGCTCAGTGGATAGAGCGTCGGTCTGCGGACTGGGGGGTCCCGAGTTCGATTCCGGTCAAGGGCATGTACATTGGTTGCGGGCACATCCCCGGTAGGGGGTGTGCAGGAGGCAGCTGGTCGATGTTTCTCTCTCATCGATGTTTCTAGCTCTCTATCCCTCTCCCTTCCTCTCTGTGAAAAATCAATAAAATATATTTTAAAATATATATCTGTTTTCTGTACCACAATGTCAAATATTGCTACTATTACCTAAACATATTAATTTCCCTTTGACTTAGACACAAATTATATCAGAACCATACCATGATAGAGCTAGCAAAATTAGAAATTAATCCTTAATGTGATCTTGGATTCCACATCACTTTTCGCCCATCCTTGCTCCACATTCACACTTCCCTCCTTAGGTTTACTTCTGGCTTTGTCTCTCTGTTCCAGCCTTTCTAGTTTTGATGCAATCATACTCAATCTCTGTCATTTTTCATTCCCTGCTTTTACAACAGCAACTCTACCTTCAGTCCCTGGGACTCTACTCAAGGGACAAGTATTCAAGATTTAGGATGACCTTGGTCCATCCATTGGACAGAGCAGCAGAGAGAGGAGAAAGTGAGAAGCCTTCCACTATAGCAGCCCTTGGACCGGGTATATTTCTGTGTCTATACTGATGAGATACTATTATGTTAAAATATTTCTAATAAAACTCTATAAGCTCTTCAAAAGAAAAGCTTAACAAAGCTCAATATAAACATTTTGAATTTTTATTAATGTTGTATCATGTCCTTTATCAAAAAGGGGCTCTTAATCTAAAGTCTCTGACATAAAAGTCTATTTCTTTTAAAATATATATATATATTTCTTTAAAATATATATATATTTCTTTAATATATATATATATATATATATATATATATATATATATATATATATATTTCAGGGAGGACGGGAGAGGGAGAGAGAGATCAATGATGAGAGAGAATCATTGATCAGCTGCCTCCTGCATGCCCCACAATGGGTATTGAGCCCACAACCCAGGCATGCACTCTGACCAGGAATCAAACTGTGGTGGTTCATAAGTCAGTGCTCAACCACCGAGCCTTGCCAGGCCAGGCAAAAGTCTATTTCTATATAATTGTTTTCCTTTGTAACTCTTATGAATTTAAAAATATTATTGAGAAGGGTGTTTTGGTTTCATCAGACTGCCAAAGGAGTCCATGCATGATAAAAATGAAGAAACCCTGAAAAGTACTGGGGGACACTGCCTCTGTGTTAGAGGAGGTCATGCTCATCTCTCTGGGCCTCAACACAGGGCAAGAGAAACAATTGCCCGGGGGCTGAAAATACTCTGAATCTCTGGCTAAGGGACCAAGTCTTGTCATGCTCCCAAATTCAGCATATGTCTCAAGCCAGCCAGGAAGAAGTATCCTGCCTATTCATCAAGAACACATCTGGTCTCCCCAGAATCCTAAAGAGTGTGTAAGGCTCATGGTAAGCACTTAATGTAGTTAATACAAATTGTTTGATCAAAGTAGAATGGCCTTAACTATGACAAGTGAGCAATGTATACTAGAGTATAGTCTAAGACCAGAGTTCTTATTAGGCTATGTAAGTTAACAAAATGCACCCCCAGTTTCACAAGGGTCAAGTAAGTACCTCAGTCTTACGGCAATGGTTAGGGGTAATTGTGGCATCGCCAATGTATAAAACACATCTTTTAATGGGGAAAGAGGGAATGCCCTACCATGGTTGGTTTTGTAGCTAGAAACTAGTTTTAAGCATCTGGCTCCTGAGGAGCAAAGTCCACATCTCACTCCTGCCAAAGCCAGGTCCTAATACTCCACTCATCTTAGCTGAGAACAACGGTGAGAATTTCAGGGCAGAATTAGTAGCTAAAAGGAATCAGATCTTCCATGCCAACAGCAATTAAAATTCTATAGCTTTGCAGGACTCAGGAAGAATGTACGGAAACAAGTGCTGCTGTGGAGGAAATAAGCAACCATCTTAAAACCTACTCCTCTCCTTACAAATCAGTACCAATCATTGTCACTCTCTCTGTTTACAAGATAGCATTTCCCCTATATTATCTTATTTTGTTTTCTCTAAACCCTTTTTAGGCGAGGATAGCAGTATAGTCCCTTTCTGCAGATGAAGAAGCAAACAACCTCTTTGTTCACATTTGCATGACTAATTAGTCCTAGAATTAGAAGGAATCTCTTCACACATAATTGGTGGTCTTTCGATAAGAGCTGAGGACCTACAAGGGCACCTCAAATAGTCCCTTTGGCTTCCAGAACATTTTTTTACAATATATTTTTAATTGATTTCAGAGAGGGAGAGGGAGAGAGAGAGAGAAACATCAATGATGAGAGAGAATCATTGATTGGCTGCCTCCTGCACACTTCCTACCAGGTGGGGATCAAGCCCCACAACCCAGGCATGTGCCCTGACCCAGAATCAAACCATGACCTCCTTCATAGGTCAGCGCTCAACTGAACCACATCAGCTGGGCACAGAACTCTTTTCTTTCTCATTCATTATTAATAGGACCTCTCACCTCTGGCAGGGAAAACACTCAGCCTTTACTTGGGATGGCTATGACAACAGAAAAGGCTATCTCCTACCCTTAAATAAATAAATTGTTTGTTTTGTTTTGGTGCCACTGATTTAGCTACCAGTCAACCAGCCAAGAAGTTGGTAAAATTCATCAACTGTAGATTTGAAAGTGAGGCCTCTCACTGAAGTTTTCCACATTTTTTGTCATAGTTTGAAGGCTGACTATAAAGTATGTACTAGAGTGGAAAAAATCATAGTATATAACTTTTAAATCAATAGGGAATTTAGAAATATACAGTAGAATTTTATACTATATCTAGTGTAAAGCGGCTACAGTGTTTGGACAGGTTCAAGCCTCGGACTAATGAGAGGGCACAGTCTTCTCGTGGCAAAGCCATGTTCAGGTCCCAGCTTGGAAGGCAAAGCCCTCCTAGTAAGCTTGACCTAATGGTCTGAACCTGTGGTCCCAGGTGGCTGAGTGATGTGGGCTGCAGGAGGTGTAGCAAGTGCTACCAAAACAAAGTTTGACAGAGTTCAGGTGCATGCAATTGAGTAGATTCGAAACCGCAAGAACATTATAAACATATTCACCACGCCCTTACTTTGCCTCGTGGAATCTGGCTATAAAATGAAGACTTGGCTTGCAGGCTGTGGCACTCCCTCTCCATCCGAGAGCAGCATCCCACCTAGCCCCAGCTTTATTCTCTTGCCTGTCTTCTTTAATCCTTCACCACCCCGCTCCCCCCTCAGGTTCACCCCTGGCTGTGCTGAATGTGGCACAATCTAGTTTATCAAATGAGGCAAAAATAAGAAATTATTTTCTTTCTCTTTAAAAGGAAAGACTACTTCATTTCCTAGTTCTTGAGGAGATAGACATTTTCTCACCAGGCATACCCTGTGTTAGCTATAGTCTATATTCCAGTCAATGTTGCGGATGGAGGGGCAATGCTGGCTGAAAGCTGGTCCCCTGAGGATAAGAGAAGTGTCCCAGAATGGAAGATGGAACTGGATACAGATCACCCTTAGAGTCAAGGCAGAACTGGATGCTTAGGAGCAGGAGGGCATGACTGATGGGCACTTTATTATGATTTAGAAGGCAGAACACTTGCTGCAATTAAACAAGTAAGAACCACAGGTGAGAAGCTGGAGTTGAAAGAAGACTGTGTGATAAGACAGTTGTTTCTCACTGTGGCCAAGGCAGGACACACTGTAGAACCATAGCAGCCCTAATTCATGAATTTAGGAGTTAGATCAGATCCTGTAAAATATTGGGAGACAAGGGGAAGCTGGAACCCCATTTTGCAGGTGGAATTTGGAAGAAAGTTGGGCATTGAGAAAGAAGAGAGGAGCTATAGAAAAAAAAACTTACTGAGTACCTGCTATGTGCAGGGCATACTGTTAGCCATTAAAGGATGGGAGAAAACAGGAAAGCTAAAGAAAGGCAAGAAGATTCACAGAGGACAATGCTTTTGACTGCATTTAAAGCAATTTTTAACTCCTACAAGCATTGTGTAAATGATTGTGCAACTAAAATTAAGGCGGGGGGGGGGGGGGGGCGTCCTGTACATCTTGTGGGAGTATTCCTCTGACTTCACAACTCGCAGCTACTCTCATTCACATTTCAACTTCCTGAACCCCAAGCGCTTAGATGGCGGGTGCTCTTAGGACCTATGGGTGGCATCTTGTTATGAGCACCTGCAACTCTGCTTGAGAGAACATGCTGGACAGACACAGGACAAGCTAGAAGTGCCGTGTTTAATGCTCTGTAAAGGGAGGACCCTCCACGAATAGAAATACTAGTAGGTGAGTAGCCACCTGCCTTCTCCATGCTTTTAGTGGCACAACTTGGACTACCTAACACGAGTTCTACCTGGCAGTACTGAGCTCCAACCCTACTCTGTTCATGAACACACTCTGTACAACTTCCTACCAGTGCTTCCTGGGCTCAGCACCTAAATAAAATATTCACCCCCACTCTGTGTCCTAGGACGTTTCTGGGGAAACATAAGACTGTGTGTGTGTGTGTGTGTGTGTGTGTGTGTGTGTGTGTGTGTGTGTGTGTAAAGATTTGATATGTATTGATCAAGTTTGTCCTGGCACTTTGCAGTGTTCCTAAGTTGCCAAGCCAGTGTGTGGGAGGCGTGAGGTGGGCATGAGTGTCTGGCCTAGAGCCAGGGGCAACCGGGAAAGGAGAGCTTTTCCCTGCCACTCTCCTGGCTTCAGACTCTGCCCTGGAAAGAGAAGGCAGATCCTTCTCATCAACAGAGAACACTGGATTTCTGTGGGGACTACTTACTAAGTGTTTTATAAGTTCATGAAATAAAGCAAATACGAAATTTCTCTTTTATGTGCAATCAATGATATTTTTATTGATTTCGGAGACACAGAGAGCTAGAGAGAGCAAGAGAGAGCAAGAGCGAGAGAGAAAGATGAGAGAGAAACGTGGATTGGTTGCCTCCCATACGTGCCCTGACCGGAAATCAAACCTGCAGCCTTTTGGTATACAGGACAATTCTCCAACTGACTGAACCACCCGACCAATGTTATGTACAATATTTAATAAGGACAAATAATAGTATATTTTAAATAAGTCTATAAAAATGTAAAAACATTTCATGGTCATATAAGCCAATAAATTGACTTTTGGAGGGATTAAAACACCATGTTATTTATGTCTGAATATGACTAAACAGAGAGACAAATGCATTTAGCATATTGTAAAGACTTATTTCCCTATTTTCAGAAATCTGCAGTAACGTGAGGTGGGGGATGAGGAAAAAGAGAGAGTAATTCTTACACTCATGTTAAATTTAAGTTTAAACATTTCTCCCAGAAAACATTTTGGCAAGCAATGTACACTTCCCAGCTGCCCTCAGGATAGGAAGTTCCAACCTATTTTATATTCTTCTTCTCTCAATTAAATATTTCCTTGGGAAATTGACTGGAAAGCTTACAACATCCAAGAACAAAATAACTTTTTGGTGAAATAGCCACATCCATGGGCCAAAATGAAACTTCCAGGTGCAGGGTGAGCAGTTGCACTGCTCAGGCTCTCTGGTCTACCAGGCAAATGAATAATTTGTGGGATAGATTTCCTCCTGCCAGAGAAGCAGTTGCATGAATTTGAGGATGCAGACTTTCTCCTGTCCCTCTCTCCTCCCCAGATGCACGTGGTTCTATGAACCAGGTTGGGTTATTTAAATGCAAGGTGATATTGAAACTTCTTAGTGCTGTGAGCCGGTTACTGAGCAAAGTATCTCCAAGTAGCACAGGAAGGAATGCTATGCCAGGATTATCAGGAGACTAAGAAATCCTGTGGCTGAGACAATAAAATGCAATGTGCTTGGTCAGAATGAAAACAGCTTCAGAAAGTTTCCCAGCTGATGTGGCTTAGTGGTTGAACATTGACCTATGAACCAGGAGGTCACAGTTCGATTCCTCATCAGGGCACATGCCTGGTTAGCGGGCTCAATCCTCAGTGTGGGGCAAGCAGGAGGCAGCTGATCAGTGATTCTCTCTCATCATTGATGTTTCCATCTTTCTCTCCCTCTCCCTTCCTCTCTGAAATCTATATATATAGATTTGAAAGCAGAAGTCCAGGCAGAACTGTCTGTTGGGCAGGATAAAGAGTGCATGAAAAATGACTGGGGGGAGAGAGTGGGCAGGAAAAAAAGGCAGAAGATCCAATTCTCATTTAACCATCTAAATGCCTAAAATATACTGCAGTGAGAAGGTTCCATAATTTCTCCCCTATATCCATATTTGGGAGTTAAATGTTCTGAATTGACCTGGCATTTCTAGATAATTTTTACCCTGAATATTCTATGCACCAGCCACTCAGTTTGTCTGTTAGTAGTGTCCAACTTGAAATAATCACTAAGTAATGTCACAAGTGAGCTTTCTTTGATTATAAAACACAGGATTGCCTGGGAAACTATCTAAGGTCTGATTTCAGGTCAGCTGTCTGCAAGCAAGGGAGGCTGACTCAATGTATGTGTCACAGGGAGCCAAGGATAAAGGACTAGAATGTGATGGACACTGGCAGCAGCCACCTACCCACCCACCTGGAATCCCTATCAAGAAACAGCAAGAGAAGGGAGGTGAACAATTAGTATTTAGTAAGCACCTACTATGTGCCAGACATTGGCCAAGGTACAGTAAATATATTTAATATATACTTAAATTTAATAAATATAATTCATTATGCTAAGAACATTATATATTTACTACATAATTAAGTTATAGCCACATAGACTGTTTTTGGCAATACTAAGAATTAAATATCAATATTTCTTTCTTCTATGTCATGAAATCTTCTGTAATAGAACAAATGCCTATCTTGTCTTTTCTTTATTCCCCCTTGTGCATCAAACAGATCTACCTCACAAAAGTCAGCCACAGGAGCATGTAAATATCACAAAGGTATGAGGGACACTTCCTGAGAGCTTAAATGCATGATGGGGTGTATTTAGGTATCTGAAATGTTAGCACTTGAAGGGATCTTAGAAACCATAGACTTCCATTACTTAGATAAGAGAACTGATCATCAGAAAGGTTCATCTACTTGCCTGAGGCCACACAGCCTGCTTGTTGGAAAGTGGGAACTAAAATCCAAGAGACTTCATTAACAAATTGGGGTTCTCTGTATTTTATAAGGCTTCCTCTATTAAATGTGTCAGAAGTGTCCATTCAATATTAAACAACAAACCAATAAAACGCCCTGGTTAAAAAAAAAATTAGAGGAGGTTAAAATGTGAAGGGAATTAGGTTTTCCACAAGCTCTCCGTATTCTTATCTTTGGGTTGTGAACTCTGTCTCAGTCTCAGATTCTGATGAGTTTGGACAAATTCCAGAGGTCTCAGTACATATGTGTGAAATGCATATGTTCACGTTCTATTGGTAATAACTCAGTTGAATGACTGTCAAGGATACAAAAAGCCACACATTGGTCCAGTCTGGCATACCCTCTGCAGCGATTTATGGGGCCGCAGAGGGGAGGTGGTCTGGGGTGCGATTTGGCGCCTGGTAGGGGCTTTCTGGTGGTTCCCTGCAGCCCCTGCAGCATCGCCCTATAGAAATCCCGCCCCAGGCAGAGTTTAACATCACCCATACTTGCCCAGGGGAAGAGCAACTCTTTCTTGCTGTCACTTAATCATTGCAATAGGCTTCACAGAGCTTTGCCTGGGGAAGAGAAAAATGAGTCTCTGAATTTGTGAGCTCACCAAGCAGCATGAGAAAGAGCAGAGATAATTTTTCTGGTGTCAGACTCCTGGCCTTGTCCTCGGTTGTGGGCCACAGGCAAGTTCCTTCTCTTTGGACCTCAGTGAACCCATCTGTGAAATGAGAGCTAGAGGCTCATCTGGAAGCACCCTTCCAGGTAGATGGGTCAGTCACTGTTCACTGAGGGCACAGCTGGGTGCTATGTCTTAGGGATACAAAGCTGAATAAGGCAAGTCCCTGTATCAAGGAGCCCACTGCCTTGTGGGAGATTTACCAAAGAGGAATATTAATCACAGTGCTCTCAGTACTCCACCTCCTTTAACTTGTTTGATCCTCACAACAACCTGATAGACAATCATACTGCTATTTTTATCCCCATTTACAGAGAGGAAAATGAGGGTTACACAGATTAAGTAACTTGCCCGGGTCACATATTTAATTGATAAGTACATAAAGTATCTTAAGGATACTGAAGGGAGAGTCAGAGAAGACTCTAGAGGAAGTGAGAGTCACATTTGCTCTGAACTATGAATAGGCAGAGAAGGAATGGCCGAGAGAACAAGGCCACTCCAATCAAAAGGAACAGTACAGGCAAAAGTACCAAGGCATCAAGTACACAATGGACCTTGAAGAGATTCTTCACTGTTAGTATAGAGAAATACAAAAGATTTATTTATATATCTTATATATTTATCTTGTATGCTCTAATTTGCTAAACTTATTATCTTCAATCATATTTTGTGGATTGTTTAGGGTTTTCAATATATAAAATCATGTCATCTGTCTAATGTATGAAAATGAAAATCATTTGTATATTTATCTTGTATGCCATAACTTTGCTGAACTTGTTTATTATCTCTAATAATATTTGGTGGATACTTTACAGTTTTTGATATATAAAATCATGTCATCTGTGACTAGGGATAGTTTACTCCTTTCTTTCCAATAAGAGTGCCTTTTCTTTTTTCCTTCCCTGATTGTCCTGGTGAGAACTTGCAGTATAATGCTGAGCAGAAGGGGTGAGAGTGGACATCAATATTTTGTTCCATATTAGGGAGAAAGATTTCAATCTTCCTCCATTAAATATGTTAGCAAGGTGTTTTCTTAAATCCACTTTATCGGGTGGAGAAAGTTCCATTTTATTCCTAGTTTGCTCAGTTTTTATCATAGAAGGATACTGGATTTTTTGCAAATATTTTTTTCTACATTGATCGAGAGGATCATGTGGGTTTTTTCTTCATTCTAATTAATATGGTGTATTAAACTGATTGATTTTCATATATTGAAACATCCTACTTGGTCATGGAGTATAATCTTTTTAGTATGCTATTGGATTCCATTTTCCAGCATTTTGCTGAGAATTTTTACATTTATGCTCATTATGGATATTGGTCTGTAATTTTCTCTTCTTATGATAACTTTTTATGGGTTTGGTATCAGGGTAACTCTGGCCTCATAGAAGTAGTTAGTAAGTGTTCCCTTCTCTTCTATTTTGGAAGCGTTTAGAAAGGATGGGTATCAACTGTTCTTAAAACATTTGGTTGAATGCACCAGTGAAGTTTGTAGAAAGTTTTTTGATCACTGATTCCATCTTTTTACTTATTATATGTATTAATATTTTTTATTTCTTTTTGAGTCAGTTTTGATAATTTTTGTGCATAAGTTAATGAATTTGTTGGCATATATGATTGTTAATATTTTCCTAAAATTCTTTTTATTTCTGAAAGGTGAGTATTAATGTCCCCATTTTCAGTTGTTATTATAGTAATTTTAGTCTTCTCTAAAGATTTGTCAAGAGAAGTTGAAAACCAAACACCCATTAATACTCATCATTATATTTATCCATGTAGTTAACCTTTCCAGTGTTTTTATTGCTGTGTTTGATTAGAGTTACTATCTACTATAATTTCATATAGACCTAAGTGACTCCCTTTAGTATTTCTTGTGGGACAGGTTTACTAGCTGTGATGAACTCTGAGTTTCTGTTTATCTGGAAAGTTTCAATTTCTCCTTCATTTTAAATCATATTTTGTCAGATACAGAATCCTTGGTTGATAGTAACTTTTTTCAGCCTTCGAGTATGTCATGCCCATGTCTTCTGTCCTCCATGGTTTTTGAGGAGCCCTTGTCCATGAACTACTTCTCTCTTGATGCTTTCAAGATTCCCTCTTTGTCTTTGTCTTTTGTCAATGTGATTACAGTGTGACTTGGAGTGGATTTCTTTGGTTAGCATTCATGTACTTCGTTGAATTTATTGGATGCACAGATTATGTTTCATCAAATATGGAAGTTTTTGGTCATTGTTTTTCAAATATACTTTTGCTCCTTTCTATCTCACTGCTCCTTCAAAGATTTCCATTATGAATATATAAGTAGTTGATGGTATCCTACAGGTCTCTTAGGCATTATTTATTTTTATTTCATTTGGTTTCCTTTAATTATCCTACTTTAAAGTTCATTGATTCTTTCTTCTGCCTACTCAACCTGCTGTTGAATCCATCTAATGAAATTGTAATTTCAGCTATTGTACTTTTTAACTCCAGAATTTCTGTCTAGTTCTTTTTTTATAATTTTTACATTTATCTATATTTTTATAGATATTCTCTATTTGGTGACACCCTGTCTGATGGTTTCCTTTAGCTTTATAAGCATATTTAAAATAGGAAAATTGAAAATCTGTTTAGTAACACAAATGTATGAACCTTCTCTGGGACATTTTATATTGATTATTTTATATATCGGGTACTTTTTAAATTTCTTTGTATGCATGCCTGGTGATTTTGTGTTTAAAGCAGAAATTTTTGAATATTATAATGTGACTAGAGGCCCAGTGCATGATTAAATCATGCACGTGTAGGGTCCCCTACACGCTTTTGCTTTCGATCACGGGAGAGCTGGGTGCCTGTCCACTGGTGCACAAGGCCTTTCAGAAGCCTCCGCCACGCCAGAGGCTTCTGAAAGGCCTGCTGCCTGAGCGGACAGGCACCCAGCTCCCCCGCTTTTGATGGTCCCCGGCGGGATGTGAGCTCGCTGCCCCAGAGGCCCCTTCTGTGCCGCAGCACAGCCATGGCGCAGACGCTGAGCTCCAGCCGCCGCTGGCGACGCAGCTCAGTGTCCTGCTGGCCCAATCAGCCACCCCGGCCACCCCGAGTCCCCCCCCCCCCCCCCCCTGCGCCTCCTGGCCAATTGTGGGCATAGCGAAGGTATGGTTAATTTGCATATTGTCTATTATTAGGTAGGATAATTCTATAAATCAGATGTTCCTCTCTTCTGAGCATTCATTGGAATGGTTTACTGTAGCTGTTACTGTTTGTTTAATGACTTTTCTGAACTAATTTTGTAAAGTTTTTAATCTTTATCATGTATTGCCACTGAAGCTTCTGTTCTATTAGCTTAGTGGTCAGTTAGTGATGTAGCAGAGCTTTTTAGCAAATGAATGGAACACACATATATGTGGGCATACACATGCACATACATATCACCCAGTCTTTGTGCACAGACTCTATATGTGTTGGGGCATACCTTCAACATTCATACACAGCTCACAACTCTGCTCTAGCCTTCACATCTGCTTGTACAGAGCCTGAAGTTCAGCCAAAGGTAACAGTTTAGGGCTTTCTCAAATCTTTTTTACTGATTGATTGATAGATTGATTGATTGATTTCAACGAGGAAGGGAGAGGGAGACACAGAAACATCAATGATGAGAGGAAAGCATTGATTCGCTGCTTACTGTACACCCCCTATTGGGGATTGAGCTGCAACCCAGGCATGTACTCTGACGGGGAATTGAACCATGATCTCCTGGTTCATAGGTGGACACTCAACCACTGAGCCACACTGACCAGGCCTTAAGCCTTTTAAATGTGGACCCAGACTTGGGCATGTGTGTGGTCTTCTAGTTTCCCAGGAATATGTTAGAGCTTTCAAAGACTTTATTTCCTAAAGCATCTCATTCCCCAGTCTTTCTTCCCAGGATTTTTTGTTAGTCTATTGTTTAGCCCAACTGTTAACCCTTGTATGAGTCACAGAGAAAATAAAAAAAAAATAAAACACAAATAAATCAAAATTAGAGAGATAGCCAATGCAATGCTGATCAAAGAAATGCAAATGAAGACCACAATAAAAGAGTAATATGCAAATGAAGACCACAATAAAAGAGTAATAATTTTATACTCAATGATAGGAAAAGGTTAAGGTTTTTTAATAGTATATATGCAGCAAAGTCTGCTATGACTGCTCAAGGCTACCTTTGGAAAATGTTTGTAATAACCCCACTTTTATGATAACTCACTAGCTCTCAAAGAACTGTCCTCCTATTCCTTGTCTTTGTATGGTCTGGTACTGGTTCTAAACTGTGTAGGTGTAAAATTTCCTGCTTCCTGACTTTCTCATTTGGTCCTCGTAATCCTATCCTCCTTCTACAGCAGAACTAAAAAAAAATGAGAGTGTTTATTCTTTGTATGCTATTAGACTATTTGGGGAAGTTAAATAATCTTCCCTCTCCATTTAAACCATTTCACTAATTTACTGCTTGGGTGAACTGACTTTGTGTGTGTGTATGTGTGTTGAGATGTTGACACCCATTTATTTGGAATAATGAACTTAGGCCCACAGAAATAACAGTGACAAAACAGAGCATCTTCCCAAATGGTTCACTGATATCATTATTCCCCTGTTGTCCTTCTGCCATTATTCAGTGACATTCTATTGCCATTCTGTTAATAATGTAACAGGAATACTCAATAAATACTTATGTATGCTTATCATAATGATCATACATTATGAATAGTATGAATGCTATAGGCTACATGTACTCATACTAAATCAGTTTATACTGTTATTACTCAATTGCCTTGTTACTGACTGAAAACATTAAATAAATCCAACATATTTTAAAATTACTCTTGTTTGGGAGACTGCAAGCTCGGTGAGGGCAGGATAGTGTGTGTTTTATTCATTGCTCTATCTCCAATGTCTCCCAATGAAAATAATAACTAAAAATGACTGGTGATTATTTAATGCTTACTGTGTGTGTAAAATCGTGTTGAAAATTCATATGCATTAATTTTATGACACCCCTATTTGGTAAAGTACATTTAAAATCATAATGACAGGTGAGGAAACTTAAGTTTAGAGCAGTCTGGGGTTTGCCCCAAATAATGCTATCAGGATTGAGCCAAACTATCTGTCCCAGGCTTTTAATCTACCCTGCTTCTTTCCCTAGGCCTCAGCTCAACAAACATTTTCAGTCTCCAAAGTTCCTAAGGAGGTGAGAGCTCATCTTGCACGGACCATTAGTTTGAGCTCATGACTAGAATACTGACCTCATTGGCTTCTGCTGTCAGCAGATAATCTGACTCATCCTTCTTCTCATTTTAGGACATTGAACTCCTCGCTGAAATTCCAAAACTTGAAAGAAAGAAAAAACTTATTCTTGAGCATTTCTGGACCCCTAATGTCTCCTTTCTTCTATCTTTTTTTACCTTTCCTTAACTGTAAGAGCATTCTAGGGAAATAGTATATTATTTTGATATTGCTGCTGTACCAAGTTACCATATACTTTGTGGCTTAAAACAGTACACATTTACTGTATTACAGTTCTGTAGGTTAGAAGTCCACCAAGGACTCATGTGATTAAATTGGTCCCAGCAAGACCATTTAAGATAATATAACTGAACTAAAGGCCCAGTGCACAAAATTCGTGCATGGGATTGGGGGTTGGGGGGATGGGGGGAGGTTGTCCCTCAGCCCAGCCTGCACCCTCTCCAATCTGGGACCCCTCGAGTGATGTCCGACTGCCCGTTTAGGCCCGAACCTAAACAGGCCTAAATGGGCAGTCGGACATCCCTATCACAATTCAGGACTGTTGGCTCCCAATTGCTCACCTACCTGCCTTCCTGATTGCCCCTAACCGCTTCTGCCTGCCAGCCTGATCACCCCCTAACCACTTCCATGCCAGCCTGATTGATGCCTAACTGCTCCCCTGCCAGCCTGATTGCCCCTAACTGCCCTCCCCTGCTGGCCTGGTCACCCCTAACTGCCCTCCCCTGAAAGCCTGGTCACCCCTAACTGCCCTCCCCTGCAGGCATGGTCACCCTTAACTGCCCTCCCCTGCAGGCTTGATCGGCCCCAACTGTCCTCCCTTGCAGGCCTGGTCCCCTCCAACTGCTCTCCCCTCCTGGCCTGATCACCCACAACTGCCCTCCCTTGCAGGCCTGATCCCTCCCAACTGCCCTCCCCTGCTGGCCTGATCACTCACAACTGCCCTCCCTTGCAGGCCTGGTCCCTCCCAACTGCACTCCCCTGCTGGCCATCTTGTGGTGGCCATCTTGTGTCCACATGGGGACAGCCATCTTTGACCACATGGGGGAAGCCATCTTGTGTGTTGGAGTGATGGTCAATTTGCATATCACTCTTTTATTAGATAGGATCATATCTGCAAAACCCCTTTTGTGCCATTCAAAGCAACATTTGTACAGACTCTGAGGATTAGAACATGGACATCTTTGGGGGCTATTATTTCACCTTTATATAACTAGGAACCTCTATATTCCATAAGAGATTTATTCATTGAAAGTTTCCTTTAGTCCCTATAAGACTGTTTCACCTATTTGATTCAGTTTTTTCTTTGTTGCATTAATCCCTCACTGTGTACGGGATACAACAATATATGCATTAGGGAAAACCAAAACAAAAGAAGCATATATTATGGCTCAGCACTCAAGATATTTACAACCCTGTTGGATATATATGACTTAGAAGAATTAACTAGATTAAGAGGAGGCTTAAATTGTGTCTAGGATTAAATATGCAATGTTGGACTTTTATCCATTTGATAATTTGGGGAGACATGACTTTAAAAGCATTTTAACTTATGGAGTGCAACAAGATGCTCAGAAGGTAAAAATTCAATATTTCAGTTTTCCCCGTCACCTTGGCCTGCGAAGTGTTGGCAGATGAGGAAAATGAATCTCTGAAAAGGAATAAATAACTTACCCAAGGTCATACAAATAGTAAAATGAAAAGCCTGTATTTGAAACCTAGTTGTGTCTGACTCCAAAGTAAATGTGTTTTCCACCTATGCATCTAGACATAACTAAATAGTTCACCCAAAGAAAATTTTGATTCTTTGCATTTCTAGTGGGACATCAAGCCATTCTTTATTAAAGAGCACCACATGCTAGGAGAAAGAATAGTCTTATTTATTTTGTTTCTGTGTGAGGTAAGGCTAGGTGATGAGTTTTAAAAAACTGAGCTCTCATCTCTTTGAAAGCAACGTACTTTATTTTATTTAGTGTGTGTTGAACAATGGCTTTCCAGACACAACTGACAAGTTTTGTTCCCAGTTATTCATTTGATACCTACCACTTTCAAACTGAAAAGTGATATGTTGACTTCAGTTCGTTAACAACGGCATCTACAATAAATATATGGTATGCCTGACAGGTATCCTTTTTCAGTACCTGCTATAAAAACAAATCTAATAGACTCAAAATTCTTATGGAAAAATTAATCACAGTGGATTAGAGGAAGCATTTTGTGATTTTCACAGACATTCTTTCCAAAGTACCTGGCCACAGCTTAGTTTTCTTAGTAATGTAAGAAAATATTAACAAAAACTCAACACAGATAAAGCAAAACTTGAGAAGAAAGAGCATAAAAAAGAAGAAAAAGAAAGCTCACTCATGCCCCAAACAAAGTGAGATATGAAGTAGTTGTTGAGGAATTCCAGAGACTGGACTTGCCCAACTTCTTTGAAATGATGTGGTAGAAAGTTGAGAATAGGTAATTATCCACCTGAGAGAATGTGTTCTCCAAGGGCCACACATGTAGAGATGGCAACACTTCACAGTGGAGAGCATGTTTGATAAAAATAATATTAAAGTTGGGGAGAGAGAGGAAAGAGGTTATCTTAATGCTTTCACTTGCTCCCTAACTATTTTCTCCATAAAGAATTGGATTTTATTTGCTATAGAACTTCAGAAATGATTTGTGTGCCTCTCCAAAGGGAGGAAAAGAGCCAAACATGAATTCCAAATTGGTTATTTAACAAGTCACCTTGGGTAAGTCTCTTAAATTTCTTTGGGCCTCAATTCTTATTGTTGTAAATGAAAGGACTTGGCTAGATCAGCTATAGAGCCCATTTCAATAATACATATAAATATATACTAGTGGCCATGTGCACAAAATTTGTGCACGGGGCTTGGGTGGCTGTCCCTCAGCCTGGCCTGCACCCTCTCCAATCTGGGACCCCTCGAAGGATGTCCTACTGCCGGTTTACAGGGATCAGGCCTAAACTGGCAGTCAGACATCCCTCTCACAATCCGGGACTGCTGGCTCCTAACTGCTCACCTGCCTGCCTGCCTGCCTGATTGCCACTAACCACTCTGCCTGCCGGCCTGCTGGCCCCCAACTGCCCCCCCTCACTGTCCTGCTCACCCCAAATGCCCCCCCCCACCGCCAGCCTGATCACCCCCAACTGCCCCCATGCCAGCGTGCTCGCCCCCAACTGCCCCTCCCTGCCAGCCTGCTTGCCCTCACCTTCCCTCCCCACTGGCCTGCTCACCCCCAACTGGCCCCCCTGCTGGTCTGCTTACCCCCAACAGTCTCGCCCCCTACCAGCCTGATCACTCACAACTGCACTCCCCTCTTGGCCTCTAACTGCCTCTACCTTGGCCCCGCCACCATGGCTTTGTCCAGAAGAATGTCCGGAAGGTCTCCTGGAAGGTCTCCCACTCTAATTAGCATATTACCCTTTTATTAGTGTAGATAGAGGCTTGGTGCATGGGTGGGGGCTGGCTGGTTTGCCCTGAACGGTGTCCCGGATCAGGGTGGGGGTTCCCTTGAGGTGTGGGGTGGCCTGGGCAAGAGGCCTGTGGTGGTTTGCAGGCTGGCTATGCCCCCATGGGGTGAGGGTCCTGCTGGGAGGGCATGGCCAGCCTGGGTGAGGGGCTGAGGGCTGTTTTCAAGCTGGCCACACCCCCTTCAGGGTGGGGGTCCCCACTGGAGTGCCTGGCCAGCCTGGGTGAGGGGCTGATGGCTGTTTGCAGGCTGGCCAAGTCCCGGAGCGGGGACCCTCACCCCATGGGGGTGTGGTCAGCCTGGGTGAGAGGCTGAGGGCTGTTTGTAGGCTGGCCACGTCCCCCCAGCGACCCAAGCTCCCAGCCCCTCCTGTTTTTCTTTTTTCTTTTTTTTTTTTCAGCGCCTCCTTGAGCGGAGGCCAGGGCTGGCTGGAAGCAGATTATCTGGGATTTATTTATCTTCTATAATTGAAACTTTGTAACCTTGAGCGGAGGCCAGGTTGGGCCACCAGGGAGGGTGGGAAGCTTGCCTTCCTCCATTGCCGGGGGCAACCCAAGCCTCCTGCTTGCTCCAGCTCCGTGGCCGTCGCCATATTTGTTGGGTTAAATTGCATACTCACTCCTGATTGGCTGGTGGGCGTGGTTGGTGGGTGTAGCGGAGGTAAGGTCAATTTACATATTTCTTTTTTATTATAGTGTGTGTGTGTGTGTGTGTGTATTTCTGTATAAATAATTGTGGAAAAGTCTAAAAGCATTTCTCAAAACCAGTTGGAGGTAAAAAGTGAAGTGTTCATGGGTTCATATTATCCAGTTTCAAAGTAAGCTTCTTTAGCTGACTGGTGCAATAACATGAGTTTCAGTGATCCAGCCAAATATCCTAGCAGGTAGCATCTGTTATATTATTCCCTCTGCCCACTATAAAAAAGTCAAACTTGAAAAGGTAATAATAATTTTCAGGAATAATATCAAAATTAAGCACACCCTAAATGTAATGCAGTAGCCTGCATTAGATCCTGAACCACAAGAAAGAAAATAATGGAAAAAATGGTGAAAACAGAATAAAGTATGTAATTTGGTAAATAGCATTAGCAATGTTAATTTCTTAGTTTTGACAAATAAGATGTTAATAATAGAAGATACTGGGCGAAGAGTATATATGGAATCTTGGTTCCATTTGCAACTTTTTAGTAATTCTAACATTGTTCAAAAATAAGTTATTTAGACAAATCAAAAAACCTTTGAGAATTATTAATTTCCTTAAGTTGATCTACCCATGTAGTATTTATTTTAGCAGACTTTTATAAAACTCTTGTCTAGCCCTTAATTGTCTTCCTTTATGTTCACTAGATTGTTTAACTGAATTCTCTCCCACCTTATTCTGTGAAGTCTCCAGGTAGCTCACAGCCTCTGTCACTGTGCCTTGCATAGAATAGTATGTGTTCAACGATGTTTCCTAGCCACATGAAGAAGGAAGAGCTACACATCTCTCAAAAATACAAAATAGTGATGCTCAATTCACAAATGGTGTGTAGGTGAAGGAAGTCATTATTTATAAGAGAACTTCAGAAATGACTGTCCAATTGAATTGATTCCCTGGGGTTTTAGTATTCAAAGTGCTCAATGGTCTGCTTTGTAATTAAAAATAATCAGGGTATTTGACCATAAATGATGAGAAGGACAAGATCTAGAATCACTTTTTGTATCTGTTGTACTCCTCTATTTCTCCTTAATCCATGTCTCTTTATTATACATCTTCCCTGAAGGTACAATATAGTTCAATCCTGCAAATTATTTTCAAAACTCAAAAGTCCATGTAGCCTGCAAATGGGCAATGGCCCCAGTAGCATTTTCCAGCCTATTCACTGCCCTTGCTTCCTTTCCTTTCCTCCTCTGTGCATCACTAACAATGGTGAAAATAACAGAAAACTAATAGCCTTTCAACTTCATATGTTTCAGGAAAAACTCAAAAGGAGGCCACAAGTCTCTTTCATCTTACAATATATATTTCATTGAACTACCAGTAATTTCCTGATGCCCTTTAGGTCTGTCTTGATTCTGCTCAAGTTAGTGTAGGGACAATGCTCATTTTTATGGTTCGCTTTAGAGGCCCTACAGTGTATAGTGGGAGTGAGGATGATAAAAACATAGGTGGTACACAACAGGGTGCAGTGTAGTAACTTTTGAACTCTTTTTGCCTATTCCCCCCAGTAAGGAAGACATTTTCATGTGTCACATTACAGTTTCATGATAAAACACCCTGAATACAGAGGGTATACTCTGGTGATGTTTTCTATTCTACTTAATTCTCTATTTCCTTAAAACAAAATAGTTGTAACCAATGAACATGTTGTGAAACTCAGTTTTGACAATTCTCATTGAAAGTTTGAGCTAGAAATTTACTTAACCTCTTTGGTACTTAGCTTTCTCAAGGTTAAAACCAGGAAGATAAACTTACTTGGTAGGGCAGCTCTGAGAATTTTGAAACAATGCATATAGAAGTATCAGGCACACGATAGGATCTTAAATGTTTTCTCTCTCACACATCCCTAGCCTGCTTTATCATTTTATATAAGGTGAATTCCCTAGAGAGACATAATCTCAATGGTAGACTGAGCTCTTCTAAGGCCCCATATTTATAACTTTACTCACACCCCAATGTATCACAGAGCAGTCAGCAACCCAAAGGAAACAGAGACAAGTGGCAGGAAGGGATAAGAGGGATAAGTCTTGGATTCCAGAGGCTTATTGGGAGTTTTGTTTTGTTTTGTTTTGTTTTTTAAGTTAACAGGGTGAGTAGAAACAGGCAGGCAAATTCTGGGCATGAAGTCAAGCTACATTTCTAGCCTAGAGAACAAGGAATGTAGAATTCGGGTTTCTCCTCTGCCTGGCCTCCCTGTCTGCACCACCTCTATGTGATTATCTATAGACATCCCGGGCAACGTGAAGAGGTTCTGATATAAGGTGTTAGCTTCATTCAGTTGCACCTGTGCAGAAGCATTAGTTAATGTCTCATTGAAGTGTTCCACATGTTTCTTTTACCTCAAGTCGGCTTAGTGACGGCATTCTCACACGCTCCCTTAATCCTGGCCCCCATAAATCCTTTACAAGTCCCTCCCTCCATTGTCCTTCCCATCCATCAAGAGCTCAGTGAAATCCCTTGGCATGTACAGTACATCTTTTCCCTGAGCCCATTCACAAAGAAGCCCTGTCGGTATTTTCCACCTCCATTCTCTCTCCCCACCTTTGTGTTTGAGTGGTGAGTTTTGTGTACAGTGTATATGGTAGCGGTGGAAGTGGATAGCGAGAAGACAGGATGGGAAACTCAGATAAAGGTAAGGATGGGTGATAGAGGTTATCCGCTGGAACAAACATAGGTCCTAATTGTGTCTCTGCAATCTTATGTGTCTAAAGACATGAACTAGACTGAATTCAGCTCGTAATAGTGACTAGGATCAGTGTCTCCAAGTAATATTGTAATCCTGAGAACCTGCCCCCTT
The DNA here is from genome assembly GCF_951640355.1 of Cnephaeus nilssonii. Classification (NCBI taxonomy): domain Eukaryota; kingdom Metazoa; phylum Chordata; class Mammalia; order Chiroptera; family Vespertilionidae; genus Cnephaeus; species Cnephaeus nilssonii. The sequence goes on along the minus strand of NC_137085.1, from coordinate 45,944,077 downwards.
CCTTATTTCTAGAACAAGTTAAAAAAAAAAAAAAAGAATTGCTGTTTGAAGAGACAAAATAATACTAAATTCTCCACCATTCCCTTGGAGGGGGTAAGCACTTCTCAATTAATTCATCTACTTTGTATTTTTCAATCTCTTTACTGTTATTGCCCCCTATGGAGTAAAGCGTGCAATATAATTAATTAGAATAATTTACATTTAAATTATACTTAATTTTTTCTTAATGAGGGAAATTAAATACTCAGTACTAATACTATGTTGAGTAGAACTGAGCTCTGGAGGGCCACAAACCTCCAGAGGGCCACTGTAATATCTAAGATCTTTTTCACCCAATTTTTGCTCCTTTGGGGATAAGATTCCCCCTCTGGGAAGATGTAATTTACTCTGCTGTATTGTATGTATTCACCTCCAGTTGGAGATATTATATCTTAAGATTTCTTCCCTCCTCCCTAGAGAGAGTTAAAGATACAGTCACTAAGTGATAATCATTATCTAGGGCCAACCAATGATATGACTCTATTATTTCCAGAAAATGTTCAAATTTCTATAATTTGGTTTCAAATATATCTTGTCTTTAATTCTTAATGTCTTTTTATTTTCATGTGACACTATCTCTAATTTTTATTTTTAAAATTATGCATACTCATTAAAAAAGATATTGAGACTAAAGATAGTTATAAATAAATTACCAATTATTCATGACCTCTTTGTACACTTATAACATCAAGCCAGACTTTTATGTATATAATCCCAATACAAACATCCTATTTAATAAAAAGGTAATATGCAAATTGACCCTAACTGCAGAATGACCGACCGGAACGACTGGTTGCTATGATGTGCACTGACCACCAGGGGGCATACACTTAATGCAGGAGCTGCCCCCTGATGGTCAATTTGCTCCCACAAGGGGAGGTCCGCTCAGCTACAAGCCAGGCTGATGGCTGCAAGCGCAGCAGTGATGGTGGGAGCCTCTCCTGCCTCCTCAGCCGCAGTAGGACATCCCCCGAGGGTTCCCAGGCTGCCAGAGGGATGTCTGGCTGCCAGCTTAGGTCCAATCCCCCGGGGAGCAGGCCTAAGCTGGCAGGTGGACATCCCCCGAGAGGTCCCAGACTGTGAAAGGGTGCAGGCCGGGCTGAGGGACCCTCCTGATTGCACGAATTTTTGTGCATAGAGCCTCTAGTTAAAAAATAAAAATAGATAATACATTTAATTATTTTTCTGTCATTTTACCTTGATTTAACAATATATCACAAATACCCATTCATGACAATAAAACATCTGGATTTTTAAAAACAGCATAGTTTTCCATTGAATAAATACATCATTGATTATTTACTCAATCACCTATTTGGAAAGATTTTAATTGTTCCTAATATTTGCTATAATAAAAATATAATGTGAGGAATATCACTGTATGTATGAATTTGCCTACTTGATCTATTGTTTTCTAAGAATGGGTTCCTAAAAGCAGAAGTGTTGGTTCAAAGAAAAAAGATCACTAATTAAATGCAGATGCACATTGCTAGATTGCCCTTTACTCTGCTGTGTGACATGGATAACTTACTAAACCTTTCTCCACCTGTAAAATGAGGAAGAGTAACTCCTTTCCTAAGAGAGAAAGTATGACTCTTAGTCCACAAACTTGAGTTTGTAAGAAATATCACTTGTTTTCCTTTTAATCAACTAGAGTTCATCGGTGTCACAGCAGGAACTAGGTGGCCCATTCTAAGGGATTTCTCTGAAAGCAATTTAATTAAGGACTATTTAGAGCATGTGAGCAGATTAAGGAAAAGAACAAGGGAGAGTGACACAAGGTTTAACAACAGCAAGAATCTGTGACCTCTTCTGAACCTAACTGGTCAGGGGGCACAAAAATGTCACCAGGTCAGTGAGAGAGCTGGAGCCCTCAAAGAGGTGCTGATAATCAAGAGCTGCGCCCCCAGAAACACAGCCACTGCCAGCAAAGTGGCTGAAAGGAAGGAAGCTAAGACAAATATCTGAACTCTGCTCCTCCCATACTCCCCTGGCTGCCTGTCTCGTGTTGGCTGAATCCAAGTGGAATTCAGAGGACCAGGAAAAGTGATTGGTGGATATAATGGTGGTGCACCTCCCAGGCAGAGCCAGAAAGACAAGAGCAGAGTAGATCTGGGGTGGGACACTCAGAGAATAATTAGCAAACCACTTATTTCTGCTCCCATGCCCTGTCCTGCCACATTGTCAGTTTTAGTTATTATTTCCCACCTACCTCTATCCAGCCCTTGGGAGACTGAGCCAAGCTCTTCGGATCTTTCTCAGTACCAAAAGATTGGTCACTGGTTCATAACTTCTGAGTTCCCATTAGCTCAGCTTCAATGGTCCTTAAGATCTAGTGGTCCAGGTGAATTCTCAATGCCAGGACTCAGAACTTTTAAGGAAGCTAGACTTCAAGGGGCTGCATTTGGCTTCCTTAGGTCACCATATAATTATTTCCAGAGGAATTCATGCCACCTCCCCAAGGTCAATTGAGAAACCAAGCATTCCCCCAACCTCTGGAACTGTTACTCTTCGTCTACTTCTCAGTCACTAGGACCAACCCCCCCCCCTTTTCTCTCTCTTCCTATCTATCATCTGTCTATGTCTCTATGTATCTAACAACCAAGGAGATGCACTTATCCCTCTCCCTTACCCATCTAGCCTTGAATCCTTATTGTACTCTAGAGTAAGCAGAAGCTTTCATAAAATGCCAAGAAACTCTTATTTTTCCAGGATTTTTTTTTACAAGATTTCCCTAGGTAAGATAGTACAGGGAACCTAGATACTTGTTTGGAGACCTACATGGAAAAACTTTTATCCTTTTCCTCTTCCAATCCTCTCATCACCTTTCTAAAGCCACAGTAGCCTCATTTCTGCCCCTGGAACAGCTCCAGCTTCTTCCTGCCTTAGGGACTTCACGCTTGCTGTCCTCTTTTCTCCAATGCTCCTCTGCCTCAGTGCACAGCCTGGCTCCTTCCTATACTTTAGGTCTCAGCTCAGATACTTTTCCTCAGAAAGTTCTTCTCAGACTATCATATTTAGTCTTTCTACCATCTTGTTTATTTCCGCTGGCATCTCAAACTATCTTCTGTGTTTATTCATTGATTGGTTTATTGTTTGCTGCGCCCAAATAGAAGTCTGTCCTGTTTATCTCATTGATATCCTTTACCAAGCCAAATTCCTGGCCCATAATAGGAATAAACATATATTCATTGAGTGAATTAAGAAATTAGTGAATGGAATGATAAACTAATTGATTTAAATGAATATCTGTAAATTATTTTGCCACATTGCCTACCTCAGAGGGTTATTCTAAGGATCAATTGAGATAACTGTAGCTTCCTGCTGGTCTGCTCTTCTTACACCAAGATTTTTGAAACCCCTAAGAATACATTATTTTTTTCCTTGAAAGAGAGATGGCATGTCACTCTTCAATAAAGCATGAGGAAAGTCAAAGTGTATGGAAATATTGTACATTCCAGTGCTAAGACTCTCAAAGTGTTACTTTGTAAGAGACCTACATGGCCTTTAAAGTACCATGATGTAGACTTAGATATAAAGAGATAAATGGATATAATCTACACATAGACAGATTATAGATATAGATAAATTTGAAAAGTACAAAACAAAATAGAAATAATGAAAAAACAACATCCACTTCTCTTCACCCGAAGACAACCACTACTGATGTTGTTTTGGTATAATTTCCTTCCTCTTTCCCCCCCCCCTTCCCATACATAAGTTTGCTTACTTATTTTTACATTTTGTGCTCATACTGTATTATTTATAATATCAATATAATTCATGGCAACACTACTCTGGTTTATTTTGATAATTTCGGAATGCTCTCATTTGCTGCTGCTGCAAAATATAATATAAACTTGTCTTTTCCTCCTCTTCCTTGTCCTCATCCTCCCTCTTCTCACTACCCTGATCCATCCCCTAGGGCAGTGGCATGTTCTAGGAAAAGCAGGTGGTCTGGAAATGTGTTGTCTTATCAGACTGCTATGTTGAGAAATCAGACCCAAGAAAATTAAAAGGACCCAGCCTCACCTGAGTTCTTGCTTAACCAAGCCTTGGGCTCATGAATAATCTTCTCAAAATGCCCATCTAGGGCAGGAAGCAGAAGAAGAGGCAGTCAGCTAAGGCTGGGAAGTGACAACCATAATAGGTTGATACCTACTGAGCACCCCCAATGTATAGGTAAATTGATGCTCAAGGCCTAACTCAATACATTCTCTCAAAATTCTTTTGACTTTACTATTATTCCTCCCCATCAATTTATAGATGAGGAAATAGCGACTCAGAGATGTTAAGTAGCTTGCTCAAGCTCACACATGTAGTGAGTGGTGAACTTGAGACTGGAACCCAGGGGTCTAAATTCAGAGCTCAGGTTCATGCCAACCAAAAGGAAAATAAACCTGGGGAGATGAAGATACCAAAAACACAGAGAAATATAAATACATATGAAAATTGATATTGGAAGAAAAAAGTCCAAGGAAGGGAAAGAAGGCCTCATAAAGTCAATGAAGCCAGGCCATTCCCAGGTTGATTAGAGCTAAAACCAAAACCAAACAGAAACCCCACAATTATTCCCATTAGGATTTTGCTTCTCATGGCGCTTAAGGAATTTGGATGGTATGGCAAGACTGACTAGGCTTTTAAAATTCCTTTACTGTTGACACCCCCTTGATGACTGATATACTGTCAAAGCTCCAGCTGCAAGTTGAAACTAACAGATCTCTTCCGAACGTGTTGTAGATGTCAGCGGATAAGTCAACTCTCCCTTCTACTTAGCACATGGCTTTTCATGTCATCTCAGGACCACTCTCATGGCAAATTGAGGAGAAATTCTAACTAAATGAAGAAAATGCAGAGGGAGAATAGCAATTGCTCCAAAGACACCGATGAAAGGTTACTAAATACATAGAAACACTTGAGCTTGCTAGCTCTGTCTCTCTTTTGCTCTCTCTGGCAATCTCTGTCTTTGTCACTTTCTCTCCCTCTCTGTCTTTCTATCTCTGTCTCTCTTTGTCTCTCTCCCTCTCTTTCTCTCTCTCACATACACACAGATTGAGTCTTTAAGTCATCTACTTTGATAAAATTACCCAAGTTGTGTTTTTCAAACACTATTTATTCAAGACACCATATTCCCACCTTTAATCGGTTTTCTTTTTCTTCTTTTTAAAAATGTCTTTAATCTAGATATTTCTTCACTATAGAGTGTGAACGCCACACTATAGAAAGCTTTAGAGCAGGACACATGATATGTGTCCACAATCATAACTATACTTTATTTTTACCTAAAAAATATAAAACAGTATAAAATGTCCTTGCCATCTCAGGTCAAAATGCCAAATCCCAACTCTGAAGTTTTGTCCAACCTGCAAATAATAGCAGAAGACTGTTCTCTGTATGAGTCTTTTCTTGATTCTTGTGCATGTTTTATAATCCATGTGTGTCTTGTGGTATTTATGTCATGTTTTCCCAATAGACCTTGTGCTTCTGGAGAACAAATCCCTCCTCACACTTACACAGCCTCACCATCCAAAACATCACTCCCATATTGAAAAAGCTGGTGTAAAGCTTCTAGCCTGTAAGGATGCTACGAGTATTGGTCTCCATCGTCTAACACCAGCATCACTAAGGAATCAGTCCAGTGAAAAATGTGCCACAGAAATTTCTCAGATGGACTTTGTTCCAACACAACATCTATACTGAAAATAAAAGTCCTCTAAATATTCCCAGTGTTTCCTGTGTTCGTCCCATGGTTTGTGACATGCATTCAATCCCAATGAGTTCCAAAAGCTACATGTTGGGAACAGACATCCCCTCCATTGTGCAGGGATGGTGCTCTGGGTGGGCAAAGGTAGTGACAACTATCAGGGACAATTTCTAATGGTGCTTTGCTGATTGCATTTTGACAATCTCTAGCATAGTTTCCATGAGATGCAGTGGCATTTATTTTTGTTAGTACTACTTTTATTGCTTTCTAGGTATAACTTAAAGTATAATTTCCCAATAATAAGTTGCATATATTTAAAATTTACACTTTGACTAATTTGATGTGTGTATACTCCAGTGAAACCATCACCACAATTAAGATGGCAAACATTTTGATCACGTGCATTTTTCAATCCATTGTAACCTCTTCCTCCATCCCCAGGCGACCACTAGTCTGTCTTCTGTCATTATAAGTGAATCTGTATTTTCTAGGATTTTATATAAATGGAATTATACATGGATACTTTATATTTTGTCTGTCTTCTTTTGCTCAGTAAATGATCTTTAGTTTTATCCATGTTGTTGTATGTATCTGTAGTCTATTCCTTAAATGTTGAGGAGAATTTAATTGTATGATGTACACTATTTTGTTTATTCATTCATCTGTTGATAGAAATTTGGATATTTTTCCAGTTTAAAGTTACTATAAGCATCATGTACAAGTTTTTGTGTGGACATAGGGTTTCATTTCTCTTGGGAAATACCTAAAACTGGAAATGCTGTGTTGTAACATAGGTGTAATGAATGTTTAGCTTTAGAAAGAAATAAGCAAACTGATTTCAAAATTAGTTGTAACATTTTACACTCCCACCAGCAATGTGTAAATAGTTCAATTTGCTCCACATTCTCACCGAGACTTGGTATTAGCAGGCTTTCACTTCAGCCATTCTCAAGAGCATGAAACGGCATCTCATTAGAGTTTTATTTGTATTTTCCTGATGACTAATGATACTGACCATTTTTTCATGATTTATTGGTCATTTATAAATCTTCTTTTGTGAAGTGTCTATTTAAATCTTTGCCCATTTTTAATTTGGATGTTTGTCTGCTTCTGATTGACTTGTAAGAGTCCTTTATATAATCGAAATACAAGTCCTTGGTCTGATTTATGTGTTATTCACAATAGTATTTAAAGATCATTTAAATGTGTTTGACTTCAATTGCTCAATCAGATGTCAGAAATCTTAATAAGAAGGAGACGCTTTAGAATCATTCATTCCATATCTACTTAGTAAATTCTAAATGCCAACCCAGATCTTCCATTCAGGGAGAAATAATTGTAGCCCCTGCTGTCCTGCCATAGCAATGGAGTCAGACCCTATAAAGGACATATCCCTTTATATAAGACAGTTGTGTTACACACTGAGAGTTAATGAAGATAGGGACCATATTTTATTCATCTTTTCCTGTCCATCATTTCCTGCAAACAGTCAGATCCTGACATACATTATGTATTCAACAAATGCCTATAGTTTTGGAAGCAAATGGAAAATATCTAAATTCAGGGTGGGGCAAAGTAGGTTTACAGTTATGAGTATACAAAATACAGAGTTTATTCTTGTATTATTATTTATTAATAACTTATTATTTTCCATACAAGCAACTGTAAACATACTTTTGCCCCACCCTGTATATTACTACATTTATGTATTCAAAGTCCTCTGATATGTGCATATATCCTGTGGGAGGTCAACGAAATATGAGATTAATTACATCAAGCTTAGATGAGGTGGCATTTGAGAGGGCTCTGAATGAAAGGGAAGGATTTAGACAAAGGGCTACATAAGGAAAGAGAACTTTAAGTAAAGGAAACCATGTAAGCAGAAGTGGATAAATACTGGGTTTCTAAGTGAAAAGAGCCCAGTTTAATTTGGCTGGTGCCGAGGACTTGTTTGTTAATCAATTCATTGAGCAAATGCATATTCAGCACTAAAAGGAATTGTAGATTATGAAAACGCTTTGGCAAGAAGGAACCTCACTTTCATAGACTAAGCAAGTAAACATTTTGGCTTGCCAAATACCTATGGTTGCCAAAAGTAGAACATTACTCCATGGATCTGGACAAGACAGTTCATTACTCACAGCACAGCAAACAACAGGAGCATCTGCATGGTTGTGCTGCGTCCCCAGTCCCAAAGCCCCCTGTCCCAAAGGATGATGCAAAGGCTTGGGGTGCCACAGAGGAACCCAGGGCTCAAAGCTCATCACCTTTTATAGCAAACAGTAAACAAGCTGGTCCTCTTCCCCCAGAGAACAAGCAATTTCTGGGGTCAGGCTGTGGTCACCCTGACTTACTTAGTTGCCATGTGACTAGCCACAGAACTGACTCAGGGCCAGAGGGTGGTTGGACCTTGTAGTTGGCATTCTCAGGAAGGATGTGCAGGGATCCTCCTGGCCCACCAGTGGTTTGCCTCTCACAACATATGTGAAGTCCAGACAAAGAAGCTTGATTTTCATCTGTATGTAATAGAGTTGCTGGAAATTTTTGAGCAAAAGATGATTTGTGTAGAGGCATCAGAGGAAGAGTAATCTGATGGCAACATGTAGGACAGAATGAAACAGACAGGAGCAAGGCGGAGCAATCAGAACATTAGAGAGGACTTGCTGTCTTGAGCAAAGGGAGAGCAGGAGACTTGGAACTGGGTGTGATGAGTCACTGCTTAGCATCAGCATGTGTGAGGAAGAGGGAGGAGAGATTTCTTGCAGTTCCAGGTTTGCCTCAGACATTGGCTCATTAAAGTGGTTAGTGTCAGAGAATTAAGGAACATGAAATGAACATGAATTGGGAAAACTGGAGCCTTGTAGAAATATGTGAGGGCTGGAGATAAGGGGGGAAAAAAGAGGTGGGAGGGAAGAAGGTGAAGGGAAAAGGTGTGTCTACAAGTTGATAAGACTAACCCTACAAATTACCCCAAATAAGCCATTCCATCCCCTTATAGTTCCAAGGCAGAAGGAAGTTTGCCCCTGATATCACATTGGGAGGATAAGTGACAGCTCAGAAGACCTCAGTTCTGCCTCACCCACACACCCGCTGGTATGTCGTTCCTTCACTTCCACCCACTTTTTTTTTTTTTTTTATCAGTTGGCCTAGCAAGAGCTGGAGTGAGCAGAGCCCATGTGAGTTTGAGAAATGAAGGTAGAGTCACCTCACCCACTTTACTGTGGTTGTTTTTTTTTCTTTTTTGGCCTTAAAATATTTCATTTTCCCCACTCTAGGCACTATCTGAACCAAGGAAACAAATATTCCTATTTGTCTTTTGCTTGGTTTGCTCCCATCTCCACCCCCTTGCATTGGTGAATCTGTCTTCTAACAGTTTCATTTGTGTTACCCTGAGCAGTGGCTCTGGGAAATGGCTTTCCCTATTCACCTGGAAATTACGGAGACTTTCTCCCGTCTTTCTCCTTCACTTAGGAGCTGACAGGTGGAGCTGAGAGCAGAGATTTGTTCAGAATCATTCTGCAGACAATGAGGGCCTTACCTCCTATTTTCATGTTGTCTTTTTTCCTTATTTTTTAACAAAAAATCCTGGCAATTGGAACTTAAGGTGGAAGATTAAACCATATTTGTCATAATAAACACAGATAGAGAGGACCTTTTCTAGCGTTGCTTTGCCTGCAGGAACTTGTACAACTTGCAATGCTTTTGTATTTTCCTATACAAGAAGGAACTAAGCACATTTAATTTTGACCCTTAACTATTTCAGAACTGCCCTTCTTGAACAATGTTTCAGCAAAACTCTAGTTTAATTTGTCTGAGCTGGAGAAATGACTTAAAAGGAATTCCTTTATTCAGAATGTGCCATAAGATAATAAAATACATATCACCTCCTACCCATTATCAACAGTTTATTAAAATTGTGCCTGTTGGGAAATGAGCACAAATAGTCCTGGGTAAAGATTTAGAAAGACCTAGAAGATCTTGGTTTTAATCTGAGCAACACCACTGGCAAGTCAGTGAAACTCTGTTCTTCAGTATTTCTCTATCTTCAAATGGGAATAAAACCGCTTGCCCTGTTTGCTTCACAGAAATACTAAAAGTATCAGAAGAAATAATGTAAGTAAAGTGCTTTGAAGAATTATGAAATGTTATAAAATAGAAAATAGTAGTAGTAGAGTAGAAAATATTATCTAAAGTGAGAAAGAATTTATATTAGAATGAGTTTACTTTTTAAAGGTTTATCTGGTAATTGCAAAACTTCATGCCTGTTATTGATAAATAAACATTATATTCATACAATAAAATTACCTGACAGTATTTCTAAAGACTTCAACCTTCATATAGGTGAAATATGAACCACAATAGTTAAGTATGCTTAGTTTTTCACTGCTTTCTTTTTGAACTTTGATTTCCATGAACCCTATAAAATGAAGGGGAAAGTGCCAATTTTATAAACCTCATTGGGAGAAAAAGGTGTTTTAGGTTTCTTTTGTATTCCTGAAGTGAAATACGTCTGGCTAGTTCTGAACATCAATATTTCCTAAGAGAATGATCTAATGGGTGTCCAAGGAAAAAAGAGGTCCCAGTTGTTTTTCTCCATTATTAATTTCTGATGTGGTGAGTAGATCCAAAAATAACTTGAAGGGGAAAAAGGAAGAAAGGCTAATGATGTGTGTGAATAATGCTGGGAGGGAAGAAGCCTGGGTGGACCAATGGCCAGGCTTGGAAATTGGTGGAAACAGTACTTTGCTTTCCTGATTAATGCATTAAATAGGCTGTGTTACTGTCTGAACAGGATTGGGAAACTGAATTATATTTATATGCACTCACAATCATTTGTTTGAAAATAGGGGCACAGGTTCTTTTTTTCAGTCCCCCTTAATTATCCTCCAGATTCCCCCATGGGTCCATGCCGAGCAAGATTGGAGATTGCCAATCTATAAAGGAGACTGGTTTTAACATGAGTAGTATGAGGAGACAATTATAAGGGACAAAACAATTTAATATCCTGGATTTAAGGGTCCTTGGAATGCCTGCTGCCCTACTTCCTCCTAATAACGTACCTCTCATTCACGATGACAATCCTATAAACCTTTGTCTAATCCCACAGGCAGAAATACTGATTATCTCCCCTGAGGGTATAATTAAAATCATAACAGCTACAATTTATCAAGTACTTTCACACACTGCAGTGGCACTAGGCACTCTACCTGGCTTATTTTACAAATATATATTGACCACCTACTATGTATGTGTCAGGCACTGCTCTACTTGGTAGGCATATAGCAGTGAACAAAATAAAATGTCTGTCTTCATGGATATTACATTTCAGTATAAACACCTATGTAATTAGGAAGGTTTGTGTTAGAGAAGCAACTTACCCAATGTCTTACCACTAGTAGACATTAGAATCAGTATTTGAAACCATGCCCACCTAATTCCAAGGCACCCACTAATAACTGCTGGATAATGTTTCCTCTGGGTTCCATCAGCCCTTTGGAAATAACTCTCCAGTAGGACAAAGTACATAGTTGCAGATGAAGTATTTTGTTATCTTAATGCCTCTCCAGGGATATTGTGAGCTCTTCAAGGGCAGGGCCCATGGACAATATTGAATTTAATAAATTAATGATGATGTGTCACTAAAGCCCTCAAAGATGATTCAGGGTTTGGGAACTGAGTCTACAAGTTAGCTCCAACTAAAGTATAGACCAGGAGTTAGTTGGGGCATCAATTTCCACGTGGGAAGACAAGGTGCAGGGGTCCAGGGAAATAAGGCTGGCAACTGGCAGGCTGTCTTGGGCCCAATTGTGCAGAAAACAAGTTTATCTTTGAATTTTTTACTGTCTTTCATTTCTGTGCTCTTTTCCTTTATCCTGCAGCCCCCTTTTCCCAAGTAGGCTAAGCTCTTTAAAAGGGAAGCAGAAATGGGAACAAAATGGCAGAGAAGAAAATATAAAATGAAGAATTCCAGGCTTTTAGACTGGTGGAAGATTCTTTTGAAGGGAGGAGGGAGGAAGAAGACTTCTTTGCAGCCTTACATCACAGGAGAGGGCATCCTCTCTTCCTGGCTGTAGGTGGGCCCAGAGAACAAGCACAGGCTCCATCAAAATGAGATAAAGATGGTGTGTGTGTGTGTGTGTGTGTGTGTGTGTACACACGTGTGCACACACTTTCTCTAATGAGTAATATCTTCCCATTGCTGTCACTCCACAGTGCCAGACGTAACAGCAGCAGTTCCTCTCTAGTGATTGTCAAGTTACCTTCAAACTAAAAACTCTTCTTAGACAATCATTAATAATGCTACTTTGTCCAGATGAATTCTCCCATGAGTTATCTATAAAAGACTCTTTATAAATCTTTCTACAAAGGAAGATTAGTAAAGAATCAGAGAAAGAAAACACAAAGACTCCTGACAGGATAGGCCCAACATAATGCTTCTAGGCTGCACATAAAGAGTTCTGCAGTTCCCAAGTAAGCAGAGGCTGGGTGTTCATACCAGAACTATTATGTCTAATAGCAAACTCACACCGTGTGTGATTTATAAATTTATGTGTGTATGTGGTATGTATCCCCCAGTAGATCTACTGTGCATATATTCATCCAATGGTGTGCTGAAGCCAGCCCCTACTGGTTCACATGGGCTAACTGTTCACATCTTGACCTAACTCCACATTCATTGATGTCACCATGTAGCTTGAAATTGGCCATAGTGGAAGTAATTACACCATGGAAATTGCCAAACACTACAAATTCAGGTTTCAGGGTGTGTGTGTTGTTTTTTTTGAGAGCCAATTATTAAATGTTTACCAGTATGCCACTATATGAATACACCTGTGAATATATCTGAGTTGTAACTATGTATATGTGTATATATATGCATATACATACATATACACAAATATGTGTTGTATGCCTGTATACATATATGTGTGTGTAGGTATAGACATGATTTTATTTTTTAATTTTTAAAAAATATTTTTATTGATTTCAGAGAGAGGATGGGAGAAGGAGTGAGAGAGAAACATCAATGATGTGAGAGATCAGAAGCCTCCTGCACACCCTCTACTCAGGATGGAACCCACAACCTGGGCATGTGCCCTGACTGAGAAACAAACCGTGACCTCTTGGTTCTTAGGTTGATGCTCAACCACTGAGCCACACTGGCAGGGCTAGATATTCTCTCTTTTTGTTTCTTTGTTAATCCTGACTCAAGGATATTTTTCCATTGATTTTTAGAGGGAATGGGAGGGAAGGGTAGAGACAGAGAGAGAAACGTCGATGTGAGAGAGATACATTGATTGGTTGCCTCCCACATGTACACCTGCAACTGAGGTACATGTCCTTGACCAGAATTGAACAGGAACCCTTCAGTCTGCAGGCTGACACTATCCACTGAGCAAAACCAGCTAGGGTTAGACATTCTCTTCAATGAATGGTTTTCCAACTTAATTCTATAGTATGAGTTCATTTCTCAATCAATCTTTTGTATTGATATTGAAATGTTTTAACTTAAGAGGACCTCCATGTATAATGAATAAAGATAAATATATGCATATTCCAAAATTTTCTATAATTATAATAAAGTAGACAAAAATCAATAATAGCTATGCATATATATTTGGTTTACATAAACCTCAATTGGCCATTACAAGTAAGGTCATATGCTCAGAGTAAATAGACAATGTGAGAAAGCCTGTAGCTCTGTAATAAACATATAGTAAGCCCATTTAAAAGCTCATGTTTCAACTTTCTTTACTTTTACTTATTTTTATTTTTTAAATATATTTTTATTTATTTCAGAGAGGAAGGGAGAAGGAAAGAGAGATGGAAACATCAATGATGTGAGAGAATCACTGATCAGCTGCCTCCTGCACACCCCACACTGGTGATTGAGCCCACAACATTGGCATGTGCCCTGACTGGGAATCGAACCATCACCACCTGGTTCATAGGTTGACACTCAACCACCGAGCCACACCGGTTGAGCTCAACTTTCTTTACTTTTAAATGCAGAATTAATAGTGGCCAGGGCTCTACCTCTACCAGGCCAGGGTAGGTGAAGACAGCTTTTCCAGCACTTCACACAACCTGGTAGGCTCTGGAGCTGCTGTTGGATGCCTAGAGTTCAGAGCCAGGTGCTTATGACTTTCTCTAATGACTTGTCAACACAAGTAATTGGCCCAAGCTCCAGCGACTCTCGACAATGGAAGAAAACTCTTTGCAAATAGGGGAGTGGGAAGAAAGAACTTAAATCAAACTGGAAGCTTAGAACCTGCCAGATTTAATCCCTTCTTCTCTCCACTGACAGAGCTAATGAGTGCATTGCAAGATTTTACCCCTCACCTCTGATGTTTTCAATACCTCAGATAATAATAGAAATACATTTATAGAGTGCTTTATATGTGTTGGGTCATTTAATCCTCAAGTATTAACTATGTTTTACAGCTGTGGAAACAGAAGCTTGGAGAGATCAAATGACTTTTCTAAAATCACACAGCTGGTAACCTCAAGTTTGGCGCTTTTTCCTCCACACTTTCCTAATGGTGGGTGAGCTGCCTTTTGGCAACAAGTGGAAGTAGTCAGTCGATGATTCAGGTAAACTGAGACAAATTTAGAGAGCAGTTGCTCCCCAACCCAGGCCTCACTAGACTGTGCCTCTGCCTCTCTTCAGACTGTTCCCCAAATGAGAACCAGCTATCAAAATGTCTTAACTCTGAAATTCACACTAATGCTCATTCACACCTAATGCATACATTAGTTGTAGTAACTTATTAGCCTGTTCATGTTTTCATTTTAGAGGTAACCAAAGCCTCAGTAAACAAGAGGAGTAGCATTGGGCACGTGGAGGACATCAAGTATGTGGCTGCAATGCTAGGATCCCCACAGACAGCTGTCTAGCTCCATTTATATGAACAGCTGAATGTCTAACATCATAATCAAGATGTTCTGGAAAGGGATGTTCTAATGGCTTGTCCAGATCCACTCATACCTGCTAGCCCCTTCTCGCATCTTCACCTCACCAAGTTGATGGTCACAGAATTCACAGAACAAATTAATATTTAGGCTCTTAGTTTGTTCAAAGATGTCATGAAAGTCTTCTTAGTGTCAACAGCTCAGTCTCAGATATTTGGATTTTTTTTCTGTCCCAGCTTTCCTCCCACCCACAATGATTCAAGAGATATACTATATTAGGAATTACATGTCAGATGGTGACACTTTACACCATTCCTGCCTACCCTGTCATTTCAACATGGAACACAATTGTTCCCTTTAGTAATAGAGTGAGTTGTGGCTGTCATGTAGAAAAATGCAATATGGTTTCACACCTTGTCCATTTTGAGTTACTAAACAGGAACTCCCAAGAAGCAGCTCCATTTGAGGAGAATGCAGGTGCTTTGATGCCATGCCAAGGACTACATTTTTGAAAAGTAGGTTTTTCATGGCAAATCCTGAAAGCAGAATCTCTTGCCATCATCAAAAATATCTACCATATAGTATAACAAAAGCAATGCATGGCTGACACTCAAATGGAGCCCCTTTTCTCCAGTGGCATCTTCAATCACAAACCTAATCAGGCATATAACCTATTCTGAAGGAATCTTAAGGGTTTGTCAACCACAGCTTAATTATCTCTCTAACTTTTTGCTGTGGCTGCACTTTTTGGAAGTCTGAGAGCAGAGCTACTTTACCAGTTTTTTCCCTCCCATACAAAACCCCCTCAATTCCTTCTCAAACCTGTTGAATATACTTAAATGAGATCTCCTCAAAGATAAAGTGAAAGGAAATGACATCCACTTTGATTATTACATTCCCTCTATAAAAAGAAGTCAAAGAAGATATTTCTAAGCTGTGAAGGGTGTATAAAAAGGACATTCATATCAGGAAATCAAAATGGGAAAACATTATCCATGTCGAAATTGATTAGGTCAGGGGAATCGAAAAAGAATCATTTGAATTTGGCATATGCAGACTTCCATAGAAAGTTTGTGTCTGCAATT
The DNA here is from genome assembly GCF_951640355.1 of Cnephaeus nilssonii. Classification (NCBI taxonomy): domain Eukaryota; kingdom Metazoa; phylum Chordata; class Mammalia; order Chiroptera; family Vespertilionidae; genus Cnephaeus; species Cnephaeus nilssonii. The sequence goes on along the minus strand of NC_137085.1, from coordinate 45,928,336 downwards.
TATTTGAAAATATAATACTTACTTACAGTAAATGAAATGCTACTGTAGAGCAAGCTAGCCCTGGAAGAATCTCTATATTGGTTATCCATTGAAGGCTGATGCATGGTGCTCTTACACATTGACTACTCAAAATTTGCCTGGTGAGTTCAGAATCATCTTTGTTATACACAAGATTAAATTTTATTATGTTCAAATTATATTTTCAAAAATATACGAACACCTGAAATAGAATTGAGAGTTCAAAAATAAACCTGTACATTCACAGACAATTAATTTTCAATAAGGGTGCCAAGACCATTTAATGGAGAAAAAAATAGTCTCTTCAACAAATGGTACTGGGATAATTGAATGTCCACATTAAAAAAAAAGGAAGCTGGGCCCTGGCTAGTGTGGCCCAGTTAGTTGAGTGTTGTCCCATGCATCAAGTTCACTGGTTTGATTCCTGGTCAGGCACATGTCTGGGGTTACAGGCTCAATCCCCAGTAGGAGGAGTACAGAAGGCAGCCGATCGATGTTTCTCCCTCCCTCCCTTTCTCTCTAGAAAGTGAATAAAAACATATTTTTTTAAAAAAATGAAGTGGGAACCCTACCTCCACCACATACAAAAATTAACTCAAAATAGATCAACAACCAAATATAAGAGCTAAAACTATAAAACACTTAAAAGAAAGCATAGGGGTAAATCTTGATGACCTTGGCTGTGACAATGATTTCTTAGGTATGACATTGAAAACACAAGCAACAAAAGAAAGAAATAGAAAAACTGGGCTGTATCATAATTAAAGACTTTTACACATAAAAGTCCTTATCAAGAAAATGAAAAGACAACCTACAGAATGGCAGAATATATTTGCAAATTATATCTCTGATAAGGAAACAATATCCAGAATCCTCTCTAATAAAATGGTAATATGCAAATTAATCATCACTCCGCTACATAAGCCACGCCCACCAGCCACGCCACGCCCACCAGCAAATCAGGGCGAGTATGCAAATTAAGCCCAATCCAAGATGGCTACAGCCACAGAGAGCAAGGTTTCCCAGGTAACAGAGGAAGCCAAGCTTTCCATAGCTGTTGCAGGCCTAAGCCTCCACTCAAGCTACAAAGTTTCAATTATAGAAGGTAAACAAATTCAAACAAATGGCGGCAGAATGGAGCTTGAGAGAGCAGGCAGGGGTTGCCGGCGGCAACAGGGGAAGCAAAGCTTTCCGCACACCCTGGCCGGGCTCACCCGCTTAAGGCTACAAAGTTTCAATTGTAGAAGGTGAATTAACTGCCACAAAAATGGCTGCCGCCCCGGAGGGAACAGCAGGCTTGGCTCCGCTCCAGGCTACAAAGTTTCAATTGTAGAAGGAAAATAAATTCCAGATACCAGGCCTCCACTTGGGTTGCCAGGGGGCGTGGCCGGCCTGCAAACCACCACAGACCCCTCGCTCAGGCCGCCCCACACCCCAAGGGAACCCCACCCTGATCCGGGACACCCTTCAGGGCAAACCAGCTGGCCCCCACCTGTGCACCAGGCCTCTATCCTATCTAATAAAAGTAATATACAGATTGATCATCACTGCAACACACAATATAGCTGCCCCCATGTGGTCAAAGATCCTGCCCCCATGTGGACACAAGATGGCCAGCAGGGGAGGGCAGTTGGGAGGCACCCGGCCTGCAAGGGAGGGCAGTTGGAAGGCACCCGGCCTGCAAGGGAGGGGAGTTGAGAGGGACCAGACTTGCAAGGGAGGGCAGTTGGAGGTGATCACCCCTGCAGGAGAGGGCAGTTAGGGGTGACCAGGCAGGCAGAGGAGGGAAGTTGGGGGCAAACAGGCTGGCAGGGGAGCAGTTAAGCATCAACCAGGCTGGCAGTGGAGTGGTTAGGGGGTGATCAGGCTGGCAGGCAGAAGCGGTTAGGGGCAATCAGGAAGGCAGGCAGGCAAGCAGTTGGGAGCCAGCAGTCCTGGATTGTGAGAGGGATGTCCGACTGCCCGTTTAGGCCCGATCCTGGTGGGGGCCTAAAGGATCGGGCCTAAATGGGCAGTTGGACATCCCTCCAGGAGTCCCAGATTGGAGAGGGTGCAGGCTGGGCTGAGGGACAACCCCCTGGTGCACGAATTTCGTGCACCGGGCTTCTAGTATATAAATAATTCTTATAACTCAATAATAAAAAGACAACACAATTCAAAATGGGGCAAAGAATTTAAACAGGCATTTCTCCAAAGAAATTATACAGATGGCCAATACACACTTGAAAAGATGCACAACATCATTAGTAATTCAGAAAATGCAAATTAAAACCACAATGAGATACCACTTCATACCCACTAGGATGGCTAGCATAAAAAAAATAGAAAAGCATTGGTGGGTAAATAGAGAAACTGAAACCTTGTACTTTTTGGTGGGAATGTAAAATAGTACAGCTGCTGTGGAATTTTGTCGGTTCCTCATAAAATTAAAAATAAAATTATCCCATGGTACAGCAAATAGACTCCTATGTATACTAGTATACCTAAAAGAATTGAAAACAGGTATACAAAAGATCACATTTTGTATGACTCCATTTATATGAGAGATCCAGAATAGGTAAATACTTAGAAACAGAAAGTAGATTGGTAGTTGTTAGGGTTGGAGGAAGTGGATAGTGAAGAATACTGTTTAATGGGTATTAATGTGTATGAGGTTTTATTTAGGGGTGATGAAAGTGTTTTTAAACAAGACATAGGTGGTATTGTACAACATTGTAACTATAATGAATTCCACTGAGTTATTCAATTTATAATGGTTAATTTTGTGTTGTGTGAATTTAACTTTAACAAAAAAATATATGAACGGTCAGAAAATCCTTGGAATTTCTTTTTAAGAGCCAACGGTCTGTTATAAATTTTAATTTCCAATCAAATTATTTTTCTTTACTTTCTCCTTTTACTCTGCCTTTTTGTTCAGGGGTACATGTTTTTGCTTTTCTTGGATTCTGCTATAAGAGTACCAAACATAATCCAGAAGACCACATCAATGACTAAAGACTCTACCTCTCTCAATAGAATCTTCACTGTCTTCCCTCTTATAAATGGAATTTGCTTGTCCTCACTGAAGGAGACATTTAATGTTTTGCTTGTCCAGAATAGTACCATCCACTTCTACCCCTATCTATAATAATAAAATCATAATATGCTAATTAGACCAAACAGCCGAACGACCTTCCAGATGTCATTCCAGACATCCTTCCAGATGAATCCGTGGAAGTGGGGGCCAAGGCAGAGGCAGTTAGGGGCAATCAGGCAGGAAGGCGAGCAGTTAGGGATGATCAGGCAGGCAGGCGAGCAGTTAGGGGTGATCAGGCAGGCAGGCAGGCAGAGGGATTAGGGGTAATCAGGCTGGCAGGCAAGTGGTTAGGGATGATCAGGCAGGCAGGCAGAGGTGGTTAGGGGCGATAAGTCAGGCAGGCAGAATGGCTAGGAGCAATCAGGCAGGCAGGCAGGTGAGCGGTTAGGAGCCAGTAGTCCTGGATTGTGAGAGGGATGTCCGACTGCCAGTTTAGTTGGACATCCCCCAAGGGGTCCCAGATTGAGAGAGGGTGCAGGCCGGGCTGAGGGACACCCCCTCGCCCCCTGCAAGAATTGTGTACACCGGGCCTCTAGTATCTAATAAAGGCCCCTTCAGCCCAAGTTGTTCCAGCAGGGGCTGGCAGTCAGAGCATCTAGGTTACCTATCTCTCCACTGCCCCCCACTCACATGACTCAACGTGGGCCAGTCTTGGCCACAGTTCAAGAATAAGCATGTGACTCAAATCATAACAGTAAGATGCGTTCTCTAAGGTTTGTTAAACTCAAGCTGGAATAAAACCCTTTTCCCTTTGGTTAGCAGAACAGAATGGAGTTCAGAGCTGCCTATGGCCTCTCTCATTACTCTGCACCCTCCACCAACATCCCTTGAGTGAATGGAGTAGAAGCTAGCATTCAGGGAAAAGTAAAGCAAAAGATGCCTAAAAAGAGTCCTGGTGACATTCACATATCTGGTTCTATGTGACATGAAGGTCAATACCACCAAATAGCCTTTCCAAAATATTCTTATATGAGCCAAGCCAAATTTATCACTTTTGCCAGGCATTTTGGCATTTCTGAAGGACTTATCTCATGTATACAGACATTACTGATTCTGTAACTATTGGTTTTTCAACTGGAGAGAGGGATCAAGGAAAACTGCCACCTCTTAGGTCCTGCTATCTACTTAAACTTCAGATCCTTATCATTTGGGCAGAAGAAGTATCAGCTCCTCAGATTCCTGAACATACTCCCACAAATGAGTTGATGTAGAACTTCTGTGACACAAGATTGAAGATTTAAAATCCCTAATGCAAAATGTCTGAAAAACTACCTTGGAATAAATTAAGAGCACATTCTCAGGCAAATCTATCCAGAACTTCATTGCTGGGAAAGTCGATACAATTTTCTGTCAATGTAATCTGCAATGTTAGTCACCCAATTCCTTCAAAACAAATAATCTGTCTTTTTTATGAGAGTCTTTTGTTGTGGAATGCTTTGTTAGATGCAGTTAAAGGTAGAAATGGAAATGAAATTGTTAAGATGCAATTCCCTAGAAATGAACAGAGATGCATTGATCTTAAGGGGGGAGGGGTGGGGAATAAAAGGTATCATCATGTGCTACATTTCAAGTTTATCTGTTTTCTGTCAAGGGAAAGAACAAGCATTTATTTAAAAAGACAATGGATTCCAAACTATACTAGAGAGATAATTTCACATGCATAATTTGCTTAATTATGATAACCAGCATGTGAGGAGGATATAGTTAGCTGCATTATTACACACACACACACACACACACACACACACACACACACACACACACACTTTACCCAGGGTTATAGAAAAAGCATGAGATTAAGACATTACTATATCTGGCACCAAAATCTGTCTCTTCAATACAAATCTTTCCTGAGATTTGATTTTAATAGCTGTGCCATAAGAATTTAACTAAATCAGGGTTGGCAAATATATAGCATATGAGCCTACTATTCCCCCAATGGCATCCCTGTGGCCATTGTTAAAATCAATTATGTCATTCTTTTCTGCTGAACCATGACTCAGAATCCTTGTAAATGAGATGCTCTAGAAATAACTCTCACCATCAATCAGAGGTCGCACTCATAGTAAATGTTCTATTCTATTCTGTGTTTTTAAAATGATGCTAAGCCCCTTCTCAGGCCTCTAGATTCAAGTTAAGAATTTCACATGATAGCAAAGCTGGCCTAAAAAGGTCATTGTACTTGACTTCACAATGAAGTCAAACCCTAACATGGGGAACCTCCCACCAGATAGTCTATCATGCCATTACTTCTCGGGAAAGAACCTCTTAGGCTCAGAAACAGCAGAGACAGGTCCTACCTTGCACCTAGGCCTCAGTGCAAAGTAGGACCAGAAATTGCAATCTATGTAGAAGCAAATGTTTGTTTCTTGGCGGTGATGGAAGGAAGCTCAACAAGAGGCAACAGGAGTTTGAGTGTCTGGCAATTTGGGCAGCTTAGAAATGTCATCTGATAGGAGCTGGGGAGCAATCGGGGACCCAACATTTCAGCATGTTCAGGTCTCATTTTGTCATTCCTCACCCTTGGCCTAGAAAATATGCTGAGGTGATTGCAAGCAAAGCCTAAAATTCCAGTCTTGATGAAAGAGGCACTATTCATTTTGAATTATGTTTGCAGAAGACTGGGGTGGAATATAAAAGGGCAGGAAAGGTGAAGCAATGTGGTGATGTCATTTGGAGTGGAGGTATTTTGCATAATAGAGTTTTCTCTTATGTAGGGCATTGTGGAAAGTGACATTTCAAAAGAGCACAGCTAAGACAGAAGGCCATCAAATGAAGTGGAGTTTTCAAACTTGAAATTGCTTTGGACAAAACCCAATAACCTAAATGATAAGTCAGGCTATCATTTCAGCAATATCTCTGTGCTAGGTGCTCCTTCTTTAGAATCCTACAAGCACAAAGTTGGAAGTGCAGTGGCTTTCAAAATTTTATTAGCACTTAAATATTTGAAACATAAAACTCTATATATGAACCTACTAGTATAGCCAATGAAGTTTCCCTGAACCCCCATTCTAGGGTAGACAACTGCACAGGGTTCTTTAATTGGACCTATGCCATTTCATAGTATAATGAAATAGACAAACTGTGTGCTGGCTCTAGTAACAAATGACCTGGTTCAAGACCCAGATCCATCACTCATTAGTGTGACACTGACAATTATGCCCCTCTGAGTCCTGATGTTCTTGTTTGTAAAACTTAGAGCTCAATGTGATGTTATAGTGAGGAAAGGAATATGCAAATAAAGCCTTTATCTCAGAGCCCCTCATTTTTAAAGAGGAGGGAAAAGAAAACAAATTAAAAGTTTCTTTTTTGCTTTTGCACCCTCCTGTATTTGTGATCTTGTCTTTTTAATTGCAATTGACTCAGTGATGGTTCTTCCTTGTTTTATTAGTTAACATAAGACACACTGGTCACTGTAACAAATTCCAAAACTTCAGCTTAACAGAATGTAAGTTTGTTTCTTAATCAAGTACTATAAAATGCAATGTGTATGTTCTGGGTCAATGGATGGCCTTCCATACAGCTCCACCATTCCCTAGAGCCTCAGAATCTCCTGCAGGATCCTCTCTATTCTTCCAGTGGATAAGATGAAGAATTAGGTGGGAGGTTTTCATGTACTAGGCCTAGAAATGGCATACATGGATTCTGAGCATATTTCATGGTTCTATATCAATACAACAAAAACTTGGGAATGCAGAGCCTACAGAAGTTATAATATGGAAGAAGAGATTGAATGTTTGTCAATCTTGTGTGATTCTCTACACGTCAACATTGAGAGCTAGTAAGCAAACACATCTTTCTAAAGAGAAAGTTGTTTGCCAATGCAAAAATAAAGATTTTAAAAAGAAACAAGGACTCACTGTTTTTCCACTTATATACTTTTATACAATAAAAATAACAAATTTGTTCTGCCCCAGCCAGTGTGCTCAGTGGATTGAGAGTCATCCCATGCACCAGAGGTCACTGGTTCAACTCTAGTCAGGGCATATCTCTAGTAGGGGGATTGCAGGAGGCAGCTGATCAATGTTTCTCTCTTATTTCCTCTCAATATTCCCAGATCTCTCTCTAAAAATCAATAAAAACATATTTTTAAAGAATATATTCTGGAAATAATACAAAATGCATTTTTTAAAAGCCTGTGTGGTCACATGCATGAATCCTTTGGGAAAGAGGTGGAATGTTGCTGCAGAAAGAAGAAAATGGTGTTTTTTTTTTCTTGCTTTCCAAGTCTGATTTTCTTTCTTCATGATCTTTTGACCATTATTTATGTTCTCTAAATATTCCATTTTTCTTTCCTTTCCTGCTTTTCAAAGGTACTTTTACTTAGCTTATTTTGATATTTATAAACTGTAATATTTATGGACTCCAATTTCCATGAGTATAGGGAAAAATTACAATCTTATGTTGCTCCTGATCCATGAATTCTCTACACATGATTTGTTTAAGTTGGTTAATCAGTAAGCACTGTGCAAACAGGTGTCATCCATGATTTTCAAAAGTGATGTAATATGTAAATGGTTCCAAATGCATGTTACATTCATGGTGCTTATTAATATAAATGTTTCTCTAAACTGATGCTCTCTTTGTTTATATGTAAAGACCAAAAGCAACAGCTGGAGCTGCCAGAGGCCAAGGCACTTGCCTGGAATTCTGCCCATGTGGCCTATCATTGACTATGGAACCCTCTTGCCATCTGCCTCTCACAGGGCAGCCCCTGCCCGCTCTCCACATAATGGATCCTAGCCTCTGCAGCTGCTTACTGAAAGCAGGACTCTTATTCCATGGGCTCTGGTTGCTATCATCTATTCCCCTCCTCCTGTGCTTGGGAACTGTCACCAGGGCACATCATTTCACCCTTCATGGAACAGTGCCAATTCCTCAACAGGCACTCTTTTCCTGATTCAAACCTTCTGTGCCTCCAGGGACCTTCCCAGCAGTTCCATGCTCAGACTTGATGGATAAAGCTAGTTCTCACCACCATAATACAGAGGTGATTTGATTCCTTTGGGCCCACAACCAGGAGTCCTTTAGCCTTGCACTGTCCTAAGTGTATTCCAACAAATTCTATTTCTACAGGTTCTTGACAGATGTTACCAACAACGAGGTGGTGGTGGTGGTGGTTCCCATAATCAAATACATTCTGGAAACACTGAGAAAAACAAACATGTGTCTTTAATGCAGAACTTCTCAAAGCTTAAACTAGAGGGAGCTAGCCATATAGTGCTTCCCAAACCAATTTGACTTAAGCACCCCTTTTCTCAGTTTCTCATGGAACTAATGCATAGGGGAACACACTTTGGGGGAAAATGATGATCCAAGCTGTTCTTTCTCAGCTTTACCCATTACAAGAAGATTTTATAACTCACTCTGGTGATATTACTCTACTCATGAGGAAGCAGCCTTGCAAAGATTTGCCTGATACTGTTTCACATGATGGCAACTCCTAAACAATAGCATTTGTGATAGACACGGAGATGTGCTGCCCAGATCCTCCTTCAGGGCAGGGCTTGCTGCCCTGCTGCCTAAGCAGTTTCCAGCTATTAGCTCCTGCAGGGTTTGCCTCAGCTGCAGAGAGCCACCTTGCCCAAGGTCACGCTTTCCTGAGGCAGACCCTACCAGTCACCAAGCACAACAGAGGAATAGAGGCCCAGCCATTTCAGCTTAATATTGGTACACTCTGCTTTGTAACTTCCACTCCCTGCCAGGCTGAATGAGGCTTTGTCAGGCCTGCATTGTAGCTCAGCTTCTTCCCTATCCAATCCTGTTTCCCTGCTCCTTTCCTGTCACAGGTGTTGAGCCATAATAAATACCTTATGTCCTAAATTCTAAGTCTTCTCAGCGTCTGGTTCCAAAGAACCCACATGTGAGTGTTGTAGCCAGGAACGGTCTGAGGAAGCAATGCTAAGACAGGGTTTGGGGGCTGAAGCATTTAAGGACACCATCACAAGCAGTAGTAGGAATACAGGCAACGCCTGGCACAAGCTGGCAGTCCAATTGCTAAACCCTTCACTGGTGGTGAATTGAGATGGCGAAGCAGTGAAAGGGAGGATCTAGGCAAGGCAAGGTGTTGGGCATTATAAGAGTGTGCACAGAATGCTAATGAACATCTGAGAGTGAGTAACAAGAAACTGAAAACCAGGTCTGGAAGTCAGAGGGTCTCTTTGGATACAGAGGAATGGCAAAGTTCAGGACCAGCCCTGATCAGAAAGGCTAAAATTTAAATGTCCAACCAAGAAGATAGGTTAAACCAAGGTCAGAGTCCTGCTTGGGAAAAACTAGAGCCCTGGCACATGCAATGGGACATACAAATTGGCGGAGCCTGCAGCATTGCAGGTATCAATTGTGGAGAAAGAGGTCATGTAGAGTTTGTGATAAGCCCCACTGAGAGATTTACAATAAAGACATCTGGAGTTCTGGAGCAAAAGCTATGCCATCTGCATGGGACGAACATATGCCTTCTTAAAAACAAGCCCTGGCATGCCTCTGAACCTAGGGAGGGACAGAATGCCTGAGCAGGGGACACCAAGTGACGGAATTAGAACTTCCCATCAGGACTGGGTCCTATGAAATTCAACAAATCAAAAAACTGAGTGAACTCAGCAACAACGAATGCTAACATGAAAGTAATACATTTGGGGTCAGACATAAACATGAAGGTGGCTCAGGCTCCCATGGTGCCCACCACTGTACCAGTGTGCCACTCAGTGCTCACGCCTATGTCTGAATGAGAAATCCCTTATGACCAGCTGGATGAGGAGAAAAAAGCAAGAGTTCGGTTTGCAGATGAGCTGGCTCTGTATGTGGATGCAGCTGCACTACCTTCAGGGATAGCCTTAAATGATGGCAGTAAGAGAAAGCCCTTCCAATGGAAAGAGCTTTGGGCATTGCACCTGGTCATTTGCTTTTTCTGTTGGAAAGAGAAGAAATATAAGTTGAGGATGTATATGGTTTCACAGGTAGCACTGAAGAGGTGGACAGTGGTCAGGGATATGGAAGGGAAATGATTGGAAAATCAGGATTAAGGAGGTTGACATTCAGTCATGTGAGTGAACATATGGCAGTGGGCAAGAAGTGTAAATATATTTTGTGTCTGTTAACACCAATCAGACAAAATTATTTAGTCAGTAAACATGAGCTAACTTCTGTCATTGGCTACCAGAGTGTTTCCACAATGGGATATGAATTAGCTGGCCAAAATGGCAGAGATGGAGGCCATGCATCCCACTTACCAAAGCTGATTTATTTACTGCTGCAATCAAATATCCAGGGTGCCAGCAACAGAGTCCACGGATGAGGCTCCAACATGGCACTATTCCTAGAACACCAACCGGCCACTGGATATATTGGTCCCATCTTGAAAGGTCTAGTGGTTCTTTCTCACAGGCATTGACTCTTATTCCATATATGTGTTTGCCTTTCCTGCCCATAGAGTCTGAGCCAATACCAGTAAGTACAGAGTACTTGATCCACCTGCATGGGATCCCACAAATATCACCTCAGATCAGGGCACTCACTTTACATGAAGAGAAGTATAGAAGTGAGCCCATGCCTATGGGATCCACTGGTCCTATCACATACCATAGCACCCAGAATGCCTAATAGAGCATTGGAATGGCCTGCTGAGGCACAGTTAAAGTGCCAACCTGCACACAATAGTCTGTGATGATGGAGTGCCATAGTTCAGGTGAAATATATGAATTGAATCAGTGTCTCCTATAGACACATACATGTGCATGGGACCCAAGGGAGGAGGCAGTAGTGGCCCCACTTACCATCATTCTCTGTCACTCACCAGGGGACTTTGTACTTTCCATTCTCACAACTCAGGGTTCTGCATGGTTGAAAATTCTGCTTCCCAAATAGGTTATACTTTCACCACCGGGAGAAATAGTAAGAGTCACATTAAAGTATTAGCTACAGTTGCCACCTACACTTTTTGGACTTGTGTCCAGGGACTAGCAGGAGAGAAGTCACCATCCTGACAAAAGATATGATTATCTGGAGAAGGTAGAGCTCTTACACACGGAGGCAGGAAGAAATACATGTGTAACCCAGGTGTTCCACTTGGTACCTCCTTGACTGTAAATCAGCAAGTATAGCAACTCTAGTCTGTGAAGGGCATAGTGACCATGAATTTAGAGCCCTTGTGCATGATGGTTGGGTCACATAACAGGTAAGTTATTGAGAAAGAGGTGATAACATATGAGAGTAACCTAGATTGGAGGATGGAAGAGACAGATAAGCACCAATTATAGCTTTGAGGCCAACTGCAGCAGCGTGGATGAGACAGTTGACCCTTGAACAACAACATAGGAGTTAAGGGCACTGTCCCCCTGCACAATCGAAAAATCCACACATAACTTTAACTCCCCCAACACTTAGTTGTCCTTTGGTATCGATAAGGGATTGATTCCAGGTCCCCCAGTGATACCAAAATCTGCAAATGCTCATGTCCCCTATATAAAAATGGCAGAGATCAATGCATACAGTTAGCCCTCTGTATCTGTGTACTCCCAACTGCAGATCAAAAACAATACAAGAACATATTGACAAAATCTGCATGTAAGTGGACCTATCCAGTTCAAACCCATGTTGTTTAAGGGTCAACATCTGAATCTGACTATTCAGGATTCATTCCTCCTCCATCTGGAGACAGAAACTGGGACACTTTCCCAACCTCGAGTCAGTCTCTGTGCTCAAAGGGAGTGTTATGGGCTGAACTATATCCTCCTTTGGGAAATGGCTCTTTCTTAGCCATAAAGTTGAAAGAGGTTTTCATCCCCATTTCTAAGACTAGATCCTAATGGGCTCATACCAGTGTATCCTGTCTCCTTATATTAGTTTGCTAGGGCTTCCATAACAAAATGCCACAAACTGTGTGGCTTAACCAACAGAAGTGTATTTCCCCACAGTTCTAGAGGCTAGAAGTCTAAGATTAAGGTGTCAGCAAGCATGGTTCCTTCTGAAATTGTAGGGCCTCTCTCCTGAGTGTGCAGGTGGTCTTCTTGCTGTGCCCTCACATGGTCTTTCCTCTGTGTGCACACATATATCTATTCTAACCTGCTCTTCTTATAAGGACACCAGTCATATTGGATTATGTCTTACTAATATGACCTCTTTTCATCTTAATTACTTCTTTAAAGTCCCTATCTCCAAATATAGTCACATTCTGACATATTAGGGTTAGGACTTCAAAGCTTAAATTTGGGAGGATATATTTCATCCCATAACACTCCCTCTGAGCACAGAGACTGACTCAAGGATGGGAAAGTATTTCAGTCAGAATCTATAATATTAGGAAATGTATGTCCAGACTTCTGGAAAGAGAAGTTTTCTCTCTTCCACTGGACTTGGCCATGTTAAGATGATCAGTTTTCTGCGGTCGTTTTTATACCATGAGGAAAGCCAGTTCAAGATGAAGCCTTCACTTACAGGAAGCAGAATTGAGATTCTAGGAAGCTGCATCTGAGAATACAATTTGAGCCTTTAGACCACCCCTAGATTTATAAGATACTCGAGCCAATAAATTTCATTTGGATTTTAGCCCATTTGAGTTGGATTTCTTTTAATGCAACATCAAAATTTCTAACTGACCTAATAGTATATCTGTTGTGCAGAGTCACACAGCTAATGCTAGAATACAGTCCATCTCTGACAGATGCTAATGCTCTGTCACAACACCAAGTTTGCTGTTTTCTTTCTTTAGAGAGCCATAAGGCTGCAGGCCAATTATAACTATGGCTTCAACTCCATTGTGTCTCTAATATAGGAATGCAGCAAGTTACCTATTCTTCCAGAACCCACACATTTCCCATAACATCCCCCACATCCAGTGTGTTAATAGGCTGCACTAGGGTGATGTTCCAAATTCTAGAGGAAATCTTGGATTTCAGAATTATCACTCATCTTGGAAAAACCTCTAAAGATACTGAAGTTTTAAATTCCCATAGCTATAGCTATTTTAAAAGGGCAAAGACTTTACTGCCCTCGTTCAATTCAATGAAATCCAACACAAGTTTACTGTGCAAGACATTCTGCCCTGTGTTGTAGGAAGTCTATGGGTGGATATGCCATGGCTCCTGCCCTGGAGACAATCACAGTTATCACAGAAAGGGGAACGTGCAAATGGCTAACAAAATACAAGCAGAAATAACCAGAAACAGAATCTTCCATATCTTTTAAATAAATATTTTTTGCTCAGAAAAGCTAAAGAGAGCATACTGCCTTAGTTATGTGATTGCTAGCATCTTTGGCTAGATCATTAAATAATACCTATTGAATGTTGAAATCTATTAAAAATACACAGAATTTTTCATTTGCCCACTACTGACTTTAAAATACTTTTACCACAGTTTACAATAGAAAAGGTATAGAAAACCATAGAACTGCTTGGGAATCCGACACCTCACATACTCTACCCCCTTCAGAGAAGAATAAAGCTGTAACCATACTAACTATATTTTACAATGAAAACAATACAGAAAATCATGGAACCAAGAGCACCTAAAGAGATTATTTTTGGGACAGTAATTTCCTCAATAATAACATGGTTTTCTTCTTGAGTTCATCTGAATTATGTGGTGCATAAATTAAAAAACTTGTTTGGCTTTCCCTCTTTGAGTTCTGAAATGATGTCCTTATTATCTGTATATATAAAAGGCTAATGTGCAAAGTGTCCCCTTGGGAGTTCGACCAGGAGACCAGGAGTTCGATCACTTGCTATGATGTGCGCTGAACAAAGGGAGTGGCGCGGAACAAAGGAAGGCCCCAGCTGGCAGCTGGAAGGCCCTGATCGGCCCTGATCGCTGGCCAGGCCTAGGGACCCTACCGGTGCACAAATCTCGTGCACCAGGCCTCTAGTATGAAATAAAAACTAAGGACTCATAGCCAAAAAAAATAACACCATATTTACGGACTCTGGAGACACGCTACTTAAAATCTAGTATCTAGGAATGGTGATGTCCAATAGCATAGTTTAGTTATCTTTCCCTCACTTTTTATTATAATCATCAAATAATTAATTGAGCAGTCTTCTGGACTGATTATTAAATGCTAATAGAATTATAAAATTTACTTTGAATAGCCTCCTCTATTGTGAAGCTTACAGTTCAGAGAAATCTTTACCACTGAATCATTGGGGGAAAATATTTTCCCACTTCCTTTAAAACAAATGTAACAAATAGTCCACCCAAACAGAAGTATGTCCTTTTGATCTCTGTGTGTAGTAGGGAGTGTCTGTGCTGTAAAACCCATCATTGTATTTGTGCCAAGGCCTTGCTTCCCATGGGCAGCTCCCAGCCAATGACAGAGTTCCCCAGGCAAACTAAGGTAGGCCCAGTCCTGGAAGGTGTGGAACTCCTCTGATGGGCACCTTTGGGTCCTGTTGATGCTATGAAAACTTTTATAAAAGTATACTACAGTCTACGAGTTTTGTTCTTTCTTTTCCCATCTCTCCTCTCTCTGGGGTCAGACCTGTAATTAAGGTCTAATGGCATTCCTAGTTTTTCCCCGTTCCCTCCCAGTTTTCCCTCACAGTAAGTTTCTTATATGTCTAATCTCACCACGGCATTATACTTCATGAGCACTTGGACTAACACTCCTATATCCCAGGCTGTTCTGGAAATGTGGGAGAGAGTGTTAGGTTGTGACAATGATTGTGAGGTTTCAGAGTGTGGACCAGTACAGGTATTAACCCTTTGCACTCGCTTGCTTTTTTCTCGATTTCTTTATTCTAATGCTAACCGTGTCGAGTCACACTCGACATCCGAGTGCAAAAGGTTAAAGGATGTGGTCAAAGATGCAAATTCCTATACAATGTATGGAATAGTCCCTCCCTATGAAAATTTTTTACATCTCTCACAATTCCTAAATGTCTTGCCAGATATCCATATAGATGAAACATTATATTAGCCAAGCCTAGATCCTAACTTCATTTTAAATCTAGACAAAATGTATTTTTTTGCTTGGTTTTAATGTATGCTGAAGTTTCCAAGGGTGCAACTACCTTGAGTATTTACCAAGAGGTGATCACCTTTTTGGAAAAAATCACATCACTAATAACAATACCAACTTGTGACATTTGATTAGCCAAAACAAACACCCAGATAATCCGCATTTGTGCTTGATATTAATTATTGATAAAGGAAGAATTGTATCTTACTTGCAATTATATCTCACTTGCACCCAGAATGTACATGTTCAAATACATGTTGTTTTATTATTAATTACTTCTCTTATATTTTTCTTTTATTTTACATTTAGTCTTAGGCAGTGGTTCTCAACCTTTCTAATGCCGCGACCCTTTAATACAGTTCCTCATGTTGTGGTGACCCCCAACCATAACATTATTTCCGTTGCTACTTCATAACTGTAATTTTGCTACTGTTAATGAATCGTAATGTAAATATCTGTGTTTTCCGATGATCTTAGGCGACCCTGCTAGCGACACTGCTGTAGAGCCTAAGACAATCGGAAAACACAGATATTTACATTACGATTCATTAACAGTAGCAAACTTACAGTTATGAAGTAGCAACGAAAATAATTTTATGGTTGGGGGTCACCATAACATGAGGAACTATATTAAAGGGTCGCGGCATTAGAAAGGTTGAGAACCACTGGTCTTAGGGATTACATTGTCTTTTATAAATGTAGGTACAGATATATTATTTAACACACTTTCCATTTCAGGATACCACAGGGGGCATTATAAATAGCCACTCTGAAAAAAAGGAAGGGGAGCGTTTCGCCTGATAGAGTTTAGAGCCTCTTGATTCAGATTAAGTGAAGAACAAGATGATTTTTTTAAAGAAGGGTCATTAAGATACCTTGGCAGGGATAAATACTTTTTCCTATGTCATTGGTTCTTAAAGTTTTCAACCATCCCCCTCTCATGGCCTGACCTTGATGAATGAATACTTTCTTGAAGGATCTCTAGTGCAGTCTGGTGACTATTATTCCATTACAGAATCTGAGTTTTGGAAACCAATGGCAAATGGGCCATAGGACACCTGGGACACTGCGTTAAGCACACTGCTCTTTCGGCTAAATGGCCCATAGCTGTCAAGCTCATTCCAGGACTCCGGTAGCTGTGTGCGTGCAGGCTGTGTGGAAGTTGCAGTAGGACTCCAACAGCCCGGAGATGCACAGTAAGAACAGAAGGCCTGGAACCAATCAACTTCCCTCAGCCCAATACCAGGTCTCACCTTCTTTGAACCAGATGGCCACCATTCCCAGATGTCACCTTGGTCTCATTTACACCTAATACTTTGAGCTGCCCGTTTCTGGAGTCCACACCATGCTAGCAAAGCTAAGTTACACCTTGGGCTCAGGGCTGTTACTAGATCAGAATAATTTCTTACAAGATAAGCAGAAGGCTGTATGTGTAATTCAATCTCTCAGGTTCCAATAAACATTTATAAAGTGCCCAAAGGATGCTGTACAGTTCTAGGCATTTTATAATAAGGGCATAGAATGTAGGAAAGATTTGGTTTCTGGACTTTGGGAATGCAGCTTAGTAAGACCAAACCACGTGAGAACAAAGAACAATAAACCTTTACCCAGAGAGGTCTTCTATCATTAGAAGCAAAATTAGTATCTCCCTGTCCTCCTGGGATTTGTAATTACGTTTTTCTTCATAGATATAACCTCCAGTGCTGATACTTCAAAATGACATTCGAGGAGCAAGCTTCAACTTAATGTAGAGGAAGGCAGCTGTAGCCTCCAGTTTTACCCTCAAGATCTTTTATCAATGTCCCAGAAACTTGCTCAAATCTGTTGCAATATTGTTTACAAAAATTAGGTCCCTAGATTTTAAGTCACCCCCCCCCACCACACACACACATAATCATTTAAGTTAGTTGGTTATTTATATTTATAGTCACTTGTCTTCCTTATTTGCAATACAATTTTAATTTTATGAAATATTATGGTATTTGGTTTAAAATGCAATTTACATCAACATATAATGAACAAATATTATAATTCTCTAACTGTCCTTTGCTTTGAGAAATAATATGTCTTCTGATTAAGTGTTTGCTATTCCCTTCCTTGAATGATAAAGATCAAATGTAGAAGCTTATTTGACCTCTGATTAGACTTTATAGATCCTCTCTGTGAGGTGACATCTCTCTTCTCTTTCTCCTCTTATCTCCTGGCCCCTATAGGTGTCTTCATCTGGTTGGAAGTTTACATGGCAGTGGATTACTTTAAGTGGGGCTCTGAACTCTTTATAAAAACAGACTGTGTCTCTGATCTCTTGTATATTTCCATTTCCTCCTGTTATCTTACAGATTTTACAAAGAAGACAACCAAGCAGTGGCACATTTTAAAATTCTTGGCTCAAAAGTAAAAATTCCAGGTTTGGCTATGTTACCTTTCGTTAACTGCTCATCAGCCCCTCCCCCATATCTCTCTTGCTATCAGGAGCAAAGCAAAGATTTGGAGCTCTTATACTCATCAAATACTTTTTCTTAGATAGAAGCCTTCACTATGACCCATTCTTTTTAGAGAATATGGAAAAGAGATTCTCTTCCCAAAAACAGGATCATGTGAATTATTTCTTTGTCTTATGAGGTCTATAAAACAAACAGGAGGGAAGAAGAAAACTAACATTCATTGAACATTATTGTTGTTGATGTGAACATCTTATGAAAAAGGAAACTGAATCAGTTGGTGGGAATAACTTAACCAAAGTCATGATCCAGTAAGTGAAAAACCAAACCTCTGACTCCATTGCCCCTGCTTTTCCTACTACTGCCTCAAAAGAAGTGGGAAGGGAAATTCAGACTTTGAAAAAGACAATAGTTATAGTAACAAATAGCCTTTTAAGCGCTTATTATGTGCCAGGTATGGCATGACTTCTTTACATAAATTAACTCAATTCTAATAACCACCCTCCCTAAATTGTTTCTCCATCTCTAAGACAGAATGAGGAAGATAATAAGCTGTACTGTACTATACTATACTATACTATACTATACTATACTATACTATACTATTCCTCATACCCCTCTTACAAGTGAAGGAACAGAGAGGCAGGATAACTCACCTCTCTAGGGTCACATAGCTAAGAAGCAGAAGAGTCAGAATTACAATGTCGCTCATCTAGTTCCAGGACCCATGTGCTCAACACTATGCTCTACTTAACATCAGGGGAAGAGGGGAAGTGGTGAGTAACGATGAATGTTGTGGGTATCTTAAAAGAGGCATACACACAATGAGTTGTTGCATGTAAAATTCATTAATAATTGGTGTCAGCTGTGTACAGATTAGTGATGCATTCGAATTCTATCATAATGTTAGTATCTGGGGATGAGGAGTTACCCCATGTTATAGATTCTACTTGTTGTAGGAAAATTATTTACTCCTTGGTAAGTCTGCAGGGGCATAATTTGACCCCAATATTCCTGGGTCTATGGATACCCCAACTGCCCTATCACATGGGGACCTGCTGTACTACTATCTTAAGCATAAGCAGTATATTACAGTCTGACTGAAAGGCTATGCACTGAGGTTGCAGGGTGGTTGGTGAAAGGATCACTGAACTTGGAGTAGCCTTGAATTCTCATTCCGAACCACAAAGGGCTCCTTTTCAGAAAATATTGGTCACCGATTCTACTCTTATGCCTGTGCCATTTTGTCACTTAAGTTGTCTACCTGCTATCTCCCATCGGATTCTGACTATAGTTAAGTAAACCAGAAAATCTACTCAAAGAATTATGACACAGCTCTAATAAAATACTTTACAAATGACCTTAATCATTATTATTACTTTCATTGTTAAACTTATTCTTGCCTTAGCATAAAACATTCTATGAGCCTTCTCAACCTTTATTGTTGGAATACAACTGACCAGTTATAAGCCACATGTCCTTAAGTATGCCTTTGTAAATTCAATGTGCCTAAATACAGTTTCAGAAATGACATCTTTGATGACCCTCAGTCTTCACATTTAGTTCAATCAATAACATGTATGTTTTCACTAAACAATCTCAGCCAGGCCTATGGTTTCTCTTCTATTTCAACCTTGCTAATCCCTAGATAGTATCTGTAAGATACCCTGCAAACACAGTCCCCAATAATTGAATAACTTGTACACATTGCCTCTTCCAGTACCCAGGACCTGTGGCTTCATCGGCCTGAGTCAGGATCCACGTCATAACTGATTCAAGTTGAGATTTAAAATCCTCCATTCAGTATTGAACCCTGATACAGAGCCAATGCATAAGTAGTAGGATAAATCAAATGAATGAAGGCTTGCTTGTCTCCAATACGCTCCATAAAGTATTTGAGTGGTTGCTTGTTGCCAGGGAATATCTTTTCTCTTTGAGTTAGTGAGGTGGTGTCTGTGACACAGGTCATCCCAAGAAAGATTGGAAAGTATACATTTTCAGAGTTTGATCATCTCAGAACTCACTTGGCAAGTAATTCAGCAATGTTTGGAACAGAAGGAGCATCCTTCTTGCTGCAGAGTTCTAGACACAGTGCTTTCCAGAAATACATTTACTTACATTACCTACCTCTTAGGAACATTTGCCTGCATAAATATTTACTGTCTGTGTGGAATGAAGCTCCAAATGCTATCATAATTAGGCTGGTTTTACATATAGGCCAAGAAGGTGACTGTCTGTAAGTATATGTGAGGTCTTACAATGAGTGCCCTATTCAAAATCTTGCATTAGAATAAGACTTTCCATGTATATATGCCTAGGAAGGGTAGGGCATGAGCTGCCCCTAAAGCAGTGGTTCTCAACCTTTCTAATGCCACAACCCTTTAATACAGTTCCTCATGTTGCGGTGACTCCCAACCATAAAATTATTTTTGTTGCTACTTCATAACTGTAATTTTGCTACTGTTATGAATTGTAATGTAAATATCTGTGTTTTCCGATGGCGACCCTGCTAGCAGTTCTCAACCTGTGACCCACAGGTTGAGAACCGCTGCTGTAGAGCCTAAGACCATTGGAAAACACAGATATTTACATTACGATTCATTAACAGTAGCATAATTACAGTTATGAAGTAGTAACGAAAATAATTTTATGGTTGGGGGTCACCGCAACATGAGGAACTGTATGAAAGGGTCGCGGCATTAGAAAGGTTGAGAACCACTGCCCTAAAGCAATCTGTGTTTCTTGAGAGGCAGGTTTTAACAGAACAGAGAATGGGTAGGAGCATTTAGCACCAAAGGAAGGAAGAGAGAGAGGTATTATGAAAAGGATGGCAGGGTGTTACTGAAACTAAAGACAATGTTTTTTAAGGATAAAGTCCATCTGTGAAGTGGAATAATGGATAACGGAGTAAGGATAGGGATGTCTTGAGTACATATCCTGAGTTTCTCGTTAGAAAATCTTAATCATATTAATGTCTTGGCTTCATCTCTGGTTTTCTGGTCCTGGTGGTAGCTTGTCAGAACTTGGGCCTGGAGTGCCATTACTGGCATTGAATTGAAGGATCCAAGAAAGACACAGGAGAGAAAAAAATTAGCCAATATTCTTTTGCTCACAAGACAGTAATTTGCCCCCCCCCCCTGCCCTGAAAATTGAAATAGGAAATCTGGGATTTAATTCATGGCTTTATAATAGCCTTACAAAAGCCCAAGAAATATTTGATTCATTGAGTCAATGCAAACTTCAGCTGACTCACATCTTATCTCTGTTCTAATCTCTTTTATTGTTGCTAAAATACATGGAATAAATACGGAGGGTTGATGCTGTAAGACTGTGGAAGTGGGAGGTGAGATAAAGAAAATAATGACCTAATTTCTACCTATTTGTTGGGTTCCTCTTGCCCAGACATGCTGGTGTCAGATGATATCAGAGTAGGAAGCAGAGTGACTTTTGCTCCATTCTTGAGGAGCACTGAAGTTGAATGAGTGCATCCGTATGCTAACCACAGAACACCCAGCGTGACACATCTTGATGTGGGGGTTTAAGTCAGGAGTCTCTGTCATGGCTCCATGTCTGTTCACCCATGGCTTTGGAAAACATGGGAAGAAGAAGCTCCTCCTTAATATGTGAAATCTACTGAAAGGGAAAATAAGATATTTGGGAGGCTAGTTATCTGAATCTGTGCAAGTAACCTGCATTCTGACGCGCACTCTTGCTTGCCGATAAACTCCATTCTTATCTGTGATGCCTGTCCTGCCTTGTAGAACCTGTTTCCCAGAATACTCCCATTTTACGGAGGCCAAAAACCATGAACCATATGCAACCCCCTGAGGGGTTGGGCAGCACTGGCACCAGACAGGCCTCTGAGTGTAATCTCACTTCCCCCATCCCAACTCACGGGGCTGCAAAGCCTGCGAAAAGTCCAGAAGCCTGATCCATATTTGGGGGACAAAGAAACTAAGGGTATAAAGGGAAAGCTTCGTCCATATTCATCGCTCAGGATTTTGAGACTGACTCTTCAGAGTCATGGCACTAGTGCATCTGCAAATAAAGGCTACTTTTCTGAATATCCTGAGTGTCCGGCTGATTAATTCTCCTGCACCGCCCAGTAGCTTATCTGCAACACTACCAATGGCCTCATTTGGGGCAACTACCTATTTGATGTCTGTTTGACACAACAGCTTTGTGGAAATACATACTATATCACATGCTTGTTTCTAGGATTTAACTTACTGCTACTGAAATCTTAGCCCAAAATGCAATTTCAAAGTTTCTCATGCCCAGATAAGAATTTATGGAGCAGGGGTGATGGGCCAACTTTTGCCAAGATACTTGGGTTATGGACCTATAAAGCCAAGGCTGAAATCCCTTGATGACTGGCTATGGGTTATGCAGCACCTCATGAAAAAAATGTGATATAAGTGGCTGGGAAGTCATAGCTCAAAAAGATGTGGGTATTTGGGAAAACACCCGCTTCTCACCACATTGATGCCTCAAGTCCTTGACCTATGCTAAGCAGTACTTAATGTATGTGCACTTATAGAAGCACATCTGGAGGGTGCTGGGGAAATTCTAACCACTGGCTATTTCTGCTGACTGTGCCCTCTTTTCCCCAATGTTCTACCTACAACCTTGAACTGCCCATGCAGCTCTAGCATCAAAATGTCTGTCTTCAATCATATTTGTTTCACAAGGCTGGTCCTTAACACATATTATTCTTATGACCTGACCTAGCCTATCTGCCCTTGTCCACCTCAGAAAATCATGTTCATGATTCAAGATTCAACTCGATGTCACCTCTTCTCTGAAATCCTTACTAAACTCCCCAAAATGGGGATGATCCATGTATTGTAGAACCCAAAGGATAAATAACTACAGGGCGGGAGACTCTATAAAAACAAAATAATACAAAACAGAGATTCACTAATTGTAATTAAAATACCTTACTTTTGCAACATTTATGAAAACACAATGAATGGGGGAAGGGTTCTGTGTAAGTGAAAAACACTGACTCTTAAGCATCATTAACTTCACAGTAAGCCACCCCTGATAGACTGGGCTACTTCCTTATTTTGTTTGTAGTGGTCTTTATGCTTATTTAAGTTATAGCATTTAGAAATGTAAGTAGCATCAACTAATTGCTTTTTTAACTTTTCCCCCATAAAAATATTCACAGGGACCATATATTGTCAACCTGTAGAAACCAATACCTAATGAGTGGGATTTTTTTCTTTCCCCTTTTTTCCCCACTGACCTCTTCTAGCTCCCAACAATTCCACCCGTTATCTGTACAACCAGCGGCAATGTGTACACCTGCTCACCAAAAGACCTGGACTAGAATGATCACAGAATTCTAGTGGTACTAACCCCAAAAGGAAAAACTAACCACATACCCATCAAATATTGAGAGACAAATTATTATATAATCATACAATGAAATACTAGCCAGCAAAGGGAACAAGTATTCTACAAGTATGAATAGCAATATGGATGAATCTCACATATATAACACTGAGCTAAGGAAGCCAGACACAAAAAAATGCAGACTGTGTGATTCCATTTATATAAAAAACAAAAACAGGTCAAACTGATCTACGGTGCTAAAAGTCATGATAGGGGTTAGCCATAGGGTGTGAATATTGATTGGAAATGAACATGAGGAAATTTCTGGGGTACAGGTAAACACTGTATTTCTTGATCTGGATACTGGTTGCAAGGTTTTGTTCAGCTTATAAAAATCAGTTGACCCACTAATGTCCACATATATGTATGTATATTATAATTGAATGAAAGATTTAAATTTTTTTGATTTAAGCAATTCATTTCTCTACAAAGTAGAACTAAATAATAACAATTGGGCCCTCTAGTCCAGAACTGGGGAAATTTTCATTTCACCAAGGGCCACTAATCCAAAATATAAGAATTATGAGCCTCATAAGTAAAGAGCAAATTAACTGGAGGATATCTGTCTTTAAAAAAGAAAAC
Source organism: Cnephaeus nilssonii (assembly GCF_951640355.1). Classification (NCBI taxonomy): domain Eukaryota; kingdom Metazoa; phylum Chordata; class Mammalia; order Chiroptera; family Vespertilionidae; genus Cnephaeus; species Cnephaeus nilssonii. The sequence continues at coordinate 45,904,867 of NC_137085.1, read as the reverse complement.
ATCTGTATAAAGGATAAAGCATTGTACTTACATTCACAAGATCTGGGTTTATTTCCAATTCCACCCGCCACTAGCTATCTGACAATAGTTAAGCTAATTCCACTCACTTCACAGATGAAGAGCAATGGGTCTAAAGAGATTAGTGATGACTTCTCCACGATTTGAGATAGCTACTCTAAAAGCCTTATCAAGCAAGCAGTGCAGACAAAGCTGCTTATAAACCACACAGTGCCTGGGACCTATAACATATCAGCTTGTAGAATGAAAAGGAAACAAAATAATACAGTGGGAAAAATAATTTTTAATGAAAAACAAAACAGAGAGACTGAAACCCCAGGGACTGGTTTTAAGATAAGGAATCTTCATTCAGTTCTAGAGCATGGTTGGTTTTATTAAACCAGCAAATAATTTTCCAAAGATTCATAATGTCCAGGGTTTAAAATCAAATCAAATCCTATGAATCATGAACAAATATAAACATTTAAAATTTATATTTCAGGAACTGGTAAGAAGTTCGACTAGGGCGTTCACCCTAAATAAAATTTCCAAACAATCAAAACATTAGGCTGTTGGTGTAAAAACCAGAGGGCACAGTCAGCAGTAAATATTTTTTGAGAAATATACACTATCAGGAAAGTGCACACAACATTAACATATATCTTGATGGATTATTATAAAGTAAGCACTGATGTACCCACCATTGGGGTCAATAAATAGAACACAGCAGACATTCCTGATAATCACTCCTGCTACCTCTCCCCAAAAAGGCAATCACTAATAAAGCTGGCTTAGTAACCACTTCCCTTTCTCTAAAGTTTCCAAATATAAGCAGGTATTTCCCACTTAATATGTTATGGACTTCTTTCCATGCTAATAAATTCATCATGCCTTGTAATGCCTCTATTTTTAAAAAAGAGGCACCCAAATATATTTTAACTGCTCAGATTTTAAATGTCTACTTATCCCCTACATTAATGTGAATTATTTTACTGTGCATTGCCATGCAATGCTCCCAAGTGCCAGTCATTTAGATAGCATGGCCAATGCTCCCGGTTAAATGGCCTTTGAAGTCTGAGTTACTTTGGATTTATTCCTTTGTGTCCTTTGTTTGTAGAAATCTGTCACCGGATGATATTTTTGCAATACTACTTCTCACTTCCAGCACCTCTCCCTACATCAACAAATTCCCCCCTAGGGATGATTTCCCCTTGTTAATATTCCTGACAAAAGAACAAACACACAAAAAGTCTTCCTTCCAGCCTATAGAAAAGAATTACCAGAATTGGTTGTTAAGAATATAAATTCTTAAACCCATCAAAATTTGTAATCTGGAGGTGAGATGGGGCCCCAGAATCTACAAATGCATCAGGTTATTCTGTTGTTTCTGGTCCATAGATTGCTCAGCCCAGCTCCCAGGCACGAGTCTCACTCTGCATCCTATATATTCATACACACAAAGCATAGCATTTACCACATGACACCCAAAAACATGCTCAAGCATACACTCCTTCACTAAGGAAAAGAGCTTTTTAGGGATCTAATCAATAGTATCTCTATCCTAGTTCTAGTGTTTACACATGTAGGAATTTACTTTGGGTAAAAAATATATACAGTGAAGGCCAGAGGACTATTATCATAGAAATGTATGAATGGCATTTTAATTCACATGTTCTCATGAGTTCACTAGTTTATAATCTTTAAGTCTCTAAAGAGCAGGAGGAAATCTATGTAATCTAGGAGAAGGCTGAACAAATGAAACAATGAAGTCTAATGGTGTGCAAGATTTAATTTTGAGGTTTTATAATTGTGTTTTGGAATATCTTGACTGGCAACTCTTTTTTTTAAAATATATTTTATTGATTTTTCACAGAGAGGAAGGGAGAGGGATAGAGAGCTAGAAACATCGATGAGAGAGAAACATCGATCAGCTGCCTCTTGCACACCCCCCACTGGGGATGTGCCCACAACCAAGGTACATGCCCTTGACCGGAATCGAACCCGGGACCCTTGAGTCCGAAGCCGACGCTCTATGAGACAAACCGGTTTCGGCGACTGGCAACTCTTTGATGGAGCTCCTCTTTTAATTGCATGACTTTACAGTCTATGTCACAGTGAAACAAAACAGAGAAAGCCTACATTTTGCAATATCTAATTTTGGCAAAATAATTACAATAATCATAAATATAGAAAATTTAGTTGATTATATTTTAAATAAAATTATTTATGAAAGAAAGATGTGCAGAAAGAAGGCAATAAAATAGTACCTGTGAAAATATTTTATGCATTCACTACAAAACAATTACAACTGGAAGTTTTTACTTAGCAAAATTTGCTCTGAGCTTCCCTGTAGAAAACTTTATTTTTTAAAATTAGTAATATTATGGTCTACAGAGTAGAGTCAATGGAAGTATCAAAAATTTTTCTGCTATCAACTATAAAATGCTACCTTGAAGAAGAGGTCAAACTATTTAAAATAATAATATGATGATATTAAAAAATACATTATTTATGGAAAATATTAGTGAGATGATATTATTGTAGAAACATCTTTGGTTAATAAACTGATTAAAGTATGTGAACAAATACCAAGAATAATTATTTTGCATATGTTATTTTTAGTATTCCTATAATCAATACACATTTTTTAAAAGTTTTTGCTTTATATAACTGGTATGTGTTATTTTTACTTTCAGGAGGAATCTTTCTTTTTCTCTATTTTATTTTCTTCTTTGAGTTGTAAATGACATATTAGTTTCAGGTGTACAACATAATGATTCGATATTTGTCTATATTGCAAAATGATCACTATAATAAGTCTAGTCAATATGTATGATGACAGATGAAAATTATTTTTAATAGAACTGTATACATCTAATTATTCAATTAATATATATTTCTAAATCATACTTTCATTATTTTTATTGCTAATCATAATCTCAAATGTATCCCAATTTGGACAATAAATTTTATGGTCACCCTAATGAAAGTGTTCTTTTTGGAAGAAATTAACTTCAGTTTATGAACTTAGAGTTCTCACATACCAAATTAAATGCAAAATTTGTTGAGGCTTTAAGACACAGCTAATCCTCTGTTAGAAGCTAGGCACTCAGTTTTGCAAAGGAGTATGATACAGGCTTTGCTTGGGAAGTAATTCTAAAAGTCTATTGGCCACACACACACAAAAGACAGAAAGAAAAACGGAAAGAAAAACGGAAGGAAGGAAGGAAGGAAGGAAGGAAGGAAGGAAGGAAGGAAGGAAGGGAGGGAGGGAGGGAGGGAGGGAGGGAGGGAGGGAGGGAGGGAGGGAGGAAGGAAAGAAAGAAGGGAAGGAAGGAGAAAGAAAGGTCAAAATATGGAGTTAAATGATTTGGATTCTTTACTAACAATGACTGTTTTTAGCCTGTGACTTGGGTAAATCATTGAGTTTCTCTGAGTTTCGTTTCTTCGCATGTGAAATGGGAATAGTAATCATGGCTTATGTCTCAGAATTGCCAGGAAATGATGTGTGTGAAAGTGCTTAGTAAACCAGGAAGTAACAGGCAAACTTTGACTCTTAGGACAATCAGCTGAAGCAGCAGCAGACCTTCAAGAATCAAACAAAGAACTTTTGGAATGGCCTTTGGCTGCCTGGGGAGGATCAGGATCAGAAAAAATAAAGAGAGTGGGCAGGAAGACTGCCCTGGATTCAGGCAACCCCTCGAACTAGATCTCTGGTTTGGTGGTGAGGTTTATGGCAGTGCCGATTATTTTGTGCTGGAACAGAAGATAGATTATACATAAGCCTTCCACATACACTCACATGTAAATTTTCCCTTATCCACCTCTCCACCATACACAGCTCAGCTACATGTCCCTCAGCCCTCGCCTATGAACAACAAAACCCCATGCCATCAATATATTACTAAAATGCATCCAGGTTCCTCTTCCCTGCTTGGTGACACCTGTCCTCCCTCAGGTGGCTGATGTGGCCAGAACCACAGCCATGATGCAAGCCAGGTGCTGACTGGCTCTGCCATATTCTGGTGATAGATTCTTCCCACCTGGGTGTCTCGTGTCCCAGGCTGCCAGTCATTTCTGTGAGATTTGTAACATGAGCCATCTATGTTCCCCAGTATTAAATTGCGGAGGCATGAGGTTAAATCTCCACTAGTTAAATATCATCTGTTCCAATGTTAAATTATTTTTGTTTCTAAGTCTTCATGTTTAAAACTGGTTACATGTTGCTATGAGCCCTCTGCCTTCAAATCTTCAATCCTAGTTACCTCCTCTCACTACCCTATCCCCGGCCCTGACTCTCTGGGGTCTCAGGTCAGCTTCCCTTTCCAGGGTGGTGCCAGTCTTTTCCTGACTCTCTAGCAGACGGTGCAGTCCCGACCGTGGAATTCACCCTTCCCTACGAGCTCACTTTGGAATCATTTTCAGAACACCTGTTAAAGACTCATAACTATTCTACTTTCTCAACCATCATGGTCAATGACACAGGAATTTTTAGGGGTGAAAAAGACAGGTTTAGGAAATTTTAGAAACTAAGGGGACCATGGCAGAAGCACAGGGAACCATCCTGCCCAGGGGAACTCCGCGTGTTCCAGGCCAAAAATTCCGTTTTCATCAAGAAAGAGACAAAACCAAACAAGCCAACAAATAAAACATCACCACCTAGAGTGGACTGGGCATTGTCTAAATCAGAAAGAAAGGGATGGAGACCTCATCAGGATCACCTTTATGCACAAATCTGTGTTAAACATTCAGCAGGACACTGTGAGAGCATGGGCCTTGGTGTCTAACAGACTCAGTTTGAGTCTGTTCTCATCTTATGCTTGTGTGACGTTGTATAAGTCACTTTGCATCCCTAGATCTCAGTTTCCTATCTGTCACATGAGAATGAGATCTACAGCTACCTCATGGAGTTGACATAGGATCAATTCAAATAATGCATTAAAGCACCTAGCATAGAGCTTGTACAGAGTCAGCACCCAATCAAGGTACGTACTCAATAATTATTAATAGTACTAAGTATCTAATCCACCAAAATATAGTATTATAAATTATATAATCCACTGAGGCCTCTGAGAAGGTAAATGGCTCCTTTAAGACCACACATCACAATTCTGAGCTAATGGCAGAGCATGAACTTCCCCTAAACATTCATTTTATTTAGCTTTTATTTAAAGTCTGCTTGATACGAGGCACTGAGCTAAATGCTGAGGATGCAAAGATGAATGAGACAGGTTAATAACCACAATGAACTCAAACATTAGAGGACATGAACTGTGTGTGTGAATAATTAAAATTAGGTAAGAGAAATAACAGAAGTACAGAAGAAGAACAGACTTAGCTAGAATAATTCTTTCTCAAATAAAGGGAGTTGATGAGACATAGCTTTGAAGGATGCCAAATAGTCAAAGCATAAAAAAGGATATCCTAGAAAGAAGAAAAAGTGTGCAAAAGAATGGAAAGTAAGTACATGGAGGTCTGAAATTGCATGGTCCATATGACCAAGATTTTTTATCTTAGTTTAGTTAATTTGCAGAAGCACCAAGTATGAGGTGGGATCAAAGTCAGCAACCAGTTGACATGTTCTTTCATGGCTCATCCTCTTCACCCTTTGTCACCATAACCGACTCTATGGGAACTGAAACCAAATCAGAAGTTGTAGAAACATTTGAGGATACGATTATCATTGGGAAATAGCAAGGCTAATTATATGGGGTCTCTCTACCTACTCAATAGTAATGTATCCTTAAAATCAGCAAGGACAGGTGTATCTGAGAGTAAAAAGCAACTAAGGCAACATGGAGGCTTCACTGGAAGTAAAGAACTAAACCTTAGTACTCACTGGAGTTCTGGTGCCATGATCACTGGCACCTGCCTCTTATTTGAAGTGCATTCAAATCTTGTAAGGATTTCCATGACCTTGCTCAGCCTCACTCTTGAATCCCATAGGTGATATATTTGGTCTGTGTTCCTGTTCCTGGCACAGAGCTCCCCAAACCCTTTGAATTTGTCTTTTGCTGTGTTAATGAGGTAACTTTTGGAAAGCACTTAGGAATTAGGGCTTGTTGCCAGGGAACCAGTCCTGTAAATAGAGGATTGTAACTTTCAGTCCCACCCCCTGACCTCCCAGGAGGGGAGAGGGACTGGAGACTGATTTCAATCACCAAGGGCCAGTGATTTAATCAGCCTATGTATTGAAGCCCCCATAGAAGCCCAGAAGGACAGGGTTTGGAGAGCTTCCAGGTTGTTTGTTGAACATGTTTGGGGAAAAGGCATGGAGACTTAGTGCTCTTTACCCATACCTTGCCCTATGCATCAGCTCCATGTGGCTGTTCCTGAGTTATATCCTTTTCTAATAACCAGTATGTAATCTAGTAAGTAAACTGGTTTCTGAGTTCTGTGAGCTGCTCTGGCAAATTAATCACTCCCAAGAATAGGCTTATTGGAACCTCCTATCTATAGCCTGGTGGTCAGAAGCACAGGAGGTCAGTAAGCACAAGCTTACTACTGTTAGGGGCAAAAATAGAATATTGGGGACTAGCTATAGTTATAAGAAATATTAATCATGCTCTGTTAACCTTGATTGCCTTGTTCTGATTAAAGAAACGACATTCTAACCTGGCTGGGAGTTGTAGGCCCCTTAGACCAGGAGTCAACCTTAGAATACGGTCCATTCATCTTTAAGAACTGCCTATTGTCATGGAAAGATTAGCAACCTTGTTGCCCAAACAATGGAGTCCCGCCCCAGCCCGCATTCCCTACTAATGCCTGTAATTCCTACTTCCCCATGTAACCTTTGTCCTACCCAATATCAGCCACTGCTTTATGGGGGGTTGCAGAGCAGATTTTCGTGGATGACCTGTTGCTCTCCCATAATGGCTCAAGTAGTGACAGGCAGCCCAGACCCATTGGTTGTCTGGTTTCACCACTGATGTCTGAAGATGAGAGTCAGCGGTCTTGTAGGGCTGAGCACTTAACCTATGGGGTTCAATGCTATCTTCAGTTAGATAGTGTCAAAACTGTGTTGAATTGTAAAATACTCAGGTGGTGTCACAGAGAATTTAGATGTGAGGGGAAAACCCACACATTAAATTTGGGAGCAGAATGCTACCACCTTATACCTTTTCTGCCTTTCTCTGTGCTACGCAGCAGGTCTCATTTCAGTTCCATGAACAGACTCTTCCTTGCTTTGGGGCATTTCCCCTTGCTGGTGCTCTGGCTAGGAATATTCATGAATCAGGACTTTGTATGGCTTCCTCCTTTGCATTCTTAGATTCTCAGGTCTCAATGTCACCAGCTCAAAGAGCCTGTCTCTAACTGAATTACAAAAAAAGACTACCTCCTACACATATTTTTTTATCATATCACCATGCATTTTTCCCTTTCATAAAACTAATCAAACTCTGTCATTATATTTTGTGTTAATTGTTTAATTATGTTGTTTTTGGAAAGCAGCAATCATACTAAGTCCCTGTATCGGTGCCTGACTTAATAGCATATTCAAGATATATGTGTTAAATGAGGGAAATGTGGGACTTAGGTTAAGGTGACCAGACATCCTGCTTTTGGCGGGACAGTCCCGATTTTTAACAATTTGTCCCGCGTCCCGCAGCGTTTTAAAAAAGTCCCGATTTTTGGAAAGAATGCATGACAAGCTAGGGAACAGCGGGAGAACGGGAAGGGAATATACGGTTTTCCGCGGCCATGTGGCTATTTAGCCAGGATATGAGTTTTATATTATTTTTGTTAATTTTATAATGTTAAACTTTAATAATTAATAATAACAAATAATTGTTGAGAACTGCTTATCAAGAACTGCTTATCAAAGTTCGCATTGTTGATCAGTTGTTAGAATTCGACCACCATTGTTTGGACTTAATGAACAATGGCATTTTTTGGGATTGGCAATGACGAAAACATTTTGTAACTGTCTCTCAGACAATACACATCGTACTGCGTGCTAGTAAGCTAGTTAAACAAGTGATGTCATTACAAATCAGCTATTCAGATAATTTACGTAAGTAATTTATTTATTTATTTCATAAATACATAAATTTTCTTGAATTTAGCAGACAGTACTCGTATTATTTATATTTTATAGTGGCGGCAAAAAGTCTAGCGCCGGCCTTGAAAGTGACACTTACGACTTACGTTATGGCAAATTCAGAGGAAAAATAATACAAGTTAGTATTGTTATTATTTAGAAAGAAATATAGGATTAAAATAATTTTTAAAATATAGTTACTTTATAACAATCAAATTAATTTAATTTATAAACTAACAATAAAATATGTTCATGTAATTATGTACCTACTTACTGTGTTTTTAAGCAATATGTATATAATAATTTATAATATAATTTTAAATTATTTTTTTTAGATTTTTAACATAATGAGTAAGAAAAGAGGATGCAAATTCAACGATGATCTAAGAAGTGAATTTCCTTTTATTAAAAAAACCAAAAGCTATTACAATATAGACCAAATTTTTAATCAAGAACCCTCCTCCCCGCCGCCCCCCCCCCCCCCCCCCGGGCCGAAACCGGTTTGGCTCAGTGGATAGAGCGTCGGCCTGCAGACTCAAGGGTCCCAGGTTCGATTCCAGTCAAGGGCATGTACCTTGGTTGCAGGCACATCCCCAGTAGGAGGTGTGCAAGAGGCAGCTGATCAATGTTTCTAACTCTCTATCCCTCTCTCTTCCTCTCTGTAAAAAATCAATAAAATATATATTTTTTAAAAAGCCCCCCCCTCCCCCCCCCGCCCGGTCAATGGTGTCCCGCTTTACCAATGTTAAAATCTTGTCACCTTTACTTAGGGGCAGTTTTTTGTGGGAAGGACAGAGGTCGGATGGGAGATTTTCCTCTCCTCACTGCATGCCAAAGGAATGGAGTCATGCAGAGCTGGGCTTGAAACCATATATTACTGGTTTGCCCTAAATTGTTTATCTTTTCGGTAACTACCTCAGATTCTTCATCTCTAAATAGGGGTAATAATACTTATAGAAGGTTTGTAGATTGACAAGAGACTACTTAAATCATGTTAAGTCATATAGGCCAGTACTTGACCACTTCCTTTCAAACCTTTACCTTTTCAGAGCTCAGTCTTAAATCTCAAGTTATGGTGTTTAATAAGACTAACTCTAAGGGGAGGGATGAATGAGGCAAAAGTACCTATAAGGACAGTTGGAGCATGGGTCCTTATAGGTACTTTTGCCTCATTCATCCCCGTGAGAGAGTAATTTCATTTACAGTCAATCCTGGGCATAATTACTCTACCAACTTCTCTGGAACTGTTTAAGTGTATTCCTGAGAAATAAGTTGATATGTTAGGAAGGACAATTTTCATGGAATGATCTGCAGGTAGCAACAACCTGTGATTCTGACCCAGGTCATATTCAAAATGATCAAAGTAGCTAACCATCTGACCCTCCAGCGTCCCCCATGCAGCTCAGCTTCCTGCCCTGTTAAACATTATCATTAGTCCAGGACGCTCCCTATGGTTCCCCCAACTTCATCTACTGATTGTAAGATAACACTCCTTGGTAACTGAGCAGGTGCTACATGATGCTAAGGATGCATGGAAGGAAGCAGCATTTAACCTTGCAGTAGCATCCCCATTAATCATCTGGACAAGACATGGAGATCATGCATTCTTCCTGTTAATAAGCAAAGACAAGAGGGTTATCTGTAACCAGGACTGGGTGAGTGAAGCTGTGAGCAGCTCATGGTGGGTTGTTTTACCTTTCACTTGGTCCCCTATCCACAAACACACATACACCCCCGCTGAAAAGTTTTCATTCTCATTCATTAACCAAGTTTGACAACTACCACCACTTTCTGAGAGATTTTCGTCCCCTCTAGCCCTTCTGTGGTCACTGTAATGGAGGATGACAAATAATCCTTCCCTCTTCACCTCTCCTGACCCCAAATCCTACAGCTTCCATCCAAAATAAATTGTTATAGTCATGAGAAATGTTTTATTAAACAAACAACACCCCCCCCCCCCAAAAAAAAGCACCATGACCACAGAACTGTGACTAATATTGGAATTTAGCAAGAAGTCAGCTCTGGTTTCATAAGGTTCCATGAAGAGTTTGGGAACATTTTGCTACTAAAGCTTATGATGAATGACTCTAGGAAGAAAGGGTTGTGATTTCTAATGCCCTCTTCTCTTTCGGTGTCAGTTTCATGCCATTGGTAATGGGGAGTGACATGTAGGCATGTAGTAAACTGTCTCCTTGACTGACAAAGATAAGCTACTATTACATCAGTCCTGGCATCAGGGAGCTGCTGGTTTGTGGCTCGAGTTTAATTTGGAAAGGGGGAGCTATCAGGAGGGAATTATCAATCACTCCATTTTCTCTATGTTTAGATCGAACCCATCAATTCTTCCAAGGAGCCAAGCAATATACACCCAGCAATAAAAAGAAATAATCCTGTGTTTAAACCAATTCACTTTTGGTAATTTTGTTCTCACAATTTCAACCTTTCAGAAAAGTTATGAGGTTACAAAGAATTTCGATATATCCTTTTCCCAGATTCACAATTTACATTTTCTTCAATTTGATTTATCATTTGCTTATTTGTGCTATGTTATATGCACCTCTGTGTGTGTGTGTGTGTAATTTCTTAAATAATTTGAAAGAAAGTTGCATATAGCTTGTGCCCCAATCCCTAAATACTTCAGCAAGTATTTTCTAAAAACAAGAATATTCACTTATTCAACCTCAGTACAATTACAAATATCCAGTAATTTAAATTTATTGTATTACTATTATGTAATCCACAAATCATTATCAAATTTTTCAGTTGTTCCATTATCTTTTACATTTTTATCTAGTCTAAAATCCAATCTAGGATCTTTTATTGAATTTAGTTGTCCTATTCCTTCGGTTTCTTTTAATCTGAAAAATTTCCTTACTTTTTTCTGTATTTTATGACCTTGTCATTCTTAAAAGTTCAGGTCAATTATTTTATAAATTATCCCTTATTTTGAGTTTGTCTGCTTTTTGTTCTCAGCTAGATTATGGGTGTGTGTGAATACCACAGAAGTATCACTGGCAGAAGACAAAGGACTCTGGAGCTCATTGGAAGCCAGTGAACTAGTTCTGATACCTACAACCATGAATGGAAATACCTCCTAATAGACAGGGCACAGATGTGATCCTCAGCAAGGTATTTCTTTAATGGTAGAGCCAAGTTTATTCTGAATTAAAGGCTTTTCTGGACCTGCCTTGACAAAGTTTATAGCAAGTTTCAAGAGAATCAAACTGGTTCTAAATAACTAGATTCCAAAACAAATCCCAACAACATTCTTTTTATAAAAACAACACCCAACAATGTAAAATTCAAAATTTTTTCATCCACTGAATATATAACCAGTCATGACCCACAACCAGGAGAAACAATCAACAGAAATAGACCCAGAAATGGTATGGATGGTAGAACTAAAAGACAAGAGTGTTAAAACAGAAAAATGAAAAATATAAAAGGCCCCAAACTAATTTTTGTAATTGAAAAATACAATATATGAATAAAATGAATATCAGCTAAGACATCATAGAAGAAAAATTTGATGAACCAAAAGACAGTAATAGAAACTATACCCAAGTGAAATAGAGATTAAGTAGATTAAAGTGATGAACAGATCATCAATAACCTGATGGGGCAATAGCACACATTCTAATATACATGCAATTGGAGCCCCTGAAGGAAGTTAGCATGGGGAAGAAACAATATTGAAAAAATGTTAGAATTTTTTCCAAATTTGAAGAAAGTAATATACAGATCCAAAACAGTCAACAAACCCCAAGCAGAAGAAGTATAAAGAAATCCTCAGCAGGGCATAAAACAACCAAATTTTCAAAAACAAATGATAAAGAAAAATGTTTAATGCAGCCAGACACACAATGGCAAACTGAAAGGAGGCTTCACATTGGAAGCAATGAAAGTTAGAAGAGAATGCAATGAACTTTTTAAATAACTGTCAACCAGGCATTCTATACCAAGTAAAAATATTTCAAAATCAAAGACAGAATTATGGCATTTTTGGACATAAGCATGAATCACCACAAGAAGACCAGTGCTATTAGAAACCAAAGTCCTTTAGGCATAAGCTTATGATACCAGATGGAAATGTGGATCTTCACAAAAGAAAGAAGTGTTTGGAAATAAGTAAATATATATGTGCCTATACAATATGTTTTTCTCATGGGTTTAATTTCCTGAAAAATTAAATGATTATTTGAAGAAATAATAATAATAACAAACCCTGTAAAAAATTAATAACATATGACAAAAATACTATTTGTAATATTGCCAAGAGGAAGTTAAATAGAAATGTATGCTTATATCATTTTCACTCTGATGTGAAATGGCATAAAATGTCAAGGATGAGATGAATATTATAAATGCTAGAGCAATTATTAAAACATTATTAATAGCAAAATAAGCAGAAAACTAGCCAACAAAGGAGATAAAATGGAATTATAAAATATTCAATTTATCCAAAAGAAAGAAAAAAAGCTACAAAAAGCAGATAGTACATATAGAAAACTTGTGGCAAGATGGTAGATTTAAACACAATCATACTGATATAACAACATTTGATATAATAAAAGGGTAATATGCAAATTGACCCTAACTGCGGAACAACCAGTCGCTATGACACACACTGACCACCAGGGGGCAGACACTGAATGCAGGAGCCGCCCCCTGGGGGTCAGTGCACTTCCACAGGGAGAGCGCCATTTAGCCAGAAGCTGGCTCATGGCTGGCCAGCACAGCAGTGGTGGTGGGAGCCTCTCCCACCTCCGGGGCAGTGCTAAGGATGTCCGACTAATGGCTTAGGTCTGCTCCCTATTGGGCCTAAGCCGTTAGTTGGACATCTCCTGAGGGCTCCCGGGCTGGCAGATGATGTCTGACTGCCAGCTTAGGCCTGATCCCCAGGGGAGCAGGCCTAACCCAGCAAGTGGACATCCCCCAAGGGGTCCTAAACTGCGAGAGGGCAGAGGCCGGGCTAGGGGGCCTCTAGTTAAATATAAGTGTTCTAAACATTTCAACAAAAAGCACAGACTCCTAGATGAATAAAAATGAATGATCTGATTTTATGCTGTCTACATTAAACCCATTTTAATAAAAAGACAGATAAGCCCTGGCCAGGTGGCTCAGTTTGTTGGAGCATCGTCCCATACATCAAAAGGTTACAGGTTCGATTCCTGGTCAAGGCACATATCTAGATTGGGTGTTGGATCCCTGGTTGGGGCACATACAGGAGACAAATGATTAATGTTTCTCTCTCACAAATTTAATAAGCATATCCTCAAGTAAGGATTAAAAAAAAAGAGAGAAATACTGCTAAAGACATATACCATATAACCACAAATCAAAGGAAAAATAAAGTGGTGACATTAATATAAGACAATGTAGGTTTTAAAACAGATAATAATACCAGGGGTAGAGATCATTTCATAATGATAGAGATGTCACTTTATCAAGAGGACATAATAATCTTAAAATTATTTACACTCAATAACAAAAATTTAAAATTTAAAACCAATAACTGATACAACTAAAAGGAAAAAGAGACAACTCCAAAAGTTTATTGTTGGAGAATTCAAAACTTCTATCAATAGTTGACAGAAAACCAGTATGGATATAGAAGACTTGAACAAAACAATCATGATATTAATTGACCACTGTATATAATAGGCATTATTTTCAAATGCACACAGAACATATACCAAAATAGACCATATTCTTGACCATAAAATAGGTATCAATAATTTAAAAGGAATTGATAATACAAAGTATAGTATATTATCTGATCAAAACATAATTAAATTAGAAGTCAATAATAGAAATATACATGGAAAATCCTCAAACATTGGAAAATCTAATGGCACATTTTTAAATAACCCATGGCTCAATGAAGAAATTAAAGGAAATTATAAAGCACTTGAAATCATAAAAACAGACATACAACGTATCAAATTTGTGAATTGCAGCTAAAGCAATGTTTATAAGATTTTATAGCATCAAATGCCTATATTAGAAAAAATAAATGATCTCAAGACAATTCCTTGCACTTCCACATTGAAACACTGGATAAAGTGGAACAAGTTAAACCCAAAGTAAACAAAGACCATTAAAAAAAATAGCAGAAATCAATGAAACACAAAACAAAATAAAGTAACACAAATGAATCAGAAGCAAGTTCTAAAGATCAGTGAACTGGATAAAGCTCTAGCAAGCTGATAAGAAAGAAAAAATAGATCAAATTCCAAATATCTGAAACAAAAGAAAGGACATCTCTACAGATCTTACATACATTAAAATTTTAATAAGTGAGTAAATACTATGGAGAATTTTATAAAAAGAAGACAATTTGATGAAATTGACAAAAGTTTAACACAAAACAAATAGGTAACCTGAAAAGCCTTGTAGCTATTAAAGATATTGAATTCATAATTTTTAAACTTCCCCCAAAAGACTCAGAGCAGAGATGACTTTACTAGAAAATTCTTTAAAATGTGTAAATAAGAAATAATACAAATTCTACACAGACTTTTCTAGAAAATACAACAGGAGGGAACCCTTCCCAACTCATTGATGAGGCTGGCATTCTCTTGATACCAAAACCAAAGAAAGAAATTATGGGACAAGAACAGAACTATATCCCTCATGAATTCATATGCAAAAATTATGAATAAAAATTTAGCAAATTGAACCTATCATAGTAATTCAATTTGGAAATCAATCAATGTAAATTCCCCATATTAAGAATATTTAAATAGAAAACATATAGGAACACCCCAAAATATTCAAAATATTAATTTGATTAAATTTAACATTTATTCATGACAAAAACAATTTCAAGCAAATTGTGAATAAAGGGGAACTTTCTCAATCTGATAAAGGCAATCTACAAATAACCTACAGTTAATATTACACTTAATGAGTAAAGACTGAATACTTTTCCTCTTAGATACAGAATAAGGAAAGGATGTATTTTCTAATTATTTACATTCAACATTTTGCTGTAAATCATGGCCAGAGCAATAAAGCAAGATAGATAGATAGATAGATAGATAGATAGATAGATAGATGAAGAAAGAAGGAGAAAAAGGAAGAAAACCACAATGAAATAACCACACACATTAATTAGAAATGGTTAAAATAAAAAAGACTGACAAATAGCAGATGCTGTGAGAATACAGAACAGGACAAGTAATTTGAAAAATCAGTTTGGCAATTTATTATAACTTTAAGCATAGGACCTAGCAATTCCACATCTAGGAATTTACTCAAGAGAAATGTAAATATATTCCACAGACTTGTATGCAGTTTTTAAAAATATATATTTTATTGATTTTTTTACAGAGAGGAAGGGAGAGGGATAGAGAGTTAGAAACATTGATGAGAGAGAAACATCGATTCAGCTGCCTCCTGCACACTCCCCACTGGGGATGTGCCCGCAACTAAGGTACA
Source organism: Cnephaeus nilssonii (assembly GCF_951640355.1). Lineage (NCBI taxonomy): Eukaryota > Metazoa > Chordata > Mammalia > Chiroptera > Vespertilionidae > Cnephaeus > Cnephaeus nilssonii. The sequence goes on along the minus strand of NC_137085.1, from coordinate 45,889,386 downwards.
TGCCTTTGACCGGAATCAAACCTGGGACCTTTCAGTCCGCAGGCCGACGCTCTATCCACTGAGCCAAACTGGTTAGGGCTTGTATGCAGTTTTATTCCCAATGTCCAAAAACTGAAGTAAACCCAAATATCCATTAGCTTGTGAATAGATGAACATTGTGGTGTAGTGATAAGTGGAATTATCCAATCACCACTTAAAAGGTACAAACCAATGACACTTTCAACTATTTGTATGAATAGCAAAAACATAATGTTAAATAGAAAGAATCTAGACACAAAAGACTGTAGACTGTATGATTCCATTAGTTTAAAATTTTAAAAAGGCAAAATAGTGCTGAAAGGAAAGGTAATAATCAGTGAATACCAGAGGCCAGGTGGGGCAGCAGAGCATTGACTGGGAAGGGGTGCCAGAGAATGATGAAGATCTTCTATAATATTATAGCGGCAGTGGCTACGTGACTTTTTACACTTGTCCAAAAGCAAAAGTATGAATTGCATGCTTTAAATTAACAAATTTTATTATAGGTAAGTTATACTTCAATAATGCTAACAAAAATAATTTTCTTTATCCCTGAATCCTAGAATATATATATATGCAAAGTATATATATATATATATATATATATATATATATATATATATATATATATATATATACTTGAGGCCCGGTGCACGAAATTGTGCACTGGGGGGGGGGGGGTGTCCCTCAGCCCAACCTGCACCCTCTCCAATCTGGGACCCCTCGGGGGATGTCCAACCGGCAATCGGACATCTCTCTCAGAATCTGGGACTGCTGGCTCCCAACCACTTGCCTGCCTGCCAGCCTGATCACCCCCTAACCACTCCCCTGCCAGCCTTATCAATGCCTAACTGCTCCCCTGCCAGCCTGATCACCCCCAACTGCCCTCCCCTGCATATTCCCTCTTTATTAGATAGGGTTTTTCTTTAACATATTGGACACTGTACCTGCCATGTTCTTGACAAACCAGTAAAAATGTAAACCCAAACTAAAAGTGTCATAAAATAAACTCCTTAAACAGGAATTTCATGAGACCTTGGAAAGGTGATAGCATGTGGTTGTTTCCTCCTTTTTTCCTTCTCTTTCTTTTTCTTGATGTTTCATCGTTTGTTCTTCCTTTCTTTTTTCCTTTTATTCCTTTTCTGTCCTCTCTTTCTCTTAACTTTTCCGTTGGTAGAATCGTCAGTACTTGAATCTGTCTTGCTTCCAGAAGACGAAAAAGAGGGAAACACACCGTCATCTGAAGAAAAAGATGATCTATATTGGGATTGGGGGGTGTTTCTGGTTTTGCTCTTTCCCCCGTTTGTTTGTCATTTCTGCCGGCCCCGGCATCTTCAGGACTTGTGCGTGGGCACTTCTTATTCATGTCTACAAAACCTGCCTGCCTTGGTGAAAACTGTAGGAGAAAAGGCCTTCCTGGGTGGGCTCAAGCCCGGCCCGAGGTGCTGAGGAACCAGGGCGGGGAGCGCCTGCCACTGCCACTGTGGAGCCCGACCTCCAGACCACGGGGTACTCTCCAGTAATGTAACTGCAATGTCGCAGTTTGCCTTCAGAAATTAGTTGTAAGTTACTTCCGATGTGAAACCCTACCTCAGACATTCCTTTGCGGTTTGTAAAGATTTTAAACAATACCCATTTACCTCCCTAACCCAGTCACAAGTTTCTGCCTAATGGGAGAGGTTTGCTGGGCAGCATCACCCAGTTACTCCCCCTTCCTCCCCTTCCCCTGGCTCTAATCACTTGGCTGGGGGAGAGGGAAGTTCCGAGGCTGACTCCCTGAGGCTGCCAGTGGGGCAGGATCACTCGCCGGGGATGCGCAAGGTTCCGAGGCTGAGACCCTGAGGCTGCCGCTGGGAGGGGATCCCTCTGTGGGGGCGCAGGTGTTTCTGAGGCTGAGACCCTGAGGCTGCAGGTGTGTGTGGGGGGGATCACTCCATGGGGAGTGAATTTGTTTTTTTTGTTTTTGTTTTTTTATAAAGGGTCAGGAGGGCCTCTGGGCAGCATTCCACCAGGCTGGTCACACTGCCCGCTCTCAGCGGCCATCGCCTCCCCCAACCCCCACAGACTGGGGGACTCCGGTAGGGCTGAGACAACTGGGCGCCGCCATCTTGTGGCTATGGGTGCTGTCATCTTTGTCATGGAGTGACAGTTAATTTGCATATTGCTCTTTTATAAGATAGGATATCAAACTGAATCTCAGAGATAAAAAGACAGAGGATATGTGAAATCATATACCAGATGTTTAGACCCTGCTATAAATTCTAAACACGATTTTTTAAGGCTGCTAATTAGAAATATTTAAGTCATAATGAAGTTTAATAATACAATTCAGAACTTCACAAATAGAAGTAATTCTAAATTGTAATTGTATTAAAGCTGCTTGAGATACTACAAAAAAAAAAGGAGTGAAGGAGAAAGGAATTAAGATTCTGAGTAAAAACCATGTATTAAGTTCTTTCAACGAATTTATTACCTCATCTAATCCTCACAAAAACTCTGAAAATTAGACTGAACTATTACCTCAAGGTTATCAGGCAGCTAGAGATGTGGAAGTAAGCCAGTTCAAGTCTATCTGACTCCAAAGCTTTACACACAGCCCTTATTTTTCATATCCAGGAAGATGGAGTTTTATTGCAAAGGTGAGAGAAGATCTGACAAACACATCTACATTTGGAGAAATTCTGCATGCCCCCAAGTAAAGACTCAGCTTTTCCACATTCCAATTGCCAAATATTATGGTGGGCACTTCGTTATATCTCATTTAATCCTTTTAACAATCCAATGGGCTAAGCACTATTATTATTACAGTTGTTTGGTAGATGAAAGTGAGGTTCATAATAAGACACCAAATTCTGTTTTCCTTCTATATCACTTACTGCTCACTTTCATAACTGATTTTCAGTAGACTTGGGGTCTGCCACTTTCCATTAGAACTAGTAACTACCGTGTTTTCCGGCGTATAAGACGACTGGGCGTATAAGATTTTCCTGGGTTAAAAAGTCATCTTATATGCCGGAAAATACGGTAGTCCAATATATCTAATCCATTATACCTAATCCCATCAATATAGTCCAATATACCGTATTTTCTGGCGTATAAAACGACTTTTTAACCCAGGAAAATCTTATATGCCCAGTCGTTTTATACGCCGGAAAGTACGGTATGTCCTCTGATAGCAAGTCAAATACTTAAAAATCATGTGAATACCCATGTGGATGATTCCTTTATATGGATCCTATCTGTTTGGCACAGTTCACTTACCCCTCCCATGTTCGCAACCACACTTCATTTGTCATTGCTGTGCAACCTTCCTCCTTTGCTTATTTCCTGCCATTACAATTCTCTTTTCTACATCCTGGCCTTTCCTTTAGATATAGAAAATCAGGGTTCTGCAAAGCATGCTTCTTGGCCATGTTTGTTTTACAACCAGATCTCCCCTTTGTTTCTCTTCAATGTTTTCCATTGAACACTAACATTAGTTGATGGTACTGTGCCACAGATATAATTTCCTAGCTCTCAATCTCCTGTCGCCACTCAGTTCCTGGGCTTCTGCAGGTGGATAATAGTGGAATTCAATTTTATGCAGTGGCTAAGTTCTAAAGTCAGGGCATAAGAAAAGAATTTCCATAATATCAAATTCCCTCTTGAAAAAAAATCTTAGAAAGGGGTCACATTGCAAGCAAATGTACAATTTTCCAGTGAATCCATTACAGTTATCTTTGGAAAATAAATCACCCTTTCTTTGGTTGAGCAGTAGCTGTAGTGGTTGCTTGCACTAAGGGGCCATTTTACACAAAACACCTACCTGTGTATTTAATCACTAAGTTACTTTCAATGCAACAAGATGCTCTCACTAAGAAAGTTCCCTGAATAGAGATCACCTAAAGCTAAGGAATTTGCCTCCCATCTATTGCAGTGTGAGATGGGAGGCAAATCTGGATAGGATGGTAACTGGAATCACCCACACTCATTGCTATTTTTTGTTCTCTGTCTCTGTTTTCAATTTAAACTTTGGACAGCACTAATAGCTGCATTTGCATACATTGCATGCATTTATAATGCAATGCCTTTACATAGAGATATAAAGAGCATACTATATAAAACCTAGTGAGTGTGCAGCCCCAAACTTAGGTTTTATGAAAGTTTCTCTTGCTCCTCTTTGGGAGAAAGTTGTCTAAAGGACTGTAGAAGTTCACCATGATTTCAGATCACTATGTCTAGGATTTACAGGCAAACAATTATACCATCCTCCATCTCCCATACTCAGACAAACGTGAGTGATATCACCATTTCATGGACAAATCCATGATCCCCAGGTGGCATGATTTGGGGGCCCACTGTCTCAACTTCCACATGCACAAATCAGGGGCAGTAGGAAATAAATTAGTGATGATGAATTTTGGTTAGATAAAAAGACATTTATTTTTAAAGTGTGTTTGGATTTATTAATTTTCTTCCAAACTTTTGGGTTTTCAAAACATCAGTAGGGTTTTCTAAAGTCCTATTCCCTCTTAATTTTTAGTTTTCTTTATTTTGAAGGCAATTTAATACATGTGTCTTTGATTGGCTTTCTCTTAAAACATTGCTTGATTTATTTTTTCCTAAGAGGTATATGGTATCCAAGAAGCCTTAAAATATCCTTCCACAGAACTTTCTTTTGTTGTTTTTTGTTTGTTTGTTTGTTTCCTTTTGAAACCTGGATATTATTCTTTGCCAAATATAAATTAGTTTGGACACCGAAAGGTTTCAGTTCAGGTTGAAACTTCATATGCATGAATTTTGGATAGGTTCTAAACTTGGCATAAACTATTCTGCATTTAGCTCTTATAGTCATTGGCTAAAGAAGATAATCTCTTGGTTAAATTAAGTTTGAGATCTAAGTAAAATGAAAAAGTTTAACAAGTCCACTAATGATAAAACACTATATGTCCTCATGTGGCAAGGGGAAAATCCAAACTCCTACTCAGGAGTTCTGGATCAACCATGGGTGTTATTTAAGAAGCTCACAGGCCACTTGATTCGTTCCCAGAAACTAAGCACTAGTATTTCAGATGATTCAGCTAAGCCCTTTGTCAAATGTTCAGGATGATAAAATTCCAGAAAATGGGGCTACGAGGATCACTGGATGTAATCCCATGCTATGGTATAGTATGTAACTCTTACATTGATTCTGTCACTCTGCTTTGTTTCCTGGGATTTGAACAGTGAATTCTACAATAGCTATGCAAAAAAGAAAGTTCTTCCAGTACTTTTCCTGTAGTCTCAAGCAAAATGTACATATTTATGGTAGTTTATTGTGACCAACACCACAATTCACATGTCCCAACAAATAAGACTTGCTGATCCAAAGCAGCATGAAAACTAAAAAGTCCTGAGCCATGCTACATCACTAAGGTTGCTGTATCAATTTCAATTGCTATAATATCCCTGACTCCACCATTCCATCAGCTTCGAAGTCCTAGTTCACACTGATAAGTATGGAAGCCAAACATATAGGTGTAAAAATGGACATTCCATTTTCTATTTCAGGCAGTGAATAGACTAGGGCTTTCCTTTGCGATCCTATGATAGTCTGCCCCCTCACTATCTAGTGATGGAAAACCAGTATCTCTCATCAAATACCAACCCCTCCTACTTATTTCCTGGGACACTGCCTACTCCTCATGTTATTTGGCTACTTGACATTTCTTCAAATGCAACTTATGTTTTCACCACTCCACACAAAAGTTTTCCTGCCATTACCTGAGCCTGGAATGCCTTTCCTTGCCTATCTGCCTATTTAATTGCTACTCATCCTTCAAAGTCCCAGTTGTATGCTGCATTCTTTATTCCCCAGCTGCACACAGTCCTAGTCAGACTTGTCATTCTTTAGTCTACACACCAATACTACTATATTTAATACCATTATTAGAAGTACTTGTACTACAGCTAGGGCTTTATCGTCTACCTACTCCACTAAAACATGAATTTCTTGAATTTCCAAAGTGTCTTATTTATCTAAAAATTTCCAGCAACTGGCATTTAAAAGGCTTTCAATAGTATTCATTTAATTGAATCAAGACTCAATAGACATAAGCCATGTACTGGGTTTCATACAATAGCACTGTGAAAAATATAATTTTTGACCACAAGCAGTTACATTTCACAACGCATTATTTAAACATAGATATTTAAGTGATTTATTATGTAAGACAAGGCTGACAACCTTTTTTTTCTTCTGTAAAAGGCTAAATAATAAATATTTCAGGCTTTGTAGGTTACCTATGGTCTCAGTTATATATTCTTTCTTGTTTTTCTTTACAATCTTTTAAAAATATAAATACTTTTCTTAGTTTACAGGTTGTACAAAAACAAGTCAAAAGCCAGATCTGACCTAGTACTTAATTTTCTACCGCTGATCTAAGAAAGCACTACCTAACAGAACTTTCTATGATGATGGAAATGTTTTTTGCACTGTTCATTATGGTAGCCCCTAGACATATGTGACTATTGAGCATATAAAATATGGCTAGTCTGATTAAGAAATTAAATTTTACTTCGTTTTAATTAATTTTAAATAGTCTTATGTGGGTATCGTTTTGCCTACATGAGTAGGTTATTTAGAAATTATTCAAACTACCAACCCACTGGAATTAGTATGAGTAGGCTATTTTGGATTGGATAGTCAGCAACTTGAATATATAACTGTGACGATGAATCTCTTTATTGAATATGATATATAAGAAACCAGAAAGTTCTCAAAGTTGCCTGAGTGTTATAAAACAAAAATATTTTCTATTTTTGCATATTCAGATCAAGGGAAAAATTTTCAAAGCTGGTGGCAACATTAAGTTGCTTCAATTGGTGGGGTTCCAAAAGTTAAGGTTAATTTTTGGCCATCTACAAGGAGCCTCAACCTGATAAACTTAAAAACAGCAACTTTATTGTACCTACTAAGAAATCTGTTTCAAATTCTCTATGGCTTTTAAATGCCCCTGCCATCTCATCACATTTCCTCAGAATATGCTTCCCTTTAAAATGATGAAGGCCTAGTCCTTTAAGAATTCACAGGTTTGATGTTCACTCATTTTGTTTCTACCTAGTTTAAGGCATTTTCTCTGGTGTTAACATAATGAGGGGCCATGTGATCATAAACTGAACAGGGGACGGAGGGGTCAGACAATATAGGAAGGTATTGATCGATGGTGAAATAGTGGATCAAGGAATTTGTGGGACTCCCTGGGCAAGGAACTGTAGCAGAGGGATGCTACAGCGAATAAGCTGGAAGTATAGAAAGTAGTATATGCAGTTAAGTGGATTTCAAAGCTGAGACTTTGGAATTGGAGTAGTTACTGGTGATGACAAGGTAAGACAAAACTTGGCTGCAGTGTGTTGGAAAATAATATGTTGTTGGAAGTGAGGAAGTTAAGGGAATGAGAGGCCAGTGTGTTAGATGGGTCATCTGCTGTTCAAACTAAAGTCATGAAAAATGATGATAGAATTAGGGCCAGGAGCCAATGTTTTCAGGGTTCTAGGGATGGAGATCAGGTAGCATGACAAGTGGTAAATAGATGACAGCAACAACAAGGGGTGGTAGGTAGTATAGCCAGATGGCATCACATGATTTACATGCACAGCTACCTCCTGGGCAAAGGTTGGTGTCAGATCATAGGATCAGCTTGTGCTGACACCTATACCAACCCCTGCCTAATCTGGATCATCCTGGGACAAGGCCACGTCCTGTTGTAGCTCTGAAATACCAAAGGGCCAATTATAACTTCTAGTTTTTGTCCAGTTCACTCACATCCTAAGTGCCTTCTGGAATTGGGAACCTATACTCTCACCTTTTGAGAGAAACTCTAGTGAGGGATCTCCATAAACATTGTAACTGGTAAGTCCAAAATCTGCAGGATAGGCTGGCAGACTAAAGACCCAGTGAAGAGTTGATGCTGCAGTTTAAGCCTTAAGCCAGTTGGTTGGCAAAATGTCCTTTTCCTCAGGGGAAGTCATTCTTTTTCTTAAGGCCTTCAACTGTTTGGATGAGGCCCACCCTCGTGGCAATTTGCTTTGCTCAAACTCTACTGATTTAAATCTTAATATCATCTAAAAATACACTTTCACAGCCACATCAAAGACTGAAAGTGGGAAATTGATAGACTTATGCAGGATTTCAATTTAAATAGGTACTGCTTCCAACAAACGATGCTTCCTAACTCAGAAGATATCATTCCTTGCTTCCAGGCAAAGTGGGTCAATCCTTTGCATGAAGATATGAAAGGACATTCTGTAATGCTTGCCAGACTCATCCTCCTATGGAATCAACATTTCTTTTTTCTTTCTCAAGGGAGTTCTACTTTTTCATTACTTACCTTAATCTCTAATTTTAATTCATGAAAAATAAGTGTACTTCTGCCTTCACAGAATATACTACCCAGCAGGAGACACAAACAGGTAATTTGTGAAGTCTAGTGAAGTACTAATGAATTCAGGATCTCCCACTCCCATCTTTATTTTCAGAAAGCCTCTGTGGGTCTCTCATGATAGGAGCGCGCGCGCGCGCGCACACACACACACACACACAGAGACACACACACACACATTATCATATTGACTACAGGTGATTTGTTACTGCCTTGGAGGAAGACGATTAAAATGCACAGTGCTTTTGTTCTTGTTGGAGATGAACACATTCCCGGACAGTGATAATCTTTGTCTAGGAACTCTGTGCTGCCTCTGCTTGAGTTACAATGGAGCTATTTATTTTTAAAAAATGTGAATTTATTGCCTGACTCAATTCATTAAATTGCTTTCAGTGGAACCTTCAAGGAACCCCAAGGGGGAGGAGGGGAGGAGACCATTCCTTTCTATCCCAGAAATCTGCCCATTAATGTCCCTTATGTAATTCCACATGTGTTGCATAATTTCCCATCTTTCATTATTACATAGAAACTCTGAGGCCAACTGACCACCCAAGGAGTCTGCCTTAGGAGGAAATAGTCAATCTTTGATCGATAGAGCAAGCCCAACATGGAGTGGAAGAGTGAATAGCATATGCAGGCCATCTGAAAAAAATGAAGAAAATGATACATTTTGGACTCATTGGCTAATAATAACAGGAAGCCGGAGTGGCTGTGGAAGTGTGAGGACACAGTCTACCTCAAAAAAGTATGGATGGTCCTAGCTGGTGTGGCTCAGTGGATAGAGCATCAGCCTGCAGACTGAAGGGTCCTGGGTTCGATTCCAGTCAAGGACACATGCCAGGGTTGCAGGCTCGATCCCTAGTAGGGGGTGTGCAGGAGGAGCTAATCAATGATTTTCATCATTGATGTTTCCATTTCTCTCTCCCTCTCCCTTCTTCTCTGAAATAAATAAAAATATTTATTTTTTTAAAAGTATGGATGGAAAACTGGTTAGGTGCATTGGACAAGTAATCAACTTCTTTTTATCTCATATCCTTCACAGAATCTTAGTTATAAAAGAATTTAAATGTCTACCATAGCTCTCATCCTGGAAAGAAGTCATTTTGCCAAAATCTACCGAATTCCCCCAGCCTTGCCATTCCTTCTATTTATCTCTAAAATTGTAACTCAATAAGAGTAAGGCTTTGGTTTGAGCTTGTGGGACTTCCTCTACTTGACAAAGTTCAAGAGTTCTACCTAGGGGAATTATTAATTTTTGTATTACTTTCAAATTCCGTTGTGATGAAATGGCTTAATGTCCCTAGACATTTTGGAAACCATAAATACCACTCTTTGGGGAATTTTCCATTCAGCCAACATAGTGCTAATCGGCACCAAGGAGCCAGAAAGGATGTATTGTGTCCAAGGCAATGCCTTTTACTTCCAATACTCATCTCTACTGAAGGCAATTTTCATTCTATTCTCCAGCTATATTTGCTCAAGTTACTAGGTTGTGGTTCTCTATTTAGATCTATATTAATTTTATATTTATATTTACCAGGTATTTTCTGTTCTTGAGTTCTTTATTTTGGCTTATCTTTTTGGGGGGCAAGAGGTTGTGCAGTTGGTTTTTTAAAAAAATATGTTTTTTATTGATTTTCCACAGAGAGGAAGGGAGAGGGATAGAGAGCTAGAAACATCGATGAAAGAGAAACATCGATCAACTGCCTCCTGCACACTCCCCACCGGGTATGTGCCCACAACCACAGTATATGACCAGAATCAAACCTGGGACTCTTGAGTCCGCAGGCTGATGCTCTATCCACTGAGCCAAACCGGTTAGGGCGTGAAGTTGACTTTTAAGAATGCTCAAGAGTGTTATAGTCCCTGATTTCATGGTATTTAAAAAATTCAATTTGTTTGCACCTGTCCTCAAATAAATTATGACATCACAGGGCCTTTAATTGGGAGGATAAGCACACAAAGGCTAACAGAAAACAACTATGCTGGCAGTAAATGCTGAGAGAATGGAGAGAGGTGGAGAGAGGAGGAAAGGTAGAGTTTGCAAAATTAGAGAAGACTTTCACAACACAGGAACCAAGCCAAACCTTGAGAAAGGAGCAGAGGTAAGGTCATCACAGAGAAGAGGGAAAGAACATCTACTGTAGGGAAGTGGGTAGCAGGAGAGACCCAGAGATAAAGATTCATTTGGCATGTTGGATAGACAGATAAGAAATCCATCTATAAGGGATGTGTGTGCTAGTCAGAGATGTGTGTGTGGGGGAGGGGGGAGGTGTCAGAAAACATACATATCATCTGACACAATCTTGCACCATTTCTGGACACAAGATATAAATTGGCACTTGGTCTCCTATAAACTCCTGATTAATTGATCCAATGGCTGCTACTTAAACCCTTTGCCCTCTGACCTGAGGCACTTTAACATTCCTGAACACCTTCCTTTTTGAAATGCTGCTTTCTCTTGGTCTATCAGTTACCTCCTGAATCTCTCGCCTCTGTGTCTGAGTTTGCTCTGCATCCTCCCTTTCATCCGGCCAATCCATGACTGTGGTGCTCCCCTTGGGGTCTGTCCTTGACTCTGTTCTCTTCTCATTCTACCATCTTTCCTTGGAAAGTTCACCCAACCACTTTCACCACATCATCCTGAGGTCAATGATCCCAAAATAAATATATGTAGTGCAGGCTGATTTCTCCTGAGCCCTAAATCCCTATGGATAGGACATCTCCACCTGGGTATCACAAATGCTCCTTACAGTTGGCATGTACCAAACTAAATTCATGGCGTCCCTTCCCCAGCCTGCTCTGCTTCCTATGTTCCTTATCTCAGCATGATTCATAAATGGAGAAAGAAAGAAAAGCAAAGGGATAGGCAATTGGCAAGGAAGCGTTCACCAAGTCCTGTAAAGATCTTACATGTCTTCTCCCTTCTCCATCCCAAACACTAACACACTAGGTCAGGCTCTCTTTCCTTCTCACCTATATTTCCTGTACCAGCCTCCAGTCTTGATTTGCCCTAAATCATCTTCTAATTTGTCACAAAGATTTGGTAAAACATAAAACTAATGTCCCTAGAAATTTCGGAAACCATAAAACTAAATCTTATTCTCTTAGTATAAACATTGTTATCTTCGTGGCCACCTGCCCAAATTTATTTTTCACCACCTCCCTCCTTGTAAAACTCCCTTCCACATACAAACATTTTTTTCTAAAACAAAACAAAATATTTTGATAGCCCCAAGCACACTCTGATCTCTGATTTCAGACTTTCCCCATGTTATACTCACTCTATTTAAAATTCGGTCTTATCTCCCTCCACCTGGCCATCACTCATTGGTCCTTTCTCTAGAAAGGCTTCCCATCCTCCAGCCTGCATTAGGCTGCCCACCTTTTCTCTCTCAGAGAATGGATGCACTCCACAATCCTAGACCCACAAGACTCTTGTGATTCTTTGTCTCTAGGCCTACCTGCTTCTTTGGGCTCTTAGCTCAGGGGAACCAGAATCTCTGGTCTGTGTCATTAGTCCCTGGAAACACACCTGCTGAATAGTAGGTAGGTTCTCTATCAATATCACCCACATGATTGCATTTCTGGAACACTTGATATAAAATAAAGACAACAGGATAGAGATTTGAAATTAGGACCATCTCAGGAAATCCAGGTCTATGGTTATTATAACACAACTAGTGGCCTGGTGCATGAATTCATGCACATTGAAAGAAAATTAATTAGAAGAACTATTTTAATATCACTATTCGCCCTTTCTCTATTATAGAAGTGTCAACCAAATTCACAATCGACAATGACAGATCAAAACATACACGTGCAATTGGCACCAGAAAGAGCTTTATATATACAAACTTGCTTAATAGACATGCTTTCTGATGTAGCTAAACTTTTTCCAGCCCAGTGAAGCACCCAACTTCTCTTACAGGTAGTTGTCAACAACAGAGCAGTAAATATCAACACGAAGCAGATTATTATTGTAGATCATTCAGGGAGAACAAAGGGTAAAATATTTAACTGCAGCAGTGTTTCACTATATTCTGCGCAGTGAGAAAACCTGAAGTCATTTTCAAGGTCCACCATTTCTTACTTCTTTTCAGTTGGGTCAAGTTTCTAAGCTCCATTTTCCAGCTAATGAAAGTGGGAGGATTCTACCGAGTCTCCTATCTACCTACTCCAGGACTTCTGTGAGGATCAAATGAGATGAGGCATGGGAAAACACTTCACAGACATTTGGTTAAAGTGTGAAATGTTTGCACTGGATATAAAGCAAGTCATGTTCCTGGGCTGAAGAAACTCCAAGGAGGCTAGTCGCTAGGGAGAGGAAGCCAGGAGTTGCTACATGATATCATTACCCGGCACCCACAAGTACCGTTTCTGGGCTGGGCTGGGCTGTGGGCTGCATTTTGTGCCATGGGGTCTTGGCAGCATTTGCTGTGATTTGGTGGGGTGTCGCTCCAGGGTGGTGGTGGGGCCTATGTCCCACTTGGGGAAAGCTGAGTGCTGCTTTGTGGGTGCCAGGTCCGCAGTGCCGTTTCTCTGTAAATGCCAGTGTGCATCACAGCAGCTCCTGTGTTGAGCGTCTGCCCCCTCATGGTCAGTGCGCATCATGGCAACAGGTCGGATGGTCGGACACTTTAGCATATTAGCCTTATATATTTATAGATAGTTAAATAACTGCTGGGTACCAAGTAATTTATTTGGACTTCAGAACTCAATGCTGTCCTTCCCCTCAGAGAGCTCACCAACTTAAAAAATATTTTTAAATAATGCAGAGTGAAATGATCTGAGCACTTGTTGCTAACCCCTCCTGCATAACTCATTGAAGGCAGGGGGCAGGAGGGGCTCATTTAGGAAACTATTACTTCCTTTCTCACTAAGCACTGAGCCTTGCACTTGGGGCTGTGTCCTAACCATGGAAAAAGTACCAAAACTCAGCCACAGGGCCAAGGATAATTAAGGCACCATCCAGGCCCTCTCACAACTGACCAGGAGACTCTGTCTGACCAGGAGTCCACTCAATCACACCCTTAAGAGGGTTTGTCTTTTCAACAAGTTCTTAGCACTCATGGCTGTCCTCAGTCTCCGCTTCTTATGATTTTAGGTTGGTCCCTTGGCCCCAAACCCGCGCCGGTGTTTCCCCATGCTTTACAGCCACACAAAGTTGGGAGGACAAAGCACAGGCTCCTCTGTAACCTCTGAGGCAGGCCATCCAGGTGCATGCCTGGATCAGGAAAAGATCCTGAAAAGCTCTAGCCTTTTACCAGGGTTTTCTTTCTATGCTCCCAACACCCAAGGGACTCCAAAATACACCCATGTGTCACCTCTTTATGCTTTAAACCCTCAGTTGTCTATTTCTATGGTTTCTGAGCATCTCTCCCATACTTGCAGATGGAACAAAGCATTTCAGCAATGTATGAGATGACTCTCCAGATGCGCCTGGATGGCCTGTCTCAGAGGTGACAGAAGGAACCTGTGCTCTGTCCTCCCAACTTTGTGTGGCTGTAAAGCATGGGGAAACACTGCACTGCAGGGACCATCTGGTCTGCAGGCCATATAAGGTCTGCAAAATCATTTGGTCTGGCCCTGCCAAGGCATTAGGGGTGAATTAATTACATGTTTGACCAAATATAGCAGGCTAATTTTTAAGTTGATAATTGTGAATGGCCCTCAAAGGATGTTATAAATATACAAATGGCCCTTGGCAGAAAAAAGTTTCCCCACCCCTGCTCTAGTGGTTAGGAGGATCCCAGCAGACTTTTTTCCTCCCCATTCTTCTTCATCTTCCCGATACACCAGGAGTCTCCAACTCTGAGCCTCATTCTCTGCAGGTGTAAATTTGAAATAATGATCCTCATGTGTCTGTGAATCAAATGACTAATTGCAAAGTGCATTTGAAAACTGCAAATTTTAAATATTACATATAAGATAGACTTTTTAGACAAAGCCCTTTTAAAAGACAGCTGGGAAGTTGCCTTGTTACCATTAGGAACTTTAACTCATCCTTGGTTAAATAATGCACTAAATAAAAACATTTGTACTTATCAGAGCACCTCTCAGAAAAAAATAGTACTATATGTAGTTTCATGGCCTATTTAGAAGAGGAAAAGTAAGCTAGAGTGACCACGAATGGTCACTATCCTATTCTAAGAAAGGTGAGGCTGTTTTCTACAGAATTTCTCTTTGCTGAGTGAGGTATGTGAAGGTATCGGCTCTGGGAAATCAGGGACCCATTGGGTGCTGCTCATGTAGTCAGGACCTCCTTCCCACCTTCCTGAGACTATATTAGTTTTCTTTCCTAATACAGGACATATCTGTATGTGTATATGTATATGTATATTTATATCTATACTAGTATCTATATCTATATCTATATCTATATCTATACCTATATCTATATCTATCGCCACTGTATATGCTTTAAGGACCACTAAATAATTAGCTTTCTCAGATTGTCCTCATGTGTCCAATAGCCTCACTTCCAGGTATACTTATCAATGGAAAATGGAGATTGTATAAAAAGAGTAAATGGCAGCAGCCTTATTATTACCCAATGAGATGGGCAAAATATCCTTCCAGATATCCCATGAAATATGTCTTTAAATTGATATTAAGGGCCAATAATAAACCCAGTATGTTGTTTTCTGTGTTATAGTAAGGTACAATGGCATACACATTGTCTTATTGAATTTATGAGGTGTTGTACTGTTTTAAAAGGCTGGGATGGGAGGGGTTGGGTTAGCATGTTATATACTTGATATTGACACAATTTCTTTTTGTCATGCTAATTTCCACCAACCAGAGGTTTACTGTTTTCTATCCAGGCCCTTCAAGAGAGAAGTTTATAGGTTATATGGGATTGAATGAATTCCTGTTCCCCCTCATCCACAATGTTAGCCTGCTGCTTCTATAGCTCTTCACAATATCTGTAAAAGCATGAATAATTGTTTGTTTGAATTCAATAATTTTTTTACACATGTTAATGGGATTTTTCCAACAGTCTGAGCTTCATCATGAGATTTGATTCTCTTTCTCCCCAACCCTAGGCCCCATTGTAAGCAGCTCATGAAATGCTTGCCACACCCCTATATTTTCTTAGGCCTCCAATTATAGCTTGAGCATGCTATGTTCATGCTTCTGGACTCTCCAACAGGTGGATAATTGTGTTGAGCTGTGTGATGTCAAGACTTTCCCAACATATTTATGCAATTATTCCCCCAAAACTTTATATTTGGCAAAGTTTACACCCCAAAATGATCCAAAGAATTGCATCATCTCTAGGAGCAATAACACTCAGTACATTGCAGTTAAGTTTTCCATTCTGAACATCCATATCAAATGTGCAGAACATATATGTAAACATTCTCTCTTTCTATCCACAAAACCAAATGTAAAGTTTTATATAATTTGAGAAGGATGTGGGGTCAATTGTAAACCTAGTGTGTTGTTTAGTGGGTCCAATGGTTATGCTATATGTGTTAGACCCACTAGATTCAATTTAGCAAGTCCCGTTAAGCATTCTTTTTAACATTCTCCTGCCTCTTGGAACACTGAGTTTCTGAGTTGTGTGAGGTCTCACACATATACTCTGCCTTAATTTTAAATCCCAACCCAATTTATGACTCAACACCTCAAGTGGAAGAATTAATAATGACATCTGCTGCAACACTGAATAAGTTTTCCTCATGACTCAGCCCTTAAATTGTCTCTGGCATTAAGAATCACTCAAATGTGGTTGCACTAACTTATTTGATGTAAATACAATATATTTTATTTGAAACTAACAGAAATCATAATCTGAAAGATGGAGCACTTTCCCACCTTCATAAAGAGTTGGTCTATAGAATTCGCCACCCCAGTTTCAGTAAACAGCTTCCATGAGGACCATGGTATCTAAAATCAATTGGAATAATCTCATTGAGCTGAATGCCCCAGCTCCCCAACTCAGCTTAGTAAGAGTTATTTCGCCCTGGCACGTATGGCTCAGTGGTAGAGAGTTGGCCCCCACACTGCAGAGTCTAGGGTTTGATTCTTGGTTAAGGGCACATACCTGGGTTGCAGGTTCTTGCAAGTTTGTTTCCCGGTTCTTGGTTGGGGAATGCAGGAGGCAACCGATCCATGTGTCTCTCTTCCATCGATATTTCTCTCTCCCTTGGACCTTCTGCTCTCTCTAAAAATCAATAGAAAAAAATATCCTTGGGTAAGGATTAACAACAACTACAAAAAGTCATTCCTATTTAATTCTTTCACTATGTATTTAGTAAGTGTTTATTGAGTTAATATAGTCTACTGGGGAGAAAAATAACAATGCACATCTAGATATCTGAGTTCTGGTCTTAAATAATAATAGCAAATTCTGTGAACTTATCAACCAGTTAACTTCTCTGGATCCATTTTGTCATTTATAAAAAGACAGGTTGTATCTAACAGGGTAGATGTGAATTTCAAATAAGACCAATCATCCATTTGACTGGTCACTATGACACGCACTGACCACCAAGGGGCAGATGCTCAACACAGGAGCTGCCCCCTGGTGGTCCATGTGATCCCATAGTGGGAGCGCAGCTCAGCTGACTCATGGGCACCAGCTGCTGGGCTCATGGTTGGCGAGCACAGCTGCTGTGGCATAAGCCTCTCCTGCCTCCTCGGCAGCACTACAGAGCAGCGGCAGGCATAGTGGGGCCAAGATGAGTGGGAGCAGCGCAGCACCCGCCACACCTGGCCCAGGCTCAGGCTCCTCCCTGGCTGCCTGCAGCTTTGGGCACTAATATATCCCCCCGAGGGGTCCTGGATTGTGAGAGGGCTCTGACCAGGCTGAGGGATCCCAACGGTGCACAAATCCATGCACCGGGCCTCTAGTATTTTTATGCAATTGTACATGGGAGCCAGGCCACCACTCTGACCCCACCTGAGCAGCCCTATATTGCCTCCGTGTGTGTGTGTGTGTGTGTGTGTGTGTGTGTGTAAGGGAGGTTCACATAGAAAGGGCCTGAGCAGGAACAGGTTGGGGAGGGGTCAGAAGCCTGGTGGACCAGTCATGTTCACACCCCAGGTCAAGGCTGGCTGGGTGGACGTGGAGTGTGGTGGCGCCCTCTGCCCGACGTCTATCCCGAGTGCTGGAGGTAACTCTCATTTCCCCTGGGTGGAAGTCTCTGCAGACACAGGGCTGGGCCTGATCCGGGAGCAGAAGGTCCAGTGGGCAGAAGCAGCAGCGACTAGGGCAGGGCAGGGCTCAAGGCCTCTGGATTGGCTGCCGGTCACTGTCATTGCAGAGCTCAACCCAGGTCATGGAGGAGCAGCAGCTGGTCGACGAAGACCCCAGCCCCGCCTTTACTATTGAGGGGCAGGTGGGCCCTACTACTGAGGGCCAGAGCAGGCCCAAAGTGCATATGTCCAACTGGGGGTCTGGGGAACCAGGGCCCTTTAGTGGCTGGATATGGACTCCTGCCCAGAAGCCCATCAGGTTCCGCAGACCTCCATCCTGGAAGCTGCTCAATCAGCAAAGGCAGATCGCACTTTGCAACTCCTTCCTGGAGTCGCCCAGGTTCCGCAAGAGGTTCCCAATGTGTGATGCCTTCCTGGAGCACCAGACCCATGTGAATCACACCAGGCCAGAGGACCCGCAGCCCCAGGAGACAGAACCCAAGGGTGAGAAGGTGGCAGAGTGGGGTGGGATGAGGGGTGGAGGTGCATGGGAGCTTATGGAAGGGTCAGTACAAAACACATCTCCAGATGCTGGCCAGGTGCTCCAGACCTCCCACCTGCTGGACAGCCAGCAGGAAGGATGTCCATTGGTGGGACCTGCTCTGGGGCTTCACTAAAGGCTCTGGCTTCTGTTATGTCCTTGGGGGGACATGGAAATGCAGGCATGTGGGTGATCTTTTCTCCTCTCACAACCCCAGCACTGGCCCAGGAGGCAGTGGAGGCTCCTGTGGTAACATCATATGTGCATCCAGAGGAGTCTGATCCAGAGGTCCTGCCACCTCCATCAGCCTCTCCTGTGGCAGCTGTGGAGCCGGGGCCGGCCTGGGAGGCACCTGCAGACATGACTGAGGCCCCACCACCCCTGAATGAGGAGCCCTCCCTGGAACCTGCCCTGGGTCCTGCCTCAGAGGAGGAGCTGCCTCCTGAAACCCCAGCAGGGCCAGCTCCAGAGCTGCTACCTTCGCCATCTCCCCTCAGATAAACTGGTGCTACCTCCCCCTGCCCCCCGCCCTTCATTGACCTTTTCCACCTCTTCTCTTTTTCTGTTTTACTTTTCTTCATGGAGTGATTCCATTGTTTATTTTGTAATTTTTATTATTCAGGGTATTTTGGGGTCTTTTTTTTTGTCTGTTCTTCTTTCTTCTTTTATGCTTTGTTTCTCCCTGGGGTGATTCAATTTAATAAATAAATAAATATGTAAAATTATTGTTTTTATTTAAATGGTGTCATTCCTGAGCACGAAGGACATTCACGATGCTGGGCAAGCATCACCACCATCTAGTTGCAGGATGTTCCATCCCCCAAAAGGAAACCCTGCACCAACAGTACTCACTCCTCACTCCTCCTGCCCCTGGAGACCCCTAGTCTGCTTTCTGTCTCTGCTCTGTTACCTGTTCTGGAAGTTCCTTATAAATGGAATCTTAAAATAGGTACCTTTTTGTGTCTGCTCACATATTTTTGTTTGTGTTTTTATGAAAAGGCATTTTTGTCATTTGAAAGGAAAATCACAGATGGATTAGAGATCCTATGTAAAAAAGAAAGAAACCCTGTTAGTAAGTGTGTGCATAATCTTGGGGTATAGACCCCTGTGCTAAGTGTGACTCCAGGGCCAAAAGCCAGTCAGGCAATGAGTAGCTCTTCCTGTGTCCAAAACAGAAATGAGGAAAGTGCAGAATAGAAGTGCCCAGAAATAAACCCATGCTTTTATGATCAATATACATTTAACAAAAGAACCAAGAACATACAATGGGGTAAAGACAATCTATTTAACAAACGGTGCTGGTAAAATTGGACAGACAGGTAAAAGAAACCAAACCTCCTTCTTACACCATACACAGAATAAACTCAAAATTGATTAAAGACTTAAATGTGAGACTTGAAACATAAAAATCCTAGAAGAAAACATAGGCAGTATATCTTAGACATTTCCCATAGCAATATTTTTCCTGCTATATCTCCTCAGGCAAGGGAAACAAAGAAACAATCATAATAAACAAATGAGACTAGATTAAACTAAAAAAGTTTTTGCATGCAGAGAAAACCATCAATGAAATGAAAATACAACCCACTGAATGGGAGAACATATTTGCCAATGTTATATCTGATAAGGGGTTAATATCCCAAATTTATAAATAACTCATACAACTCAACACCAAATAAACAAATAATCCAATGGGCAGAGAATCTGAATAGACATATCTCCAAAGACATACAGATGGCCCCTAGACATATAAGAAGGCACTCAACATCATTAATTATCAGAAAAATGCAAATTAAATCCTCAATATCACCTCACAACTGTCAGAATGGCTATCATCAATAAACCAACAAATGCTGGAGAGGATGTGGAGCAAAGGAAACACTAATTTCCTTTGGTGGGAATCCAGATTGGTGCAGCCACTGTAGAAAGCAGTATGGAATTTCCTCCAAAATTAAAAATGAAACTGCCTTATGACCCAGTAATTCCACTTTTGGGAATATATCCAATGAAACCCAAAACAATGATTCAAAAGAATATATGCACTCCTATGTTCACCGTAGTGTTATTTACAACTAGAGGCCCAGTGCACGAAATTCGTGCACGGGGGTGTGTGTCCCTCAGCCTGGCCTGTGCCCTCTTGCAATTCGGGACCCCTCCGGTAGGGTCCCTAGGCATGGCCGGCGATCAGGGCCTATCGGGGTTTTCCTTCCTCTGGCTGCTGGCAGCTGGCCCCGCCCCTGCCACTGCCACTGCTTGCCATCTGTGCTGCGCTGTACCCCGCTCCCCTGCCACTGGTTGCCTCTCTCTGCGGGCAACAGGAGTGGGGTGCGATCGCTTGGCTGGCCTGGACCTCCCCTGCATATCCGCCATAGTGTCGCTGGCCAGTGGCCTAGGCCTCCCTCTGTGGGGCAATCAATCGCGGGGCCCCCAGATCAATCACCCAGCAGAGGGAGGCCCCCTCCCCCATCGACCACCCCGCCGGCTGGTGGCCTGGGCCCCCCTCTGCGGGGTGATCATGGGGCAATGGCGGGGCCCCCCCAACCAATTGTATCGTACCCGCCTTGGCTGGCCTGGCGCCAGTGCATGTCATAGTGTGGTTGTCTGTACTGTCGTTCTGCTGTTCTGTCATTCGATCGATTTGCATATTACACCTTTATTGTTATAGATAGCCAAGATTTGGAAGCAGCCCAAGTGTCCATCAGTTGATGAGTGGATAAAAAAGCCATGGTACATTTACACAGTGGAATAGTACTCAGCAGTAAAAAAGAAGGAAATCTCACATTTTGTGACAGCACGGAAAGACCTGGGGAGTATTCTGCTAAGTGAAATCAGCCAGAGAAAGACAAAAACCATATGATCTCATTTATATGTGGAATCTAATGAACAAATAAACAAAATAGAAACAGACTCATAGCTAGGGAACAGACTGACAGCTGTCAGAGGGGAGAAGAATTGAGGGTTGGGCAAAAAAGGTGAAGGGATTAAGCAAAAAACAAAAACAAAAAACACCCCACAACACCTCATATTAAAAAGCAGAAAGAGTTTCCCTGCATTTGAGTACACAAGACTTCTCAGGATGCCCATCATCTTCTGAAATACAACCCCCCTCTCATCCCTCTCTATCTTGCCAGTGTGTGTACCAGACAGTGCTGTCACCTGGGAGGGACTGCCTGGTTCATGTATTCATGTGTAATCCCATTTCTGTGGCCATGGTGCACAGGTAAATTTCTTCTTGAGCTCCAAGGATACACACGTTGGGACGAGAGAACTAAAAAGAAATATTTAGAAAATGGGTTCCTATTGCACCTTCTTGATGAGATGTCCTCTCTGCTTGTCAGTTGCATATTAAAACTAAAAACAGAAAACAGCCAATGGTATAAGCCTAGAAAGTAAGCTAGCCCCTACCCATCGTCAAATTACAATTAAAAATATTTTAAAAATACAAAGGAACCTAAAAAATTTTGGTTTCTCTTTGTGGCAGAGACCTCTAGCTGTCCATCGAAAATCCTTTCTTTTCTTTGAGCACACAGCTAGACTATATTTTCCAATATCCTTCTGTTAGGTATGGTCATGGGTCTAAGAGTTCTCTAAGAGAATGTAAGCGGAGGTGACTTCAGGCCTGACCAAAAAATCTCTTGCTTGATTCTCTATCCTCTTCCCCTTCCAGCTAGCTGGAATATTGATCTCCAGGTGGATGACCAACCACCCTGATATCAGAACTTTTCCAGCTTTATCACTAAAATTCTTACTTCTCAGGAAACCCTTCATTCAGTTCCTGGCAAACCAAGATGGTCACCCCACCTCAGGGTGACCTTGGAAACTATATTTTGAAATGGACAAAGCCATCATCAATCTGGGCCCCCAAATGACCACATGGAGGACAGCTACCCTGCTAACCTACATAACAGGACTTTTACTTGAACAAAGAGGAAACCAACTTTCATTTTATTGCTGCATCATGTGTTTTGATCTTTTTGTTTACCAGAAGGTGGCCTATCCGGATAATTTTGAAAAGGAGAAAGTAGAGCTATATCTAAGTAAAATCATAGGAAATAAATTATAGAAAAACATAAATAAACACAAATAATGAAAGGAAAGAAGGAAACAAGAGAGACAGAAATGGAAGAGGGAGACGGGGGGAAGGACAAAAGAAAGAAGAAAAGAAGGAAGGAGGGTAGGAAGAAGGAAGGATAATTTTGAAAAGTTGATTTAGAGTTATTCAAATAATCCTTTTCATTAGAAAAATCATGTAATAAGAACTGACATCAGACCCCCAGTGCTGAGTCGAGCCTGCTCCCCTAGCTGTTTACACACACTTAAGAGAATGCCATGGCCAAAAGCAGAGCTACATATCTCTTCACAAGGTGCTAATAATCAGTCAAGTTTAGTGGAGAAAGTACCATATGTATTCTTCTTGTTGCAAACTGATAGCCTACAAGAATGTGTCATTTACCTGCACAATATTTTTGAAACATGTAACCTTGAAAACCTTTAATCTAGGTTAGGCATTTTACTTTTAAGCCACAGCAACGCCCCCCCCCCAACTCTCCCCCCACACACACACACACACATTTCCTATTATATTTCCAAAACCAGTATATAACTTTTCCAAACATGCATCTTAAAGCAAGAGTTGCCACACCTTTTATTTGGCTACAGAAACCTTTTTTCAATGAAATCTTTCTCGATGTATATCCTTATTATATAAGCAGATGAAGGATTGCTGCTATTTGAAGTGGGAGTGCAACCTCAAGAGTCAGGTGCTCTTCTCATCCCCTTGGTCCCTGAGGTCCATTATCAGAATCCTCAGGCTCATCAGAATACAGTGTGAAAATCCTTGGTCTGTATTACATCATTCTCCATCCAAAAAAGTTACACAACTTTTTGGTACTTGTGCAAAAGATCCAAACATCATATCTTGGTATTCTAAAGGTCTCCAAGATTTAGTCTAAAGACACTGTAGCTTTATTAAATAACCTACTCTCTAGCCAAATGGGATTATTTCTTATTCTCTACACATGCCCAGCTTCATACCCCCAACTTCATACCTTTTCTCCAGAATGCTCTTGGATAGATATTCTGGGCACTCTCACCTACTGATATCCTGCCAAACCTAATTGCCATCTCCTCCCAGAAGGCTCACTTATCTTTCTAGCTGTGACTACTCTTTGTTTTTCCTCTGTCACTCTATAGAAGCTTTCATGGGACTTGCACAGTTTACTGAGTATCATGGTTACTTATGAAAGTCATACCATCTTATCTCCTTGGCAAGATAGAAAGCACTTTGAAGAACAGTGGTAGAGATGAACAGCTATCCATTGAAAGCTAGTCTTCACTTCCCTGAAAAAAATCAGAAGCTCCATGTGTGTAAAGACTACATTTCCCAGCCTCCTTTGTAGTTATGTGAATCTATATATTACTATGTTTTTTTCTAATGGACATGGAGTTGAGGTGATGTCTGAAACTTCTAGATTGGATGAAATAACCTAAAAATGTACTTATCTATATTGTTTCTCCCTATGCCATGAGCTGGATTCTGGATGTCCTTACATCCAAGCTTAAACCATTTGACAGGAGAAAATATTGTAAACAATGACAGAGCAAAAAGATGGAAAGAACCTGGGTTTCTGAATGAATTTGTGAGCACAGCTTCCTTGTCCACGTGGACCATTTGTCTCAGATTTGTTTGTGGGAAAGAAATAAGCATCTATGTTCTTTTTGCCATAGCATTGTGGGGGCTTTCCGGTTATAGCAGCTTAGTTTTGCCAATAGCACAGTCAAATTCTGCCCTTGTTTCTATAAATTACACCCCCCATCTACCATAATGCCTACACAATAATGTTCTCCAATGTGTCTTTTTAATTAAACTATCACTGTACCAATTTTACATTAAAACTAATTATATTAAATATAATGCATTATATGGAAAGTGCTGTTTCTTATCATTTTAACTGATATTATTCATCAATTAAAAAGTCTTACATTTATTGATTGATGGTTTTATTCTGATGTATATTCCTCAGTTCCTGAGAATGAACAAGTGATCTGATACATGAGTTAACATCACACAAAGGGACTTAGATAGAGGTACTATCAGATATAATGCTTTCAGGTTTCTCTCCATGTCCATAGTTATCTCTATGCCCTGTGCAAGGTCCCTCAGTCAGACTGACTTTCAGGCTCAAATTATGGTTTCACTTCCCTATAAACCAGAGAACGTTAGCCTAAATGAAATAGGGTTCCAGAATTTACTGCTCAGCCTAATTGGCCGCTGGAGCCAACAATACCCTTTTTAAATATGGACTGTGATGATAATAAAGGATATCAGAAAAAATAATCAGAATTAGAAGGACACAAAAACCATTATCAAGAAGCAGCTGAAGTGAGAAAAATATCACTCATAAGAAAAGGAATAAAAAAAATCTACCCAAAGGAACGCACTGATGGCTGCCTTCAGTCTTTTCTCCCCTTGGCTTCTACTGCACTCTCCTGACTTCCCTTCGGTCTCACTGGCCACTCCTTCTCACTGTTTCCTTCTCTTTATCCAGTTTTCCTGCCACTGGAGTGTATCAGGACCCCATCACTGATCCCTCCACTTCTCTAAATATAGACTATCACTTTAGTGCGTATGTGTAAATCATGCCTGTTGACTTTAAACCATCTATCTACTGAAACCATCCCCCCTCCCCCAATTATAGCTCAGTCCTTTCTTCTAAGCCGTCTTCTGAAGACTTATATACTCAACTGTCTACTCAAACTCTCTACTTGGAAGTCTAATAGTCATCTTGAACTTAACATGTCCGGTAAATCTGTGATCTACCCCCAACCCACAACCCTCCTGTATGTGCAGTCCTCCCCAACTCAGTTGATGGTAATTTCATCCTTCAGTCGTTACCACTATGACTTCATTTCCTACTTTCCCTCAATTGTGCACATCCACTGGTCTTTTTGCTGTTCTTTGAACTTGCCAACAAGCTCCCACATTTTTTAGGGCCTCACCCTAGCTGTTATCTGACTGAAAATATCCCCCAGATACTACAGAGCCAATCCCTTACTCCTGGTAAAGGAGTTCTGACAGTCCCAGGAGAGGCAGGAAAGTGTGCTGTTCCGCCTGCACTCTGTATCACCAGAAAAGGCATCACCACGGCAAGAGGCCACCCAGGGGACTGCCTTAGTTCCATTCAGCATTGCTTCTATTTAAGACAAAGGATACAGACTGGGAAGAATAATACTAAAAATATTTTTAAATTAAAAATCCTATTACAAATGGATTTTGCATTATTTCCCACATTATAAAATCTAAACATGTGAACATGTATGTGTTTGCACGTGCATGTATGTGACTGTTTGTATGTGTATACACATACATGTAAGTATGGAGGAAGCAGTGGAGAAAAAGCTGGAAAGATATATCACAAGATGCAAAAAGCAATCATCATTAGGTATTGAAAATGTGAGTTATTTTTGTCTAGTTTTACATATTTCACAATTTTTACATGTATTACTTTTCTAATCAGAAAACCACATATAACAAATAGATTAAAAGGAGAGGGCAGTTTGCAATGATACATGAGGAGACAGAAAGGAAATGGCTGCAATGAATAAGTTGAGGTTTCCTGTGCTGCACATCAGATCCTAGCGTATTAAGGGATCATGCAGATGTGGTCACGGAACCAGTGTCAGCAATCTTAGAGGAATAGTGGAAAGCAGATGTGGTTCCAGAAGATTGCAAATTTACAACGTTGTTCATATTTTCAAAACAGGGGGACTGGTGAATTTAAGAGACTCAATCCCGAGGCATATGACATCAACCCCTGCATAAATTCAAGAATAGATTATTAAACAGATGGCTTCTGAGAATTATGCAAAGGAAGTAGTATGCTCCCTAGAAACACATTATACCAAACTAACCTCGTTCCTTTTTTGAGTTGTTTAAGAGGTTTTAGGAGAGAGGGGCTGTTGTTTTGACAAGGCACCTGATAGTCTTTACTGACATCTGCTAACATTGGATCTTTCTTCACTGGTGGAATCAAGCACACTAGCAAAGACAAGAGCAGGCACAGCTCCGGATAGAAGAGGCATTGGGGAAATTGACCACATGTCTGAGTTGGAGGAAAAGGGAGAAGCAGGTCATAGTATAGTTCCCTCTGCAAGGACACTCCTCCAGAAAGCTCACAAGGCTGGCTCCTCATCACTCAAGGGTCACCTCTTCAGGGCTGGCTCCCCTGACCCCCCAAATTGAAGTAGCGTCTCTCCTATCCTTCATAGGTCATTCTATCCATTTGTTTTTCTTTCAGAACACTTTTCCCTCTCTGAAATTATCTTGTTTCTCTATTCACTTGTTGGTTGTCTCTTTTCACTAGAACATAAGTCCTGCAAGGAAGGTATATATTTTGTTCAAAGCTGAATGCAAGGCCTAGTTGATAATACAATTCAACAAATATTTGTTCCCTGGAAACATCTACGAAACTGCTTTATTTCTAGGAGCTGGTGTCTCCCTTCCCTGTTTGTGAGCACCAAGGCCTCCCAGTGGCCTCCCTGCTTCCAGCACCACTGCATTCAATCCCTTCTCTTCACCAACCGTTTGCTTTGATGACAAGCAAGATAGTTGGCAAAATTCCTAAACTACCTAAATCCGCTCCCACCAATAGCAACAACCACCAGGTCACAAGGTGGGTGAGCAGTGGGGACACTCTAGCAAATGTCATGCTGTCATCATGAACAAGGTCTTCGACCTCAAACTGTGGGAGGAAACACCTCACTTTGACCAACAGAGCTGGTTACGTGTGATTATGTGATTAGTGTAGCCCCATGGAGGACAGGCTCTCACCATGTCAGCAGCCAAACATGACCCTTCTCCTGCATGGAGCAGAGCCAAAGAGCTGGTTGCATGGGAAACAAAGCACCTTGGTCAACACTTTCCACAGAAGGCGGCAGAGATGCCCTCTCCACAGGCCAATGTGGCCGTGAGGAGAGGAGATGGGTAGCCCCAGTAACTTAGAATCCTGCTGTTTCCTACTGAGTCAAGTCCTCCAGGGTTTAAGCTCAGCTTTCAGAACAGGCCCATTACTTTAGTTTGAACATACTTTAGGCCAGAAAGGAAGCAAACTGACACAACTGTTTGAAACTGACACAGGCCTCCTGGCTTTAAATCACAGCTTTACTGTTAACTATCCATGTTACTTTTGGCAAGATAGTTAATCTTCCTGTGCCTCAGTTTCCCCAACTATAAAATGGGAATAGGATAGTATTTATTTCACAGGCTTTCTGCAAAGATGACATGAATTGATAAAATGTAAAGTGAAGAGAACCATACTTACAGATATTAAGCACTATATAAAAAATATTTTGCCATTGTCATGAACCCACAGACACCTAACGTTTCAGTACATCATCATAAGGGTCCTTAGCATGTCTTGAACACCTACATTTTTATTAATCACTAAGCTCAACATTAAATTCTAACTTGCACATTAAAAGAAGAAGGTGGACAGGCAGGTACCACAGGAAGAGCACTAGGAAAAATTGAGATTCAAACTCCATTTCTACCACATTCTACTTGACATTTTCATCATGGCATTAATGCTATCCAAAATTCCACTTAACCATTTCTTAAATTAAAAACTAAAATAGGGTCATAGTAATTGTTCAAGACTTCTCATGGGGTTAATGTGGATCTAGTAGAAGATTCATATGATGGGTACTTTGTAAAGAAAAATTTACTATTTTGAAATTTACTATTATGAGATGTCCTCACTGCCACTAGAACCTATAAAATAAACCAATCAGCAACAAAGGAAAACACAGTTAAGTGCATAGAAGTGGACAACCTGACTGTGTGACCTTCTCTTTGGGCTTCAGTTTCCTCAACTGTAAAAATAAAATGGAAAATCAATAATGTCCCTTCTGAAGTTCCCCTCATGGGAGAATTGCAAAGCAAGATCTTTTTGGATATAGGTTTTGGTTATGGAAAAGCAACATATAAAAAAACATTAATATATCAACCAAGATGGTGGCATAGGTAAACACCTAAACTTGCTGCTGCACACAACCATATCAAAACTACACCTAAAAGAAAAAACAAATATCATTCAGAACCACAGGAAGGCTGGCTGAGTGGAAATTCTACAACTAGAAGGAAAGAGAAAAACGCATTGAGTCCGGTAAGAGGTGCAGAGGTGTGGAAGTGTGGAGGTATGAAGGCACGCGTGAAAGGGGTTGGCAACTGAGTACTCTGTTGTCTTTTTCAATCAGGAGGGAGATACAAGCTCCCGACTGCTCTGAACTCCAGTTCCAGGCGAGACAGTGGGTTCCCAGACTCATACGGGGAGAAACTGGACTGTCTGGTGTAGGAAGCGGTTATAGGGTTAAGCCTTGGACTGACCTGCTGGCAAAGTCGCAAATAAGTCCCAGCTTGGAGGGCACAGTCCTCTAAGCATAATTAAGCTTGATCTTGTAACTGCTCCCTAGGTCTTTCCTGGGTAGCTAGTGGGCTGTGGGAAGGGCAGCAAGTGCTGCCAAAACAAGTGAAACTTACAACATTGTAGACTACCTTGTTTGTCCCTGATTATAAATAAAGCCTCAGCTTTGCAGTCTGGATCTGTTCTGTGGCCTCAGCAAGGCACAGAAGATCCACCTAGACCCAGCTTTTTCTCTTTGTCTATCATTTCTCCATCCTTCGTTGCCCCTGCTCAGGCTCCCTGAACCCTTGGCTGTGCTGGCGCGGCACAGTCTGGCATCAGGCCAGAATGTGAGGGAGGCTTTCTCTCAGAGGTGCTTGCAGCGATCATTGTTCCTGCATGGTGCTGCAGGACACAGAGACCCAGGGGCCTCTTCGGGGCAGGGCTGACGGTCAGCCATTGCTGTTTGCTCTGCCCTGGTGATTCCCTGAGACCCTGCCCCACCGGATTTACAACCCCACCCAAGCTATAAGCAGAGGCTTTTGCATATGAATGGACTGGCTTTTTGCATTCTAAAATTACCTAACAAACTGCAGCTGGGTCAGAGAGCACCAGAGATTCCAAAAGAAGGCCCAAGGCTCCACAGCAGCTTGCATTGCTTCACAGCTGGGCCTCATCTGGGCACCTCCAAACCCCAAACAAAGAGGAGGAATCTGCAGATCTCTGTAGCTCCTGCTAGGTGGCCTCAGGCAGTGGCTGACTTTGACCTCTGTGAAGATCCAAGAGCCAGTGTACCCAGTGGTCAAAGTGAGACCATCCAGATTATAACTCTTCACATCCATAAGAGACACACTCAGGGGGCAGACTCAGTGAGCGCCAAAGCCCCACTGAAGCAAGTCCTGCCCCATAAGGGTGTCTCTAGCACAGAAGTTCTCCCATTGTAGACACAATTGGTCCTCACAGCCAATTGGCCTGGAGGTCAATTCCTCCCAGTGATACCAATAGCAATCAAGGCTTAACTACAACAAGTCTGTGCACACAGCCCACAAAGGGGTGCACCAAGAGTGTACACCTCAGGTAATTAGGGAGGCTGAGCCACTGGGCCCTATAGGACACCTAGCACACAAAACCAACCTATCAACACAGGGAAGCAGCCATGTTTCTTCATGCGGAGAAAAAGAAACATGTCACAAATGAAAGAAATGGAGGAAAGCAAACTACTGGATATAGAGTTCAAAACCACGGTTATAAGGTTACTCAAGAATCTTCTAGAAACCTCCGAGAAATATAGTGAGACCCTCAAGGATATGAAAAAGGACCAATCAGAAATTAAGCATACACTGACTGAAATAAAGAATAATATACAGAGATCCAACAGCAGACTAGAGGATCCCAAGAATCAAGTCAAAGATTTGAAATACAAAGAAGCAAAAAACACCCAACCAGAAAAGCAAAAAGAATCCAAAAATATGAAGATAGTGCAAGGAGCCTCAGGGACAACTTCAAGCATACCAACATCCGAATTATAGGGGTGCCAGAAGAAGAGAGAGAGCAAGATATTGAAAACCTATTTGAAGAAATAATGACAGAAAACTTACCCTACCTGGTGAAAGAAATAGACTTACAAGTCCAGGAAGTGCACAGAACCCCAAACAAAAGGAATCCAAAGAGGACCACACCAAGACACATCATAATTAAAATGCTAAGGGCAAAAGACAAAGAGAGAATATTAAAAGCAGCAAGAGAAAAACAGTTAGTTACCTACAAGGAAGTACCCATACGACTGTCAGCTGATTTTTCAACAGAAATTATGCAGGCCAGAACAGAATGGCAAGAAATATTCAAAGTGATGAATAGCAAGAACCTACAACCAAGATTACTCTACCCAGCAAAGCTATCATTTAGAATTGAAGGTCAGATAAAGAGCTTCACAGATAAGAAAAAGCTAAAGGAGTTCATCACCACCAAACCAGTATTATATGAAATGCTGAAGGGCATTTTTTAAGAAGAGGACGAAGAAGAAAAAGGTAAAGATAAAAAGTATGAATAACAAAGTGACAACAAATACATATCTATCAACAAGTGAATCTAAAAAGCAAGTGAATAAAAAATCTGATGAACAGAAAAAACTGGTGAATATAATAGAATCAGGGGCATAGAAAGGGAGTGGACTGACAATTCTCAGGGGGGAGGGAAGGGGGTGTGGGGGTGAGGGAAGAGACTGGACAAAAATTGTACACCTATGGACGAGGACCGTGGGGGGGGGGGGGATAAGGATAGGGGGTGGGGTGGGAATTGGGTGGAGGGGAGCTATGGGAGGAAAAAAAAAGAACAACTGTAATAATCTGAACAATAAAGATTTATTTTAAAAAACATTAATATTGTTAATTTAGTTCATAATCAACATGTTAGTACATGATTATAGATTTTCACTAACAAGAACACTTAAAAATGCCCTCACGAAAATATAGATATTCAGTTATTACTCAGCAGGAATGATTTAATTAAAAGCATTCACTCATAGTAAAATCGTGTTTTTTTAAAAGATACTGTGGATGGGTTTTGCAAGTTCATTTGTCAAACAAAATAATCAGGAGTGGAATTTATGTAATGCTAAACTACTTCTGATGTGCAATTTATTATTCCTCAACTATTTCTGCATGCATACAATTTTCTGGGTCCTAGGAAAAAACCACGAATAACATAGGAAAGGTTCTGGTCTCAATACACTTACATTCTCATGGCAGTACATGAAAATACAGATAAATAAGCAAGATGCATACAATGAAGAGAAATTTGATAAGTGGAAAGTGTGCTAAGAGGTAATTTCTGTACCATCTAAGAGAGGGTGGTTAGAGAAGATGTCTTTAAAAAGACTTCTAAAATCCAAAAGATAAAGATCCTCCTTGTGAGGAAACAGGGACAAGTATGTCAGACAGAAAAAAAAAAGAAAAAAAGAAAAAAAAAGAGCCTAAGATATGAAAGACCTTGGAATGTCTAAGCAGTTGAAAAAGGCCCAGATGACCAAAGAAATATGGTTGTGGGAGGAAGAAGAAGTTGGCTGGAGAGGCCAGATTGAATAGCGCAAAACTTTGTGGACCATAGAACAAAAATTAGATGTTATTCTAAGAGCAAGGAAGAATTTAGGCTGCATAGAGACATTCATAGGCTACATTCATCTACTGTTCCTATTGACCACCCCTGGGGCTTTTGGGGGATGTGGGGAGGGGGGTTGTAATTGGCTAACAAACTCCATCCACTTTCTGTATGAACATGTAATATCTTAGATTATTCCAAAATATATCATTCATCCAAGATGTGAGGTCTAATTTGGTGGCAGCTTTTGGACCTGAAAGATGTTCAACCCATCCAAGGATGGTCTTATGACTAAATAATCTAAGAGGGTCCAAATGTCTTCTATGAATGCCAGAGTAATAAAGAACAGACACAAAACCAATGAATGAAAGTTGCAGAAAGGCAGATTTCAATTAAAATAAGGAATTTCGTTCTAAACATTAAACATTACCAAGTTGGAAAAGAACAGGGGTCTACATACTACTTTTTCTTAAAGGTCGAGATAGTACACATTTTAGTCTTTGTAGGCCATAAATCTCCATTCTAACTATTGAAGTCTGCCATTGGAGCACAGAAGCAGCCCTAGATACCATTAACAAATGACTATGGCTGTGGTCCAATAAAACTTTATTTACATAACCAGAGGGTTGGATGGATTTGGCTCACAGGCCATAGTTTGCAAAGCCCTGGAATAGGCCAGAGAAGGCAAAATGGCAGCACACAAGTGTCATCTAGGCCCCAGACATGTTTTGTGGCTCAAACTGTGTTTTAAAATAAGAAACATTTAAAAGTTAGAGAATGCTACTAAAAATCCAGATTGCTAGCTTTTCTTGAGAAAGCAGAAGATTAGTAACACAGGGCCCACATTCCTAGGTGTCAACAAGTGTCAGCAATTGTCTGAAGCTGAGTGCCAGCTACCCGCTGGAGGGAGCATGGGCTCTCAGGTTGTCACAGACCCCACCCCAGGCCAACTTTGGGGTTTAATATCCGTTGCCACTTAGCATCATGCTCTCCCACTTTTCCCCTTATAGTAGGGAATTATTTTTCTGAACCTGCATCTATAGCCAATGTTGGAAAATAAGACAGATTGAAAAAGACACATTTCAAGAAAAATGAGAGAAAGCACAGGCATATGGGTTTAATATGCATACAAAGGATGCTGTGTTGAAAAAATTGTTTCTATTATTTCAATTTTGAATATAATATATTTACATATTTATATCATGTTACATCCTTATGCCACAGTTCAGTAACTATAAAAACAGTTTGACTGGATTTCTGCATTTGATTTCCCTATTCCAGGCCTGCTTTCTTCACCTATTAACTAGCCAATTCTCCTAGAGTAGACATAGAGGTAGTAACTACCCCACCCCTGGGAGATACAAAGCTAGTGAATGATTCAATTGGAAATATTTGTATTGTGGATCTTACCTTGGGTAAAGGCTATGTTAGATAATCTCTAATGCCTGAGATTCTAGAACCTTGGCAGTCTGAATCCCAACCATGGCAAGGCAGCTCAATTAGTAATGCAGTCATTCTCAACATTTAACCAAATAATTGATCCATCAAACAGAAGTCCATCCATTTCATAAATACAGACATAGGTACCAGCTTCACTAACAGAGCTCAAAGTTAAAGAGCTGTGGATAATCTATTTAATCGAGGAAGAAAGCCAAAACTAACAATTAGAGCATATGGCAGATGATGGCTGCAGAGCAAGCTGAGAGAATTCCTTATTTCCACATACAGAAATCCTTCACCTTTCTTCCTCTCTGACAATGACCAGGTAATATATGCTTTCTTCCCATTTGACTTCCAGC
The DNA here is from genome assembly GCF_951640355.1 of Cnephaeus nilssonii. NCBI lineage: Eukaryota > Metazoa > Chordata > Mammalia > Chiroptera > Vespertilionidae > Cnephaeus > Cnephaeus nilssonii. The sequence goes on along the minus strand of NC_137085.1, from coordinate 45,855,986 downwards.
CTCTGAAGTGACTTTGCATCTCATTCCCTTGCTTGGCTACAGTTATTCAGTTTTATGCTTTAGTCTTTCCTTTTAATTTGTGCTTAATTATCCCTTTCTAAAAGGGGATATTTAAAAAAAGGGAAAAGTTGGGGCCCATACATTGACCTCCACAAGAACACCCAAAATTAAAGTGAAAAATTATTGATATTGATGGTGACTAAAAAAAGTCACACCCAAACACAATGATTATAACTGTGTACAGACTTATTTTCATTGATATAATGATTGGAAATAAATATGCTAAAATGAAAATTGTTGGAAACGGAAAAATTTGGGGAGCTTGACATTGTTCTTAAATTCCCTGTAATTTTATATTATTTTTTATAATAATAAGCAAATAAAGATATAAGACATAGCATAAAATACATCATAAAGAAAATCATTTGAAAATGAATGAGTGAAATCTATCATGAATTTTGAATAACTGTGAGACTTTCTGACCATTTAAAAAACAAACTAAATACTAGTAAGCCTCTTTTTTGTCAGAAATATGGAGACAGTAGATGAAACTGCTAAAGCAGTTAAGAACATCTGATATGGAAGTCTTGGGCAAGGCCTTGTCACACAATTCAGGAAGATTTTGTGCTCTAGTATATGCTGAAGAAATTTCAATTCATCGTTTGCTTGTCTAAGGATGCCACTTAAAATAGTTAAATTGCAAGTAATTAATGTGAACATTCTCCAGATGACTTCCATAGGACTAGAAAAATCTAATCCTTTGTTCTTCCCGTCATAGCTTAAATCTTAAGATTGCCCTCTTACCATAAATGCATGGATGGCCCCATCAGACCCAAAATAAATCATTTACCTTGTACATTGTGCTTCAGATTAGTGCTCATTAAGTCTTAGTGAGTTAGAATCACGGAATTTTTATAATTTAAGTGGAAATAAAAATTATCTAGACCAACTTACTTAACAGATAAAATAGGTTAAGGAACTTATACAAGGTCATATATATGTGCTCAGCACCAAAGTCAGGGAGTTGTGTCTCTTTATACAGTTTCTGATGGAGCCCAGACATATCATAACTGCTTCATGATGACAATGATAACCACAAACCACAGCAACTGGAATGCAGCACCAGTTTCTATAGAGTGTATTTTGTAGGAAGTATTTTGTCATTTTGCTTTCTCATAAACTTTAGATAAAATAGTAATATAGTATTGACATTCTTAGCTAATGATTATTTTTCATGTGATATATTAACTCTATGGAGCATTGTCAAATCCTTTGGTATTTTCCAAACAGTGTGGACATTTCTTGTAATAAAGACAAAATCTTTGAACAGGGCCTTTGCCTATACTGAGTGAGCATTTTACCCAACACCCCAAAGAATGCAGAGTGTCTACCATGAACGACACAAATGATACATTCATTGCATTATAAAAATGGTGCCTGTGGCCACATTAGCCAGGGGGTGGGAGGTGATGTGGGAGTGGGAATCTAAATTAAGTGGTCATGCACACCTGGAAATTAATTTCTCATGCACAGCTATTCATTTGGAAATCCACTAGTTGACAGTCCTCAATGAATATCTTGAGGTGCCTATGTCATGATTTCCCAAATAAAACACTGTAGAGACCATAGAAACCTCAATTTTTACACAATGAGCTTCTTCAGCCCTCCACTCCTCACCCCCACGCCCTTCCTTGTTATTTACTGCATTTTACACATGTATTTTATTTCATGCTTTTATTAATCCAAGTCTTCCCTGCCCCCTTTTCAGCAGTAACAAAAGATGCTGTATCAAATCAATGAACTCAGAGCTGAGAAACAGAGGCCAGCCCTGCGTACCCTTTCGACCCACCAGGCACGAGCTTGCTGAGTGTAACCTGAAGTCTTAAAACACTTTCGAGACCAGCCTGAACATAGAAATGAGAACTGGTTTGTCTCCCAAGTCAACACTTAAAATGAAAAGATTGGTGCTGTTTATATTGGAGAAGAAATGGTGACAGACACTAATCCTAGACCAAGGATTATTGGGAGAAAGAAAGCAGAGTAGAAGTTCTGTTTTCATTTTTAAATTACAGTATCAAGACAGAAAACAGAGGAAAGCAGAAGGGTGGGTGCTGGGTGTCTAGGAGGGAGAGGACGGGCGTAGTTCTGAGTGCTTGTCCTCTAGGCTCAGTTGCACACATCCCACCATGGCTAACTGAACGGCCTGTGTTCAGTTGACAGATTGGGAGCTGAGTTTGTGTGGAGCAGCAGCAACTCGGGAACCAAGAGGCCAGCCTTGCTCTGAAAGGTGGCTGTCAGCATGCTTGGCCCATTACACTTTCGTACCAGCAACATTCTGAGAGGTCGTAGGGCAGACCATGAAGCCCAGACAGCATGATGCTCTTGATGCCCTCTCAGTAGATGGCGGATGAAATATTAAACCAGGTAACTGAGAGGGAGAAAGGAAAAAGAAGGATCTGGGAGTCCTCAAGTCAGTTTCAGATTTCACTCATGGGACGTGCATGCTGCTAAGATTGAAGCTTTCATGCCTCAGAATCTCTGTCCCATTGAGGCTGCAACAGGTAACAACCCAGGCCAAGAGGCCTGGAGCCACAGCTGTCCACCAATTCCTCCAAGAGCCGAGGTTTCCACTTCCATAGGACAAGACTCTCAGGGTTTTCCAGCCTTTACTGTTAAATGGCACTGGTCATTTGAGTTGAAAGCAGTCAAGCTAGTGATGACATCTTTATCCTACAGTGGGTGCAGAAGTAACAGACCTAGTTTAACCCAAAGGGACAGTGTGGATAGTACACACTGGATATTTCCGTGGGGACCTGGGTGAACAGGCCACTGTAAAGAGCCTCCTAGGTCAATATCAAGATCCCCAGGCATTTCAATATGTCTCAGTGGGTGGGTGAGTGGGGTTGCCCAAATAATAAGCAAAGTTAATAATCTGATAGTATAATAGTGAATGGGGCACAAGATAAATTTAGGCTGATTTCTAGAAAATACAGACATGCAATATTGCTGCACTTAGCTCATGGGAGTTGTGGACTGAAATCCATATTCATACATTCTCATATTTCTCTCTCTTTCTCCCTCTATCACATACACACATTAGTTTTTACTTAGTTTATATCTCATCTCAGTATTATCCTTTATTATATGGGGGCTTCAATCTTATAGTGACTTTTAACTTTTCCATTTCTATGATTTCTGTAGATGTTTTAAGAACCCTCTTATTTCCTGTTACCACGTGGGACAGGGGAATCACGTTATACACTTTATATGGGGCACACAGAGGGTATGAGATGAAATAATATAACCCAGGCGTGTTTGCAGCTAGGAGTGGAGGCTGGGACTCCCGCCTCACAGAATGCCGGCTGTGGCTGCTGTTTTCACACTGAATGTCAGGATGATTCTTTTGATTGACTTGAAGTGGCAGAGCCTCTTTATGCAAGCACAGCCTAACACCTGTCTTCTTCAATCATGTGCGATTGTCTGTAATTTTTTTAAAAAACACCTATTACTTGCCCAATCTTCAAATACTATTTTTTCTCCTATCCAATTTTAATCAGCCAATCTACAAACATTTACCAGGTTCAGAGTTGACAATCAAAGAGCTTTAAGATCAAATTCCAGCCTTGCCATGCCATCTTGGGGAATATAATCCCCCCTCTCCCTTCTTCCCCCCCCCTCCCTGCAAACATCAGGTTCTTTTTATTGAAAAGTGAGCATTATACTTCTTTGTAGATATTTTGTAAGGATTAGAAATAAAGATGATAAAGTACCAACCACAGTGCTCAACACATAGGAGGTATTTAATCAAGGGGAATTATCATTATTTTATAATATTTATAATTTTTACAATTTTATATTCATAAATTTATATATAATACATATTTGTAAAAATATAAATATATAAATAAACTATACTTAAATATATAATATATTCCATTTTATGAATTTTAAATACATAATATTTATAGCAATTATTATTTCCTAGGTGCCAGGGAAAATTTAAAGACTAAAAAAAATCCCTTTCCTTTCAGAGGAAAGAAGTCCTATATGTGAAGAAACATTGTTATATATGCTTTATATTGAACATAACAGACTTTAAGGTCTAAGAGACAAGTGACCCCTTTCTTATAGGGTGAGAAAGGAATGTTTAGTAGACTTAACTTGGCTCTCAATCAAGTAGCAAGTAAGAGTAGGCATTATTCTATGGGGTATATTTCCCAGGGTGAAGAAATCAAAGATGTGGTTGACTCGAGGTTTGAATGCCCAAAAATGTTTCTATAAGCCAGACACCAACTGATATTGTAGACATGTGGGCTGCTTCAGGAGTGAAGACACTCTTTCTCATTGACACATAAAAAAGTCTATCGGTCACCCTCCTACCGCCAGGAAGTGGAGCTTGTTCCTTTCTCCTGAGTGGGGGCTGGACTTGGTGACACATCTAACAATAGAATGTGGAAAGGTGAAAATTGCATACAGAGTTGTGAAATCTGGAAGACACCACCTCAACCAAGTGATCAAGGTCAACATGATCAGTGAGAAGTTATGTTGATATCACGTACCCTAGATATAATGCAGTGAAAAGGGCTACGAGGTATTGACCTCTGTGCTATTCTTCCAGAAAATCTACAGCCCCAGTCTCATCATGAGAAAACAACAGACAAACTCAACTGAAATAAATTCTGCAAAATACCTGGCCAATGCTCTTCAAAAGTCTCAAGGTCATGAAAGACAAGGGAAGACAGAGCAATGGTCACAGGTTAGAGAAGATTAAGAAGGTATGCTGGCTAATTGCAATGTGGTATCCTAGATTAGATCCTGGAATGGATAAAAGGACACTGGTGGAAAATTGGTGAAAGCTGAATACAGTGTCCTTTGGATAATGGCATGGTACCAATGTTAGTTTCATGTGTAAAATGTTAACTTTAGGTGACACTGAATAAGGGATATTAGAACTCTCTGCACTCTCTTTGTAACTCTTCTGTGAAACTAAATATTATTTCAAAATAAAAATTTTTTTAAATAAAGCAATCAGTAAATATTGAATAGATTAGAATAATAACATTAATTTTATGAGACTGTTTAGTTTTTATCTAGTAATGAAGAACTATCTAGTTTTTTGTAGAGTACCACAAATAAATTAGTAATTTCTACTATAATTCCTCCCTTTATATAATCATATATAAGTACTAGAGGCCCGATGCATGAAATTCGTGCAAGGGGCTCGGCCCTCACAGCCACGGTGGTGGCTTGCCTCGGCCCTAGCAACCACAGCTTCGTCCAGAAGGTTGTCCAGTCTAATTAGCATATTATCCTTTTATTATTATAGGTATGTAAGGTATACATACATAATTATATGTTATTATATAATTATGTATGTAATATACTATATAGTACATGTAATAATATATACTTTTATATATTATATATTATACATAATTCTATATTATGTGTATATACAGGCCCATATATAAGCACAGCACTCCAACTTATGATGTTACAAAAAATATTTTTAGCCTCAAATGTTAATTTCTCATAGGCCAAAAGTATAACTGTTGGTTATACTCACAAAATCTGCAGGTACAGAACATGTAAAATGGGCTAAAAACAAACGGTGAACGCTGAGTCCTTTGAAGACCTCAAGGCCAAGGTCGAGTTGCACAGGGGAAAGAATACAGACTGCAGGATCAGACAGAACAGCATTCAAGTCCCAATTCTGCCATTGACTGTATAATCTTGAGTAAGTCATTTAGCCTTCTTGAATCTCTGGTTCCTTATCTATAAATACAGGTGTTATCTATATCCCAGGGTTTTTGCAAAAATTCCACTAGACAATGCATGAAAAGCACAGTTGCTGGCAGCTACAATAAAAGCTGACATCCTGAGTTTGACAGAGTCCTACAGAGTATATTGGTGATAGAGTAATGAGACAGAGCGGGCGGGGGAGGGGGGGGCGTGTAAGGGTTTACTGATCTGGCATTGGTGCTCTCAACTAGTAGGAACATGACAAATTCCTCATAAAGGAATTCAGTAGTGTTGATGGGCTGGGAGGGGAAAAATGATTTTTAACTGTTAATACTAATAAATGGGTAAGTGTCTACCTATGCATTTATACTGCTCTGAGCTATTTACTATATAAAGTATCTTATACAAATCTGCATAGGTTACCTTATCTTGTGTTGTAGTTAACTAGGGCAATGTGATGAGCCATCCTAAAACTTAGTGACTTAAAACAAGGACAACATTCATTTTGTTCTCAAATTTGCAGTTTGGGTGGGATTCAGTGAGGATGGCTCATCTCTGATCCAGGTGGTTTTAGGGTGGGCAGCTTGAAATCTGGGGGCTGGGATTATCTCCAGCCTCAGTCATTTGCACATGTAGGGGTTGATAATGGCTGCCAGGTAAGACTTCAATGGAAATAAGCAGCCAGAATGCTGACAAGGGGCCTTCCCATTTGCCCAGCCCTTCCCCACAATGTGGCTGGATTTCTAGAACAAGCTCACCGAGAAAGAGAGCCCGGTGGAAGACACACCTCGTATGACCTAGTATCAGAAGTCATGCAGCATCACCTTCGTCATATTACATTCACCACGACAGCCACAAAGGCCCACACAATTTCAAGGGGAAGAAATATAGACTCTGCCGCCCTGGCTGGGGGGCCCAGTTGAATGGGCATCATTCCGTGCACGAAAGGGTTGCCGCTCTTTACCCACATTATCTAATAAGTTATACATGTTTTGCTTCAACCATTTTGTTGTAATAACTTACTTATAAATGAGGCAGTGAATCCCCTATGGACTACTAACTCTGCAAAACATACACAGAATCCTTTTCTATTTCTGTCTAAAAGAATACTTCAAAAGTGGTTTCACCAAAACATTTCCCCCCAAAAATATGTTTTATTATAAAAGTTAAAATCACATTGAATTTAAATACCTAAATCATAATAGTTTTAGCAGCCCCTTTCCCCCACCGGTTAGGTCCACCAGTAAGCATTGAAGCAGCCTTGAAGTTTCTCCCAGGATTTTCTAGGGTCCCCAAAGTGAACCATTTTGTCAGTTACAGTCATTGTTAGCCTCCAATTTTCCCTCTCCTATTCCTACCAAACCTGTTAATGTCAAGTGGAGCTGCTTTAAGGAACTACCCCAATATTATGTTGACGGTGCCATCCTTAGCAATGATGCTTGAAGCAGTCAACTCCTCAGGAGTCAAGCCAGAGCTGGCTTCCGAACTGAGCTGGGGAGACCGGCCTCTCAACTTGCTGTGCGCCACCTTATAACCTGTGGCCAAAACAGCCTAACCCAGACCCAGTGTTTTCCACCATCAGTCCATTTCTCTCCTTCCCTATCAAAAGAGGCTTAAGTCTAACCACTAAGCTGTACACCTGAAACCAATGTAAAATAATATTGAATGTCAGTTGTAATTAAAAAATAAAACTTAAAAAAAAAGAGGCTTAAACCCAGCCTGAGGGGTCTGAGTGGTAACAGACACCATAGGGGGCTCTTCATCCAATGTCTGCCTCCTACCCAAACAATGTTCCTGAATATGTACATATTGAAGCCATCAGGTAAGGGTGAGTGTGTGCAGGGAGGGTGATAATGATGTTTCTTTAGATCAACCTCTGACCCCACTTTGTCAGGTTAGTCACATCAGAAGCACTACGACATTATGTCTAATTTCCTGAACACTTTTATTATTATTACTATTCAGCTAAATTAATTTTAATTGATGCAAAATAAGCATCAGTAGTATGGTCCTGAAATACATCCAACCAATCCTTCGCTACTCCAGTGGGCTGGATTCCTCAGTGGCAAAGGAGACCATGAGACAGCTCAAGAGGGGCCGACGTGATGTAACTGGAAACAGGAAAAGCCGAAGAAATGCTCCAAACACACACCGAAGCACAGCTTGGAACAGTAGGGCAAGCCTAAAGGTGCCTGAGGTTGAAATAGTGGACCTCTCTGCCTGGTGGGTGACAGTTATAGTTAAGAAATGGAATCACCAGTGACACTAGGCTCTGGATATAGTAATTGCTATTTCAGATCCAGGAAATGACCTTTCCATGTGCACACCTTGGAAAGCACTGTTGCACCTTTCAGATGCACACATTATTCACCTCCCCACACAGAGCAACATGCTATTCTCCCTTAAAATATGAGCACGAATATAAAGGAGCCTTCAATTTTGTTTAAAACACACCCTGTAATCAGGGGACACTCAAGATCTTAGTGGCATTTCCAGCCAAGGCCCGGCTAACATAATCAATTAAGTATCCAGGCTTAAATATGTTTGAACGTAAAGTTTGCCCTTAGCTAGTTCTTTCAACAAGCATTTTTAAACTTGTATAAAATGAGTGCATTGGGCCAATCCTGTGTTCAGTGTGCTAAACATGTTACCTAGACTATCTCATTGAACCCATACCACAACCACCTGAGACAGGTCCTACTGCTATTAGAAACCCAGGCTTGCCGAAACCGGTTTGGCTCAGTGGATAGAGCGTCGGTCTGTGGACTGAAAGGTCCCAGGTTTGATTCCGGTCAAGGGCATGTACATTGGTTGCGGGCACATCCCCGGTGGGGGGTGTGCAGGAGGCAGCTGGTCGATGTTTCTCTCTCATCGATGTTTCTAGCTCTCTATTCCCTCTCCCTTCCTCTCTGTGGAAAATCAATAAAAACATTTAAAAAAAAAAAAAAAGCAACCCAGGCTTACTAGTAGTATACAGGTTGAGCTATGGGCACAAAGGCACAATGGCACAGTGCTAGGCACAACATAAACAGGGTTCGATCCCCAGAAGTCTGACTGCAGGACTCATGCCTGAATGACTCCCACATACTGTGCCCAGATTCTGGGGTCATTGACTCTGTTCTAGCCAGTGCTCCTGACTTGGGCAGTTAGGGTGTCAGTAGGTGTCTATGAGGTCTATTTCCAGGAACTCCATAATACATCCTTGTTGCTGAGTAATTGTTCTTCCAGCATCTCCTCTTGTGCAGTAGTCTTGACAGGGTCGGTGGTAACTGGTAGGTTCTAAAGTATTTCAAAGTGAGCAGAATAACATTTACAGAAAGAGCAGTTGAAGGTACTACCCACTCCTCTATGTAGTTATCTACTCAGTGCAGTTAATTCAGTTAGCCTCTCCTCACAGTCCACTCATATTATGGCAGAAACCTTCGTAGAATTGGATGGCATTTCCAGGATGTCCAAAGGCTGAACTCTTGCTGTTGTCTGGAGTGGCAAACCCATGGGAAGTGGGAATTGACCACAGTGCCCCAGGGTGCTAAGGACCACATGGATCCTCACTATCCATTTCTCCCTCCAACACTGCGTAGCTGGCATCACGTCAGGCCTGTGCTGAATTCTCAATCTACATATGTACCCTACATATGCTGCACAGGAAGCACCTGTGACTGATATTTATCCTAGTTTACCAATGCAAAAATGGAGATTTCAAGAAGTTAAATATTGTATCCAACTGTGTCGGACTAGCTAGTACCAAGCAGGTATAAGAACTCTAATCTAAAGTAAAAAATCAAGCGTTCTTCCCATCAACAAGGCAAGCTGTCACAGTGTCCTGATTTGAATCGGGAAGAGGTCAAGAGCATCTCTGGGTACAGAAGAGTATGTGATAAATAAGACATATGGAAACAGTAGAGCTGATTAAGAGTCCCCTCCCCTCCCCCTGCAACACACACATACAAAATGAGACAGAGAAAGAGCTGCAAAGGTGGGGAAATTCACACTTCTGCCACCTCTCACTCCCAAAAATGGCAGATGTATTCCTAGTATTTCTTGGAATCTAAACACAAACATAAATCATATGAGAAAAATCATCATTTTTGTAGTCCAAGCGTGTCTTGTCTATGGAAATAGCATTCCCTCCACTCATCTGCTCCATCATCCTTACCCCTGGCCCTCGAATTAAGTTTACAAACCTTTGACAGAGGCCTTGCTGCTGCCCAGGAAACCCGGCAAAGCAGAAAACAGTGGTTTCACACTGGGCTGGGTATGGAGTTTGAATAAGATATTGTATTTTAAAAATTGATTTTGTATCGTCCTCGGGCCAACTTCCTGGAATTAGAAGTTTCTTTCACACTTCACATTCTCCTCATACTTCTCAGATATCAGTGAAAATAAAGAAAACAGAGACCAGGCCAGAACAAAACCATAATTCAGGAGTTGGGTAATAGGTGAAAGATGCTAATCCGGGTTGAGAGGAGTTCATAAAAATGAATCCCGCCCCCCACTTGGGGCAGCAGGAGCACTGCCTCATGAATATTTATGGTGGAATATGGGAAGTACTGGGAAACAGACCCAGCAGGGGCCAATCTCCCGAACAGCTGGGGATCGTTTGGGTGTTAAAATGAAGTTTTAAGGGACACCATTTAGATAAAATCATATTTGAAAAGAATTATGCCTGTGTTCCAAATAGCATCGAGTGTAGAGCAATTTGAGTTTTATATGCTTTGCAAACATCTGCTTGCTTTTAAACTTTACTCATCTTGTGCTGTACAGTTGGATTTAGTTTCAAAAATTTCCCATGTTTTTATGATGGGTTGGGTGATTCAGTTAAAGGAGTTTATGAAAATGTTTAAGAGAAAAATATTGTCTATACATATATGTATAAATCATGAACTGACTTTTCTGAAAGCATTAATTTTGAAGAGGTGATATGTATAGTAGTGAAGCACGTAGACTCTGACGCTAGATTCCCTAAGCCCAAATTCCAGCCTCACAACTTCCTACAGGCTGTGTGGCCTTGGGAAAGTTATTTAACCTCTCTGTGCTTTAGTTTCCTGATCTATTAAAATGGGGTCATAACAGTGTTTTCTATGGTGGCTGCTATAAATATTAAATAAGTTCTTAGTTTGTAGTCAGCACTGTGTTCTTATTAACTTTCACCATTGTTATCAAAAGTATTCCCATTTAATTGGAATGCTCAGGTAAAGGATGTAAAATGAGAACCATATGCTTACTCCAAAAGCTTTGTGAAGAATTCAAATGCCTTGCACAGAGGTGCTTAAGGGGAATTACTGGTGAGCCCAAACCCATTTTTGTCATCAGCTCTGATCACGGAGTGTTCCTGAAATAAATTTGATCATTCTTCAACAACAGTAATTAGTTGTTGAACTAAATCAAATCAGCCAATAATACTTCAGGAATACTTCAGTGTTGTTACATTTTTCTTAGGTATGGAGAGTCAACTTACAGTGCGTTACTCAAAGGTTTTACTGATCTGAATTTCTTCTTACCCTATCTTACAGGAAATTTTCTTTTGGTCCCAAATCTTGATTTTGTTCATTTATTATTTAATTAACTAGGGGCCCAATGCACAAATTCGTGCACCTTGAAAGGAACTGTGGGCTGCGAGGCTGCGGTGGGCACAGGGGTGGGTCTGGCCGCCCCCCTCCCCGCCTCGGCCCCTGATCCCCTATCTGCCGGCAGCCCCGTTCCCACTGCCCCTGCTGCTCCCACACACTGATGGCGCTGGCCCCGCTCACACCTGCTGATGGCGCAGAGCGCTTGGGGTCGGTGCCAGCAGTGGGTACGAGTGGTGACTGCTGCCCCGATCACCCCTCAGGAGGGGAGGTGGAGAAGCCCTCAGGGCTGATCGGGGCTGGCAGCCATTGCTCACACCCACAAATGGTGCCAAGTGATCAGGACCGGCGCCAGGCACTGGCAGTGGGTGCAAGTGACGGCTCCAGCACCGGCAGCAGGTGCAGGTATGAGAGGCGATTGCCGGCCCCGATCGCCCATCAGGAGCAGGGGGAGGTGGAGACGCCCTGAGGGGCAATTGGGGCCGGCAGCCACCGCTTGAACCCGCTGAAGGCACTGAGTGATCGGGGCCGGTGCCAGGCACAAGCAGCGGGTGCGAGCACTCAGGGGGACCATGGTGCGCAGCAGCAAGGAATTTTCAGTAACCACCAGAGGCTTGCCCCGATGACAGTGACCGGTGGCCCGCCTTGGTCTGGCGCCCCCGCTCACCTGCTTCACCATCCCACCATGGCCGATGCCTGCCATGTTCTGAGTGTGTCCCCTGGTGGTCAGTGCATGTCATAGCAACCAGTTGTTCAGTTGTTCCACTGTTCGGTCTATTTGCATATTAGGGTTTTATATATATAGATTTATCCAAAACAAAAATAAGAAATACAACCATTGAAGGCTCCATTTAAGATTGCTTGTAGGTTTACTATTGTTGTAGTTTGTTAATTTTGGCTTTGTAAAGTTTCCAGATGTGGCTGTGAATGGTTAATTCATATGCCTCTTTCAAAAAACAATGCCTGAAAGAAGGTTCACCAGCCTTTGAAATCCATGTTGCTGCACAAATGAAGACCTGTGCCTTGCCCAGAGAGAAAATAACTGGCTCTCAACAGTCCACTTGCTTCACAGCAGCCAGAGTGAAAAATGCAAATATGATCCTGTCATTTCACTCTGAAAATCTTTTGTTAACTCCCAAATTCCCTTGGGATGAAGACTGAAATCCTTAGCAGAGAATTTATACGGTACTAGAGGCCCAATGCACAAGATTTGTGCATGGGAAGGGGGTCCCCTCAGCTCGGCCTGCACTCTCTCCAATCTGTGACCCCTCAGGACCTCTGGCTCTTAACCACTCACCTGCCTGCCCACCTGATACCCCTAACTGCTCTCCCCTGCTGGCCTGATCCCCCTAACTGCTCTCCCCTGATAGCCTGTTTGCCCTAACTGCTCTCCCCTGCTGGCCTGATCCCCCTAACTGCTCTCCCCTGCCTGCCTGATCCCCCTAACTGCTCTCCCCTGCCTGCCTGGTTGCCTCTAACCTCCTCTGCCTTGGCCCTGCCAACATGGCTTTGTCTGGAAGGACGTCCGGAAAGTCGTCCGGAAGATGTTCAGTGTAATTAACATATTATCCTTTTATTAGTATAGATGACTCTGGGCTAGCCTCCAGCCTTCCTCCCTCCCCTCCCCTATGTAGGATGACCTACTCCATGTCTCAGCCGCACTCCCCTTCAACTCGTTCCTTGAAGTAGCCACCTTCTTTGCTGGCCAGTGCAAGCTAAGAATCTATCCATGCTCAGGAAGACCAATAGTCTGGAGCCCCTTCGGACAATAAGTCTTTAAATATGTGTTCAATATGTATTGGGTGAGAGTGGGGTAAATCTAATTTACTTTTAATAAGAATTGTTTACTGAAATAGATTTAATTAACATACAACTTCACCTGGAGCTAAGCAAAATTCATATTTTGAAAAAAAATTGATTATTTAGTCTCTATTTTTGTCTCTCTTTGGCTTTCTTTTGTCAATTATTAAACAGGATAATTTCTTAGGGAGGTGCAACAGTATATTTAATGGTTGTTGTTTTTTTATATACTTATATGCATAGCCCATGGACATGGGCAATAGGGTAGTAAAGATGGGGGGAGGCTAGAAGTTGGGAAAAGGGGGGATGGGAGATATCTGTAATACTATCAACAATAAAAATATATATTTAAAAATGAAAAAATAAAGGGTTTTTACATTTAAATCACAAAGCCTATCACTTATTCTACACCATAACTGATGTGCTTTTAGATGACTGTGACTACCAGTTTCAGAGATACTTGCACCAAGCAGCTTGTGTAAACACACATTAAGAGCACTCAAGAGAAACAGACCAGTAATGGGCATGACAAAGCATCCCTATAGTTTGAGCTCCTGATGAGCTGTGCAGCTAATCTGCTCTGTAATCTGGCCCTGCCTTGACTAAGTTGACACTTTTCCACCTCAACTTCTAAATAACTTCTTCATTTTCAAGTCTAAGCCTAAAATCACCTCCTCCAAGGGAATGTCGCTGGCCCCAAAGACCAGGTCAGATTATCAAGTGACTGCATTTCATGGATTCCACATTGTTCTTCTATTTTCACATCTCTGAGATCTAGAGGTGGCTTTCTAACACTGAGGTCTTCCAACCTCAGGGGTCAGATCAGCTGGGCGTCCTACCAGTGTCATTGTTGGCACATGGGAAAACATGGGTGTTAGTCCTGGCAATATCATTGTACAACTGAAGCCGCTTGCCATTGTTCAATAAGCCATTTGAGGACCACCGAGGAAAGAACAGAAATTTAGTTGATGTCTAAAAAGCTTCTGTGGACACTTTTGTGTAAGATCAAGATAGCACCAGCATCTAAACTCTAAGAATTGATATCAGTTTCTGAGAAGAAATTTCCAGATAGTAGTAAAAAAGACTTTTAAAAAATGCTGCTCCCCAGCTCCTTTAATGGCCAGAGAATGACATTGTATAGAAAAGTATGGCCATTGGTGACTCTGTGTCAAAAAGTGATCCAAAAGAGTTTGACTCTCAATGTGAACAAGTTTTAGAAATGCCTTATTTAATTTATATTTACCTAAGAGGAATTATGATTTAAAAATCTATTTCCAAATAAGTCTAAATGAGTTTTCTCAATAAATGAGAAACACAATGTATAAATAAGAAAACACATGGCTTTGATTTCTTATAGATAAAGAAAGCATAGGGCTATAGTTTGATTGGCAGGTTTTATCTTTCTGAATAGTATAGAAAATAGTAATGTGACTTAAAAGCAAGTTTATCAAACATGGTATACATTTGTATAGTTACCTAGGCTTCTTAGCCATTGTATTTATCCCAACTGTAATTCTATATGGGTAATTATTTGTTTAATATCTATTTTCCCAACTTATTTATCAATATGGAGTGATGCCTACAATAAAGGAAGCAGTCAATAAATACATTATGGTGAGTAAATTAATACTTTAATGAATAAGTGAAAGAAGTATGCTTAAGAGTTTTGTTCCCGGCTGTACAAATGTCACTTGGGATCTTGCACATTCACTCACTGACCTGCAGTGCTAGATAGTTACAGACTGAACCTGAGCTGCAAATGTATGTTGCATGATGAAGTACAAACTTCCTAAAAACAATTAAAAAAATAAAATTGAATGCCTCTAGGTGGGGTATGGTGGTCTCCAATTCACAGTCCCACTCACTCACGCCTTTACACGTACATTATCTACCCGCCCCTTGAAGGCCTTTGAGCTTAAGATGCCTGCTTTGTGCTTTATATTAACACACAATAATCACATCCTTCATATGGCTGGAAGGATGCTTATGATTTGTGGGGGAAAACCCACCCAGGCCACAAATGTACCCATGAAAACGCTTGCTGTTTGGAAAACTATAGGCCATAAGATTCAGCAGGTGGCCCAGATGTTGCACTCATGACTGAGCACTGTATTTCTCCGTGGCCTGCAGCATGTCAGAGCTGATGCTTTCTGCTGTCCACAGGTGGCAGTGGTCCTTCACTATTGCAAAAGCCCAAAATGCCAATGTTGCCTCTAGGCCTTGGAATCATGGGCCCAGGAGATGTTATCTGTGTCTGCAGCAGTTTGTCTGACTTTATCGCTCCACCTCTTGGATGTCTACCTGTAGAGTATTTACACAGCAAAGGAACTCACCTCTGTGGGTCATGCTATGTGTTTACATAGCTGGGACATAAAAGGCAGCTTGATAACTGAAAAGGTATTTTTCTCATGTGATTTAAACCAAGTATTTTTTTCTAGTCTTTCCCATCAAAAAGAGAGAAGGAAGGAAAAGGTGATTTGCTACTAATTTTATTCCCTTACTAGTCTAATCTTTCTTTTAGCATTATCCTAGTGTGTTAGTATATTTCCAACTTGAATTGCCAGTATAATGAATTACAAAAATTAAGACACCTTTAGAAAGCATTCTACACTATCTTCTTGCATGTCTTGCATTTTTAACACAATTCTGTATATGTATTGACACAATAGAAAGCTCAGTTTCAAAGGGGTTGAAATTAAGAAATATTCTATCCCAGCCAATTTTTCCAAGTAACTTAGCGTTTCATAGATGTAAACTATAAAACCAAGGTTTCTGTATTCTTATTTTTCTTCTATATAAATCTTGGCTGAATATATTCTGCTTATAACTCAGTTACAAAAGTACTCTGGTTTTCTTAAAAATAGTCCCACAAGTGTAAATATTCCTTGATAATACAACATTTTAAATTCTTTTCTGTTAGAAACCAGGATTTACCTACAGCAATGAATAAGTCCTAGCAGATCATTTTCAATGGACTAACCCAGAGATTTTCATCCTTTTTCATCTCATGGCACACATAAACTAATGACTAAAAATCTGCAGCACACAAAAAAATATATATTTTATGCTGATATGACAAAAATTAGGTATAATTTTGCCTGGCTGGTATGGCTCAGTGGTTGAACCTCAATCTATGAATCAGGAGGTCTGGGTTCAATTCCCGGTCAGGGTATCCCCAGTAGGAGGGCATGCAGGAGGCAGCCAATCAATGATTCTCATCATTGATGTTTCTCTCTTTCTCCCTCTTCCTTCCTCTCTGAAATCAATCCTACCTAATAAAATAGTAATATGCAAATTGACCGCACCTTCGCTATGCCCAAGCCACGCCCATCCGCCAAAGCCACACCCACCAGCCAATCAGGGTGAGTATGCAAATTACCCAACAAAGATGGCGGTTAATTTGCATACACTGAGAGAGGGAGGAGTGAAGACTGAAGACAAGTTAGAAGGAAGAGGGAGGAAAAGCGGAAAGCAAGATGGCTGCCAGAGGGAAAGCCCAGGCGGGGCGGGGCGGGGTGGAGCAGGGTGGAACGGGGCGGAGCGGGGCGGGCGGCAGTGGCGAGCGGGTGCAGGCGCGGTGGCCGTAAAGGCAGCGGCAGCGGCAGTGCATGCAGCCGCAACAGCCGCTTGCAGGATTTTCCTGCAAATGGGCTATACTAGTAAAAGTATATTTAAAAATAGGTATAATTTTGACTCATTCACACCAGATGGCTATTGTTGTGTTGGCTGTTGTCATTTTTTATTTGACAATTTAAGGGAAAAGAGGTCAGTGTCCCTGACTAAACAGTCAGGTGTTGCATGTTTTAAAAATTCTTGTGGCACACTGGTTGAAAATCGCTGGACTAACTCCAGAGAAAAGTTAGTCCCACTGTATATATGACTATTAGCAATAGTATTTGTTGGTGGTGGTTTGTATAAATGAAATAAATTTTCTCAAATGAAGAAAATGTGACTATGAAAGCAACATTTCTGTGCATAGGATCAGCATTCCTTGTCAAATATGACATTAAAATTATCAAGGAAAAATACTGCCTCATAAAAATTATACAGTAATGAATAAATAAAACCTGATTTAAACAGGCCACTTGAACTGAACAATCTTTTGCAAAATTATTGTCTTATATTTAGATGGGAAAAAGCATGTTAAAAACAAAATGTCCCATTTAGGTTTTAAAACAAAGAGAAAGAATACATTGATAAATAATAAACATTAACAATCTTACTTTTCTCTACTAAAAGATACTTATCTCCCTTTCCATCTCACTCACGTAAAACAACTGGCATGTGGCTTTTCTTGATCTGGCAGGATTAGTTTCCATAGCACAGCTGTGCACATCTGGTGCCAGAGTCCCCACTAAAACACAGCTCCACAGAATCACCACACAAGCTGTGTTCTGTGATTATAAGGCCATGTTGTTAATGTCCTCCCTGGAGTTGAATCTCCATTTGACTCCCGCACCTAGCCTAACCTCTGCCTGGTGCTAAGAGAGGACCAATTTGTCGACCTCCCATAGACTCTCAAAAATTAGTTTATCTCCAGCTGTTGAAAGAAGATATTGGACATGAGGAATAACACACCAGGTAGGTGTTAGAAACCACTGCACCAGTGTTGGCAGATTTGAGCATTGGGACCTGGGGCAACAACCATGATTCCTCAGTGTATGGAGAGGCGGACGAGGCGTGGATTCCTTAAGCTTCCTGGGGATGGAGCTTTGCCCCAGCCCAACTTCATTTGCTTGGCCCTTCCAACTGAGCCAGCAAAAGCTGCTGAACCTAAAAACCACTTTCAGGGCAAAACTCAGCATGTCATTCAGAAGCACTATCCAAGAGGCTAACAAGGAGAGAAATGAGCATTTATTAAGTTCTTACTATGAGCCAGGCACTTCACATGCATTATCTCAGTGAGTGCTTAGAGCAACACTGTGATAGAAATTGTTAGTCCCATTTCCCACAGGAGACAGCTGGAATTCAGAGAGGTTAGCTGACTCCAGCACAGTCACCAGCATTATTACCTGTGCTCTTTTCACTGACCCATTTTCAATGACCCCTTTCCCTTTTGTATTGTCCCTAAAATATATATATTTTTAATATCTGTTTTCCAAAGGGCAAGCCCAGTGCCTATGAAACTTACTCCCTCCATTCTTTTTAAAAATATCGTAGGAATTGGAGAATGAAGTGGATATCAATTGTGGCTTTGGTTGTGACATTTACTTTTATAATACACTAGAGGCCCAGTGCACAAATTCATGCACGCATCAGGTCCCTCGGCCTGGCTGGCGATCAGGGCCAATTGGGACCGGCCAGCCGGGGGGGGGCGGGGGGGGAGGGACTGTGGGAGGTGGGCCAGCCACGGGAGGTTGGCTGTGGGAGCGCACCGACCACCAGGGAGCAGCTCCTGCATTGAGTGTCTGCCCCCTGGTGGTCATTGCGTGTCACAGCGATCGATCGACCAGTCGTTAGGTCGTAATGGTTGCTTAGGCTTTTATATATATGGATATCATTTTCCCTGAGTTCAATGAGAAGCATCCTTGATTTTAATGGAAAAAGAGGTTCTTATTATAATGACTGATTTCAGCAACAGCGCCAGTAAATAATACAAGTTACACAGATTCAGTTCCTGGATGTATAGATAATCACAGGTATTTAAGAGCAAGTCTACACTTGTCAATACAGTTCATATGTTTCTAAAATCATTTTGTTTTGGCCAGTGTCTACAGAAAAGAAATAGGCAAGAATATGAATTTTCCCCAGAGAATTCTCAGGATATACAGCCTAGGAGCACACCTTGAGATTCTTTCAGTTTCCAAGTCCCATCTGATCCATGTAGAATCACTAAGAGATGTGAAGAAAAGATGTAGAACTACAAAGAACATAAGCTTTTCTGCTGAGAGCTCTGGATGACCCACTGAGTGCCCATGGTTCCTGCCTGCAGGGTAGAAAGTGAGTCACCTGACTTTCAAAGAGAATTTCAGATTGACAGCTGCCAAGGGAATTGGTGTATGTCAGTCTTTTAGTTACAGCAATTAAACCAGAAATCATCAGGACATTTTGTGTTTGGCTTACAGTTGGGTATCAAAGGCAAAGTCTTCCTTATTCTGTTTGAACAAGGATTCTGGCTGCTGGAGACCTCTCCCCTCCAGATTCACCTGCTCCTACTCTTGATTCAAGAAAGATGGAAGCATGGGAAAAACCCAAATGTTAGTTGAATCACTCATGTGCAGCCCTGTGCAAAGTTCGAAAGAAGTTAAACCCAGTCACACCTGTCTTCTGGGGCCTAGAGATTTCTATCTATCAGAAATTGACTTTTCTGAATTTAAAAAAAAATTTTTGACAAACACTGTAAAACAGTTTCAGATTGATGACTTTATTTCATTTTTAGAACTAAAACTCTACTAGCAAATAAGACTACATAATTATCAGCCACAAAATCACTCTGTATTTCTGTTGGGAATATTCACAGGCTGATGGCCATAATTTCCACTTCCCTTATACCTGCTGTGGAAGGGAAAAATTTTATTTCCACTAATAACATTCTCTTTGAGCCTGCTACCTATTTTGTAGATATATTCATTGTTGTAAATACCATCAACAAAAACTAAAAGTAAGTTACACTTTAGAACACTCAGAACCTAGATTCAGATTGATTTCCATTTGTTTATAATGTCGACAAACTAATTTAATTAAATATTTTTAAAGAGCCCTGCTTCATTGAGATGATGACCTAAGACTTTCTATCCACAAACATGTCAAGTTTCCTGGTACACTTAAAAAGAGCCCTGTGGCCTGACAGAGGAGGCCTGAGTTCACACTCCACTTTCAGAATGATACTGCCATAGGATGATATTCCAGAAGTCACAGCACCTCTGGCCTCAGTTCTCTGTCTATGAAAATCTCCATTAGCCCTGGGACCTCTTCAAGCTTAAATCTATTTCTTCTGACATACTAGGAACATTTAAAAATCTGTAACAGCCCGGCTGGCATGGCTCAGTGGTTGAGTGTCAACCTATGAACCAGGAGGTCAGAGTTTGATTCCTGGTCAGGGCACATGCCTGGGTTGCAGACTTGGTACCCAATAGGGCACATGCAGGAGGAAGCAGGTCAATAATTCTCTCTTATCATTGATGTTTCTATCTCTATCGCTCTCTCCCTTCCTCTCTAAAATCAATAACAAAATTTAAATAAATGAAAATCTACAAAAAAGAGTGAGTTTTAACACATTTTTTAAAACTCAGAACTAATACTACTCAATAAAGACTGCATTTAAATTATGAGAAAAGCATAACGAGGATGCAAGTGAGAGAAAATGGAGATAGTTATTTTCCACATTCCGAGAGCTCCTCCAAAAATCCACAACTGTGGAAGAAAGCTGACATCCCCTTGTTTCCTCCAGCAAATGTTACAATGAGCCACGGGTTTGGCCACTTTGACTCTCTTTCCCCAGGGGTGCAGTTGACAGAGTATTTGTGCAGAGGGGCACTTGGAAGCCACGAGGACTGTCAGCACATCTGTGCTTCTGGATACTTTTCCAGACCAGGCTGTGTGGGACACCCACCCCACGCAGCAGCTGGACAGCACGCCCCTGGCCCCAGCCCATGAGGACTACTATGGAAATGGGGATTTTAGGGACACATCATTCCTCTTCCAAATTCAGAGTTTGGTTACCCGTAATCCTCTTTCGACATAGACCAGTAGAAACTCATGCACTAAAGTGTACCCACCTGTCACAGTGTTTTTGAATGGAACGCAACCAAGTTAACTGTCAACACAGGCAGGGGAAGGGGGGAGGGAGCTGGAAATAGTTGGAGGAGAAACCTTTGTACCCTAAAGACTTCAACAACTTAGAAAGAAAAGCTCTTTTGTTAATTGTTAGATGTTGCCTGTTAACAAATTGCATGTTTCAATAACTGGTGAGCGTTTAAGAAGTATGACCTCACTGAGGCTATTTGACCAAATAAGGTAAACTAATTTATTCCTTTCTGGAGGGTTAGGTTTCAATGAAGTCAAACCCAATTTCAGCTGCTATTTTACCAACAACCTGGTTCCATCTCTCTCTTGTGCTCACAGTGTTATGCTAAGTTATACCCTGATTCAGAGATACTAAGATGCCTGTGACTGAACAAAGGTGTGTCCTGGAACTAGGGGTTCCCTTCTTAACTCTCAACCCAGAGTTAGTATTTGGCTCTACTGGAGGCACATGGGCTTTTTTTGTTTTGTTTTGTTTGTATGTTGTTGTTTTTTGGATGCCTCGGTTCACAGTCATTCAGTCAACAAGCATGTGAATGCCTATGCAATGCCCCGGGGAAATAAAGGTGAGGCAACACAGTCTCTTACAGAGTGCCCAGACAGGCACAGACACACCAGAAATGGTGACTGCAATGACGGAGGTGTGTACCACGTGCACATAAGGGGCAGAGCCTCCCTACATCTGTCTGGTGGAATCAGGGAAAACTTGATGGAGAAGGTCTAACGTGAGGGCACACTAGACAGATGGGTAGGCCTGTGTCTGCTGGACTGGTTTGGAGACATGAAGTGTAGCAATGGAATCTTAGGAAAGAGTATGAGCAAAGACACAGATACAAGAGAGATTAGTCTATGTTCTTAGAGCATGAAGTTAAGAGAGCGTGTAGCAGTTTGTGATGATAAACAGGTAGGCAGGAGCCAAATTATACTCCCAAATTCAGGCCTCTGCAGGTGGAGGGCTCCCTGGCATTTGTTTTGGATAACTTCACCACGCCTCCTATAGATAGGTAGAATGCAAGGTGTGAATCAGATCCTGTGGCTCAGGCACGTGTACTGAGGGGAGGAGAGTGCTCCTATCACTAGAGAGGGTGGGGGTGGGAAGTAGTCTGGAGGGTCCAACAATGAAGTTCACACATCACAATTTAATGCCCCATCATAAGTTTCCCTGACATCCCCCCCGGCCCTGCCCCAAGTGAAGGGTCTTACTCTCCCTCATACATATTGCATCTTTGACTCTCTAAGTCATTTCAGGGCACTGAGTGGGACTGATGTAGTTATCTTCAAGGCTTAAAATGGCATGGAATCACCTTTTTTCACCTAGTTCAAGTTTTAAAATGGAGTCCTACTACTAGTGATGATTTTCCATAACAAACAAGGAAGCATGAGCTGGTAATAGACATATATGAAAAGGTTTTAGCCTCACTCACTTAACACACTAATGCTATTATACACATCACTATGTTGTGGAAATTATGGGGAAAATCCTCATAGTCTCACACAGTAAGAATTCAACCCAAGAAATAATGGATCCAGCAATGACATGTGAATATTTGTCACATGAAATAGGAGAACTTATAATAAACCTTGAAAGATTATTAATAACTGTACTTAGTAGTCATAGAGGCCAGAAGACCTAGTATATTAAAAATACTGACTTTTATACCTACTTAATATCCAGCTTTGAACACGTCATATGATCTCTTGGAAGTTTCTTACTCTATCCTTAAATTGAGGTTCAAATTTCTGGTCAAGCACCAAGAAAAACTATTACCTTATTACCTTTAATGGCTAAAAATGTCAGGGTTGGGGAGGAAAAATCATTTACCTATGTGGCTTAATGAGACCCTTTTCTTTCACTTCACTTTAAACACACACACACACACACACAGCACCACCACAACAAATTAGAAGAAAGAACTAAAGTTCTATTTTAATAAGACAAAGAAATGGCAACAAACTCAAGCTACAAATTAGGAAATCGTATTCATAGAGACCAGAGACCAAACATGCATAGAATGGTGGAGATGTAAGATTACACTCTCTGCCCTATGAGGTCCGATTTCCTTCATGGAGAAGGGAGGGAGCACATACACCCTCAACAATGGGAACTGAGCAATGCCCTGCTCTGGCCGAGTGTCTGGAACTGTGATATTCCTGCAGGTAAGAGCTCTACTCTGGTAAGTCAGACCTGTTTCTGACCTGTGTATCACTGAAAGCCAGGCTAAGACGTCACCAAAACCCTCTGATGGGAGGGGCCAGCATATGGATAATTGAAAGGAAAATACCCAATTAAGGAACCTTGGGAACCGAATTTACAAAGCACACAGAAAAATCTAGCACTGGGAAAGATAGTTATCAAACCATAACCAAAAAATTGACAGTCAAGAAAATAAAATTATAAAGTAATTTTAAAGCCTGGGTTTTTAAAAATCTCTGAGAAAAACTGTATCTATATAACAAAAACAGAAGGTTATAAAACCATAGCAAATGATAATAAATTCATGCATAGAAATCTTAGAACTTATCTTTTTAAGAACCTGACAGATGGAATAAACAATAGACTGGACATAATTATAGAAATAATAAATTAGAAGATAAAATCGATTAAATCACTCAGAACACAGCACAAAGGCTAAGAGGTAAAATTTCTGAAAGGAAAGCTGATACATAAAATATATATTGAGGAGATCAACCATAACTTTAGGTCTCTAGGAAAAAATATAAAAAGGCATATCTGAAAATATAATTTCTGCAATTTTTCTAGATCTGTAAGCTAGCCTGCACTAACTGGCAAAGGCTTGCTCTTGTGATTAAAATGAGACAGGAGAGTGTTAACAGAGCGGTATCTCCAATCTTTTCTTATTTTATTTAAAAAAATCATAATCAAGGGCAGAATGAAGTTTTCCTAAGTGTGGAGATATTATGTCATTAGTAATTGGCATAAGCCAGAGAAGACTGTATCACATGTGGAGTGAAATGTTGCCAAATAAGAAGCCTGGGAGGTCTTACTGATGGGTCCCTCCATTAATTGACTTCACCAGGTATACTCAGTAGATATCACTCTTCTAAGCTTGTTTCCTTGCTTGAAGGTAAGGCACTTAATTTAGATTTCTTAACATAAATGTATTAGACTCAATTGATCTGACCGAGGAACCTTTTCTGGGAGCCTTAGTACCTGGTAAATCCTAGTTTTATAAGTAACTGATACAGAGCAGTAACCAACGAAACGGAGGTCTGAGATGGAAGTACTTTGAATCATTTTGAAATTATCTTCCTTTTTACTGGTCTTGCAAATTTACCGTATTTTCCGGCGTATAAGACGACTGGGTGTATAAGATTTCCTGGGTTAAAAAGTCATCTTATATGCCGGAAAATATGGTAGATTGTTGAAAGAGAAATCTACCCTTCCCCCAAAAAAGAGCTTACCAAATACTGTATTTTCCAGCATATAAGATGACTTTTTAACCCAGGAAAATCTTATACGCCCAGTCGTCTTATATGCCGGAAAATACAGGCAAAATTTTTTCCTTGGTGCTTTTTAATTACTAAACATCCAGTAATGACAAATACATTATGGAATCTGGTATCTTGAGGCTAGACAGACCCTATGCAGTGAGATGAAGTAGAAAGACTATGAAAAGGTGAGTGATTCCCATTGTGATGGATGATTAACATTGAGGGGTTCTTCATTGGGGGAAAGGAATGAAAGAAAAGAGGATAGATATTGGAAAGCCACAGAAAGGTCAGAAAGATTTGCATTGATTAAGAGGTTGACAGTTCTTCACCTTGGAGTTTCGATAAAGTCCACAGCATTATCAAGTTAGGCTAAAAACTCGGCATTGGAAGTTCCTAATTTGTATATTTCTTATTTTTATTTTTACCCCAATTATGATATTGAGATAAGATTTACTGAAGTGTTTCAAGAAATTTACCCTCTGCTGAGATCATGTCAGGATAGTCTTAAAACATAGCACCATACCTGATAGCCTGGAAAATGGAACCTCCATATGAAGAATACCATAGGCAAGAGAAATTCTGATGGCAAAAACAATACAAAACTTCCCAAAATGTCTTCACCAAAATTTACCTCCCTGCTTATCCCAGCAAAATTATTAAGGAACTGATAGACTCTAAGACATGGTGCCTGTTAATACCGTGGCCAATTTGCCTTCTTTAATGCCCACTTTTCATCTTAGCAACAGAATTTGTTTTGCTCACTATATGTAAGAATAATGACATTAAGGCCACTTTGCTTAATTAGATTATCAAACCCGCCTTATACAAACTTTTGTCTTACGGCATAACATGTATTTCTAACATCCAAACCGATTGATATAATACTAAAAGCAAACAGAACAGCACCAACTCCCTCAGAGAGGGTCCTGGTCCCTCAATGACTCTGAGAAAATGAAAATATCCTCTTAGGAGGTTAGGATGTCTTGAATCCTGATTCTGAATAGTAGCATCATTTCCTAATTCAGAGGTTTTCTGCAGTGATGCATGAGGTCTTGTCCAGAATACAACCACTGTGAGTGTCCACCTGTAAGTTTATAACTGTGCAACCTATAAAATATCTAGCTGCCCTATGATACAGTTTTAATAATTTGCATTCAAAGATCAATCAGCCTGGAAAAAAAATAATGGTAGAGCTATGTGGCACTTTAGTGCAATATCTTGAGAAAATAACAAGGAGGGATCATATATTCATAATATAACCAAATTCTTAAAATCCTTTTACATCTCCTTGTCTCAGAATTTTATACCAGGGGTAATTATCCCCAAAGGCTCTCTTACTTTACTTGGTACCTTCCCAAACTTGCCACATTGATTTCAGCATCTCCACTCATTTCCATATTTTTGGAATCTTACTCCCTTCTAGACTTCCTAATGAAAATCTAATCATGCCAGTCTTGATGCTCCTCGATTCTTCCCTTCCTCCATTACCCAGAATCTGTCCAACAGAGGCTTGGGACACCCAGCAGACAATGACAAACTTCCTTTAATGGATAGGAAAGGGAAGAGGAAGTTTATATTTTGCTGTAATAGTAGGATGGTGTTTTTCTTGAACACTGACTAAATGCTTTAAAAAAGACTGTCAAACCTTAGAGGGAAGGTAGGGGAGGGTGGTGGTAAGGGGAAGAGATCAACCACAGGACTTGTATGCATGCATATAAGCCTAACCAAGGGACACAGAAAACAGGGGGGTGAGGACATGAGTGGGGGGAGGTTGGGGTGTAATGGGGGATAAGGACATATATGTAATACCTTAATCAATAAAGAAATTTTTTAAAAAACTCCTATTGGGCCACATAGAAAGAGCTGTCAATAATGAAGTATTCTAAGGAATGTTGTCCTGAATTCAAGCTGTGGCTAAATTCTTACTGAGAGTACTTTCCACCAGTGTTATAAACTCCTGTCACAGGCCCTGGACTTGATTCCACTGACTGTTAATTGGCTTTTCTCTTGCAGAAACTGCATTTTGTTTTCCTGCCTCTTCAGGAATGAAACTGATATAACTTCTGCATCAGAATAAACATTGATGGGTTTAACTGGATCTTCATATGCTGCACAACTTCTATTGCCTATAGTCTACTCACCCTGTTGGTAAACTTGATGTGTACACTGGGTGAAGCAAATATTTTAGAAGCTGCCCTTTAATTCTATGGTATGAAGTGAGATAGAGCCATTTATTGATTTACTGAGAGTATATCTGTCAAATGTATGGTTGGTCACAACCCATTTAAGAAATCTTGCAAAAGTATTGGTCTGAGAGAGAATGAAATGGCATTATTCTGGCTCAACAAAGTCTCTAGTTTTTTGAATGTCTGGTTTGGAAGAGATATTTTTATATTATATATTTGAAGTCGACAAACAGCTAGGAGCAAAGAATTGTTTTATATTTGGACCATTTTTTGTTTGCTTGCTTTGCTTCAAAACAGAATGGAAGCCCCTCATGACATTAACTCAAGGAAGCTGACTGACAGGTAATCGACCCCTCAGCATGTCACCAAGTAGCCAGCCAGTTAAGAACAAAGTCTGTATAATTCCAGGCTGAAGTTACAGTCCGCTGCTACCTACCAGTAATGCCTGGAAGTAAAGTTGAACTATCCACTCTTTTTTTTTCTCTTGTGTATGTGTATGTGTGTTTGGAGAGTTGGTGGGCAGGGAACCTGCAATTGAAAATAAAATTAAAAAATAAGAACACTGAGTCTCCTGTGCTGTCCTATTTTCTCCTTTTCCCACATATATTTATTGAACATTAATTGCATACCTGGTACTACATCCAAAGCTAGGGAGACAAAGTTGAATTAGACAAAGGAGAGGAAACAGACCAAAATGGTAGACAAACAAATATGTAAAATAATTACAAATTGTAAAAAGTGTTATGAAGGAAACCAACCAAGAGCAGGGATACAGGGAGGCCTATTGTCGGTTAAGGGGGTCAGGAGGGGCCTTTCTGAGAGCTGAGTTCCTTTTCTCGTCAGGTAAGGACCAGGAACAGTCTTTTTCTCTTCTGGGTGAGACACTCACCGTTTCTTTGGCCAGTCTCCCTATTAAATAATCAGGAAGAGTCCCTTCTAGATCTTCCTAGTCCAGTTCTGGAAATGAGTCTTCCATGAAAAGAATCTAAAAGATGAGACTTTTCTTTTGGAAATAATTGACAGATGAGTCAGAAAAGCTTTAATACTATATCATCAGCTGCCCTTAGAAAAGAGCTGGAATCCCAAAATTGGATTCTCAAAACTTTGTTGCAAATAGTTCCGGGACTCTGAACTCTCCCAGTGAGCACGCCTGTGGGCCCAGCTGCTTCAGACCCCCACTGGGAAGTCAAACCTACACGGAGGTCTCCAGAGCCCTGACTTCTAAGAAGACCATCATTGAGCTGCTGTTCTTAAATCCACCATTTCTATCCACCTTTATCTCCTGCTCTTGACTTATGTCTAGTTCACCATCTTCTTCCTCCTTATCCCTCTTTCCTGTGTTTCAGCCACAGGTGGGCTATCCCAAGGGTCCATCAAGAAATAAGGTGAGGAGATATGCGGGAAGGCAAGTGCTCATTCTTGTTTATTCCAGATTTGGGAAGAAAGTCATTCCCATCCCAAGGTGAATACTTTCTAAATGAATGAAACTGATCTGTTCACAAACAATGAAAACATTTTCTGTACAACATGCAGATACTGATCATGCTATAAATAGGCATTCGTTTTATTTACTAAACACCCCCTTTGCTGGGCTGGGTTGTAGTCAGTCAGAACTACAAAAAAGGTGAGTCCAACTTGTTTGCCTATTGCTTTTTTTAAATTATAGTTCCTCCCAATCTCCCAGATCTGTAAATATTGACTCAATATTTTACTGTGCTTAAATTTAAGAATTCAATTATCTCTCTTAACTGGTTCATAAACACCAAACAGAAAAACCACTTCTTGAGATGGAGGAGATACAGCCTCTGATTGACACACTGAACCTGGATTACGTATTAAACGAGAAATGCCCTCCTTGAGCCAAGATCATTGTGAAGTGAAAAGCAAGTGACCTTCTCAGGCGATGAGGCATCCATAAAGTGGTTGGAAAGTTTCCCTGTTTGCACATGGAATCAGAAAACGAAATAAAAAAGAATCCATCCCATTCCTCTAATTTCATCATCTTGCTACAGCCATTCTCCCCAGGGCTTTCCTCTAACCCAGCTGCCAGGGAGGTGTGAGGGGTTATCCTCTCTGAAACACCATTAACGATCCTGTGGGCCCTCCTGGGGCTGCTCTGAAGGAGCTCTGTAGGGAAACTGGCTGCTTCTCTGGGCTCATCATATGGAAAGTATATTTCTCAACACAGCTGGCAAACAAATCTCTTTGAAGGAGATAGCCAAGAGGCCTGGGATTGGCCCTCGAATAATGAGTTCAGCATCCTTCACTCTCCCCAGCCTATAATATTCTTCCTCCCTTGTAGTTATTTATTATTATTCAATATTTATGCAAGCTATAAATGTGCACAGCACTGAACAATATACCACAGAGAGAGCCAATGCAATAACAACATCTTCTCCCAAATCATAGAAAAGGACCCTTAAGTCAAGTTCAATGGTGGGGGCATCCAAGAAGAGAGGAAAGCAAGGAGGTGGATAGACAGCTGAAGTTATCCAGTGTCAGAGACCCATTCTAGGCCCCGGGCACATTCTGCTGCATCAGAGTGCCTCTACTCTGCAGTGAATCATGGGAGGAAATGGCTTGACCTCTCCCTGCCTTTGGCTATTCCACACTTGTTTTGTAAATAAAGGTAGAAATAGTGATCCAGCATTAAGACATGCATCATAAACTACAACTCCTATTCCTCGGTCATATCCAAGGTAGTGGAAACTATTAAAAGAGCAGGAGTTTAGCAGGCAGTGCTCTTAACTCAGGGTACATAACCTGTGGAATGCCCTCCTCACCAATATTACTTGTGCCTGTATTTAAAAATAAACTGCCCTGACATTCTGCAGCAATAACCTGATCATGATTTCTGTTTGCTAGGAAATGAGTGCAATTAAGTGCAGGCTGTGGAAGAAACACTCAAGGTCATGTCATCAGAAAATGACAGATCTGAGATCTGAACCCCAGTTTCCTGAACTGCAGCCTCTGCCTGAGCCTTCCTGCTCGACACCTTAGTTTCCTGGCTTTCTTCCTCTTCCACTCTTCCATCTAGTTTCCCAGTATGGTCCTTCATCTTCCACCTTTGATCAAGGCCTTCCTCGGCCCCTTTGGATTTTATTTCTCTCCTATGTCCTTCCTACAAAATCACATCGTCTCTCATGCTTTAACCATTAGCCTTATGTGGTGAACTCGCCATTACCTCTCAGGCCCTACACTTATTATAAAGAAAAGCTTATGAACCTGGAGTCAGACAGGCTTGGGGTGAAATACCAGCATTGCTGTGTATACCTGTGAGACCTTTTAAAGCCCTCTCAAACCATTTCTCATCTTTAAAATGAGGATACTATTTACCTCGAGGTTGAGGCAGAGACATCCAGGTGCTGCTTAATGTCCATTTGCCCTCTTTCTCAGTAATTTTTAAAATATATTTTTATTGATTTCAGAGAGGAAGGGAGATAGATAGATAGAAACATCAATGATGAGAGAAAATCATTAATTGGCTGCCTCCTGCACCACCCCCCACTGAGGACTGAACCTGCATCCCAGGCATGTGCCCTGACCGGGAATTGAAATGTGATGTCCTGGTTCATAGGTTGACACTCAACCACTGAGCCACGCAGGCCGGGCAGAGAACTCTGATTTTTAACTAAGTACATTATGGCCAACCTAAAACATGGTTGCACTGACTCCCTTTGAGGTACTTGTGGCCATATGATATGTTCCAGCCAATGAGAGGCAAGCTGAGGCATTTGAGTGATAATCCTTTACTCTCCTCATTCCTGTTTTTAGAACACAGATATGACGGCTGAGTTTCATCAACCATTTTGGACCATGAGGAGACCCTGAGAATAGAATCCAGGTGCTAGACTAGAGGTGGCTAAGCAGAAAGATACATGACTGATTTCCCTACACAGGCCATTAACTTACCATAACACCCCGAACCACCTGTATTTTATACAACAAAGGGGAGTAAAATAAATCTGGCAAGTGTTTTCTCCTAAGTGCAAATACATACACATCTAGCATATATACCCTGTTTTCCCTCTCTTCTTTTTCTATCTAGTGTGAATGGGTGCTATAGAAGAGATACAGCACCTGCTGATACTGGAGATACAGCAGGTAGTGGAAAGGAGAGAAGTATCTGTTTCATGCCTTCCAGTCTTACACCATGATTCCCATTGGCCAAACCTAGCCAGAGCCATTTTCAAAGAAGTCACAGGGGACAGCCTTCTTCAATGCAGAACAGAGCCAGAAAAGTCCAGGGGATAGATTTGAGAACCAACAGGCAAATGACATGGCCTGCCCAGAGATGGTTAACTGAATGAAGACCTCTATGTAAAGCATTTAGCACAGTCCCTGCTACATTATAGGCATACCATAAATGCAGTCTCTCTCCCCCTTCACTGATCTCTCTTCTGAGTTATAGATTCACACAATCATTCATCCTTACATCTACCCCATATAGATAGTCCACAGGCACCTCCACTCAATTGTCGAAGACAGAATTCAGTACCTTCTGCCTCTACAAAATTCCCTCACTCCTGTGTTCTAATACAGATGGTGAAATCACTACTATTCTAATCACTGTCTTTAAATCTCAGTGTCCTAGTAAACTCGTCGCTCTTTGTAAACATCCTTTCCCACATCCATGGAGTTACCAAAACACAGACACTCCTGCCTGCATGGATTTCCCAGCTATCCCCTCTAACTCTCAAGGCCACGCATGAATCTACACTGCTCTTGGCATCACCTTCTCACACAGAGGCTCTGCCCTTCGCTGTTTATCTACACTAACTGGATTTCTGTTCTACTTTCTGTATCACTAGCTCCCTATTTTTTGGCTCACATGAGGCTTTGCATTTCAGTGTCTCAGATTTAACTTCTTGGCCTCCTTTCATCATCAGTTACATAGCTAATCAACAAATTTCTTTTAGGTTAAGTTCACAAAAGCAAGACTCTAATTGGGCCCCATTCATATTTTCTTGCTATACCACTAAATTGATGGCCTATAAATAAACTGCCTATGTATGCTATGGCTTGTCCATCAGGGCTTGAGAGGGGGCAATACAGGCTAAAATTGATATCTCTTAAACAACCTTATTGCTACAAGCTATTCTCAAATTCAGTTATAATTATAGCATTCTCCTGATCAAAACGCTCTAAGCCTTTGATGACTACTCACAACAAGAAGTGGAAAAAATGTGAGACTTAAAAAATTTAATAGGCAATACCTCCACCATTAAGAGGTGCTTATCACTTTTGGATTCAAGAAATGGTAATAAAATATGCTCACTAGGAATTTTTCACAAAATGGGAATAATCTCCAATGGACTGTTCTATACTCATCCTATGCTCCAGTGTCTTGAATCCAGTGTCTGGGACTTACTCTCCATTTCCAAATATACCTTCCAAAGTTTCTTCTTAGAGCCTCTGTTCTCTGTGTCAGAAATGCTTTTTCCTTTGATATTTTCAACATGTTGAGATCCTTCTTACCAATCCCAAGAAATTCCAACATGGTCTTTGCAATGCTTTTGCTGCTTATAACCCCAGACAGAATTAGTCCCTTCTGAATATGTATGTCCTCCCTACCCTATAAACTCCAAGAGATCAGGAACAATATCTGTTTTGTTGACCATAGTATCCCCAGTACTCAGGAGAGAACTTGGCTTAGCAAATGCTTAATACATATCTTTTGAACAACTGTGCAACCCATAACACATCATTTCTTCCTCACATGTCCACTGCTGCACAGATATCACTTGTCTTAGATTCCAGCCATGTCAGTTCTTATCTCTACTTCCTAGTAGATAGTAAGACTACATCTAATTAATCTTTCATCTCCCATGTACCTAGAAGACTACTTTAAACAATAAATGTTTGTGAAATGGAAAACTTGAATGTATCTATTCCTTTTGTGGTCAAAGAAAGATTTGGATATAAAAAGGTACTTTTCTCTTTACAAAGGGAAAATAAATTAACATTTGGAATTCTGGCTGCACAGAGAAAATAGAAATCTCTAAAAAAATGGAATAAAATTTAGGCTTTTAACATTCCTTAATTACCATATAACACTTTAAACTGAAATACCTATTTCCATAATAAGCAATCAACATTTTCATACTGCTGGTCATTACTATAAAAAATAGTCTTGAACCTTGAGTTATAGAACAAATATATACTTTTCTTACTGGAAAAATTATCTTATTTCTAAATCTAAGTAATCTTAGGTAAAGCTTGTTTTCAAAATTTATAGGTAGTGTCCTGTTATGACCAACAAATAGAGAGTGCTTGCAAAAATAATTATTGCTTTAAATAATCAGTTATGGTAACTTTAACAGAAACAATGTGAATTTAAAAAAAATACACTTTAGCCCTAGCCGGTTTGGCTCAGTGCATAGAGCATCGGCCTGTGGACTGAAGGGTCCTGAGTTTGATTTCAGTCAAGGGCACATGCCTGGTTTGTGGGCTCAATCCCCAGTATGGGGTGTGCAGGAGGCAGCTGATCGATGATTCTCTCTCATCATTGATGTTTCTATCTCTCTCTTCCCTCTCCCTTCCTCTCTCAGAAATCAATAAAAATATTTTAAAAAATACACTTTAACTCTTTGGTCAAAGGTAACAGTGAGTGGAATGAAACTAAAAATTTATGATTTTATTTTGCAGGAGAAATTGATTTTTTAATGGAATCAAAGATGAAGACCTATTATTTGAGGACAACACTGAGGAACTGAGGAAGTCATGAAGAAAGTACTCATACAGATTTATACAAGATGAAGTTCAAAGTATAAGGAAGAATAGGTCTCCCATGTTCCATTCATGCAAGTTAAAAAACCAGAAACATATAAACTCTTCTACCCTTTCTGGTACTTCTGATCTTCACTCTACCCAACACTCCATTCCCTTTCTCTCTGACTTGCCTTCATGAGACAACATTGCTCTTTGGTTGGGGTTAACGTATACTGGGGTGACCTCACTTCCCTCCTGGGCCAGCAGCAGTAAAGCCCCAAAGCCCTGCCTGGGAGTTTGCATGGGAAGCACAGCCCAGGCACAACTTGCTTCTGAGCAATGCAGCCAA
This sequence comes from Cnephaeus nilssonii, assembly GCF_951640355.1. Taxonomy (NCBI): domain Eukaryota; kingdom Metazoa; phylum Chordata; class Mammalia; order Chiroptera; family Vespertilionidae; genus Cnephaeus; species Cnephaeus nilssonii. The sequence continues at coordinate 45,822,435 of NC_137085.1, read as the reverse complement.
GACCTGCTTGCTGCTTGTTCTGTTCTGGATCTCCTGAACAATTTAGGTGGCAGGAGCCAGACCAGCCTTTCCATTTAGCCTGCCTTCAGTGCTGGGGGGCAGAGTTGAAGGGAGGCACCACATTGATGTTCATTCCATCCAAGGGTTACTAAAGTTCACCCTTGATATATCAACAGGCTATTAAAAGCATTTTTGGTGTATCAGTGTTTGTTGTGTGAAGCTGTTCTGTACATCGTAGGATGTCTTTCTTCTCTGCTTCCTACCATTAAATTCCAGGAATGCCCTCAGACATTGTGAGCACTAACTCCCACCCCACACATGCGCATATGCTTGTTCTAGAAGGATGGGATAGCCCCTGTGTCTTGGCTTCCTTTAAGTCCAAAATTAAAACCTGGAGATGGCTAAGCCTTAATCTCCCACACAAATAGTGAATTGTATATTGAGGTTGTGGTATTAGTGCTGCTGCTGTCAATATAACAGAATCAGTCAGGGAACTGTATCATTTTTACAACCCTAAGACATGCAAGGCACAATTTGAAAAACACTCTTGCCCCACAAAACTCTAATGAATATTATCTCTAGTTAGAAGCAGATTTACTACTTCATAAACTCAAGAAATGGCAAGGGGAGTGTGTTCTTCAAGTTAAACTCTTCCAGACAAACGGAGGGAGGCTAATCCTAACTCACCTCAGCTCCACATTCCCTACCCAAAACACACATTCAGAGAGAACAGCTCCCACTATAGATGAGTTATTTGCATCCATATGCACAGTTCTGACAGTTGGCAGAAAGGAAGGGTTTATTTGAGGGAAATATATACTGAAGATTGACTTCTCAGGCAAATGCTTGTTAGTGTTGCACTACTCCTTAGGGGACAGCAAAGTATATCCTGAGGTTTAAGATTTAATGAGGATTCTTGAAGAGTAGACCAAACTGCAGCCACAGAAAATAAATTATAGGCAATTATGTCTACATCTGATCCATTTTCCAGCATACTGAGCTTCACTCATAACCTATCTTCAGATTCATGTTTTTCTGCAAAGACCAAACCTGCTTTTCTTTTGAGGATATAGTTCATTGAAAATGAAAAATCTCTGGGTTGACAAACAACAGTCCAGCCAGAGATGAACCCGGATTATATTTGCAGGCAGCAAGATATTGGGTTACCGAGGCCTTCCGGTGCATATTTGTTACAATCCCATTGAAAATCAGTTGGCTTGGCAGAGAAGCTCTCATTTGCAAAGAAGAAAAGCAAGGATTGTGCCAGAGGACAGGGCTACAGATATAGCAGGTGTTTGCAGTGGTTAGAAAACACTGGCTTGAAGCCTGCCTATATCATAATTACCTGGAAATACAGCTTCCCTGGGTTCCACCTGTCATGGGGCTAATTGTGTCCCCTCCAAATTCCAACAATGAAGTCCTAATCTCCAGTGCCTCAGAATATGACTGTATGTTGGCGACTGGGTTTTTAAAGCGGTAAAGTTAAATTAAGTCAAGTGGGCCCTAATCCAATAGGACTGGTGTCCTTATAGGAAGAGAAGTATACAGGCAAGCACTGAGGGAAGACCATGTGAAGATACAGGGAGAAGAGGCCATTGGCAAGCCAAGGAGAGGGGCCTCAGAAGAAACCAGCTCGCCAACACCTTGATCTCGGTCTTCTAGCCTCCAGAACTATGAGAAAATAAACATATCTTGTGTAAGCCAACCATTCTGTGGTATTTTGTTACAAAGCCCCAGATGACTAATAGACCTCCCCAGATACAGTGAATCCAAATATATAGAGGATGGGGCAATTCAACACACTAGGTGAGTCTCACACACTAGGGTTTATAGACCCACCAATATGGACTTCTTCCAGAGAGGCTAAAGGGCTTCCCAGATCACCCATCACCTTGACCTGCTCTTACTGTGGCCAGTGCTGGGCCCACTCTTGCCACAGAAACACTCTTAGAGATCCACGGTGAAGTCTTGGCTCTGCCTCCTCCCCTTTAACTTGATTCCCTGTAAGACAATTGCCACTTTCTTTTGGGTTCAAGGAGTTTCAAAGGAACTTCTCCCCTCACAATGTGCTTCAGCCAAAGCCATTGGAAAGGTAGCTCAAAGGGGTATTTTAAGATGACATGAAAATCTATTTCTTAAAGAAAAACATAGAGAAGAGAATCAGGTCAAACTGACCCAAATGCTGGACAATTGCTAAGCGATAGAAGGCTGAAGCAACTCAGTGATTGAAGAATTATGTGGTCAAGCATGAGATGTCAGGAGTCATACCTAAACGTCCCGGAAAGTCTCCAGCTTTTCCTGGGGCTGCAGAGTCAGAGCATGCCAGCCTCAAGAGGGGGTAGCTGGGAAAGCATGGTCATTCCCCTGGGGATTGCCAAGGAAGATCACCCTGCTCACCCCAATTCATAAACACAAAGATAATCACAATATGTGGTCTAGCTTGAATATTTGCTTTTGGTCAACCAAAAGCCATGCAGTGATCCCTCACATGCAGATTCCCCAAGAATCTAGAATCCATCTATAGACAAAAGGAACCCTTGCATATAATTCTCTTTTAGCAATGGCCAAATACCCAAGCCTGAAAGGAAATCAGGCAGCCCCGCTTATCCTCACCATTTAAATTATCCAGTTTACTCCCTAACATCATGTTTCAGGATTACTGCTCCCTGGCCCTATATTTGCAACTTGGAATTTTATTTGCCTAGAGGGAAATTTGACCAGCACTACCTCCTATGTGGGCATAGGTACGAGTATTTCTGTGACCCAACCCTACCCTAATCACCACCATCTAATAACCATTCACTCATTGATCTCCTCGGCCATGTATTCATCAACTAATTAAATAAATATTTATTGAGTACCTATTCAAGTTAGGCATATTCCAAGCCCTAAGGATACAAAAGTAAATAAATAAAAAGAAAACTTCAGATATATGCTGTAAGAAAAATAAAGCAGAGTGATGAAATAGAGCAGTGGTTCTCAAAGTTTGGTCTCTGTATCACCAAAATCAGCATCATTTAGAAACTCATTAGAAAAGAAAATTCTCAGACCTCATTCAACTTTTGAATCAGACACTCTGGAGGTAAGACTCAGCAATCTGATGCACAATTAAGTTTGAGAACCACTGCTATGGGGAAAAAATGATGAAGGGAGAGTTGCTTTGGATTGGGTGGTTAGGAAAACCTCTCTGAAAGGTGATATCTGACCTGAGACCTGAATGCTATTTAAGCTAGGACATGTCCTGGGCTTAATTCCCCATAGTGGCCCCTTAAGATCTCCTGAGTCTTTGGACTTTATTTCATGCTTATCAAACCCTCTGTGACTACTTCCCATCAAGGCTGGCTTCATGGGTGTCTGACCTGCCCAGTCGCACGGGTCTCTGTGCACAGAAGGCCCTACCCTTGGGTTAATGCTCTACCCTCACCATCTTGAAATTTGTAGTTTGATCTTCTGTTTTGTAAGTGGAACACACACGTGAGCAGAGGAGATATCAGCAATGTTCATGTTGTCCCATTTGCATTGCTCATGAGCACAGAATTCTGATGGATCCACATGCATGGGAGTTAAGTGACACTCAAAGTAAGTTTACTGTAAGAATGTTGTGTCTGCAACTGAGTAAGCAGGAGTGCCAAGTAAGCAGAGGTGCCATGCTTTCTGTTATAACCAGAATTTGCTTCAAACACAGAAAGGGTGCAATGGTATTATAACAAATAAGAATTACCAAGGTACACTATGACATCTTTCCTTATCCATGTTACTTCTCCGTATTAGCCAACCACTTACACTGAAAATGATGTCATAGAAAGGAAAAGACAGGGCAACCCATAGTTCTTTTTCCTTTCAGTTCTCCTTACTCATGGGTAAGCCTCAGGTGACAGTGTGGGTACAATGAAGATAAACCAAGAAGTGAAATAAAAACAATTGAGTTAGTATCTGTAGCAATTCCATCATTCTGGTAAAAATGAAATACACAAGCATGCATGACTTACAAAATATGCATTGTGTAATTTTGTGCATATGAGTTAAATGCTCTCAACTTTCCATTTAAAAATGACATTGCAAAATATAAAGAGTAAAATTCATGCCGATGATTTAAATTTTTAATTTTTCTTTACTTAAAATGACATTAAATAGCAAATAAAAATAGCAAGACACATTGAGAGAAAGACCATGGAAGAAAGGAAAGTGCTTTCTATTTTAGCAACAAATTTCCCCCCACTTTTTGAACCCCGGAATTGTGTAGCCAGCTACTGCTTCCCATTAGAAGTCTGCCCACAGAGAGAGAAGGCACACTTACTGTGCTGACACGGCATTCCACGACACGCAGCAGCTCTGTTTCTTTGTCGCAACTGGGTCATGAGTGGAGCATCCATCTCCGAGGAGGGTGCCAGATGGCACTGTTATCATAAAAGTGCAGCTGCATCTGTAGCTGGCAGGAAGACAGAAAGCAAAGTTTTCTCTCCAGCTCTTGCCCAGACCCTATAACAACTTCTCATAAAAACAATGTCACCCCCTAATAAATTCAATAAAAAAGTAAAAATAAATAAATAAAATAAAATAAATAGACATGTGGTAGCTTCCTAGATCTGTCATGAGGTTGACTCTCAAAAGAACTGGCCTGTATTCTGTGGAACCATTGGGCTACTTCCCAACAAACAAGGAAGGCAGAAAGAACCAGCACCCTGCACACTTCCCAGGAGAATATCCGCAGTAGGAACACGCGTGTTAATTGACCAGTGCTGAAACCGTGTACACACATCCCTGCAGGACTTAAAGGGGGATTCACACTGGTGAAAATTATGAGGTTTGACAGCCCTGTCTTATTTTACCTTCTACTGCAAACTCAAGTTACACCTCTGCTTAATGGAAATAAGTTCCCCCTTCCTTAATCCACTTCCAACCGGCATCACATGCCTCCAGTAACTGGCCAACAGGAAAAAAAGTTGAAGGAGTTCCTTTGTCGCCCACCCAGGGTTCAATCCTGAATGCTAAGAGGGCCCTCCATTTACAGGCAGCGCCAAGGCCTGGTGTGTGTCACCTCACACGATCGCACGCACCACTCCAGCCACTTCGGTTCATGAGAAGCCTGGGATCTCTCCCACACAGGGTGCCAGACGGGACACAAAGGCCGCTTTCAGAAACATAGGCAGGTTTATGAGACTGAAAGTGCCAAGATTTCAAGGTTACAGCACTATCCCACTCATTTCTTATTAAGATGCTCCTTCATCATTGGAAATTCCTTTCAGTCCCAAGTGATTTCAGTCTTGTTATTGAGCCATTAGTGAAAAGAAGAGGCTTAGAACCAAAATCTTCACCTCCCCTCCGAAACCATTAGCTTCGGGAGATCGATTTTTACAAGTCCCCTAAATGTTGACCCTGGGGAATACAGTGCTCTATTAGGTGAAAACATGAGTAACGGATTTATTTTTCACCCTCAAAAGAAATAACTTTTATTGATAAGTAATGCATGGGAAATGTTCTGAGAGTTTAGAGATGGACTTTCTCCCCCCGTCTGCTACAAAATGAAGAGCTGCCTCCTATACACAACTTGCAAAGAGGCTGGAGGCCAGAAGAATTGGGGTGGGGGAGTGGGGAGCCAAGATGTGCTACTGACCAGCTTCCTCACCTGCCAGCCTCAGGCAGCCTGTGTGCTTAGCAGTCTCTTTGTCTTCAGGGCTTGATCTAGATTTGTTTTGTTTTGTTTAGTTTTGTTAATCCTCACTCAAGAACATTTTTCCATTGCTTTTCAGAGAGAGTGGAAAGGAGGGAGGAGGGGCAGAGGAGAGAGACAGAAATATTGATGTAAGAGAGACACATCAATTGGTTGCCTCCCGATGTGTCCCACCTCAGGCCGGGATGGAACCTGCAACCCAGGTACATGCCCTGGACTGAGAATCAAACCTGTGACCCTTTGGTGCACTGACTGATGCTTACCACTGAACAACTCTGGCCAGGGCTAGATCAGAGATTTTTAACCGTGCTCCATGAAATTATTAGGAGAGAAGTCGGTAAACCTGAGTAAGCACAAAGAATCACCTGGGAAGTGTATTCACAATCCATATTCATAATCCTCCACTTCTGAGACTGATTCAGTAGTTCAGGGAGGGAGGAGGACCCAGAAATAGAAATCACTAACAAGTTTTTTGGCTAATTCTGATGCAAGAATGGTGGAGGCAGCTGCAGAGTTTTGGGGTGAGAAGTGGATGTGACTAGGGCCCTACCATCTCCACCACTGCATCAGGGAAAGCAGCTCATGCTCTCTCTCTGTTTAACCACTAAGTGCCCCATGAGGTCTAGCTTGATAAGAAACCCCTTGCTTTGAAAAGTACTACACTTGAAACTTATACAAAATAATATTGAATGTAAAATGTAATTGAAAAATAAAATAAAAAGCACAAGCTAGATGTTTTCTAACACTCTGAGCAGTGCCAGTGTCTAGGATTCCAGGAAGCTTCAGTGAGATGGCCAGAACTTGAAGGTGGTACATCTAGTACATGAATAGCCCCCACTGTTTCAATAGGAACCTTCCAAAGTGGGTCAGGGGAGAGATACTCACACCCTCCCCCAGGTTCCAGGGAATTCATCAAATAATTCCACTCTAATAATATATAAGACCAGCACCTCACCCTTTTAAAAATGATTTCAAGTAATTATTGTGTGAGTTAAACTGTGCCTCTCCAAAAGATATGTTGAAGTCATAACCCTCAGTACCTCAGAATGTTATTTTTCTGGAAATAGGGTTGCACATGTACTTAGTTAAGATGAGGTCTTCCTGGGGTAGGGTGGGCCCTTAACCCAATATGACTGGTGTCCTTAAAAGAAGACACATGGGAGCATGCCATGTGATGACAAAGACAGAGACTGGAGTTATGCAGCTGTAAGCCAAGGGACCAAGGATGGCTGGCAACAACCAGAAGCTAGTAGAGGGCCAGGGGAAAACTTCTCCCCCTGAGCCCTGGGGAGGAGCCAACCCTGCTAACACCTTGAGTTCAGACTCTGGCCTCCAGAACTGTGAGACAATAAATCACTGTCATTTTAAGCAATCTAGTTTGTGGGACTTTGTTATAGCAGCCCTAGGAAACTAATACAATTATTAAATTTGCAAATCATAAAAATGATCCTTGCAAAGGCTGCTCTTTTATCTTCATTTAGTTTTCAGTGCAGGAGTATGAAAGATCATTTAAACTCTGTGCAGGATGAGTTGACCTACCCATCATCCTTCAAAAGCAATAAGGCCCATCTCTAAATTGAGTCTCAATGTATCATTAAAGTAATCTCTAGGTCACAGCAGGCATATGGCCCCATCGCTCAGTGCATCCCATCCCTTCACAGAGAGTGGTCATTAATTGAAGTCAAAAAGCTTTACAAAAATGTTTAAAAGGAATACATGATCTCCATGTAAAAGGATTGCAAAATCTCACATTCCTACAGGAGGCAGGAAAACACTGTACATTCTGAAGTTTCTGTGGAAATAGGTCACATTTCCATTTTTAATCTCACTCGATATTGTGGTAATTAAAATGCTCTCTCAAAATACCAATGAAAATACCAACCAGTGGTACTTAGAAGACACTGAGTTCATTTAGCCTCTTATTGTTAAGGAGCCTGTGATGAATTTAAACATATTTTTTGAAGTGTGATACATTTGAATAGTACCCTCATTTTTATGAGGGATTCAAAGGGGAATCTGAATTTCACAATTAGGACATTCATTTTTATTCTGAAAGAAAAGAAAATAAATAGGGATCCAATTTAGGAAAACACATATTTAAATCTGATAAGTATAATTAAGTGTGGCACTTAGATTTTTATATGTCAAAAATACTCACAATACTGCCTTCAGTTTGCTCTAAATTTTAAAACATGTTTATTATGAATATGTCATGCATATCTGTGAATATATAAGATGAAAATAAAAGAAACTCTGATGTCCCTACAATCTAACTTGTGACATGATTTCATAATTGGTCAATGAACTTCCTCTGAGAGCCGCCCCTGCAGCATGGATCTCTACTCTACTTCCCACCCCACTATTTTGAATTTTCTTCTTTAATTTTTTATAAGTGAAAGCCTAGGCAGCTAGAATCACATACAGATAAGTTACATTATTTAAAGTGAGGAGTATGTATCTACTTCTGTACCTTGAAATAAGCAAAGCTATGACATGACAATTCAAACTACCAGAAGTATAAATTGGAGATGATTGCTTCCATCATAAAATAAATTATAATAAAACTCTTTGAAATAACACATGACATTAATATATTTAAATTTTGATTCAACTAACAATAATTCTGTTGTTGTTTTTTTAAGAAAAATTGGGGGACCTCAAGTAATATATAAACTGAGGTGAGATAATTTGTGTTATAGATGTACTCATTGTATATACCCACTGTGTGCCAAGAATTACTTGGCACTAGGGACACAACTGAATAAGATGCAGACCTTACCATCAGAATATTCTGTACAACCACATTTCATAAGTAAGTACAACAGAACTGAAAGACGTGAACAACTGCTTGAGGAAAGTAAACTTGACAAGAAAACACCAAGGTTTCACTGATGACTGCATGAGACTTAGCCTAACTTTTTGTCACTCCGCTGCTCTCTTACACAGAAGAATCCGAACCTGGGTCCACCTGCATACAGCACACAGAGCTATACTAAAATGAGGGTTTGGGATTATTGATTCAGAATATTACAGGAACCTCGAGGAGCTACAAAGCTTAAGTCTCTCCAGGTTACTTGTACGTCATCATAAATCTCAGCAAATCATACTTTAAAAATATTTTGATTGGTAGAGTTCTACAGCTGGACTAGATCTCATTTCAATGAAGTGTGTTACCACTTTCACCATACAAGCATTTTCACTTCATCACTATTTTCCCAAACAGTTACTCCAACTTCCCCATTCCCGACATATACACATTAAAATAAGCCTTAAACTGATTATCTTGTATCTATTACCAGTGGCTAAAAAAATATTTATATCTGTTTTGGTTTCAAGCAACAGAAATCAATTCTGATTAATTTAAGCAAAAAGCAGTAATTTATTGGAGCCAAAGGAATTGTTGAACAGCCAAGCCTTGAGAAAAATAGGCAACAAGACGTCCCTAGCCCATAACTATGCAGAAGTTATCTCTAATGAAATAATTTACTCCCCATTGAACTCCAAGGAACCCTGGGAAGTGAGGTCACTGGTCTTGTCTGAGGAGATGCTCAGGGTAGTGGACCCACGGGTGACCTTACTTCCTGAAGATGGAACCTAACAGAACCTGGAACCCTGGTAACCTGGCAGCCACATTCTACAACTTCCCCTTCTCATCTCACTTGGATAGAGACATTGGAGAGGACACCATGTTTTTGTGTTGTCTGCCTTTGTACCGAGGCTGAGGCCTCAAGAGAGGCAGCAATCAGAGTATGTTCCTCAGCAGCCACCGCTGGTTCAGGACTCAGTGCAGACCCCTGTCGCCCTTGACAGGGTTGAAGCCAGAGGTAATGCAGGGAGGCCCAGGGCGGTTTTGTGGAAGCCAGGCCACCACTCTGACCCCACTCGAGCAGCCCTATATCCCCTCCGTGTGTGTGTGTGTGTGTGTGTGTGTGTGTGTGTGTGTGTGTGTAAGGGGTGTTCACATAGAAAGGGCCTGAGCAGGAACAGGCTGAGGAGGGGTCAGAAGCCTGGTGGACCAGTCATGTTCACAACCCAGGTCAAGGCTGGCTGGGTGGACGTAGAGTGTGGGTGGCCCCCTCTACCCAAGGTCTATCCCGAGCCCTGGAGGTGACTCTCATTTCCCCTGGGTGGAGGTCTGTGCAGACACAGGGCTGGGCCTGATCCGGGAGCAGAAGGTCCAGTGGGTAGAAGCAGCAGCAACTAGGGCAGGACAGGGCTTGAGGCCTCAGAACCCGCTGCCAGTCACTGTCATTGCAGAGCTCAATCTAGGTCCTGGAAGAACAGCTGGTCCATGAAGACCCCAGCCCTGCCTTCACCACTGAGGGGCAGGTGGGCCATACTACCGAGGGCCAGAGCAGGCCCGAAGTGCATATGACCAGCTAGGGGTCTGGGGAACCAGGGCCCTTTAGTGGCCAGAGATGGAGTCCTCCCCAGAAGCCCACAGATTCCAGACCTCCATCCTGGAAGCTGCTCAATCAGAAAAGACAGATCGCACTTTGCAACTCCTTCCTGGAGCCCACCAGGTTCTGCAGGAGGTTCCCAATGTGTGATGCCTACCTGGAGCACCAGGCCCATGTGAATCACACCGGGCCAGAGGACCTGCAGCCCCAGGAGGCAGAGCCCAAGGGTAAGGAGGTGGAGGAGGTGGGGTGGGATGGGGTTGGAGGTGCATGGGAGCTTATGGGGAGGGCTCAGTGCCAGACACACAGGGAGCACCCCCAGAGCCTGGCCAGGAACAAAGACTGGCCCCAGACCACTCACCTGCTGGACTGCCAGCAGGGAGGACGTCCTGTGGTGGGTCCTGGGCTATGACTTCTCTGGAAGGCTCTGGCTTCCATTATGTCCTCATGGGGGAAAAGGGGGCACATTGGAAAAGGAGTCGCCTGGGTGATCTTTTCTCCTCTCACAACCGCAGCACTGGCCCAGCACCTGATGTCCACCAGAGGAGTCTGATCCAGAGGTCCAGCCACCTCCATCAGCCTCTCCTGTGGCAGCTATGGAGACAGGGCCGGCCTGGGGGTTCACATAGAAAGGACCTGAGCAGAAACAGGCTATGGAGACAGGGCCGGCCTGGGAAGCACCTGCAGACATGACTGAGGCCCCACCACCCCTGGATGAGGAGCCCTCCCTGGAACCTGCCCTGGGTCCTGCCTCAGAGGAGGAACCACCTCCTGAGACTGCTCACCGTCTCCCCTCAGAAAAGCTGGTGCTACCCTCCCTGTGTTGACCTTTTCCTCTTCTTTTCTTTTCTTTTCTTTATTTTTATTTTTATTTTTATTCATGGGGTAATTCAGTTGTTTATTTTTTAATTTTTATTATTCTGGGTATTTTGGGGTCTGTTTCTTTTTTCTCTGTTCTTTCTTCTTATATGCTTTGTTTCTCCATAGGGTCATTCAATTTAATAAATAAATAAATGAAATTATTGTTTGTATATTAAATGGCACCATTCCCGAGCCTGAAGGACACTCATGATACTGTACAAGCATCACCACCATCTAGTTGCAGGATGTTCCATCACCCCAAAAGGAAACCCTGCACCAACAGTACTCACTCCCCACTCCTCCTGCCCCTGGAGACCCCTGGTCTGCTTTCTGTCTCTGCTCTGTTACCTGTTCATTACCTGTTCTAGACATTCCCTACATATGGAATCTTACAATAGGTGCCTTTTTGTGTCTGCTCACATATTTTTGTTTGTTTTTATCTGAAATAACATTTTTGTTATTTGAAAGGGAAATCCCATGTGGATTTGAGGTCAGATGTAGGGGCACTTAGTGGTTAAACAGAGAATCTAGTTGGCCCAATTTGGGTCAGGTGTCTATCCCTACATCAGTCAAAGGGTAGGATTAATGTACATGATGCCTATTCACAGAGAGGTGAATGGTTGTGACTAGAGAAGTTGTCTTTTGCATCAAAATAGGTTATTTTTTAATATTAACCCTCTTTAAGGAGTTAAGTTTCTTAGTTTCCCACATTGCTTCTTTCTAAGGCTTATTTTCGGTATAAAACAATGACTAGGGGGGTCTCTTGGAAAGAAGGTGGGAGTCAGGAGGGCATGCAAGAAGATGAGTATAACATACAACCTGACCCTCTACATTCATCTCAACAGATAAGAACTACTTTGTGGTTTATTCTTTATCCTCGTCATATGAAGAGCTCCAGAAAAGCAAGTCCCTGAGAGGCACAAATGGATCCACATTCCAGAGTCAAGTGGACAGAACTGGTTTACTCCAGAAGTCCTACCTAGAGCACTGTGTGCCATTCAGCAGCCAGCGGAGTGATTCCCCAGCATAGCGCCTCACGGTATTTACCATATTGCTCTGTCAAGGAGACATTACCTTCTTGTGTGTTTGATGAACAACAAAAACAAACAAGTAATAATCTTTACTCCGAAACACAGGGTGACGAGGAAGCAAGGATTCTGGGTTGGCATGGGAAGGTCTAAATATAGATAGAAATTTACTTCTTCAAGAAGCAAACGCATCTACTGTTTCTGTTGGAAAGGTTGCTTGATGAGCTCAGTTTTAAATTACATGAAAAGACTTATACACAGGGAACACTTTGAGTCTGATGAGAAATGTCAAATGGAAAATGTAACTAAAAGAGTCTGACTAAAAAAAAAAAAAATCCCTGCTGATGAAACCTGAAATCAATATTGATGAATTTGGCTTGCCCAGTTTTTGCTGAGTGGAATGAGCCAGTTAGTAGAAGTTATTTTAGCTGTATTTCCTCAGCATGCCAATAGAGTTTTTTCAGCATTCCTCCAGCCACACATGTGGCATACATTTATTATTTACAATACATGCACAGGAAGTGCCTGATTGATGAGATAACCCCTTTTTCAGAAGATCTTTTCCAAATGGAGCTTTACACTGTATGTGTTAAATGAAGTACCATAAAGTCAGTAAGATATACTTTTCCGCCCCTAGACTTTATTTCTGATAAAAATATTACAAGGGTGTTTTTGTAGACAGTATGTGATGTAAAATATGCTTATAGATAAATATAGATTCTGCATACATTTTTCTCTTTACATGCTCTCGAAGGCTTTGTGTACAGTGTGTATAAACTTACATAAATCCGAGAGAAAAAGAGAACAAAAGAAGGAAGAGACTGAGATTGGCATGGTTTCTGGATAAAATGCAATCATTGTGTTCATGCAGATGTTAATTCATGCTTATATATCCATACTATACTATTATGTTAAGTAGGAACTATAAAGGTTCAAAGTGACATCAGTGGAGTTTTGTAGATATTTAAATTTAATTTTAAAGCATTAGTATTGCTATAACAAAAATGCCCCCTGTTAGTGTTGGAAAATAAAATTTTGCTTTTAAGGAAGGAAATAACATTTAGGACCCTGCCAAATTCACATCACTTGGTTTGGTATGAGTTATTGGTTTTAAATCAACCACATCTAGATATAGTTCCGTCCTGCTTTAAGATTGTATTTTTATGTGTATAATATACTTATCATATATCAATTTAATTTATAAATATATGTAGTATATTTATATAACATTTATATTATATCATATATATGTAATATATAATAAATACAAATAATTATATATATTTATAAATATCTACTTATATATCTACATATATATGGAATTTCCTTTTTTTTTAAATAACTTTTCTTTGTAAATTATCACATTATAGGCTTCCTTTTAACAATATTCTTTAAGAGTAAATTTCATGGGCCACTATATTCACAAAAAGAAAATATTCCTACATATCCTATGTATACACGTGTATATTTATCCAATGTATATATTCATCTATATTCATTTACATATAAATATGTATGACATTGTACATGATTTGACATAATAATTAACATTCTTAACATATGTCAGGCCCTCTTCTAAATGACTTACATATATTTACTCATTTACTCTGTATGATCACTCTATAAGCGAGGCATAATTATTATTATTTTCATTTTTTAAAAATTCTCACCTAAGGATGTTTTTATTGATTTTTAGAGAGAGAGAGAAAGATATCGAGGTGGTAGAAACATTGATCAATTACTTTCCTTATTGCCCTGACTGGGGATTGAACCCACACCTAGGGAGGTGCCCTGACCAGGAATCAAACCTGCAACCTTTTAGTGTGTGGGATGATGTTCCAACCAACTGAGCCACCCAGCCAGGGCTATTATTTTCATTTTACCAATGAAGAATGGAGATGCAGTGAGATTTCTAACTTGCCTTAGCTCTGCCTCTAAGGTGGCTGAGCCAGGATTAGTACCCAGCAGACCAGATGCAGAGCCTGCCTGCTCACCCACCATGTTACAGAGCAGGGCCAGCAAACTTTTTCTGTAAAGGGCCAGACAATACATATTTCAGGCTCTATGGGCCACATATGACTTCTGTGGCATAGTCTTCTCCTTTTTAAACAATCATTTTTAACGTTATTCATGGGCCATTAAAAACATAGGCTATGGGCTGGATTTTGCCTGTGGGTCGTAGTTTGCCAACTCTAGTTTATTGCTAAATTTTCTCAAAATATGTGTGCATGTGTGTGTACAATAAATGTAGACAACATAGATTTATGTTTTATGAACAACTACTTTGTTGACTGCACAATTTATTTCAAATGCCCCCTAGTCACCCTTTCCCGAGACCTGCCTTTTCCACCCTTTAACCACCCATATGGTTGAGCTCCCTGCAGTCCAGTTCTCATAATGAGATCTCACCCCATCCAGTCTTAGTTGATTGGTCCAGGATGAATCATGTGACCCAAAGTGGGTCAGAGAACTGGGAATTCTTACATTGATACTCTCATCTAGTCTGCTTGAGGGTCTGTATCAAATGAAATGGGAGGCTTCTCAGTGGCCATGGTTTCCTAAACTGAAGGAACAGGAAAATCCAGTCTGCAAATGGAGAAATTAAGTTGCAATACAGATGAGTAGAGATCATAGATGGAGAATGGATCTTGACCATGAGTCCTTCCTTCAGTTCGTTCTTAAGGCCCAGCTGCATTTTTGTCCTTAGATTTCCTGAGGAAACCCATATTTCTTTGTAATAAATCTCTTTTTTTTTTTCTCACCAGCTACCTGGCATTGGTTTCTGTTGCCAACCAAAACAAATACTTTCTACATGTATTTACCATTTTTAATTAGCCAACATTTTTAGAAGGGAAATTAGTTTTAGAGAATTGGTTCAACAAGAATTTAAGGAGGTGCATTCTTTTAGATTACTCAAGATGTTTTTAGTTCAGGAATCTCCATTTAACCATTTAAAGTCCATTGTTAAATTAAGGTCCTAAATAACTAAACACTTAGCAAAATGTTGTAGTTTATCGACAGTACTCATTTTCCCCATCACCTTCAGCAGCGGTGCCATCACTCACAGGCCAAAAGCTGGTGTGCAGGGCAGTCCGGCAATTACTCAAATTCCTATTACGTTTCTGGCACTTTTCTTACGTTAGGCTGTTACCCATTACCTGGAACAGTGCCTGGGCCAGAGTAATCCCTCAACACATATTGAGTTGAAGGAATAAAAAAAATGTATATATTTTAATGATTTTATAAATAATTAATAACACTAAAAAGGCACATCTTTGTTTTAAAGAGATTTTCAATTTAGATGACTGGTCATAAAAAAAAAAAATAGTGTTTTTTAAACTGGAAACGTTTTCAAAAGTTCCAGATAGAAACAGGAAGAAATCAGGCTGTCATAAATCTTTTCTAAGGTAGTTATGTTTAAATGCAAATTCAGCAGAATGTGGCAACTAAAGGACAGGGCTTTGGTTTTTATGTTTTTAGTACTATTTAAATAAATTGGGTTGCAACAATGCGTATAGAATTTTCAAATCCTTTAGGAACATCAAGCTAAAAATCATGTGTGGAACTACTGGGGGCTGTTTCTCCACCACCTCTTCTCCTGGAAGCCATATAAACAGTCACACGTCCAGGGCAAATGGCAGAAGTCACGCTCTTTCTCTTTTAATGTGTTTTGAAGAATGGCCAAGGAATCTGCCATCCTGGTGAGATCAGTCTCACCAGCTGCTTTCTTGAGTTTAGTTCCACCAGCCAAATCAGATGCTGTATGGCAAAGTGATTCCTTTTTTTAAAAAAATACACAGATTTTTTTAAAGTGAATAATCACATGGACTTGTCAGCATGTAAAGTTGGCTTATATTTTTTGCCTTGTATCATCTTCCAAAGGATTCGATTTCATTTAGGAATCAGGTTGAGCCTTCTAGACTATGCCAATGATATTGATGATAATCTGCCACCAAACTTTAATTGGATACAACACATATGCTATTGCATATTCTTATATGTATACCTGTAAGCTCTTTGTTTCAAATACAAAACACCAGAAGACATATTCTGCAGTTTCAATCTCATTTCATTTCCTCTACATAACTGTCTTCAGTTGTTCTTTACCTCTACCCCTTTGAGTCAGGAGGTCATTTGAAAAGTTTCATTTGAAAAGCAAGATTCTGTATTTAAAATACAGAAACCCACTCTTCAGGGTTTGAAAGTTATTTTTTATTTGAGCACTCAGACTCTAATGATCATTGCCCATCAATTACCAAACTACTTTTTCTCTTAGGATCCTTATTATAACTTTCTTATTACAGAGAATAACAGCTCTTTGGTGCTCATTTCCTGAAGATTAGTTTTCAGCATCAGAGGTCACCAATAAGCCTTTCCCAACCAGGGTCTACAAATTTACATTGTGAGTACACAGGGTAACTTTCCCAGTAATACAGGCTATAGGATAAAATAAACAAGTCTGTCTGTCTATCTATCTATCTATCTATCTATCTATCTATCTATCTAAAACCCTAATATACAAATAGACTGAATGGTGGAACAACCGAACAACCGGTTGCTATGACGTGTGCTGACCACCAGGGGGTGCAAGCGGAACATGGTGGGTGTCGGCCATAGTGGGATGGTGGAGCAGGTGAGTGGGGGCGCCAGACAAAAGCAGGGTGCCAGTTGCTGTCATCAGGGCGAGCCTCTGATGGTAACTGAAAATTATTTGCTCCCCCATGCCATGGTCCCACCAGCACTCACACCTGCTGCCAGAGCTGGCCCTGATCGCTCAGCGCAGTCAACAGATTGCCAGCGGCGGCTGCCGGCCCATATCGCCCCTGAGGGCTTCTCTACCTTCCCTTGCTCCAGAGAGGCAATCAGAGCAGCAGCTGCCACTCACACCGAACCCGCTGATGGTGCCAGCCCTGCTTGCACCCACTGCTGGCACCAGCCCTAATCGCTCCATGCTGTCAGCGGGTGTGAGCGGGGCTAGCGCCGTCAGTGTGTGGGAGCAGTGGCAGCAGGAGTGGGGCTACTGGCAAATAGGGGACTGGGGGCTGCAGCAGGAGGAGCCAGGTGGGGGTGCGGAGGATGGGCTGAGACCTACCCTTGTGCCCACTGCAGCCTCATGGTGCATGAATTTGTGCTCTGGGCCCCTAGTATATATATAAAAGCCCAGCGACCTTTACAGCGGAACGACCAGAACGATTGGTCACTATGACACACACTGACCACCAGAAGGCAGACGCTCAATGCAGGAGCTGCCCCCTGGTGGTCAGTGCGCTCCCACAGTGGGAGCGCTGCTCAGCCAGAGGCCAGGCTCACTGCTGGCGAGCGCAGTGTTGGTGGCAAGAGCCCCTCCCGCCTCCGCGACAGTACTAAGGAGCAGCGAGCCAAGCAGTAAGGAGCGAGCAGGTGGGCGGTTAGGAGCGAGGGGTCCCAGATTACGAGAGGGATGTCTGACTGGCAGTCGGACATCCCCCAAGGGGTCCTGGATTGCGATTGGGCGCAGGCCGGGCTGAGGGAACCCCACCCCCCACATGAATTTCATGCATCAGGCCTCTAGTAGATAAATAAATAAGAATTAAAGAGTTTGCTGAGCTTCTTCACTGCATATTTATGGCTGCTCATAAATGAGCACTTCACTGAGCTGTCCTCATGTAAGAAAGAAAAGTTTACCAGAATAGTGATGCAACTCCCCAACCAGGATTTAGGGGCTTGCCAAAAAAGGAAAAAACAACACCCCATGACTTAGAGTGGATCTATGTCTGTTAGAAAAGGGATGTGGAATGTTTCAAAGGCTTTTAAGAGAATCCACTTCATTACAGATGGTTGTTTAATGCAGAGAACCACTCAGACCTATTCCAGGCACTAGATATAAGTCCATATACATTGAATGGTTCTCTTATGAAGGTGAGAAGAGAACACTAGACTCGGAGTCAGGATCTGATTTTGAACTATTAAAATTTGGTAGCTAGTTGTACTCAAAAGGTATTCAACCTCAGTGAGTTTCAATTTCCCTTCTCTGTTAATTAGGAATCCTATCACAATCTTGTTTCAAGAGCTAAATGAAACAATCTGTGTCAAAATATCTAGCCCATACAATAGGCACACAATAATGAATCAAATGTTTCTCTAATGGCATCCAGAGGGCAATGACAACATGGGCCAACTGAAAGCAGCTGAAAATGACAGCTGGCATGGCCACCAAATAAGCCCATAGAAAATGGAAATCCACATCAAGATGATGTCTTCCTCAGTGGACACTCTTCCTGCAGCTGAGAATTCAGAGAATTTCTGTGTCTCTAATTAACACACTGAGGGAATAGAGGACTACTAGAATGCATGTAGGGTTCCCTTCAAACCCAACACAATGTCAGGAAGAGTCCCTCTATAAAAACTGAAATTAACAAAACTTAACCTATCATGACCGGGATCAGTCGGCATCCCTTGTGTTTTATGATTTAGATTTTGTTGATCTGTTTTAGTTTAGGTTTCTCAGGAAACAGACTTTTGGAATAGAGATTTGCCTGAAGGAAATTAATTGGGGAATAACTTCTTTGAGGGCGCAGGAGAAGCAGGATTGGGCCGAAGGAGAAGTTGAACTAGAGTACTGTAACAGTCTCAGACAATCCCACAGAGGCCTATGGAGCTGGAACAGCCTAGGAAAAGTATCCCAAATTGAGCCAGATCAGCCAGACATGAATCCCCAGGCTTTAACCATTCAACACAGGCTACATCCAGAGAGAGAGTGCAAACTTGGGTGAGGCAGCTCTACTCAGCTGACGGCATTTCCCCAAAAGGGACTCAGCTATGGGTGGTCAGCAGCCATCACTACCTGAGTACTATGGCAGGATTGGATTCACCACAGAACCACTGGAGGCCCCTCCTTGTCACTCAAAACCACTTGTTTCCCTCAGAATACAACTGTCATGGATTCTTTCTGGTTTGTGTCTTTTCCTGGGGAAACTATCAAGAGGACAGTCATTGAGAACTATCAAGAGGACAGTCATTGAGAACATATATTAGAATTTCAGCTTTTGCAGCTGGTCACAGGGACACACTTGGTACTCACTGTCTTTCTTTGCTATCCATTTCTAGATGCCTCTTACCCTCTTACATCTTGGTGGTTTACCTCATCCCTAAGGCGCCTAAGCCCCTGGTCAACATGTGCTTCTCAGGCTGTAGCTGTAGCACTTACCCATTTTGTATCAACATTGTACAGGAAAGAACTAAGAAACATCTGCATTAGATCATGGGTGATAAACACACTCTTCTCTGTCCCCATCGTGTAAGAGCAGCCCTCTCTCCTCCTAATGGTCGTGGTCAATTACTCATGCTGGGATGATGACACATGTCCTTGTCTGCTGATGTCTTGACAATCAGAACCCAAAGGGGCTAGGTGGCACCCATAGCTTAAAATGTAAAAGGTTCTTGCTGTATAGCCTGATGGAAGTGTTCTACCTTTGGGGACCTCTAGAACTGAAGAGGTTAGAGTTCCAGGAACACAAAGCACAAATTCCTCCAGGAGGTAATGGGAGTGATGATAAGCAGGGCTACGTTTATTTCCAATCCTTGGTTCCTAGACCCAAGAATTCTACACAGTAGGAACACAGCATATGTAAATGAACGTAGGGTGTTACCACAACCTGTAGGATGGTGCTCTATTTGTTATCTCCTCTACAGTGGCTCCTTAGCCATACCTGCCAAAGGCTACTCCACTTCCCTTACAAGCTGTTAGTTTCTGAGTGGCTTGGTATGTGACAGGACGAGTGGACCCTGTCATATGTCAGCCCCTGGTCTGAGGCAATATCTTGTGCTATCTTGTTTCAGTGAATAAAACACTCTATAAGGTGTCAGATAGTGTAATGCACATGGCCCTACCACCAGGAAAGGCAAATCCATACCTGGAAAATAAATCAATTCCAGTCAAGATGATCGCTGCCCCCTTTTGGAGTTGTGGGGGGTGGGGGTCCACAGTGTCTGGTTGGTTTTGAAGGACAATGCTATGCAGGGTCCAGGTTGGACAGGTTAGTAGGCTGGACATTCAGCAGCAGTAATACCTGCATCAGGTGAGTAGGAGGCTGTGCTGTGGGGCCCATGCAGAACTTCCCGTGCCTGTCATGAAGAAAACTCTGAATGTGAGCCCATTGTGCTAAGAATTAAGTGGCCAATTACAGTCTGGCTGACATCAACTGTTCAAGTCATTCTGTTTAGTACCTATTCCATGAAGGAGGTTTTTCTGGTGGGAAATAACAGGTGATACAAAGGCCTTCAAACTTCATGCCTCTCTCACAGGTCCATCCACATGCCTTTGCTCCCCCAATTTCCCAGTCTCTAATATTCTAATCTTTCTTCCTCCAAGCTCTTCACAAACTACCAACAATTTATTATTCATATCCATATATAATAGGGGGTCAGTGATGAAATTTGAGGGCCCTAAAAACAATCCAACATGGACTGTATCCAACAGTCCAGTCCACAAAATATTTTATTTGTGACTTACTTTTTCAATGTACAGTTTCCCAAGTAAATAGTCATAGGCCTCTTTGGCAAGTGACTGGAAGTATAATTAATGTGTATAGTTGTCATGGTGTCAGAAAGTCTTTTGTCCTGAATACGCAGCCTCTTTTTAGTCACTGGTTTTCATGTCTGAAGACCAGATCAAGTCTCGAAGCCGAGCTAGGAATTGTGACTTTCTACTAAAGTAGCTGCCTTCAGGCTCCTGATCATCAATTCTTCAATTCCTTTGATTAATTAATATTATTATTTTTTAAATATATTTTATTGATTTATTACAGAGAGGAAGGGAGAGGAATAGAGAGTCAGAAACATCGAAGAGAGAGAAACATCTATCAGCTGCCTCCTGCACACCCCCCACTGGGGATGTGCCCGCAACCAAGGCACATGCCCTTGACCAGAATCGAACCTGTGACCCTTCAGTCCACAGGCTGACGCTCTATCCACTGAGCCAAACCGGTTTCGGCTGATTAAGTAATATTATTATTGGCTGTCCATCTACTTTCCCCTAAGAACACTGTATTCTATTAACCATCTCCATAGCTTTCTGTGGGTCAGGCTGACTGGCTGCCACTCTAACTTTGCTATGAATTACTATAATTGTTCTCATCTTACTTCTGATGGGCAAGTGCCCCTACCTATCAGGCTCCAGTCAATCCTCTTGCATCAGAGCCCAGTTCTGTAACAGCACCCCTTCTATCAGCCCTGGCCTCAGAGGACAGCCACCAGTGAGCCTCTCAACAATGCTGTGGCCCCTCTCCTCAGGGCTTCCTTATCACTTTGGTAAGTGGAATGTCCTCTAAACTCTCACACAGAATATGGCGGGTGGATTTTGCACACTAGCACACCCTCTTCTCTTAGTGTTTTGATCCATCCACCATCTGCCATGACAGTTTTGGCATCTCTACTACATTCAGTGGGACCATCACCATCTCCAAGCTTTAAGGGAAATTCTAGCAACATGTAAACATCATATTCTTGTGTCTTTTACAGATTTAAAGTTCTATATCTTAAGAAAATGTCCCCACCTCAATAAGCTTCTCTTATTCAACTACATGTCACCATCCCACTTTATTCAGTACCCACAGGATCCATATATTCCTAGCTCCTGCTGGTATCAGCTTCTTAGAAGTATAGTTCCTTTCCTCCTTTGGCATAAGAGCTCTTCCCCTGCTAAGTTATATTGTAACCTGACACTGACTGTTGATCTGCTGACCAGAAAGATGAAGGTAGATACCTGTTGTTGTACAAGACAAGTACTTCTGCATCTTCTTTAAAAAGAGGTGAGTACTAGACTATACAAGGAGGAATGGGCCTACTGTAGGCCAAGAGGGTTCAAGGGATAACAGACAAATTTTGAGGATACAAAATTTTCTAGTGTATTGTTACCAGGCAAAATCTCAGTCTCACTTTTTTACAATCAGTGTCCTAACCTTGGCAGGACAGCCTTGCTAGAATGGAGACTTTAACCTTACTTTGTGCTCTGCTACCCTTAAAATTGAGAATTAAGTTATGGCTCATCTGCTTTTTCTGTTCTCTCACTGCAGCAGATGAGCATCTTTTATATGCTGTCATGGGCTCTCTGGCTTTCACACTTAACTTTAAATTGGTAATTAATCATCCTCAGTCTATCACTATTTTCTCCAACTCCTCAATAAGCCCTAAAAAGAGGCATCCGATTTCATCATCCTTATAACTAACTACAAAGTGAACCTCTCAAAAGTTGAAATATTGCCCCCAGTAGTGTGTTCCCTTCCATCTGTGTCTCATTCAAGTTCAATACCAGTGAAGATTTTGACAATTGCTCTGCAACCACATATCAGGGGTTGTGAAGGGGCTTCATTCCCAGCCAGCTGATATATGATCCAGATTCAAAATCCCATTTTGGAATGTTTCCTAAGATGGTTCCTATACCAACTATTTAGAATGGCTGAATACTTATACTGCTCAGTATGATGTCTTCTGATGATTATCAAATAATCATTATTTAGAACTAAGAATCCTGACTCTATCACTTAATAGCTGTGAGACCTTAGTCAAGTTACTTAACTTCTCCAGGACTATTTCCTCATATATAAAATAGGAAGCTCCCCAGTGGGTTGCTGATGTATAAAACTCTTCTACACACATGGTAAGGACTTAATAAATATTGACCACCACAAGTATTAACATCATCATCATCATCATCATCATCATCATCATCATCACTATGAAGAGAACCCATCAAAAATCCAAACAAGCATTCTTGTTCATTTGGCAGTTGTATTTCTAAGTATATGTAAATTATTTTCCATTCTAATTTATAGCTAGAGTAATGTCAATTACATGTTACTAGGTCTAAACACTGTAAGCGTAGCTGATAAAATATATTACTTAACTCACAAATATTGAAGCAGGATTTGGTCTTATGTTGCACAAGTTGGATCTACGGAACAAGCTATCCTGTTTCCACTGAAATCCATGCACTTTCAAAACTAAGCAATCTCACATTCCTTTATACCTAGAAACCCCAGTGGTTATCATGGGTCAGGACTAAAGGGGATAAAACTAAGTCATATGGTAGACTTTGCCATGTGAATAATACATTTAATTTAGTCAAGAGAGTTGAATTTTTTACAAGCATATAAAGGTCAAATAAGACCTTGTAACTTATCAAAGAGCCTGGGAGAGCCATCTTACCATGTTAAAGAACAGTGTCATGTGGTAGAAGGAATCATAGAAACATGCTAAAGAGCACTCTCAGAGATGGCCTTTTGCAATTGTTTCCAAAGCCTGGTAATGGTAGCATACATTACTGTCTTGAGGTGGGGAAATGGTTTCACATGGAACAGGTCTATTTAGATAATAAATCAATTTGCAGTTTATGGAAAGTGTGTCACCAGACCCCTGTCCTGGATACCTTGCATTTTCCATTCCAGATATACTTTTTGTCCTCCTCTGACTGCTCTATGCTCTGGGAGGCTGACCCATATAGACTATGTCAATGAACTTCAATGGCCCCCACTGAACTTCCTGTTGGGATGGTAAAGAAGGTACCAGAGTGTTGGAGAAGAGTGAAGTGAGGATCTATTTGTTTTTTTGCCTTTGGCTCCTTTCCTACCATATCACATGGTTTTGCTACCTCCTTATATCTCTACTAGAGGCCCGGTGCATGAAATTCGTGCACAGGGGGCAGCGGGGAGTGTGTCCCTCAGCCTGGCCTGCACCCTCTCCAATCTGGGACCCCTCATGGGATAACCAGCAGTTGGACATCCCTCTCACAATTCAGAACTGCTGGCTCCTAACCGCTCACCTGCCTGCCTGATTGCCCCTAACTGCTTCTGCCTACCAGCCTGATTGTCCCTAACTGCTCCCCTGCTGGCTTGATTGCCCCTAACTACCTCTGCCTCGGCCCACACCTGGTACCCAGGATTCCCTCCTCCAGCTGACCACAGGCACCCAGGATCCGGGCTTCCCTCCCTCTGGTCAGCCATAGGCGCCCAGGCTGGCTGCAGCCTTAGGGGATGGTGGACAGGGGGCTTTGTCTGTGCTGCAGCTGCAAGTGCTGGCGCCCAGGACTGCAGGGTGGGCGGCTTCTTTGTCTCCCAGGCCACAGCCAGCCACAGGTGTTGGTGCCCGGGACTGCAGGGTGGGCAGATTCTCCATCTACCATGCTGTAGCCAGCTGCAGGTGCTGGCACCTGGACCGCAGGGTGGGCAGCTTCTCTGTCTCCCAGGCCACAGCCAGCCACAGGTGCTGGTGCCCAGGACCGCAGGGTGGGCGGCTTCTCTGTCTCCCAGGCTACAGCCAGCCACAGGTACTGGTGCCCAGGACCGCAGGCTGGACGGCTTCTCCATCTCCCGGGCTGCAGCCAGCCTCAGGTACTGGGGCCCGGTTTCTTCATCTCCCCCAGGACGTGGGGCGGGTGGACATGGGGTGGGCGGCTTCTCCAGCTGGCTGTAGCCTGGGATCATAGGGCAAGCGGCTTCTTCGTCTCCCAGATCGCATCCACCCTCAGGTACTGGCACCCGGTTTCTTGTCTCCCCCAGGACGTGGGGAGGGCGGCTTCTCTAGCTGGCTGTGGCTTGGGATCACGGGGTAGGCGGCTTCTTCATCTCCCAGGTCGCAGGCAGCCTCAGGCGCTGAGGCCCGGTTTCTCATTCTCCCCCAGGAGGTGGGGCAGGCGGACCTGAGGTTTCTGCTGCTGGCTGCAGCCTGGGATCACAGGGCAGGCGGCTTCTTCATCTCCTGGGCTGCAGCCAGCCTCAGGCACTGGCACCTGGTTTCTTGTCTCCCCCAGGACGTGGGGTGAACCGCTTCTCCAGCTGGCTGAGGCCTGAGATCACGGGGCAGGCAGCTTCTTGGTCTCTGTGGCTGCAGCCAGCCTCAGGCACTGGGGCCAGGTTTCTCCGTCTCCCCAGGACGTTGGGCAGGTGGACCTGAGGCTTCTGAGGCTGGCTGCAGCCTGGGATCATGGGGCGGGCGGCTTCTTAGTCTCTGTGGCTGCAGCCAGCCTCAGGCACTGGCACCTGACTTCTCCAACTCCCAGAGACCTGGAGAGGCTGGGGGGCGAGGCTGCCGCCATGTTTTCAGGTTAATTGCATACTCACTCAGATTGGATGGTGGGCGTGGCTGGGGCGTGGCTGATGGGCGTGGCTTGTGAGTGTAGCGGAGTGATGATTTGCATACTACTCTATTATTAGATAGATCTCCTGCCGGTAACTTACCTAGAGCTGGAGCTATTCCCTTGGAGGTTCCATCCACTTTCCTCTTCTGGCCTCGGGTGGTAAGGGCTCCACTGCCACCAGGTCCATGTGGTCAGATCAATGTGTCTTTCTCTAAATCTTGGCCACACCTTTGCATATAGTTCCCTTATTAAATACTCAGTTACCCAATTTGAGTGTGCCATCTATTTCTTGCTGGGACTCTGAGTTATCCAACACACTAAACAAATGCTAGTACCTTTCTTTCAAGGAGTCCCTGTCTCCTCTCCATATTGGGACCCTGCCACTGTGCTCTAAGCCTCATGCCCTCTTCTAATCCCTTCTCCATGCTTAGTCATCAGCCAGTCATAACACTCTCAGTCAATTCTTGAAAGCAGTATTCTGTTACTACAATGTAATTACTTTTGAGATCTAAAAATGATTAGAAACTGTAATCAAACCATTTTCTTTCAAACTCCCAGCTGGTATGAATTAACACATAAGACTGATGTATTCAAGATGAACTTCTTTTTTATCCTCAGTCATCTCTGACTTGTTTGGCCTCCCAGCCTGAGTTCTGGTGGACAATAGGTCATTTCTGCTGGGATCAGTTCTTAACTTTTTCACCTTTTCCCCATGTCAACTCCTCCACTAACTAGCTATGTGTCACTTCCTTCCACCTGGGCAGCCATTTCCTTGTTTACAAGCAGAAGGCAGCTGAACAAAAACTTCCAGCTATACAAAAAGGCTTCACCTTTCACCTTTTAGCGTGAATCCCCTAACTTCTTCTAATCTCCTTCCCTTGCTACATTCCTGAAGCTCCTGTCCCTGGTTCATTCCAGTGATGTCATGTCCTTTCTTCTCAACCATGGCTTTATCATTGCCATATGTGCATACATATTTACTCTTAACTTAAACATATGTGTGTATGAGTGTTCACACACTTCTACATACCCACACATGGGAGATCACCACATTGCCTTATTTACCACGTCTTTGAACTATAATATATGGTAAAATCAGAATCAGCAGACTACATGGTCTATCTAACCAGGCTCACTTAATTACACCCACTCTTTCTAAAAGCATCATGACATTCCAGTCTACAAAATATGTCAGCTTTTCACTCTTTATCATTTATATACAACTAGAGGCCTGATGCATGAAATTTGTGCACGAGTAGGCCTTCGCAGCCCCGGCTGTCTTGGCCGGCCCTCGCAGCCTCGGCTTTGTCTGGAAGGTTGTCTGGAGGGTCTTTCCGCTGTTTGGCCGTTAGTCGATTTGCATATTATGCTTTTATTATTATAGATGTTTCCAGAAATATATTTTGGGGCCCACTTGTAAGAGCCAAGTGAGTATAAAACCTAGCAAAGAACAGACCTGTTAAAAGAATCAAGTTTCTTCTGCTCCAATGATATCACATGTAATAATAACAACAATAAAAGCCATAAAATGGGCATGTTGATTTAAAAGGGGCACAGAGAGATAAAAACAATGCTCCCTAAGGTTATGAGTTTAACAAGGCTCTGGTTTCCATACATATCTATGCCTTTACAGCAGCTTTCCTCTCTCTTAGCTGAGAGGTGAATCGCTAAACCAAGGAATCGAATCATCTGGCCACCGCATGGACACCTGGATATGGAGGTACACCTCTTTTGTTTGTAGTCAATAAAAATGTGCAAGGGATGGAGATCCAAGTATGCCAGTCAAGTCAAAGTAGAGCAAAGAGTATAAACAAATTCCCCTTGGCCTCCATGCCAACAGCTCTGTTTTTCCCATCTAGTTCATAACATTTAGAAAGGCTAAGAGCATGGTTTGAGAAGGAGTTCTGAATGTGTTATAATCCAGGTCAAATGTTTAAATTCCAAAGAATAAAAATCATATTTGCTACCATGCTACTCATGTGAAAATATCACTTCTGATGAGGGTAGGGATGTACGTTACTTTTCTCATCTTTAATTCTGACAAAGGAGGATGAACACTATTTTTGACCTGGTGTGGTCAAGCACTCATGATGCAGAAAACAACCAACTCCTGTAACTAAATGTACTGACCCTGAGTAAACTAAGTTGCTACTTCTGGGAAAGAGATTCCCCTTCTTTCATCTCATTCACATGCCAAGATAGAGAGATCACAAACCCTTTGCTCTCCATTTTACCTCATTCATTCATTTTCCTGAAGTTGATGCTTACTTCTCAGTCATAATTATACATACATATCAAAAATAATAAGAATGATGAAAGGTATATAACAAAGGACAACAGTCCCCTGACTCACCTTCCCTCCCTAACATCCTTTTTCCAAGAAATAGCCACTTTAAGCTATTTTAGCTGTTCTTCTGGTATGGAACTATTTTAAGATACTGTGCTTATATTATTTCTATTTCTCACTTTCAGTTTTAACCAATATAGACTGATTTCTCACTATGGTAGAGGATATTTTAGCTCATTTGCACAGCCATCCCCTATACCCACACTAACCTTTCCCACAATCTACTGTTCTGATTTACATAATTTAATATATCAATTACTGTGACTATTGAATATTGCTCACCACTGTGACAACTATTGAGCATCGTTACATTTCCTTCCTTATAGAACCTTTTCCCTTTCCTGTGGTTTTTTTAGTTTTCTAGGCACTCATGACCAGGTCTTCCTTTATTCTCTCAAAGCCTCTCAATATAATTTTCCATGTTTTCAAATATATAAAGTAAATTCATTAATTACATTTTATTTTTGCCTACTCTTCCTGATTCAGACTGAAGGGTCACTCTCTAGTCCTACTGCAGAGCTGATGTTCTAGGGTTTTCCTTCTTGCCATCCTGGAAATTCCCCTAGTCACTTTGCCCCTGTCGAATTTTGTATTTCCTGGATTGCAAGTCTTCGGCCCACAGCTTCTCAGAAGCTTGGAAAGAAGATTCCTTGATAACATGCATATCTGAGAATGTCTGTCTGTATTTTACCCTCACATTGGATTATGAATCCCTCTTGCTATATAAGTCTATGTTGGATGCAGTATCAGAGATGCAGTATCGCCCCTTAGCTCTTCTAATCCATAAATCATGTCTTCCCCATAATCCTATTATTTGATTTTTTATAGGCTCAGCACTGGATGCTATCCATTGCTTTGTGACCACCTATGCATATTGAAAAAGTAAAAAAAAAAAAATCTGTTTCTTTGAACTATGATTGTAAGCTTCTGAGCATCACTTTAGGGTAATGGGACTTTTACTTTTATTCCTTTCTGTAATAACATATGCAGCTTTTTCTCCTATACCTGCTTCTGCCAGAGAAAGGAAAGTCCTCCAACCTCCTACTAGATGGGTATAAGCCTGACTTCTAATTCCCCAGAAGCCTTTCATGATCCTTTGGGGAGGAATGGCTAATTTCATGTCAGAATCCTCTGTAAATAGGTATTTTCAACTGCTTCTGTGCCACAAATCAGTTACCCATCCCCCATCTGTTTGTATGGCAGGTCTCATCCCCTCTCACCTATTCCCGAACATCACTCCAAAAATTCCTCTCTCAGTCGTGACAAATTGTCCTTCTCCACTTGATCATCAAATGTATTTTACTATCTCTCATCTTAATAAAATGAAAACCTCACTTGACCCCAAACCCCTCTCCAATTATTGTGTAAATTTTCCCATTTCAGCAAGATCCTCGAAAGCGTGTCTATCACCAATGTGTCTCCTACCAGTTTCTCTGAAACCCACTCCAGTCAGCTTTATGCACCAACGACTTTCACAACAGTAAACGCCATGATCCGTTTCTCAGCCTCCATCTTACCTGTTCTATCAGCAGCATTTGAAACGCTTTCTCTTGGCTTTGGATACCACTCTTTCTTGGTTTTTCCTCTACTTTACTGGCTACTACCTCTCAGCTGCTTTTGTCAGTTCCTCATCTCCACACATTATAAACACTGGGAGCAGTCCTGAATTCTCTCCTCTCTCTGCACACACCTCTTTGATTATTCAGCAAGTCTCATGGCTTTAATAAGATCTATAAACTAACATTTACCAAAATTATTTCCTCAGCTTTGACCTCTTCCATGAGCCCCATATTTTTATATCAAACCCCTATTTGGTGTCTTTGATGTCTGATAGGAATCTCCTACAACAGGATCAAAACCAATTTCTGATACCTCCCTATACTCTGAAACCTGTTGCTTCTATGATGTCTTAGCAAATGTCAAGTTTGTTCTTCCAGCTGTTCAGGTCAAAACCTTGGTATCATCCTTGACACCTTTCTCCCTCTCTAATTCATCAGTAAATACTGTTGTCTCAACCTTCAAGGCATATACAGAATCCAACAAGTTCTTCCTCCTTTAACCACTGCCACCCTGTCCAAGACACCATTGACTTGTTCCTAGCAAGAGCCTCCAAACTGCTTCCTTTCTTGTATCCCTACCATTTATTTTGAACACAATATTTAAGTAATGCCCTAAAAATATAAACTACATTATTTCTCATCTCTGAATAAAACCCTCTGATAGCTGCCCATGTTCCTTACAGTTGCTCTCAGCATCCACTCCCTACTCTGACCTCATCTCCAACTATTTTCCTCCTCTTGCTTATTCCACTCCAGCCACCACAGACCTACTTGCTGATCCTCAGACACTTCATGTAGACTTTCTAGTCAGGCAACTGGAACATGCTGTTCCTTCTGACTAAAATGTTCTCCCAGGTCTCTGAGTGGTAATTGCTCAAATGTTACCTTATTGGTGGGGACTTCTATAACAACCCTACACAAACTGCAGCATTCTCCCACACTGGCACATCTTACCCCTTACACTTTCATTTTTCTCTTAAAACCTACTGCCATCTAACATACTCTATGTTGTTTATTTGCTTATTAAGTTGTCATCTGTCTTTCTTGAAGGAGCACATTTTATCTGTTTTTCCCAACATATTCCTAGATACCAAGACAGTGCCTGAGACTAATAGATAATCAATATATACTTGTCAATTAAATGAAGATGACAAAGTCAGATCTCAAGTGGCAGCAAAAAGATATCATTTTGAGAAATGTGAGCTAACCCACTGTTCCTAAAATTGCTCCAAGCAATGCCTGGGTAACTGCCAGAGTCTAAAATAGTTAAAACATCAGACAAATTTAGTTAAAATGATCATCACAGGAGGTCATATGCCACAGAGCCCAAAGAACTAACATGAGCTACAGCAGAAGAGAAGCAAAAAGCTTCACGGAGTTCTGAGAGGGTAGGGGGCTTGTGCAAAGATGGTAATAGCATTTCAACCCTATTCTTACATTTCAATTCTTACATTTTCCAGAAAGAATTCCAAAAACACAGCGCTAAGAAGATTGCCCCATTTGAAATACCAAACGCTGACTCCAAGTTTCCCAAAACAAAGAAATAAAAGGCACTAAGTTCCAAAGATAGTGCACAAAGATGGCTCCCAGTGAGGGAGAGAGAGAGAGAAAGAGGGCTGATGGGGGAAAGAATGAGAATGCAAAGCACACACCTCACTCGGCCAGCAAAGAAACCATGTGTTGAGACATCAGAGGGGAACCTGAGCTCTCCTCATGCTCCTTCCTGACCACTTTCTTCTCCAGATCCAATAAACCTTTTCATCTCTTTCAAGTTGTCCGAAGGGAGCCATAAAAAAGCAGGCCTGACAGATGCTCATGTCAGCTCAACACTGGCAAAAGCACACATCCAAACCCACTGATCCTTGACATATCGCTGAAGGTTTCATTGGGTGTCCTTCCCAAGACAAGCAAAGTGGGCCCTTTTCAACCCCCTGGGGCCACGTAAAGAAGGAGCTCCCAGGAGCTTTCCCATTCAGAAAAGCAGTCCTATGTCATCAAGTTTGCTAGACACTCAAGAGTATACAACTGGAGTTTCAAGGAGAATAAAACAAAGCAGAACATGGGAAAGTTCAGAGACTGGGGTGGGGGGCGGGGGAGGATCTATTTTGATGTTTATGAGACACTAGCTGTCCCTTTCCCTTTTTTCCCCCTAAGGGACTCATTCTTAGAGATTCTGATGATAATATGATGGCAAGTATTTTTAAGAAGCTAATGAACTTTTTAAAAGCTAATTAACTTATTTCCCAGTTTATTCTTTATTAATGTCTAATCGAAATGACAGAGATTAGGGAAAAAGAAGAGGAGAAGGAAATTGAAAAATTATTCTCCTCTTAGTGAAAGAGTTGGGATAATTGTCTGTGGGGTGGCAGCAGCAACAGGGACAGCTCAGTCATCCTCTTCCCTGAGACTGGCTTCCAGGGATGAGCAGGAGGTGCCTCTGTTCACACAGCCTTCCCCATCCAAACGCTTCTCCTCCCTTCTCCACGGCCACATCTTACTCAACTCTTAACACCAAGACCAAAAGCCTCAGCTGTAAAACCAACCTCCTCTCATCCCTTTCAGCTAAACCCTTTAATACTTTTTTTCTTAAAACTTAGTGTTACACTTTCAACCCTACCTAACAGTCTGTTTCATGTCCATTTCATATGTCACCCCTACGGCATCCATCAATGTAGTTTGCCTAAAATAGGTGATCAACAAAGCCTTCCTCAATGCATATATACATATGAACAAAATGAAGAGCTCAGGGGTAGCCCCAACAGTACACTGGTGAAGAGTGCTTGTATTGGGGGTGCGTGTCCAGACATTGCTTTCTGCAAGTGAGAGAATGGCTTTCCTGATGAACACAAATACATCCCTATGTGGCCGCACTATTGAGAGAGGCTTCCAGCACGGCATCACTTCACTTAAAAATAAGCAAAATGTTCCCAAATGTGAATTGCAACAAATGCCCCTGGACAAATTAAATGTAGCTGATCATCAAGGGCAGGGAAGTGGCCCAGGAGGCTGGCACCAGAGGAGGCTTAACACATTCCCGTGGCTGATGCTCCACATAGAAGCATACATTTAAGAAAAGAGCCCAGAGCCCTGCACAGAGGGTGGGGATATGGGTCTCTAGGCTGCCTCTAACACAAACTCTGTAACCTTCGGCAGGTCAGTAACCCATTTGACACATGACACCTTCAGGGATTCACCTCTCAATAAAGAGCTGGACTGGATGACTCAAATCCCTTCCAGCTCTAGAATTCAATGATTTTTCATCTGTTCCACATCAGAAAAGCATTTTAGCGTTGTCCAAAATGCAGTCATTCTAAAAACATTTTTTAAAAATTCATGTCTTCAAAATTCTTTGGACTCCCTGAAGATTTAGCAATGCCAAGCAACGTATGACTGTTTAGGTGGCTCAGCTTCAAGTCTGCACACCTCCTTCCCTTAATTGCATCATCTTCATCCCCAGCAGCCCTCCTAGGTCCCTCAGCATCACTGCCACACCATATCCCTCCCAGCCCCTCGTTAACATATGGTCTCCCTAACTCACAGAATTGTCTGACCCACTTTGGGTAAAGCTACCAGTAAAAGTTCTGAAATAGAAACCAGATGCACACTCGCACCTTGGGATGTATGTATGCTGAAGATGAAACCGCCACATCTCTTCCCAGTTGGCTTCACCTCTTTTTTCCCCACCTGGTCATGTGGTGTGCACCTGCGATACATTGACAAGGCTTTAGATTACAACACGAATGGTTATATCAGGTTCCAGGATGGCCTTGGGTTTTAATCCCAGGTGAGTTGTACAGCATCAAGGGTTTTTATTGCCACCTCATCTTTATGGCTCACATAGCTTCCTCTTGCACTCAAATTAATATTTCATGTGGACAAACAAGTCCCTGATTGCTCCTCCATCTTCCAAACTTTTCTTTCTTTTTTTTTGTGTGTGTATGTAAATTGGCTTCCCCCTCCTCTAATTGTCAGTAGAAATACTGTAGTGTGAGACAAATGTGTGCTATGGTTGGGCTATCACTCCCACTGTCAGAGAGCTCACCTCTTTGGACAGACTGCCTTTGAGCCTACAGGCTAGGGGAAACCCCAACCTCAAGACTTCATTTCTCCTGCCCTGGCTGAAAAAATGCCTATTGAGTAAAGAAAAGTAGAAAAGAAAGCCACAATGCTCTAAATAAGCCCATGAAATAAAAATGGGAGAGAGCTAGACAAGTCAAGAACACAGACAAATAATCTAAAAGTACAGTAACCAGATTTTCTCATCTGAAACAGGATTCAATTTGATAAGTGATGTGAGACTACAACAGAGACGTTGAAAGTACAGTTGACCCTTGAAAAACCTTAGGGTTAGGGACCCTGAACACACGCGTAGTGGAAAATCCTTGTGTAACTTTTAACTCACCAAAAACTTACGCTGTCTCTCAGTACCCACCAGGGGTTGGTTTCAGGATACTCCGTAGATACCAAAATCAGTGGATGCTCAAGTACCCTATTTAAAATAGCATGGATAAATGCATATGTTTGGCCCTCTGATCCACGGACTTCCAACCACAGATGGAAACAGTATAGGTATTTATTGAAAAGAATTCACTGTTAAGTGGACCTACATAGCTCAAATCGTGTTGTTGAAGAAGCAACTGTATAAACATTTTGGAGAATCTAAAATACATTAGAAGTCACAAACTGAAAAACCTGGCCCATTAAGTTTAAGTCAATAAGCTATTTTAAGCACCTACTATATGTCAGTCATTTTCTCCCTGTCTTTGCTAATTTCTATTTTTATAATCCAGATGTCAAGTGACAACCCTGTAGGAATGCAAAACTCTGATATCCTTACTTCCCTTGGTGGCCATACATTCTCTGCCACTCATCCCATCAGAAAGTGGAGTCTGTTTCTCCTCCCGCTGAATCTAGGTTGGATTGTGACTTGCTTTGATCCATGATGTTTTAGAAATGATGCTGTATAAATTTCTAAAGCTGGCCCCTAAATAATCTATGATTTTCATTTTTGTTCTAACACTCCCTCTTAGAGTCTTGTCGGACCATGGTGTAAGAAGTTCATATAATGTTGACCAGCACATGGAGTAAAGACCAAGGTAATGTGGCCAACAGTCCCAGCTGAGCCCCCAGCTGGTAGTACCAACTGCCAATATGTGAGGGAAGCACCTGGATGAACCACCACAGTCAAGTTTCAAGATGATGCAGCCTCAGCTGACATCCCAGGGAGCAGATGAACTTCCCAGCTGAGCTCAGTCTACCCACAGAATCATGACAGAGAATACATGACAGATTGTCTTTTAAACCACTATGTTTGGGATGGTTTGTTCCATAACAATAGATAGTGGAAATGCTTCCTTTCTTCAAATCCAATTCTCTTTCCTTTGTTATGTAATATTTTTTTTCTTCTATACTCAGTCCTCTCTCTCTCTCTCTCTCTCTCTCTCTCTCTCTCTCTCTCTCTCTCTCTCTCTCCTGTATTTAGCTAAAAACATAAATCCTCACCTTTAAATCTACCTTTTGGTGGCATAGAAGAACTGAAAAATACTTTGAAATTTATATGTTTTTCTAACACTCTACCCCCAAGTATCTCTAGGAGAAGAGAGAAGGACAGAAATGTATAATTAACTGATATTAATTAAGTCATTATCTTTAAAGGGCAAACATGTCTATAGTTAATTCAAGCTTTAAGCAGAGGCAATTTCACCCAGAAGCTAATGAAGCTTAAGCTCATTTGCACAGGTCCCATTCAAGGCCCTAGTAGGATACATAAGACACTGTAAAATTTGCAAAAGCACAATATGTTAACTATAAACTATTTAGGCTGCTATTTCCACTCTAACTGCTTCTCTGTTTACTTCCCCTCCTGAAAGGGTGGCATCCAATTGGTCACAGATATTTTGGGAATCTGATAAAAGGAAAATTGAGATGGGCATAGATGTCATTTGGGTTCAGAAAGATATATTTATGTGGGTTAGTCACTTCTGTGTCTAGTTAAGTTATTGCTAGTGATCCTGATTGCAACTGCCAGGAACTCTCCTATAGCCCAAAATGTCAACTCAACCAACATCATGATACAAAGATGCAGGGACAAAGGTCATGTCACAATACAAATGTGTTTTGTGGTGTCCAGCACGGGGTGAATTGGAGAGTGAAGAAGAGACACGATTTGAAATGTCCACTGCCAGACTTTGGTCTATGGAATATTCTGCAAGTCAAATGTATAAAACTGTAAGCAAAGGATTAGGGAATTAGGTTCTCATTGACACAGCCAAAAGGGAAGTTCTCTCCTTTCAGGAACAAATTTCATAATGCACTGAAGCTATCATAAACACATACTTTTTCTTGTTGTCGTTAATTTCATTAACATGAAATTAAACCTAACAGAACTCCTTATAGGATCCAATCCTGATAAGTGCTTTAGGAAGGGCGGATTTTTGTGTGGTCACGGAAGTCTGTGTTTATCATTACTATTTCCCAATCAAAGTGTTCGCAACAGTTCTGTACAACAAAACTTTACAGTTTCCCTATGGAAAATAATATTACAAAATCAGAGCCACAGGAAACAGCAAATCAAAAGATGCAACCAAACAATGTAGGGGGGGAAAGTGTCAGAGAGAAGCACAGGTAAATAAGTGGATAAAATATTATGTCAGTATCATGTCTATGTTCCATGCAGAGAGAAGAGAGAAGGTGAGAAGCAAAAGGTACATGTCAGGTGCATCTGTCCTTTTTTAAAAGCCTCTTCGAGAAGCCTCAACCAGTGATTTCTTCTGATTTCTCATTGGCCAGGAGCAAGTCACAGGGCCACCCTAGGGCAAGAAGCAGAAGTATAGTGTTTCTTTTAAGCTTTTGTTCATTTTCTGGATATGTTGCTATTCTCCCCACCCAAACTCCAGATTCTGGCATAAAGAAAAGTGGGAAAGTGTTTCTTTATTGGGTAAGAACCAGCAGGATCTACCTCAGAGTGAAAAGCTAATCCAGACTCAGGCAACAGAAATATTTCTGTTTACTAATGATTACAGGCAAATGTTTTGCTTTATCTTCAATTCACTACCATCTAGTAACCTGATCATGTATTGAAATGTTTAGAGAAAACAGCTCATAAGCCATATGGGTTAAAAATGAACTTTCAAAGGAAATCTAGTAGTTAAGACTACTATTTGGTTTATTCCCAATTATAATTATCCACATTAACATATTTGAAAAATTAACAGAGACAGCCCTACTAATATACTAAATATCTGTCCTAAATATTTCCTCAGTTCTAACAGTCCAAGAATCAGTTGATGAGATACTTTGGTTTGCTTTCCATTAGGAAATAGTCACTCTTTCACACTCCTCAAGATTTTTAATTTGCCCATTATATTGATAATGACTGTACACATATTACTAAGTGTAGGCTCAGGGTAGCCCACTGACATCTTGTTTTAAAAATAACTAGTCATCAACATTCTAGGACAGGAACAATGACTCACATTTCTTGGTTTCTGCCTTTTCTTGAATAG
Organism: Cnephaeus nilssonii; assembly: GCF_951640355.1. Classification (NCBI taxonomy): domain Eukaryota; kingdom Metazoa; phylum Chordata; class Mammalia; order Chiroptera; family Vespertilionidae; genus Cnephaeus; species Cnephaeus nilssonii. The sequence continues at coordinate 45,785,953 of NC_137085.1, read as the reverse complement.
GCATAAGGTCTGGCAACCCTGGCTTGCATTTGAGCATAACCACTATCAGCTGTGGCTGATGGTTCACCCTTGGGCAGAGCCTGCACTGACCCACTTCATGCAGCTCCAGCGGACTCACCAGCTCCTTTAGGCTATCTGCCTGGCCTCTGCCCAGGGTTGTCTGGATTTATTAACCTTAACTATTCCCATATTTATAACTATAATAGAAAAACACTTTAATTGTTACAATTATTTTAGGTGTTTACATGAATCCATTAATGGCTTCCCTGTGAAAGATAAAAAGTAGCAAAAGAAATAGTTCATGCCCTAATAATATCATAAAATCTACAAATGTTGGAAATATAAAATAAAATCTTCAAAGTAGTTATAGTTAAGTATAAAGACGTAAACATTTAGTGGGACAGACTGTAAGTGGCAAGTGATAATTCCATGGTAACTAGAGATGAACACATATTTCTTTTGTAAGAAGAAAATAATGTAACCAAAAAATGTATGCCCAAATAGAGATCATGTTTCTTCACTCAACCTTACACAGCATCTGTCTTGACTGTCAGCCAAAATCTTAGCAGAGCAGATGCCCTTCAGCCTACCAGCAGGGCAGGTTTTCCAATAGTAAGCTCCAGGAGAAGCCCTGGGCACATAGGGCTATGGGGGTGTTTCGAAAGAAATCATCCAGTTCTATAGTGGAACTTTCCTAAGACAACAACTCATCTGCTGTTAAAATGCTACCCTTTCTTTAGAGAAATACATGCAGGAGATAGGTGATACGTATTGTTTCTCCAACTTTTTGTCGTTATTTGCCAAACTGAGCAATGATTTGTGTACATTTTTATTGTAATAATGACAGTTAACATTAATTGAGCACTTACTTCCAATGTGCCAAGTCCTACCTTAGGAAAATAGATGCTACCTCATTCACTAAATCTTCATAAAGACCCCATTATAGAAATGAGAGGGGGAAAAAAAAAACTGAGGCAAAGAGGGTGAAGTCCCTTGCTTCAAACCTGGTCCAAAAGCCTTTCACTTTTGCAGTATGACCCCTAGGAACTGGTGGAGTCACAGTGAATTAAGTCTGTATGACAAGAGTATCTGCACTTTACCAATGTGCAGTAATTATAGCAATGCATACTGTATGACAATTACTGTGCAGGTTATAAAATGCCTTGATCCGCATAGTTCATTTGATCCTAATGATTCCAAAGAGGGTATAACTTATTAATAACTATGTGATTTGTTTTCTCTTTTCAATGAAAAAATATAGTTGAATATGTACCATTTTTCAAAGCACTGTGACATAAATGTAGATAATAGACTAGTAGACTAAGGCACAGTTTTAAACTGATATAGACAACCACTAATACAAGAATTATAAGCTCCCTGTAATTGGGAGAATTAAATCAATGTTTTAACAAAAACACAACTATTGCAAGGGGAACACAGAGAACTGAGTGATCCTGTCTGATTGACGGATTCAATGAAGATTTCATAGAAGTGAAGGGTAGAGTTTATACAGGCAGGGATGGGAGTTTGGCAGGTTTCTAGGCTGCAAGAACAGCAGAAGTAAGCAATGACACATGTACGAAAAACACAAGGCATGTCTGAGGAATAGTTCAGTGTAGTGGAGCAGTAAAGAAAGGAAGAAAGTGGGAGAAAACTAGAGATGTATGGTGGGCCTGAAGGGCGGAGACACTGGACACAACTCTGAGAAAGTGGAGAGCCATGAGTGAACTCTGTGGTGGACACCAGCACCATCCAGCTTGTGTTTAGGGTGATTGTCCAAGTCAGCAATGTGATGATGGACCACATTAGTAGTGAGGAACCTGGACCCTGGCGCCACCAAGAACTACTCTAGCTTGGTGATAAAGTATGTGATCTAATTTAAGGATGAAAGACTAGAAAGCCACTTTCCTATTACTATTATCAAACATATCCAGCCATTAACTCAACAGTTTTCTCATTGACATTCTTCAGTTGCATACAGCAATTAACCTAACACAAAAGAGCCCATATATTTTCCCTTGAAATTTAATAAAACTATTTTTTCCTTTTGAATGAGAAAATGTTTTGACCAATAATTTGTTTTAGGTTTTCCTAAATTACTCTCCATGAAAAAGTGCATACACCACTACCATAGACTATACTAAGAAAAGAGGCAGAGAGGCCAATCAGGAAATTATTGCAATAGTTTTGGTTTGAACAGACTGGCATCTGAGCAGGTAAAATAGTGTCTGATATTCAAATGCCATGCATGAGGCCCCTGGGACATTAGCCCCCACAATCCTGTGGAGTTCTATAAATATCTTGGCATCATGAATAAGAGGACATAGAGTCAGAGAGATTGCAGAGCTTGCCCAAAGTCACAGATCTGGAAAATACAGGAACCAGGACTTCACCCGCAGATCTATTTCAAAGCCTTGCTCTTTACCATGACGGAGAACATCACTTAGCTGTGGTGGTGGCAAGAGGCTGGAGCTACATGACATAGGCAGAACCTACTTGTCCTGATGCTGAATTGGGTCAGGAGACTTGAGAGACAGTCACTTTGTTTGCCACACTAAGGAATCTGGAGACACATTGTAAGAGAATGAGGTGTGATCAGATTATTGAAAATTATTGAAGTGGCCTACTTAAGGTATTACATAGACCTGGCCTAAGTCCGTGACAATGTGAGACATTTTTTCTGAAACAAAAATTGCCAACAGCATCACTCCACATCAGGGTTTCTCACCCTGGAGCCAAACAATTCCTTGTGGCAGCCTGTCCTGTGCCTTGTCCTGTGCAGCAGCATCCCTAGCCCTTACCACCAGGTGCCTGAGTCACTCCTGCCCCCCGGCAGTCTGACAACCCAAAGTGTCAAACAGTCACCCCAGGTTGGGAGTCACTGCTTAGAAAATGACCATAATAATCATCATAAACTGCTTGATCAAAGCTTAAACATAGAAATACTTGAAAAACAGTGAGAGACAAATTATGGCAATACTAAAATTTGGGGTCCATTCCATGAACACTATTTGACTGGTGCCTGGAGCTAGGGATGGCCTCTCGAGCAGCATTTGAGTCGAATGAGCATCTCAGATGAGTGACTGATGTATCACAGAGCACTCCATCTATTTTTGTGTCTGAAGCTGCGGGAAGCTCTAATCAGCTTAGATCTGATTGGATGGCCCTTTGATTGCTCTATTCATCTGTTCATCTACAATCTCTTTCATGTCAGGGTTTTCTAACTACACTCATAACCCAGCAATCATCCCAGCTATAGCAGGAGGGATAATGTAGCTTTGCTTTAAGCTGAGATACTCCACAAATCATAAGCAGGAGATTTAGATTCAGCTGAGGTTTCTGAAAGTGAAGAATGCAGCAAGAGTTACCATTTAGGTAACAAACACCACAAGGTCCTGGTTCAGCTTTTCCTCCAGTTGCAAACATAATACTTTCGTGTTTCCTTAGATCCTTTTCATTAAGTTAGACCTTTCATGCCAAGCTTCCCCTGGACTCATCCCTGGCTTCTGGATGGGGTGGCATCTGGTACCTGACAGAGGAAATGCTTTAATGCATATCATCTGTAGCCACAGCACCCCCAGAAATTAGCCCAGTAGGTCTCCCAGTCACTCCATTCTATGCAGTGCTAAGAATCAACTTGTTTCTAGAAGGAAGGCATATCGTCATGTCATAAATTTCTCAGACTTTTTGCTGCAACCAGGCAAATGCAATGCATGGGATGTACCACTTAATCCACGACCAGTGAAGTCAGATCTTTTACTCCTATCAGCATCCTAGTCACTCTTACACCCTTACAAAGACCCAAGACACCTCAGCTGGCTCCCACCCCCGCCCAGGCATGAAATGATGGCAGAAGCATATGAGGAAGTCGGTTGACTTCTTGACCCCACCCAATCATTCGGTGGCTGTCACAGGGATACCAAATGTGAAGCAGAAGGTTGTCAGAGATGAGCTGGGCTCTGAGAGGAGTTTTGAATGCAGGGGAGAGCCTAAAGAGCCTCAAGGGATCCATCCGTCTTTCCAGGGAGCCTTGTGATCTGCACTTTAGAATCAGGTGTGCCATCTTGAGAAACCATCCCACATTCCGAGCAAAATTAGTTTAATGTTCCCACATAAAAAGGTCCCAAGCCAGGTGGAGGATCATTATATGAGCATATACCGTGGAACTAAAAGGGTTTGCATGCTGCGGGGAGGAATTTAAGGGGAAATTTATTACAGATCCACTTCTTATGTAAATCGTGTCCCCATATGATGAGTTCAGTGAAAGCAGCAAGGGCAGGGAAGGTTATTTGGGCCAAATATCATTAGCATTTCACCTTTGAGAAATACGATCTTCTTCAGCCAGGTGGTGTTATGAATCCCAAGAAGGCGAGAGAGGACAAAAGAAAAATCCCAAACCTTCTGTAAGGAAAACTCCTTTGCCTTTGTGAGAATCTATTTCTAAGTTCTTCCTGTAAAGTAGGCTAAACCGGAGAATGGGGTAGAGGGGGTGAATGAGGGGCTGAGAAATGGCACAGGCTGGCAAACACTGCAGAGCTGCGTGGTGGGAAGGTCTTTAGCATTTCAGACTCTCTTTGTCTTCCATTCTAGGTTCTTAGAGACTGGGATCCCTTTTATACCACAGACAGGACAGGCAACAGGATAGCACAGAGGAATGCCAAAGCATAAACTAGATCCAGAGTCTAATTCTGGTCCTGTAATTCGCTAGCAGGTAATTTTTTTTTTAAGTGAGAAGGAAAGACAGAGAGAAAGATCAATGTGAGAGAAACATATAGATTGGTTGCCTCCTGCACACACCCCAACCAGGGACAGGCCGGGGAGGAGCCTGCAATCAAGGTATGTGTCCTTGACCAGAATCAAACCCGGGACCCTTGGGTCCACAGGCCAACACTCTATCCACTGAGCCCAACTGGATAGGGCACAGGTAATCCTAATAATAGAAAACAACAAAAAATAACAACAACCAGATTAGGTGAATCCCACACTCCATGCCTCCATGTTGCCCAAAGTGGTGACTGAAGTCACCACAAACCCTGAGTGACCCAGTCCCTGCTCTGTCCAAACACACCACTGCAACTCCCTGGCACGCCACGCCAACCACAATGGCTTCTGCATTGTTCCTGGAACTTTCAGAGCACGCTCCTGACTCAGGGCCTTTGCACTAGCTGCCCCCCCCTCTCTCCGCCAGATCTTAGCCCCCATGTCAGTTTATCAGTGAGCGCCTCCCAGTCACCCTCCTCACCCTGCCTCAGGATTTCCTTTTCCTCTAGTGCTACTTCATTTTTCTCAGTAGCAAACTAAACTCTCATATAGTCATTTGTTCTCTATTGTTTGCATCTCACAAAAGGGTGGATACTCCATAAGGGCAGAGGTTTTATCTACTGTATTCACTGCCATATTCCTAGAACCTAAAACAATGCCAGGCATGAGGCAGTACCTATGTGGATGGATGCAATTGACCATCTACGATGATGTCAGGCACTTACACAGGCAAGTTGCTCTGAGTTTCATGGCCAAGTATATACATTCTGCTATTGGAATCCGCAAGGTCATTTCTACTGCTACACTGCATGGGGAGAAGTTTAGTGTAAAATGTGACATGTTTGTGCATGCATTTATATATGTCTATATGAGAGAAAAAGTGTGTGTACAAGTTAATTCTAATCTATACCCTACAAGCAGTTAGTACTTAAAGTCATTTAAAGTTCCTATATCAAATATCAATACCCCAGGAGAAATGGTTAACTAGTATTTGCGGGATCCTAACCAAAAATCAATACCTTAGTGTTGGTTATTTAAAATATTGTTATCCAAAAGCCAAGGTAATTACCAAAAAAAAAAAAAAAATACTAGCTTATTATTGGTAAAATGAGAGAATTTCAATGCAGGTGATTAGTTAGAAATATTGTAAAGGCTCCAGTGCCCTGAAGGAAACAAAGTACAAAGATCTATCTGGCCAGCCCCATGGGTTCAGCAGTCAGCTCAAGGTTCGAGCCTGGTTGTCCTGGATCCCTCCACTCATGGATGCCCCGTGACTGATCTGGCCAACCAGGAGGCTGCCTGGTCCCCAGAGTGAGTCTTCCATGCAAAGTGTTAGCTGGAGCACCAAGGGTAGAACTACAGAACTGGTTGTAAACCTGTCTTGTACCTGTTTGCTTAATCTTTGGCTGCTTATTAGAATTTGAACTTGCTTTTATTATAACAGTCCTACTTTGAGTTTTCCCACAGCAGCTCCCGAGATAAGAATTCAAGTACAAGACATTTATTGGTGGTGGAGGAGGTATGGGGAACATGGGTAGGAGTGTGGGATACAGGGAAAGGCAACCAATAAAGGGAACATTATCAAACCAGCTACCACTGTGGGCTCCTAGAGCTTAATCCCACAGGGAAACTGATAATATATGCAAAACAGAAACCTCAGAACCCATCCCAACCCAACATGCCAGGGAACTGTCGTATTTATTCACTGATTTCCAAGAGTCATTGGTTGAGGGATGCTCCCGTGGCTGTGGATGAACTGGGCCTGCTGGGTTCTGGAGCAAAGCCCTCAGGCACAAGAATGCAGAGACTGAGAGGAGGAACTCCAGGGAGCACATAGAATGAAATGTGCCTAATTCTAGGGCTATTGGCAAGGCGCTGACCATGTCTGTACATAACATCCCACCTGCTTCAACCATCAGGAGTGAAGACCCATACCCAGCAAATACATACTAGGTGACCAGTACATACCTAACAAATCTGCCAAATATTTTTTCTTGGCTGAAAAAGGGCTTAGGCCCATTATAAATGCCTTCCTTAAGGTGTTTGTATATTTCCTCTGCCTGGAATGTTTGCTGGCCATTCTTTTAGGGACACCATCTTAAAAACTTGATAAAGCCAATTTGTTGGTTGCTTTCTCCTTTTCCCAAGCCCCCCCCTCTCAAACTTAGTTTTCTTTCAATGCAAAAGCACACTCAAGGCAAGCCCCAAGCCTTACCAGCCCAAGTACCCCTGCAGTAGGAGGGTTTTTAAAGAACTTTCATGAAGAGGAAAAACTTTGCTGCTCCACCCAAAGGTCCTACCTCCAGTAGGGGAGGGAAAACAAGGTAGGTTATTCTTCTTCAGTGCTTGTCAGATGCCCATTCTGAATAGGGTGGAGTCAAAAGAACAGGTGTGGCATGTCTCTCATACATGAGTTGCTGCTATTAAGCACTGGATCAGTTACCTACAACTGCAATCATGCTGTGTAACAAACAACCACATAGCCTCAGTGACATATAGCAGTATGCTTATTACTTGTGTCTGAGGTCAGTTGGGGGCCAGCTGGCTATTGGCTAGGGCAACTGGGGCTCCTGCTCCATATGGCTCTCATTTTCCAGCAGGCTTTTACCCAGGCAGTTCTCATGGCAGTGGCAAAGGAACAAGAGTGAGTGAGCCCAATCTCATGAGTGCATTTTAAACCTGTGTTTGTGTGATATTCACTAACATCCTACTGGCCCAGAGCAGCAGTTTGCTGGGGCTGGCTCCTCCAGTTTGCAAAAGCCTGTTGTGATATATTCAAATACTTTGTGAGTCAGACATTATATCACTGGTAGATTGAAGTAAAAAATAATCAGCAAACACTACAAACCAGGACTCTTCCCTCCCCCTGCCCCCCCGCAACCAAAGATCTCGTACACTACTGACCCAAAGCGAGCCATATGTCTGAGGCCAGAGTGAAGGGGTAAGCCAGAATGACCCACCCAGAGTGGAAGGGCTCTATAAAGCTACATGGAAAAGCGAGTGGGTTAGGGGAGTGATGAAGAATTGGGGCCCATTTTTGGAATTTATCACAAGGTACTCAACAACGCCAGAAGAACTGAGTTCTTTTCCAGGCTCTTCTAAGTGTGGGACCAGTCAAGTCACTTTTTTATTGTTACTTATTTATTTTTTTATTAGTCAGGTCACTTGAAGTCTCATGCTGATTCTTCATTTTGGCAAACTTTACTTTTCTCATAAAGATTCATGTGGTCTTGGATGTTAAAAGTACACTTTAAGTCTGTCCAAGGACTATAGCTAATAAAAAGCAGGGACCTGTTTCTTAGTGCCTGTGAGCTCCAAGTGCTCCAGGGTTCGGATCTCAACCACTGAAGAGATGGAAAAATGGCTGGGGAAATTGAGAGGGGAATTTCATCCAAAATCAAACAAGTAAAAGCTGGGAGCAGGTCTCCCAAGTTTAAGCCCTTGGTTGCTTCCTTCAGAGAAACAGGCTTTTGAATAGGCCCAAGGGGGATGAGTATAGGATTAAGGAACATTCAGTTAAGTCTCCTCCTCACTATGCCTAAAGCCTGCTTTCCTCATTTGTCAGGTAACATTTATCTGCAATTTGTCAGGTAAAGTATTAAATTGCCTATCTAACAAATTAACATAGTCCATTACATATTGAACAAGAAGCTGTTTTAAAACTATCCCACCCTAGGCTGCCCGTAGGCTGCCCCTGGGTTAGTTGGCTGTAGGAATGTGTTAACAATCAACACAGGAAGTGCCACAGTCCAATGCAATGTCTCACACTGCCAAAATGGGCTTTGAAACAATGTGTCTTAGTCAATTCAAGCTGCTATAACAAAAATACCATAGTCTGGATGTCTTAAATGACAGAAATGAATTTCTCCCAGTTCTGGCAACTGGAAATCTGAGATGATGGTTCCAGCATGGTGGAGTTCTGGTGAGAACACTCTTCCTGCTTTGCAGATGGCCTTCTCATTATGACTGAAAGGGAGAGAGGGAGATAAGGAGCAGTATAGAGAGGGATAGGAGGAGGAAGGGAGAGAGAGAAAGCTCTCTTGTGGCTCTTTGCATAAGGGCACTAATCTCATTTTGAAGACTTGGGGACTCTGCCTTCATGACCTAATTACCTCCTAAAGGTTCTGCCTCCAAATACCATCAAACTGGAGATTACAGTTTCAACATATGAATTTGGGAGGAGACAAATATTCACTCCACAGCAATTCCAGATCCTCTTCCTAGTGACTCACTGCACATTAGCATGTGGAAGCCACTGCGAAGTCTTGCTGTGAGGGCAATTGCTTCTTCTTGCTTAGCCCAGCATTCCTCCTATTCAACCACAGAACCTTGGAATATCACCAGCACACAGGACAGGAGGACATGTTGAGACTGTCCTAGCTTGGTGGGATGCTGGAGGAGGGGGCTCGAGGGACCCAGAGGACCACTGATGAGTAAATGGTACCACAAAGAAAGTATTACTGGGAATGTTTCATAGCATCCAATCAGTCTCCTTGCCTCCAGTCAGGAGAAGCTAGCAGAACAATCCCCAAGTCTCAGGAGCTTTAAACAACACAGGTTAATTTTTCAGTCACACTCATGTCCTTTCTGAGTCAAAAGGGGAAGTCGCTCAACATGATCACTCTGAGACCCAGGCAAACAAGGCAGCCACTGTCCAAACCTTCTCATCATCAAATGGAAAAGTTTGGTAAAGTCCACACTGGCCCTTGAAGACACACATTGCCTCCACTCACTGGCGTATCATCAGTCCAAGCAGCCACATGACCACATCTAACTTCATGGGCAGGGAAGTGAAATGCAACCCTAATGTACTAGTTTCCTAAGGCTGCTTTAGCAAATTACTACAAACTTGGCAGATGGAAGCAACACAAATTTATTCACCTATAGTTCTGGAGGCCCAAAGCCCAAATTCAATATCACTAGGCTGAAGCCAAGGTATTGACATGGCCACACTCCCTTTGGGGAATCTAAGGGAAAATTCATTCCTCATATCTTGTCCATTCCTTGGCTTGTGCCTACCTCACTCCAATCTCCAAGGCCAGCATCTTCAAATCTCTCTCCTCTGTCTTCACATGGTCTCGCCTCTGTTTGTGTCAAATCTCCCTCTGCCCTTCTCTTATGATTATACCTGTGACTGCATTTAGGCCTGACCAGATAATCCAGGATAATCTCCCAGTCTCAATACCCTTCATTTAATCACACCTGCAAATAAGGTAACATTTTCCAAATAAGGTAACATTTACAGGTTCCAGGGATTAGCACCTGGCATTTCAGGAGGCCATTACTTAGACCAAGGAAGGAGAACTAGAATATTGGGTTTATTGACAGCCCTAATGATTATCATATTCTCTTTTAGTCTCCCCTTCTTCTGGACTTCTCAACTAAGTGCTCAGGGTTCTGCATGTTTTGCATGTTTACAGCTAAGTATTCAGCCAATTTTGGGCAGAGCCAGAAATGCACATCCAGAAAAAGCCTCAACGACCTAGTTATACAGCCCTCTCCTCTTACAATAGAATAAACTGAGGCTCAGATATCCTATACCTGGGGTCACACATGGAGTTCCAGATGAAAATAGAACAGAGAACACCAGAAATGCAGAGCCACCAAACCCTCCGCCATGCTGTCAGCTGCCTGCTCAGCCATTTAGTGGGTGACCTAATTTTTGCCTTCTGATAGTTACCTCCCATAGTCACATCATCCTCCATCCACATCACCCTGTCACTTAAACATTTGCTTAGAAATGATCGCCATCTGACATTTTATGTATATTTCTATTTATTGACTTATTCATTGTCTGTTTTTCTCCACTGAAGTGTAAACTCCACATCAGAAAAGTCTTTGTTTTGCTCACTGCTGTGTCTCCAGTGCCTAGGCAAGTGCCTGGCACATAATGGCACTCGGTATTTGTTAAAGGAATGACTAAGTGAATCCGGAGAACTGACTTCCCACTGGTATACATAAAACTTCTGCCATCATGTTAATTTTCCAAATGCCTGCTAATATCTTCTGGAGTATCACAGAAGGAGTATGATTTCAGTTTATTATGAATATGGCTGCAACTGTCAACTTTTATCTTTGTTCTGTGATATTTTATCCTATTTTTCTAAACAAATTGCCAAAGCATAACAATAAAATATATGTAAACTTGATTAGCAATACATCTCATATAGCAAAAACACTTTTGATACAAGTAGACAAAAATCTAGAAAGACTTGACTTACATAAATACTAGTTGTTTTTTACAAGCTTAAATTTTGTGGATTTTTCTTTTCAACTCATCCCTGAACACTGTTTTAGAGATTTATAATCGCCTTTAGCTCTCTTACTTGATCTTAGAGTGAAGTTGTAATCCTAACAAATAGGTTATCATGTAAACTTCTGTAATGCCAGGTTCCATTTTACATAATAGTAACTGAATTATGTAACCTCTGTGTTATACAAAGGTCTCTGGCAATCAGCAAGAACAGAATTATGAGCATATGGGGAAGGTAAACACATTTTTTTAAATCAAGAAAGCCTGCATTTTCCCATTTTAGGAATGCCCAGAAAAACACTAGAACTTTAGGTGAAAACAACTGACAAACCCACTGTAAGTTGGAGGAATAACTATAATGATAAATGAGAATTTCATGAATCCAAAGGTTTTTTTTAAATATTAACCAAAATATATGTGTAGGAATTTCTAAGGTGGCAGACTTAAAGTATTTACAACTAAGAATCTTCCATCCTCAACTTGAATTATTTTCACATGTACTCTCCACTCCCGCCATTTTTAACACCTTCCTGTAACTCCAATACATCACACCCACCCTGCCCTCTAAATCTTCAAATATGCCATTCCTTTCCCGGGACACTTTCCTCCCAAACAAGCCCCATTGTGCCTCCAATACTCAAACTCTCAGTTCCTCAACTGTAATAGAGGCATAATAATAGCCCCAGCTCACATAAGATTAGTAGAAACATGAAATGAGCTAGTGCACATTAATGTTTAGTACAGTGCTTAGCATGTGGTGAACACTGAGCAAATGTCTGTCATTATTCTTACTCTTGGTATTCTCAGTAAGATAGTTTCATTTGGATAATGTGCTGGAGTAAGTACTTGGGGCATTTGGGGAGATATTTGGGAGAATGCAGTTCATTTGGAGGATTGAAACATCTAGAATATGCACTTGTGTGAGGTTGGTCCTGAACCTAAGGCTATCTTTAGTTGAGTTATTCCAAAATTGACCATAACAGAGAATAGAAAAGCATGGAGTAAAAAGCATTTAACCAGGCCTACCACAGATCCAGGTCTACCACAGCTCTAGAGGCTCCTCTGTCCATCTCAGCAAGAACATTCATTCATCCAATAGGTATTTATGGAATGCCTATTATGTGCCAAGTCCCATCTAGGGTCTAGACCTTGCAAAAAAAAAGCATTGAACCAAACAGACAACAATTCCTGCTTACTTTCTAAAGGGGGTAGACAAACAGTAAAGAAAATGATTAAGTAAATATTTGTTTATTAGATTTTACTAAGTGCTATGGAAGAAAATAAATCAAGGTGAGTAGGGTGAGCAGTGTCAGTGATGGGGCTGAGTGGCAGCTTTAAATAGGGTTGTCAGGGTAGGCCCAGGTGTAAAGGTGATATTTGAGCAAATACGTGAAGGAGGAAGAATGTGGGTGTCTGGAGAAAGAATGCACCACGTAAAGGGAGCAACCAGTGCAAGGGCCCTGAGGTGAAAGAATGCCTGTGTGTTGAAAGGACAGGAAGGAAGTCAGGTAGATACTGCACTGCACAGTGAACCAGGGGAAGAGATATAGGAACAGAGCGTGACAACCTTTCAAACTATGTAAGATAGTTGGCGTTTACCCTGTGAGAGATGGGAATCCAGTTCAGGGCTCTGAGCAGAGGAGAGGCAAGACCTGAATTTGGCTTTTTGATGATCCAAGCATGGTATGGAATGAGCCTAGTAAAATCTAGCTCTCCAGAAATCCAGAAATGTGTAAATGGGCAGCCAGCCTACTATGGACTGAACTGATATAACTAATGTGAGCTACAGGGATTCAGATATTTAAACTTAAGAGAGCCACTGAGGTGCAAGACCATACAAGTCCTGGGAGGCTTGGGTGTGTTCCTGGAACATGGGGATTGTTGCAAAAACAACAAAGGCTCTTTTAGAGACATAGCAATTCAGAAGGCATCACATGCTCTGAGAATAACCAGAAGTAAAATTCACTGTAAGGTTTTGTGATGGTTAATTTGAATGTGTCAACTTTACTAGACATAGGTGCTTTGATTCAACATCATTTCTGGCTGTGTCCGTGGGGGTGTTTCCAGATCATATTAGCATTTGAATCAGTGGACTCAGTAAAATAGGTTGCCCTTCCCAGTGGGGATGAGCACCATCCAATCCACTGAGGGCTTCAAGAGAACAAAAAGCAAAGGGAAAATAAATTTCCCCCTTTTTTTCTGCCTCACTGGTGAGCTAGGGCATCACATCACATCTTCTCCTGTCCTTGGACTGAGTTATACCACTAGCTTTCCTGCATCCCCAACTTGCAGACAGCAAATCATGGGACTTCTCAGTGTCCACAACCACACCAGTCAATTCCTCATAATAAATATGCATTTATATATATAATAAATATGCATTTATATATATAATTAATACCTATTAATTATACATTAATTTATGTATATAGCATTAATTTATATATAACTAGTAGCCCATTTGCAGGATTCAATCCTGCAAGCGGCCGCTTCGGCCGCGTGCACTGCCGCTGCCGCAGCCGTTGTGGCCACCACACCTGCACCCGCGCGCCGCCCGCCGCGCTCCACCCCGCCGCGCTCCGCCCCGCCACGCTCCGCCCCGCCACGCTCCGCCCCGCCGCGCTCCGCCCCGCCGCGCTCCGCCCCGCCCCGCCGCGCTCCGCCCGTGCTTTCCCTCTGGCAGCCACCTTGCTTTCTGCTTTTCCTCCCTCTTCCTTCTAAGTTGTCTTCAGTCTTCACTCCTCCCTCCCTCAGCGTATGCAAATTAACCGCCATCTTTGTTGGGTAATTTGCATACTCACCCTGATTGGCTGGTGGGCGTGGCTTGGGTGTAGCGAAGGTGCGGTCAATTTGCATATTACTATTTTATAAGGTAAGATGTTATATGTCAATTGTGTGTATGTGTGTGTGTGTATCCTATTGGTTGTTTCTCTGGAGAACCCTGACTATCACAGATATCTATATATAAACAATAAATTTACTGTATTTTCAAATTATGACAGAGAGATACCTCCAAATTGGACTAGGGACCATGGGCAGGAAAAACCTAGAAAGGGCTGAGGAAGCCAGGATGGCATCTACGGGACATGGAATAGACTGACGGCTGGCCCACAGCCTGGTAAGGACTCTTGTGTATTCACAACAGACCCACCTGCATAGTTGTTAACCTACACAGTCCTCCTCCTAGAATAAAGTCATTTTTTTTTTCACTTTAAAAGTAGAGTAAACCTAGAGAGAAGTGAGATAAAGTGGTGATTCTCAACTTCACGAGAATCACCTAGGGGTTAATACAAAATGTAGGGCCCCCAGTTCATTGGAGAAGGACAGAGCCCTGTGTTTTTACCAAGTTCTCTATTGATTCTGATGCACACAGAAGTGTAAGGGCCACCACTACAGAGCGCTGATTCTCAAACTTGACTACTCTTTGGAATCACCTGGGGGATTGGGGGATTTTAAGAACTACTAATGCCTGTGTGCCACCCCAAGATTCTGATTTAATTGGCCAGAGTGTGGCCTAGGCATCAGGATTTTTCAAAGAATCCCAGGGGCAGCCAAGAGGGAGAACCACTGATGGAGAAGGGTTGCTGTCCCCAATGGGGAGTCACTGATCCCTTATATGTCCAAAACCCCATTCAGTCATAATCTAAAATTCTTGTTCTTACCTGCCATGTTTAAGACAGAATCCAGAAACATGTAAGTGGTGTTTATCTTTGCTATTCAATAAAATATAATAAAGGCTCCAGCCCAGGTAGCCCAGTTGGTTAGAGCATCATCCCAAATTGCCAAGGTTGTAGGTTCATTTCCTGGTCAGGGCACAAGGGCACATACAAGAATCAAATAATGACTGCATAAGTAAGTGGAACAACAGATCGTTCTCTCTCTCTCTCTCTCTCTCTCTCTCCCCCCTCCTCACCCCTCTTTCCCCCCCCTTCCTCTCTCTCTAAAATAAATAAACAAAAAATTTTAAGAAAATAAAAATAATAAAGTCACAGAAAAATTAAAAGAATAAAATAATTGAGAAAACCTTGAAAAACAAAAGCACTTCAGTGTTGCCATTGTTTTCTCAATTATCATCAATAACATTACCACTAGTACATGGCGCTCGGCCCTATCCACAGGAGCCAACTTATTAATTACTAGAGAAGAGAGATGAGTCACTTATCCAAGCTGTCCTTCTGCTCTCTGAAAGCTGAGGCTGATGGCAACATTTACTGCCAGAGTCTCTTCTCCAGCAAACCAGACGCCACACATCTGCTCACCGAGCATGAAGCTTTACAAAATCATGGAGCTTTCACGGCACTCATTTTACTGTTCCTTAATCCTCCATTGCAAGTATGAACATAGAGAGTGGAAAGCACCCAGGCCTTGTACTTCAAAGCAATTTAATGACTCATTAGCTGTGTGACTTCAGACAAGTTACTTAGCTTGTCTGAGCCTCATATTCCTCATGTGTAAAACTGGAGCAATAATACCAATAGTCCAGATGTCAGGTGATGATAAAATGAGTTCTTGTAACTAGAGCACTAGGGCAGTCAGGCACACCGTAGGTATTCAATCGCCTGGCACCAGGTAAACACTATATAACTGTTGGCTGCTGTGGTTACATGATGTCAGTGTTATTCTATACTAGATGCCCAGTGCACAAAATTTGCGCATGGGTGGGGTTCCTAGGCCTGGCGTGTGATCAGGGCTGATCAGGGCCAGGATAATTGGGGCCCGAAGGCCCCTGCGGGGTCGGGAGAGGAGATGAAGGTCACCGGGCCGGGTGAGGAAGGAATAGACGCCAGACGCAGATGCTGCCCTCAGTGCCCCACCACCCCATGATCCCCCGCCTCCCCCCTCCTCCTTCCCTTGGTGCTGCGCCACCACCAGGGGCCTGCTGGCCAGGGGAGGGAAGGGGGAGGAACTGGGGGAGGTTTCAATCCCCAGTTTGGAACGTGCAGGAGGCAGCCAATCAATGATTCTCTATCATCATTGATGTTTCTATCTCTATTTCCCTCTCCGGAGTCAATCAAATATATATATTTTTTAAATGCAAGGTTTTTAGAGGAAGAAAGGTAGGGCAAGGGAGCTATTGACGGGGGGCATTTGAGATCTTGCTCACATTTCAGATAGGATAACATAACGTGGTCCTCAGGGGGTGACAGGTGAGGAGTGGCAGTGGGTGGAGCAGGGCACTGTGGGCTGAGGAACCGGCTGTAATGACTGGGAATGTCTGTGACAGTGATACCGAGCATGTGTTGGGGCCATCGCTGGGATCATTCAGCCCCAAGAGGTTTTGATTCCTGAAGGGAGGAGAAACACGGAGATCAGCGGCCTTTCTTAGCCTAGAAGGTGAGGCAGGCGGCAGGAGCGGGCTGTCTTGCTTCCCTACAAATGTAAACACACAGTGTAACTGCACATGGATGTCAGTCAGTGGCCAAATCAATGCCCAGCCAGCCCTGGTGGCTGTGTCCTGCCACTCTCTGGCTGTGCTGTGGTGCTATTGGCCGGGGAGGCGGAAGCCACACCCGCAAGCGCACGTAGTATACAAAGGGGCGGGCAGGAAGCCAGAAGCTGGAAGTCGGAGCTGAGGTGGCCAGCAGCTCTGCACCCACCATGAAGCTGGACAGGGAGCAGCTGTTGGTGAGACCAGCTTTGGAGACCTAGGGGCTGCACTTCCTGCACATCACCAGTGAGTCCCTGTGCGGACTCATACCAGCAGCAACCTCTTTAAACAGTGCGCCAGCCGGGCCAGGCCAGCCTGGGAGGCCTTTCCCTCCTGGGGCTGTTCTTCCCAGGGTGGTGGCATCGCCCGCTTTTTAAAATTTATTTATTTATTTATTTTTATTGGAAAGCAAGCTCTGGGCTTGTGGTTCCTGGGATCCCTGGGCCATAGCATGCGCCTCCAGGCCTCACTGCACCCCCCTTTCCCTCCTCCTGTGTTGAGCCCCTGGTGGTCAGTGATGCAACTGGTTGACCAGTCATTCTGGTCGTTCTGCCATTATGTTCACTGGGCTTTTATTATATAGCATGGTACAAGAATAACACCGACACAGACAAATCTTGTCTGTCTAGTAAAGGAACAAAGTTAAGAATTCTTTTGTCTCCTCCCTCTTAGCAAATCTCAAGTTTATCTGGAGAGCAAAGATTCAGGTCAGTGATCTGCATGAGGGCTAAAAATGCTGAAATTAGCAATTATTCATTTTGTTACCTTTGGGCCTAAGTGCCATATAATGATTTTCCCATGTAGAGCCAGAAAGGACCTTGGAGATCATGAAGCCCAATACATTTAATGAGGAAGAAATGGAGTCTGAATTTTAAATGGTGCTTGGGGCATGTTGGATGCTAATAGTTACAGAGTCTGGATTAGCAGCCAAGTCTGGAAGGAGCTATGGTAACACTTTTCATACAGCTCTGAGCAATTCACAAAGCACTTTAACATGTCTCCTCGCCACATCCCCCAGAGCAGGATTTCTTGTCCTCGGCATTCTTTGTTGTGGGGACTGTCCTGTGCACTGTAGGAGGTTTAGCAGCATCCCTGGCCTCTAGCGCACTACATACCAGCAGCAACCTCTTTAAGCAGTTGTGACAAAAAATATCTTCAGATATTGCTAAAGGCGCCTGGGGGACAAAGCCAACCCCTCATTGAGAACCAGTGCTCTCAAGGATAGCACACCTGCACAAAACTAAGTTCAGAGAGGCTAAGCAACTCACCAAGGACACAAGAACTAGAATAGGAGGGGGAGAGAGGAAGGTGAGACAAAAACAAACAAAACATAAATGGCCTCTCAGGCTGGTGACTTTTCCATGTCCCCCTCTACTGAGTTGAAGGTGAATTTCATTCTTTCTTATCCCCTCTCTTTGAGGAGAAAAATAAATATGAATAAAAACTTGAAAGGCCTGTTGAGGCCAACTGTTTCAAACAGGCTATGCATGAAATATCACTATTTTTCATCACAAGATGCAGAAAGTGTGAGTTTGCTGTAGTTTTTTTTAACTGAGACCATTTACAGGTAAATAACCCACAGGGTATTTTGTACACATACTTGAGTTACTCTGTACCCTGGTATATGTTGATGTCAAATTCTTCCCATGCATAATTATCACCCAGGTCAGTGAGAGATGACTCAGTTGTAGCACTGGAGATGGAAAAATTCTTTCTCATACAAATGGCCAATTCCCCTAAGGCTGTGGGTATAGATGTTTGGCTCAGCTGTTCAAATTGAAGTAGTTAGGAACTACTTTAACAACCAGTATTTAAGGAACAAGTAATGATTTTATGAATGTGGATAAGAATGTGAAGGCTGAGAGAAAGTGGAAATAAGAGATTTGACTTTGTCAAGGTGAATGATGTTATCTTGAGTAAAAAGCTAACATGGTATGCCCACTGGAGGTCAAGAAGGTGTTGGGTTACTGGTGGAGTGGCCTTGGACATGACCCATGGGGCAGACACATTTTTCCTCTGGGCTTCCTCCACAAGAAGGCATTTCCATGTGGGTCCTTTCCTTGTATTGTTGGGAAACCTCTCCTATCTTGTTTCTCTTGTCTATTCCCAAGTATAGCAATTTCTGAAAAGGCACA
The DNA here is from genome assembly GCF_951640355.1 of Cnephaeus nilssonii. Lineage (NCBI taxonomy): Eukaryota > Metazoa > Chordata > Mammalia > Chiroptera > Vespertilionidae > Cnephaeus > Cnephaeus nilssonii. Next base: position 45,767,376 of record NC_137085.1, on the reverse strand, counting down.
AAAGACAACCAATAAGCAAGGAAGTAAACCTGCAGACACCTAACTGATCTTCCAGTTGGCAAAAGACCAGAAATAAAATAAAATTTAAAAGAGAAAAAAAGGAAACAAACTTTGATGAAAGCAGGCCCCAAAAGAAGAGTAAATGAAATACCCCGTTTACCTTAAACTTGTGGGGACGTAAAATCTATTTGCATGTGAGGACTGGGAAGGTTGGGAATGATTTTATAATTTAACCAAACTGAAAATGTTGAGCCTCATCCTTTGGCACAGGTACAACTGAGATAATTATCACCATGTGTCCTTCGCAATGTACTCTATTTCTCTGAGCCTCAGTCTTATCATCTGTGCGTCGGGGATAAAGGGCTACTGTAAGGATTGGATGAGATAGTGTATGTAAATTGCTTTGCACACTGACCAACAGAGAAATCACTCTATTAGCCTCATTTATTCCTTCTGTTTCCAAATCCATACTGGAACTAGGAAAGCCAAGAGGGATATGGGTTATGCTTTTACTGTTAATTTACAACCTTTTCGTTTATTCTCTTCTAAGGACACCATGAGTTTAGCCCTAAAATCAGACCCTGAGAGAGGTCAAAGCTCCCACCCAGACCCCAATTGCTGCTACACTGGAGTCCCTTGGGACACAACGCCTGCCTCCATGGGCTGCAGCTGCTGCTCCCTCTCCGTTTACTTCCGGTGACTTTCATTGGCCAAACCCTTAAGGAAGCCAGAGGCACGAGATCACAGGTAAAACAGTGCATGAGGGTCAACCTCCAAGACATACAGCCTGGAAGAGAACAGAGAGAAAGGATAACGGTGATGCGGTGTTGGTTGCTAGTGGAAATTAACCAGGATGGCCCTCTCCAAGACAGTGATGGAGACAACCTCGCTATGGAACTTGGGAGGGACTCTTCTGTAAGAGATTCTCAGACACTTCAGTGTCTGCTGGGGACACAGAACAGTGGCCAAAATAAGGTGACTTCAGGTAGAACATTAGAAGTGGGAAAAGGGGACCAGAAAAAGGTCAGGAAAGGGCCTGTCATTAAAAGAGAAGCCTCTAAAGAGGGATGCCCTTCCCAGAAATAATCCATCCCCATCCCCACATTGTGGGGTGGAGAAGCCTTACCCAGGAGACTAAGGTGCCTTACGGACAGATGTGGCCAGGACGCAGCCTGCCGGAAATAACATTGTGTAATAGAAGCCTCCTGCTCAGAAACCATAATAAGTTAAGGACAAGCCCAGCAATGAGGAGGGTGGGACTGCAGCTCCAAATACAAAGAGAAGGGCAGCAGCAGCAGGGGACCCAGGGAGAGGAGAGCCGGACACACATGTGGTGAGAGGCTCCAGCTTTGCTTAGAAGGAGATTGTTCCTACAGATCCTGAAAGAAGCACGACAGGAATTGCAGCTGCTGGTAATCAAGCACTGTTGTGGGCAAAGATGGGTGCTTCATCTATTGGCACCTCATTTAATTTCAGCTTTACATTACTGAGGTAGCTATTTTTATTCCTTGTTTTACAGATAAAGGAACACAAGTAGGAGAGCTTAGTGGTTAAAAGCATAGGTGCTGAAGGCATATTCCCTGTGTTCCAATTTTTGCTCTGTGACCTTAGGCAAGTTACTTAACTCCTCTGTGCCTATGTTTCCTATTCTGTGAAATAAAGTTAATAATAACATCAACCTCATAGCATACTTTTAAATACTTAAAAATACTTGTGAGTTAATACTTGCAAGGTGTCAATACTTGGTCAATATCTGACATTTAATAAATGCTAGTTGTGAACATTGTGCACTGCCGAAATGCATTCTGCTAATAAATACAGGAGCTTGGATTTGATTACAGGTTTGTCTGATTCCAAAACTCATAAACATCATTACCACTCTGCCACACTGGCACCCTATCCCAAGTGGCACAGAGATCCCAAGGAATAGAGGCCTTGAGCATTGCAGCCTCATGCAATATACTTCAGACCTTCCAGCTCTTCCAGCTCCAATCCATATTCCCTAAGTAACCTTGGGCTTATCACAATGGTCCCCAGGACCCGCAGTTATAAAGAAGGGGCGTATTATGCCCACAAGCTAGAAAAGCTCAAGGTCATAGAAGAAAAAGTACCAAGTGCAGGACCTGGTTTAGAGCTGCTGCTCTGCCAATTATAAATTTATGTTTAATTTATTAAGAATAGCACCCTAAATCTATATTTGGATATTAGTAATGATGCTAGTATATTTATATGATTTATAAATAAACAACATTTATTTGGTGGGTCTGAATCTGCCCATGCATGCTCTGGCTCTCTGCTCACAGCTGCCTTTTGTGAGACCAAGTCTCAGAAGCTCTATCCCCAGCAAAAGTGTGGGGCACTCCCTCCTGCCCTCTCAGAGCCTGTTTGTCTCCGGGCTTCTCTGCCCAAGGACATGTGTTACTCTTAGGCTGCCCTCTGTGGCACCATGAGGACCTGCACCCCCTAAACTCAACGACTCCCAGGTTCTTCAAGTCTGCCTTTTTACCATAAACCAAACTACTAGACTTCAAAGTGCCCTGGTTTTGTAAGTTGTACAATGAAAGTCTCCGATAATCTCTCATAGTCCCTACAGCATGTGCTATAAACTGAATGTTTGTGTCTCCCTCAAATTCATATGTTGAAGCCCAATCCTCAATGTGATGGTATTTGGAGGTGGAAACTAAGTCATGAGGGTAGGATTTGCACCCTTATAAGAAGAAACAAAAGAGGAAAAATATATATGTACTAGAGGCCCAGTACATGATTTAATCATGCACGTGTATGCTGTCTGTCCACTGGTCGGGACCCGGTATGGCCGGCAGTTCCGAAGTCCCTGGGCCCCTAGGGCGAGGCGGGGCAGGGGCATGGTCCTCCTTCGGCCGGAGCCCAGGCCGGGGTCTTGCCTTCGCCTCCCACCCAGGAATGCTGGGGCCGCCGCCGCCTCCTCTGCCTTCGTGGAAACCCGCGTCCTCTGCGGACACCAGGACACCGGGACACCGCCGCGCGCTCCTGTGGCCCAACTGCCGCCAGACTCCTCCCCCGGGAGCCGCGCCGCCCGCCCACCCGCCCGCGCAGCCTCCAAACCTCCAAAACGCCGGCTCGCTGCCCCAGAGGCCCGTCTGTGCTGCAGCACAGCCATGGCGCAGACGCTGAGCTCGCGTTGCCACTGGCAACGCGAGCTCAGCGTCCTGCAGGCCCAATCACCACCCCAGCCACCCCGAGTCCCGCCCCCTGTGTCTCCCGCTGGCCCAATCGTGGGCGTAGCGGAGTGATGGTAATTTGCATATTACCATTTTATTAGGTATGATTATATTCTCTCTCCTCTCCCCCCACTTCCTGCCCACCCCCCCACCCCCCATGTAAGGGTACACCAGGAAGACAGTCACAGGCAGGCCCAGAAGAGAGCTCTCACTAGACTCTGGATCTGTCGGTGCCTTGACCTTGGACTTCCCAGACCCTAGATATGTGAGAAATAAATGTAAGTTGTTTAAACCTCCCAGACTATGGTATTTCATTTTGTCCTAAATTATTTTCTGGAAAGAGTCAAAAAATTATGACTCAAGAATCTTTCTAACCTTCAGAATCAGTGACTCTTTGCCATTCATAGAATCCCTAAATGCCAATATAGTGATTAAAAAGTTAAGAAAAACACTTTGTGGGAAGAAAGGAGTATACAGAGTTGATATTTAATGGTGTTATCCAGAAAATGGAAATGGCCAAGAAGAGTGATTCATCCCACCAAGTCTCAGAAAATGGAGATTCCATAATCACAGCAGAGAGTCCATGGTGGACAGAAAGAGCCGAGCAGAGCAGAGAGAGGATGCAAACTAGGATAGGAGGGTGACCGGAGAGAGACAGCTGCGGGGCCTTTCTCTCAAAGGCCACCAGGGTTAACAAGTAAGGAAAACTGACAGCGTTTGGCAGGGCAAGTGGGGGAACATCAAAGCCCTCTTTGTAAATCATCTGCTGAAGACTCTCCTTAGAACTGGTTCAAAAGCAGAAACTCAGGAGTACTGGCCTCAAAACAACAAAAGGGATTCTGAGGAACAAGAACCAAAGAGAGCACCCAAAGGGGCATTAGCAGAATCTGGGACAAGAAAAATGCAAGCAAAGCCAAGGAAGTGACCACTGCTGAAGAGGAGCTGTAATTTACTATCAGAACTCACTATGTCATTTATATTCATTCCTTTAAACATACATTCTATATTGCTCTCAAAGTAGAAATTCCTTCATAAAATTTCTTTTAATAATAAAAATAGCCTCTCAAATTTATGAATGCTTCATATGGGCCAGATACTGTAATAACTGTTTCACAGCATTATCTCATTGAATCCTCAGCAGGACCCTATGAGGTGGGGTCCAATCATTATTCCTATGTCTGGGAGAAGGGAAGTGGGACTTAGAGAGCTTAAAGAGCTTTTGTAGGTTGCACAGTCAAAAAGAGGCAGAACCTGGACTGTAAAACCAACCACAAGAGCAGGGACTTTTGACATTAAGTGGGGGTTATCTGGGCATCTTGTTAAAATTGTGGGCGCTTAGGCCACACTTCCAGAGTTTCAGAAACAGTGGGACTGTGGTGAAGTCCAGGATCTCAAGAATCCCCGCAATGATTCTGATGGGTGTGGTCTGGAAGCACACTTTGCTCAATGCATCACTGTACCATCGTGCCTCTTTTGCTAATCTTCAAGAAGTCCCATGTTACAGACATCACTGCAGATGTTACGGATGGAAACCCGGACGGGGTGGACCAAGCTTTTACAGTCAAAGTCGGGAATCCCAGAACAGGCCAAAGCAGGTCTGTAGCTGTTACTCCTTGGAGATCATTCTCTCCTCGTGACTTCTTTCTGCCTGAGTTGTTCCACATGAATGCTATATCATCTTTCCCTTTTATTTTCAAAGAGAATGCAACAAAAGAGCATTACAGAAGAGGGAGCTCCTAAAACCACAAGAAGGATGAAGAAAACATATAATCTTGTTCCAACTTGCTTGTTCCTATCTACTGAGAGGAACTCAAGCAATGAAAGTTTCCACTTGAAGACTTCAAGAGTCTCCACACCACCATCATCTTCTAATTTTCATTCAGTAAGATTGTTTTTATTGAAAGTTTAATAAATGGTAGGAGGTAAAAAATCATTTTTAAATGTATAAGACTTATAAATATGGCCTGTTCAAGAAACAATTTACATGTCACATGGGGACTATTTTATATTATTGAGAATAGGGTTTGGGGGGTTGGTTGTTTTGTTTTGGCTAGTGACACCATCTAGAGATCATCTATCTACCTTTTCCTGATAGACTTGTACTTCTTAGGTTTCTCATACCAATGTTCCCACTGGCAGAAGCCAGGAAATGGAGGAGGGAGGAGGAAGGAGGAAGGAGGAACCACTTCTAGCACCTCATCTTCAGGCTCATCGACAACCTTCCTCAATATGGGGCAGACAAAGTCAGGTTCAGAATGGATTTGGGAAAGAAGAGATTGGGAGTAGATGCTAAAGAGTCACTAAAACAAAATAAATACCTCGTAATGAATGGTCACAAAGAGTAGGGACAAGGAAGGAGACTGGTAAAACTGCATGTAAAAGTAAGTCTTCTTTGCTAGAAAAAATCTATTTGAGTAACTGATCTCTCCCAGTGGTGAGGATAACATTTTTGGTTTTAAAAAGTGAAATATAAGAGTTATGGGGAGTGAAGGGAGATGGTGAAAGAAACCTAGACTATTAAAAAGCTTTGGGGCCAAAAATATATAAAGATAACAACTATAGATTCCCTATGAAGATGTAGAAAATGCAATAAAAGGAGATACAATCTGGGAGGAAATAGATGTTGAGTAGCCCCCAAAAGTAGGTGATCTGGTTAGAAGAATCAGGAGGGAGAAGATTGAGAAAATGTAAGAAAAATGAAGTGAGAAAATATTAAGTGAGAACAATGTCTCAGGTATTTAAACTAAAGAGGCTTAGACAGAAGAGCCACAAACAAACTGCCCAGGGAGGCGTGAGCGTGCTATAAAACATTCTGTTTGATTTTTGTCTTGATTGAAGGAGACCACAGGAGATGTTAGCCAGAGTGGAGGCTTTGAGAGGGGCTGGGGGCAAACTGGTCACACGGCTGGATTTGTGGAGACACAGCAGGTGTGACTCTCCTGTTCAAGCAGGTTAAAGAGACATGGAAAGAGGATGAAGATCGGAGAGCAGCGTGGTTAAGTGAGAATGTTAGAGGAGAGAAAATACAGACATGCTTGCATCTAGAAATAAGCAAGTCCTATGAATGTGCAAAGGAGCAGGGGGAAAGACAAAGAGAGGAAGAGAGAGAAAATGAAAATGGAGAGAAGTTACATGAAAGAGAGAGAAAAAGTAGCTTGGTGGTTTTAGCCAAAACTCCTTGGAAAACCTATTGGAAGAACAGAATTTACTAGCTGGGAACATCTATAAACTATCCGACACTCAAATCCTATCAGCTGCAGAAAGTGGGAACCCAGGCCCTGAATTTCTCTCTTCTGCTCCACCAGTCAGCGTGGCTCTCCAGGCACTGGGGGGCGGGAACACAGTCCTGGGGCCCCAGCCTTGCCATTATCTGCTGTCTTAATAAAAGCATGTTCCCACCTTGCTTTTGGAATGGCTTGTAGTATTCTTTGTCACAGGCAGTTTCAGTTTTAAAAGCTCTTGCAAGCAGGTAAAACCATTTCATTAGGTATTTAATATAATTCTAAACATGAAAATCATAAGAGAGTTTGACAGTTCCTCTTTATTTTTAAATCAGAAATAGTCACCTGTGGTAAATCAGTAAAATAATACCAAAATTATTCCATATTATGCTTTCAGTTCTATTTTTTACAGGGTTTACATTTTTTTAAGAGTCCAGAATATGAAGTCAAGAGTTATAAATTGTTCTATGTAGTCTATATGTCCAAGGTAGCTAATATCTGAGAGTAAAGACAAAGATTTTTGTAAGATGTTGGACTTATTTTTACAACATGTCTACTAAGAAAGTATGACTTCATGTGATTCCTAGTGGTTTTGTGGTTTGCTTTTTGACCCTTATCCTGATACACTGCACAACAATTTAATAACGTTTTGGCTAACAGTTAAGAAAGGGAAAAGGTACGTAGGTATAACTTTTTATCACATAATTTCCCAGGCTACCAGATTGAATTTCTCCACTTAAATGACATCATGCTTGCTTCCAAGTTTTGGCAATTATAAACAAAGCTTTTCTAAACATTCATGTGCAGCTTTTTATGTGAAAATAAGTTTTTAACTCCTTTGGGTAAATACCAAGGCGCACAACTGCTGGATCAGATGGTCAGAGTATTTCAATTTTATAGGAAATTGCCAAACTGTCTTTCAAAGAGACTGTACCATTTTGCGTTCCCACCAGCAATGATTGAGAGCTCTTGTTGCACTACATCCTTGCCAGCATTTGGTGTTGTCAGTGTTCCAGATTTTGGCCATTCTAACGGTGTGCAGGAAATGTATTCAGTGAGGAATAACGATCGTAATCCTTAAGAGATGGTTTTGCTGAATGAACAATTCCCTTAAAGAAATTAAGTAACAGTTAACTCCTTGCTTCCAAATATGGCAACAGATAAATTATAATAAACTTCACAGGTTAATATCAAGAGATGTAATAAGAGTGTGAGGTACAGGCATTGAGCATCTGAATGTGTCAGTAATTATTCAGACATTCCATTTGCTCATCCCCATACAACACGTTTATTCAATCTCTGTGGAAGTACTTTCAGATTTGGAGCCAAAAAACCCAGATCCAATTCCATTTAACTGCCTCTGTATCTTTCGTCCTGAATAAAATAGAAGGCTTGGACAGATCAGGCCTAAAGGGGTTCAGTAAGTAATTTAAATGAGTGAAGCAAGCCAGGTGGGGACTGTGAGAGACTAGGGAGCTCCACCCCTGCCTTAAGGACAAGGGGAGCTGTGCTTCTCAACTGATTGATGCCCTGTGGAGGATGAGTCTCATTTTGCCAGATCTGCAGTTTTTTCATGAGAAACCAGAAATCTAAATTTGAGTATACTATCTCCTCATTTTTATCTGTTAGAAACAAATTAAATTATTTCAAAACCACACCAAGATGGAGTCGCAGGGATCAGACTAATTCTTCCACATGAAATAAACAAAAAAAAAACAGACAAAATATAGGAAAAATGGTTTTCAAAAATGCTGGACATCGTCAGAGAGGGATAGCAACCTCTGAGAAATGAAACATGAGTGAGCCCCACAACTGCCCAGCTTGAGAGTGTACAGAAATGCAGTAGATAAAGGAAAATCTTCCCAACACATGGTGCTGGGACAACTTGGTGTTATATTTTTTTAAAAATGACCTGCCATTATATCTCAGACCATGTAAAAAATTTACCTAAAATGGAGACAGACCATGTAAATGTAAATGTGTGAAATAATGTAAAACCTAGATTATAAAACTGCAAGTAAACATGGAGGAAGCCTTTTTAATTGCTGACTTTGGGATGAATCTCAAAATAGCTGTGCTGAGTGAAAGAAGCCAGACAGAAAAAGAAGATATACTGTATGATTCCACTCAGATAAAATTCTAGAAAAACGCAAACTAATCTATTATAGAGACAGAAAGCAGATCAGCGGTTCCCTGGAGGGACTGAGGACAGGAAGGAGGAATTACCAAGGGCTAGGAGGAAACTTTTGGTAGTCATGACTATGCTAGTTGTCTTGATTGTGTTTCATGACTATACACCTTTATCCAAAAATATACACCTTTATCCAAAAATATCACATTGTGCCTGGCCAGTGTGGCTCAGTGTTTGAACCAATAGGTCCCTGGTTTAATTCCCAGTCAGGGCACATGCCCAGGTTGTGGGCTCAATCCCCATTAATGTGCCTGCAGGAGGCAGCCAATCAATGTTTCTCTCTCATGGATGTTTCTATCTCCCTATCCCTCTTCCTTCCTCTCTCTCTCTTAAAAAAAAATCAATAAAATAAGATACTAAAAATTATATCAAATTATATACTTTAAATATGTTCAATTTATTGTGTGTCAATTATACCTCAATAAAATGTCACACGCATACACACGCACATACACATGCTGAGTGGTCAAACAAAACCCCATTGCAAATTACTGTGTGCTAGCTAACAGGTTTCAATTTCTCTATTTAGTGGCTTTTGGAGTCACTTTCAGTGATGTGTGATTCTCTGGAATTTACCCAAGGCTCAAGCTAAAATACTATTTCCAAAGATCATAGATGAAACTACAGAAAAGCATTCTAGAAAATATTTGGAGTTGAAAACTTTAATATATTAAATGTGTACATTAGCATGTGTAATTACTGCATATTTATAATGTTTGTAAAACCCATAAAATGAATCGTTTTCAACAGATCCTTGTTTCTCTGTCATTTGGCAGAGCCTGTCATTTTCTCAGTGCTCAAGGGAGGAAAATGGTGCAAATCCATTGCATGCTACATTCCAGGACAATTAAATCACGATGTCACAAGGCACGTTATAAAAGATATTCTAAGATCACCTCCCTTTTCCAGCATTGCTGACCTTTAGGAAGGCTGTCGGATTTACATATAATATGAGCAGCCTAGGTTTGGGGCTTTGTTCACTCACCAGCCACATAGGCAATTTTCAGAGTATCATGGAAAATGCTTTGATATCCACATAAACATGCACCTACACACACAGAGTCACAGTATAGCACATAAACAGAAACACACACAAAACCTGTATGAACACATGATCATGATACAATGTCTAATCTCAGCAAGAATGCATAATGTATAGCACACCAAGAGCACATGCATGCGTATTTCCCTATTTTTCTTATATAAATATATCCATGGATATATGGGTATGCATCATTAAATGCTCATAAGCGTTTTTTCAGGGTTAAACTGAAACTGTTCAAAGAACTCAGGCACAGAGGTGATGGTTGTCTGGTAACCAAATTGTCGTGACTTTCCCCACCGGTATCAGTTTTCATTTGCCATCAGATAAGCCTAAAAGTGCTGGAGTTGATATAACCCAGTTCCACAGGTAAAAAGAATACTAACGTATTTTGTGGCAGATTGTTACATGAAAAGGGGCCTGAGGAATGGCACTTGTTCTGAGGCAAAACAATACAATAAAGAAGTCCATTGTGGGGTGACTCTCCTTTTGGTCAGCTTACTGTAGGCGGAGCCCCATCTGGAATGTTGTCCATTTGTGCAGGGAGGCACCATTGGCAAACTGCTCCCTTTCTTGTCCTTTAAATTGTGGTTTAGAAAAAAAAATGCTGGTGGCATTAGGAATGTTCAGACACAGGACAATTTTCATAGCTCAAGTTGCAGGTAGAATAGATGTCTTCTGTACCTTGTCCATGGAAGTCCAGACAAGTTCTTAATAGGAAAGGTAAACAACGCTGCTTCACAATCGTCCACAACCCCCTCCTTCTGCTTCCATTAATTAATACTGATCAACAAACACTCAAATTTTGTTTCTGAACAATTCCTTTGATATCTGACCATTGGACAGTTATTATCACCATCTTTAGAACAGATAATTAGGAAAAAGCGTCTTTTTTTTTTTTTTTTTTTTGCTTAAAGCACATTGGTGAAAACTAGTCCAAGGATACTGAGTTATTGTAATCGAGCATTCTTCTGCAAATGCACTGTGGGTGAATTTTCTCCTCTAGGTTCTTAAGAGAGAGTACACATTTAAAATATCCTATATAATAAAAGTATAGTATGCAAATTGTCCCCTTGACCAGAGTTCTTCTGGGAATTCGACTAGGGGGCGGGTCAGCCTGGGGAAAAGAGGGAGTACCCAGCCAGCCGCTACCAGCTGCTAGGGACCCTACCAGTGCATGAATTTCGTGCACTGGGCCTCTAGTATATATATATATGCCTGCCTGGCGTGGATCAGTGGTTGATCATTGACCTATAAACTAGGAGGTTACAGTTCAAACCCAGGTCAGGGCACATACCCGGGATGCGGACTCTATCCCCAGTGTGGGATGTGCAGGCAACCAATCAATGATTCTCATCATTGATGTGTCTACCTCTCTCTCCCTTCCTCTTGGAAATCAGTAAAAATATATTTGAAAAAATACATATATATGATTTACAATACACATAGTATTGAATTAAAATTCATAAGAAGTAACTAAAACATTTGCATGAAAACATAGTATGAATTCATAAGAAATAACTAAAAGATTCACGTGAAAACTCCTGAGTAGTAAATGTGAATTGATAGGATTGTTCATCTCAGAAGGGATCTACTGTAGAGAATCTCTCTAGAAAAGTAAAAAGACCTGACTTGAATAAACATTTCTGTTGCTAAGATGGCTACGGGAACATAATGAATGCTCTGACAAAGATAATGCCTCTTGGCTCCTTATAAAAGGTGATGTATCATTTATTATGTGCTAGGTACTGCACTACATATTTTATGTATATTAACTCATTCAGTTATCAAACAACACAATGGAGGATGCACTATTATTATCCCCTTTTACAGATGAGGAATCTGAGGTAGACAGCAGTGGAGAAACTTGCCCATTGCACAACTAACAAATGGCAGACGGGATTTGACCTGGATAGTCTGGTTCCAAAACTGAAGTCCTTAAACACCACACTGCCTTGCCCTTTGAACCTACAGAGCCCTACATCATTCACCAAGGCTTCCGCCCCCCACTAACTGAACACATGCAACCTTGAGCTGTTTGTACATGGTAAGTTTGTTCGCTTTCAACCAGCTCCCTGCTCTGCTGCATTGCCAAGAAATTTCACCATTTCAGCTCTGTCCATTAAGCTTCCTGAAAATAATCTTTAAGAATGAAAACAGTGTGATATTATTGTAACACTTACATTTAAGGGTAAACAAGGGCATAAGAGCACACTTTGATGGAAAGAGGCTATTTTTACAAAAAAGGACTCCTGGGGATGGCAAGTGGCAGCTCCAGAGGGAAGAGGAAAAACTTGTAAGAACAAGGCCATCACTCAGCCAGCCCAGCCTGATTCGGGATGTTCTGATCGATTGATGGGTGCTTAGTCCTGCTCAGTGGGACAATAGAGCACCCACAGAAACCAGGAATCAAAGGGCAGAGCTGGTGCAGGGCACTCCTCCATCCAGCCTGGAACAAGCTTAAAATAAGGCCCCATCCTCTGAAAATTTTGAAAGAAGAGGAGTTTGAAAGAAAGCTGCCTGAGAGTCTGGGACAAGAAGACTGCTCTTCAGGCAAGCTCTCATCTGGGAAGTAACATATCAAGTTTGTCTTCCAGGTACTGTTTTCTGACAGTGTTAGTGAGAGAGGCCTGCTCCTTGCAGAAGAGATCCAGAAAAGCTGGGTTAATTTCTTTCTTTGCTTGATTCTTTTCTTGCCTTTGCCTAGATAGAAATTCTCGGTCTATGGCTGCACAGGCCTCAGGAATGCATATAGTCTTCATTTTCTAATCCCACCCTGATACCTGTCACTTGGTAAATGTTGACCCTAAGGTTTTATATGCTTACAAAAGCACCTTAATGTCCACAAAACTGAACACTATATTATCTATATATGTAAAACCCTAATATGCAAATAGACCAAACAACGGAACAACTGAACGACTGGTCGCTATGACGTGTACTGACCACCAGGGGTGTACAGGGAACATGGCGGGTATTGGCAGCAGGTGGTAGAGCATGGAACATGGTGGGCCTTGGCCGGGGTGGGATGGTGGAGCAGGTGAGCGGGGGCGCCAGACCAAGGTGGGGCGACGGTCGCTGTCATCGGGGCAAGCCTCTGGTGGTTACTGAAAATTCTTTGCTCTTGTGTGCCGCAGACCTGCCCGGTGCTCACCCTGCTGCCGGTGCTGGCCCCACTCACACCCGCTGTCAGCGCCGGTGCTGGCCCCGATCGCTCGACACCATCAGTGGGTGCGAGCGGTGGCTGCCAGCCCCGATCGCCCCCCAGAGCTTGTCCACCTCCCCCTGCTCTTGAGGAGCGATCGAGGCTGGCAGCTGCCTCCCGTACCCACTGCCGGTGATGGCCCCGCTCGCACCCACTGCTGGAGCCGGCCCCAATTGCTCCGTGCCATCAGCACGTGGGAGCGGCGGCGGGTGCAGGTCTGCCAGCAGAAAGGGGACTGGGGGCCATGGCGGGAGGGGCCAGGAGGGTGTGGAGGATGTGCCAAGACCCGCCCCTGTGCCCACTGCAGCCTCGCGACCCACAGCTCCTTTCAAGGTGCACAAATTCGTGCACTGGGCCCCTAGTGTGAAATAATGAATGAACTTCATGTAGGATAGTCTTTGAGTATAATATGTGTGACCAGGCACTGCTTTTTTATTTTTAATCAGAGCTGTTGATGTCCACTCATGTAAAACTGAACACATCAGTACACTCTCAATATAGAATGCGTTATGCTTAATTAAATGTAAGCCATTCTTTCATCAATATACAATAGTCAGTTATATAAAAACAAGTGAACTTTTCACATGTTTCATCATGACTTGTAGTTATAGTTTCCAGATAGTTTCACAATTTATAACTTTGGGGTGCTTATTTGACTTTTTAAATCATATGAAGAATGTCAACATTGAATTTTTCAAACAAAACTATTGAATAGTCCTTCAAGTTTTTAGATCAATTTAATTAAAAATATATATAAATTACAAAGTGAACTGCTGAAAACTTTAATATTTGAAGCTACTTATTTTTATAAGTAAGGATTTTCCTCAATGTTGTATAACCAAAACAAAAAAGGTATGACTTGAAAATCTATAATATTGATTTCTGATATTTATGCTCCTAAAAATGGCTTTAATTCACTGGATGGCTCCCCAGTGAGTAAATGTATACTAATAAAATGCTTTTATAAAGTAAATTTATACTAATTTGATTTTATAAAGTAAATTTATACTAATAAAATGCTCTGAAAACACCCCTTTGGGATCTCATTCACATTTTTTATCAGCTTTGGAGTTGACTCCCTTCTCTGAAGTCCCATTGCTCTTCTCAGCCTCCACTGCTCTACTTCCAGCCATCTATCCTAAGACACTTGCAACCACCTCTCTCATTAGATGTTTCGGGTTGTTTGGGTCCTTCACCTCTAGTTTGTGAGATCCTTGAATTACCTCTTTCACGTCTGGTGGGAAGGTGGAGAACAGCAGGTTAAGCCAGCCTCCATTCATAACAGAATCTGGCCTGACTTTTACAATTCCTGGACTGGAAAGGGCCCGGGTACAGCAGGCACACATGGGAAATGCTCCTAATTAGAAGAGCAGTTGTTAGAGCATTTCTTAGGACGATGTTGGCTGACCCCAGAAGCATTTGCCATCCAAGGCGGTAGCCAGGGGGCTGTCTGGAAAGAGGTCACCTCCTCTCCTCCCTTCAGCATCTGTCCCATCATCTGTCTAAGCTGCCCTGGAAGTGCCGGCAGCTCACGACAGCAGTGGGAAGAAGCTAGGGTCTCGGGGGGCTTCCAGCATAGGCCATGAGCCAGGGGAGCTGGAGGAAGGTCAGCTGACCCTTTCCAAGCCACAGGGGGCCTCCTCTCCAAAACCTCCAGGGAGAAGTCACAAAGGTTATTGTGGTTCCTGAGTAAACAAAAATCTTCTGGAAACACATGCTTAGGAAAGGACGGACCTAAATCAGAAATTCTCCAGCAGGGCTACGCATGTTTCTTTATAAACAGGCAACTGCTGATTAATTGTATAATATTCAGCTTGTAGTTAGTGCTGCCTTTCAGGCCTTAGCCTGCTTGACCCAACAGCTGCTTAACTTGGCTCCAGGCATTTATGACTTTATTTTGAACAAATCTCGAACATTTTCATTTGACTTTTCCCAACTACACTGTGCAACTCAAAATTTGTTTTAAATTTTACGGTGCTTTTTTTTTTTTCTTCTCTCTCGCTCTCTCCTTTTCCTCTTCCCCTTCTTACAGCTGTAGCTTTGGAATTTGAGTTGGTTTTCTTTAGGCAGCAGCAGATTTTGTGCTGCAAAAGAAAGGAAGTTTGCAGGAGGGAAGGGGGTAAAGTGGGGAGGTGGAGAAAGGTCCTTTTACTAACTCTTTGGATAAGAACAAGTTAAAACCTAATACTATATAAATATTGAAGTGCACAGTAGAGTCAAAGTGTTCAATAAACATTTACTGTGAATGGAAGCATTAGGGAAGGCTTAGGCCCCGCCTGAATTCCCATGAAATTTGTAAATATTTCTTTCATTTGTTCTCCATTTACAATTAGTTGCGGTCAAGCTGATCAAAGCCAGAGGAGGCCTGTTGCATGTGAACCCGCATCCCTCACAATGACATCCACGAAGCAGAATGAAATATGGAATATCGGGTTTCCACGGATGTATGAACTTGTAAAAAATCTGAAAGAATAGGAGGTTTTTCACACTGAGTAATGTGAAACATTTGGTGCGGATTGTAGGCCTCTGAAAGGGAAAGGGAGCTCCCAAATCCATCAGGCCATAAAACAGAAGCAGGCCCAAGTGGACACAGGGTCTTCCCCAGCCAGCATCCAGTGATTTGGCTGACATGGGCTCTCTGCCCTCCAGAGGTCCCGGCACAGAAGTCTCCTGGGTATGGGGAGAGAGGAGGTACCAGGGCTCCCCCTGGGATGATGGCTTTTCAATGGTCCACACTCAGCTCCACCCACTCCCACTCCTCTACCTTTCTGGATTGTTGAGTTACTGCTCCCTGATCCCAGCATAACACACACACCACAATTAATCAATGCATTCACACCATTTCCAATCACATAGTAAAATAGCGTTAAAGTATTTGGTTAAGTACTTAGGTAGGATCTTCCCATTTTTATACACAGTCTAAGTAAACAAATAACCCAAGTGAATCCAGCAGTATACACACAACCACAAGCCTCAAAGCCAAGTATAACTGGTCCCCTGGCTTGCTCATTCTCTCTCTCTCTCTCTCTCTCTCTCTCTCTCTCTCTCTCTCTCTCTCTCTCTCTCCCTCTCTCCTCTTTTTAAAAATGTTTTTGTTGATTTTTTTAGAGAGGAAGGGAGAGGGATAGAGAGATAGAAACATCCATGAGAGAGAAACATCAATTGGCTGCCTCCTGCACACCCCCTATTGGGAATCAAGTCCGCAACCCAGGCACGTGCCCTTACTGGGAATTGAACCAGTGACCTCTTGGTTCATAGGACTGTGATCAACCACTGAGCCACACCAACAGGCCCTTCCTTTTTTTACAGACCTCCTCCTTCCATAAAGTCTGTATCACTGTTAGCTGGGCCTGGACTCTCCTTTTGTGACAATTCAATGTTTCAGTTGCTTCCTGTGTTTTCCCCAGCTATCTGGCCATAATGGGGTCTGAGGCAGGAACATGGGGGGCTTATGCAGTTTACATTATTTCACCTCCGCAAGTGCATAAGGCCATGAGGCAATGTCTCCTCTCTTATTAGAAAATTGAATGGCTACTACTGCTAGCTTAATCAAAGATGTCATGGTCATTCACAGATATTCAGAAGGAAATAATCAAGGGTTATTGCCAACGATTTCCAACCAGCAAAGGTAGATGGACTTTAAGCATATGCAGCTCTCTCTGGAAAATACAAACAATCCACCCTTCTCCC
Source organism: Cnephaeus nilssonii (assembly GCF_951640355.1). Classification (NCBI taxonomy): domain Eukaryota; kingdom Metazoa; phylum Chordata; class Mammalia; order Chiroptera; family Vespertilionidae; genus Cnephaeus; species Cnephaeus nilssonii. The sequence continues at coordinate 45,750,827 of NC_137085.1, read as the reverse complement.
ACTGTTCACCCTCCCCTCACCCAAGGAGGCTGTAATTCTACCTCCTCTCCTCCCCAGATTTTTGAGTGGGGCATACATTATTCATGGTGCATTCTAGCACCAAAACACCAGGAATGTAACGAAGGCTGAAATCCACTATGCTTTACCAAGCAAGGGAAAGGTTTATCAGTATTAAAGACTGGGCACAGGCAGCAGTAAACAAATGAAATAAAACTGAGTCTTCGTGAACACTCCCCTACAAAATCACCCGTGCACCCTCCTGTGCTCCACTCTCATCTACTCAGAAAGGTTAGAGGAAAACCAAGTAGCCTGCACAAAATGGATGATGGGGGTGGCGTGGAATAAGGATCACCTTTGGACTGAAAGCCACTGTGTGACACAAGCTCCTCCTTCAGAGGGAGTTTTCCACAGCTCGGGGTTGGAACTGACCTGAGTTCCTACAGGGGACGGAAGCTCTTCCCATGACCTCAGGACAACTGATGCTCAACACTATGCCATGCAGGAGGGGGAACCTTAATGTTCATGGAATCAAAACAGGCAGAAAACCATCACTTGGCATTGCATGGAGGTCGTTGGCTTAGACAAACTGAATCACACCCAACCCCTCAGAATGTGTTGGGCAAGGCAGAGGAAGAAAAACTTTAAATAGTGTAGCCGAGTCACCACAGACCTTGTGAAAACAAGTAGCTGTACAAAAATTATTTTTGATAATTTGGTCACAAATGATTTGAAATGGGATGGGTTAGGTTTGTTTTCAAATGAATATGAGTGGATAGTTCTGAAGGGGAGAGTGCTCAAGAGAAAACTACACCGGACATTTGGCTAAAACCAAAATCAGCTCAACATATTTAGCTCACTCAAGGTGCACATCCTTTGCCAGGATGCAGGTGACTACAGAATCACTGGGCAATGCCATCCAGCCCAAACAGAGATGTGGCTGCAGCATTTTTCTTAAATGAACACTCCCACCATCCATCTCAAAAGCTGAACAAAGCCACTTGTATATGTCACCCATTGCAACCCATTCCTGCCACCTCAGTAGGCATCCTGAAACAATCCAGGAATCTTTCCAATATATTCTTCTTTAGTGACTTCCTTTTATCCATTTAATATTGTGTTTGTGAGATTGATCACAAAGAGGCACAAAAATGAGTTTTATATTCACTGCTCTATAGAATTCCACTATATAAGTATACATCTTTCTTTAGATAAATCGGTTAAGCTTTTCCAAAGAAGCAGAAACAATATATATTCTATTGGTTCTGCTATAAATGTAAGTAAATAAATGATAGATAGATAGATAGATAGATAGATAGATAGATAGATAGATAGATAAGATAGATAATCTGTTTATGTATATTGTAAATAATGAGGAATTGACTTATGCAATTACAGAGGCAGAAAAGTCCCATCATCTGCCATTTGCAAACCAGAGACCCAGGAAAGCTGGTGTAATTCCAGTCCAAGTCTGAAGGTCCGAGACCAGTGGAGTTGATGGTGTAGGACTCAGTTCAAAAGCAGGAGAATACCATGTCCCTGCTCAAATAGTCGGGCAGAGAGCAAAAGGTCATGCTCATGGTTCAACACTGACAAACTCATTTCCAAAATGGATAGACCCATTTCTACTTCTAACAGTAGTAGAAAAAAATTCCTTTATCTCCATATCCTAATTAATACTTGGCATTGTCCAACAATTGAGCATGAAATGGTAGGTCATTTCAAGTATACACCTGGTCATGAAATTCCTTTTTCCTAAGCCTGTTGTTCAACTTAGGGCTTCAATGGATTAAATCATGCCCACCCACATTAAAGAGAACAGTCTACCGAGTCCCCAGTTCAAATGCTAAACTCATCTAGAAACACCCTCACAACCATACCCAGAAATACAGTTTAATCTGGGTACCCCATGACACAGTCAAGATAACACTTAAAATTAATTATCATAATAAAAAATTGGGTTATTTATACATACAGTATTATTTATGTTCATGACATATAAATATGTTACAATATTTTGCTCACAAGAAAAGATAACATTGTAAATATCCTTGTACATGTCTCCTGGTATACATATGCAAGATTTTCTGTAAAGTATACACCTGGTCATGAAATTCATGTCATAGGTCATATTCGTGGTTCAACACTGACAAACTCATTTCCAAAATGGTAGATTCATTTCTACTTCTAACAGCAGTAGAAAAGTATTCCCATGTCTTCATATCTTAGTTAATACTTGGCATTGTCCAACAATTGAGCATGAAATGGTAGGTCATTGTGATTTCAATTAGCATTTCTCTGACTAGTAATGAAATTGACCATCTATCCCTTTGTACTATGAAATTGGTTCCATAAAATTGCTATTTATTTCATGTGCCCATTTGCTATTAGGTTATTTCTCTTTCTTATTAGTTAATAGGAATTTCTATATTCTGAATTATATTTTCATTTTTTTAATGAACAGGAATTCTTAATTTTACTGTAGACTATTCTAATCAATATTTTCCTTATGTGCTATGCTTTTGTGTCATAAATAATCTTTCTCTATCCTAATGTCACAATGATATTCTCCTATATTAATTTCAAAACATGTTATAGGCCTGACCAGTGTTGCGCAGATGGTTGGACCATTATGCTATCCCTGGAAGGTCAAGGTTTTGATTTTGAGTTAGGGCACATACCTAGGTTGTAAGTTCCATCCCCAATCAAGGCATGTATGGAGGCAATAGGTCAATGTTCTCTCTCTCTCTCTCTCTCTCTCTCTCTCTCTCTCTCTCTCTCCTCTCTCCTCTCTCTCTTTCTTTCTCCCTCTCTCTTTCTCTCTCTCCCTCTCTTCCGCCCTCTCTAAAATCAATGAAAAAAATGTTATAACCTTGCTTTTCACATTGTCTTTAATGTACCTGAAATTAATCTTTGAATATGGTGTGAGGTAGGAATCAAATTTTTCTTCCACTCTGCCAAGTAATCATCACAAATGCCCTTATGTTCATGGGTCCATTTCTAGTCTCTCTATTGTATTCAAGTGGTTTATTTTCTACCCATCTGCCAATAACCATCTACAGGGTAGAATGAGTCAGAGGAAAAGAGATGTAGGACCTTTACAGGGCCAATAGCAAAACTGACAGCTGATCTAAAAGAAACATCAGAAGGAAGGAGGCGGAAGGAAATAATGTGCCCAAGTATAATTTTCTTCTTATTTTTCTTGTTTTGGAATAATGACACCTCTTGAAACTATAACTTTAAGTCTTTCATCCGTTTTGGAAAATTCTCAGCCACTACCTCTCCAAAAGCTTCTGCCACGTTCTCTCTTATCAACTTCTGTTAGACAGTTTCACTTTGCCCCATATATCTCTTAGGCTCTTTTTAAAATTGTTCATCCTTTCCCATTTCATTCTTCAGTATATATATATATTTTAGTCTGATCTTCCAGTTTACTCATTCTCTTGGCTGCTGTGTCTAATCTGAAGTTAAACCCATCCAATGTGTTAACATAAATATTGTATATTTTTCTATTTTAAAGTATCTATTTTATTTTATTTTTTAAAAAAGTTTTTCATTCTTTGCCCACATTCTGCATATTTTCTTTTAACTAATTAAAATGCTGATTTTAAATAGATTTTAAAGTCCATATCTAATAACCCTAATAACTGGACCTCCCCATGGGGTCTGCTTTTATTTTTCAATCAAGTCTTGTATTTTTGAATATCTAATTATTTTTTATAGTAGGCAGGACATTTTTAGGAATAATTATAGACGTAATACGAAGCTCTAGATGATATTATTTTCCACCAAAGAGGATTTAATTTTACAGGTTAATCACAGGCAGTTAATATGGAAACAAATCACCTTAAATCAGTCAGGATTGAGTTGATTTGAGGTTTATTTCTATAAGGACTTAACTAGTTCAGGTTCATGCACACTCTTAGGGTGTAGCCCTTTCATGTCCTAACTAACGGTTAGGATGTTTATCAGGGCATCTTCTTCTTAAAGGGCCTTGAACTCTACTTTTGTCCCTCCAACCCTAACAGTCCTGAAAACTCTTATCATTTCTGGGTGTCTCAGGCATTGCATTTGCTTTCAAAATCTATAGTTGTCTTAAGATGAAAACAACACCCAATTATGTGCTCACTTCTTTTATGGCTTCCCTGTTATTCCAGATCTTGGACCTGAAACTTCTCACTGCCGACATAGCTCTCTCTGCACCTTCAAACATTTGCTTTTTGTATTTCGTCCAGCTTTCCTCTGAGGGTTGGTCTGTGCTATCCTCGTGAGCCATTACTAGAAGTGAAGGTCTGATACTTGAGACATTTGATCCTACCCTAAGTGCTAGCTTTTTCAAATAAATTTTAATTGGTGTACAGAAATGTGATTGGCTTTTTAAAAAATTATTAATATATCCAGCAACATCGCCAAAATCTCTGAGTAATTCCAGTCATTTATTTATAGATTCATTGGTGTTTTCTAAAAAAACACACCTAGTGATGCATATCTTCTGTGAATTATAGCTTTGTTTCTTTCTTTCAATGCTTGTATATGTTTGAATTCTTTTTCCTGTTTTACATGTTGGTTGGAAACTCCCATACAATGTTGAATACAAGAGAACATGTGTTCTCCATCAAGTCTGATGTTTGCTGAAGGTAATTTATAGAGGTTCTTTATCAGGATAAAGAAGTTTTCCTATAGTTCTGGTTGACTAAGACTAGGTGTACAGAAATCAATGTTGGCTCAGGTGTTTAGCACACTCAAGGTGCACCAACTTTTGTCAATGTGTGACAGTATGCAGAATTCCAGAACAATATCTCACCCCCTATATAGAGACAGCAAGTTACAAGAGTCATTTATTTATCCTTTGGGATAGGGCCTCAAATTCCAGATATATTATTAAAACTCATTTTTGCCTCTTAGGCCCCTAAGTAACATCAGCGTATATGTTTCTTTTCCTCATATGCTTTTTCACAGTCTCTCCACATTTTATGTCAGAAAGTTCTTTCTAATGTTTATTTTCTATTCTCATCTCTTTCTGGTAAAATAAAGATCAGCTAATCACCATCTTTCATGTAATAGCACTTTTTCCTCCATTTGAAAAATGTTAAGTACTCCCCTCAGTCTTCTTTTCAGCATGCTAAATAAAATCAGCCTCTCTTGGCTTTACTTTGTGGCTGATATTTACTAGTCAGTCTCCTCTAAAAGTATTTAAAGTTCATCCTAACTGCACTGCAGTCCCAACATCCTAACGTGGACAATACAATGTCAAGGTCTAAACATGTTAAGTGCCAGGGGAAGGTTCGGTCATGATTTCTTGCTACTTACACTTCACATGCTCTGATTTTTCTCTGCCTTTTTAATCAGTCCTCATTGCTGAGTCATTGTCCACTTGCAGTGCACTTTGACCTCTGCATACTACAGGGATAGGATGGAGGTCCTCTGAGACCCAGCAGGGCTCTTACACTCGTCCACGCTTTTTCCCCTCTTGTCACAGTCACTTAACATTTCAGTACTGATGGTTTTCAGAATGTTAGCTGTGCAATTCCCTATCACTGGCAGATGGAATCAGTATATCCTAAACCTACTCCTCTAAAGCACTAAGGAACGTGCTATGTTGTACCATGTCAGGGTTCAACTCTTTCAGAACGCCAATCAATAAAGCAACATTCCCACATTCATACGGGGCACCACCGTCTGGGAGCACATTATGGACCTTTATAAAAAGGCCAATACCTGGGTTCTACTCCAAAAGAGTCTGATTTAATTGGTCTGGGGTGGGGCTGCCCAAATGATTCGAATGTGCAGCAGGATTGAGACCACTGATAAATAGCGTTTATACACTATGCTATATCTGGAACTATGTTTTATCACAGTTCTCAAACTTCCCTGTACCTCCCAAGCACATGGGGATTTTTTTGAAAATGCAAATGATTCTGTAGGTCTGGGATGGGACCCGAGATTCGGCATTTCCAACAAGCTTTCAAGTTATACTGGTGCCATGCACCAAAATTTCCATCGCAAGAGAACAGAGACCCTTACTCAAATTGAGCACCTAGCTCACTGTTGAACAGCCTATTCTAACTACATGGAGCATAAACATGCTACACAAAGTGTCTTTTAAGCATAACTCTGTCACCTTACTCAAAATGATTGCTGAAACACCCTGAGCCTTTGCCCGGGCCTTGTGGTTATTCCCAGAGTTCTCTCGCTGTCTGTTTTCTGATCCATATTATACATGACATGCTTTCCTGGGTTTGTAAAATGAGTGAGCATATGGAGCTGGATTTCCTAACCAATATCTTGGCATCATCTGCTAGTGGCTACTCATGTCTCTCTTTACTCGGACATGGATTTTGACAAGAAGCCTCCTTCTCTGAGGTTGGCTGGGTATTCTGGAAGGAAAGGGGTTCCAATCAACATCAGGGCCTTGGCACAAACACACACCATATACCCTCACATACACCTGAGTGTCAGCATTTCATATGCAGAATATTGCATTGTCAGACCCCTGCTCTCCCTGGGATCTTGAGATTTCAGGAAAATGAAAGTAGGTGCTTCCCTCTCCACAAGAAGGCTGGGACCCCGGGTATGAAGGGACACTTTTCAAGGCCCTCAGCCTGAGCCCTGCCTGTTTTCAATTCCATTATAAACACTCCTCTCATATATGCCTTGTTTCCTCCTCCCCAGTGTTGGAGCCATTCAGGGATGTGTAACTGGATGCTTGCAGCCAGTATACTCAAGAGTATCTTGGCATTTCTTTCAATAGCGCTATGAGATCCTCTTTGGGACCCATGAGGCTTTAAGGAAGGCAAGGATCCAGCTCAGTCACTAGCAGTTTTGTGTGCTTGACAAATTATTTGATTGCTCAGGACATCATTTTCTTCATCTGAAAATGGTGCTAATAGTACCTACCCCACACAATGTTGTAAAGATGCACATGAAATGTTCCTACAGTGTCTGGTACTTAACACGGGTTCAATCGAGGCTAGTAGCCTACATCAGAAGTCTACTAGTATGTGGGTCCTACCTAGGATGCTTCAAGCCCTATTTTGATCCTTCACAAATTCTGCTAAAGGCCTAAGAGGAGTTATATAATCTTTGTTTCCAGACTAGGTCTCATATTTATTAAGCTCAGAACCACCCTGTACACACTTTCACTGAATTTCCCTACCCCTACCCCACATCCTCTTCCCCCACATACACGCACAAACAGTAAGAAAAAGAAATTAGCATCATAAAATGAAATAGTTTTATCTTTTGATCTATGCTAACCCAAGTCAGGCATTAAATGTAGGCATAAGCATTCCAGCAGACATCACTCCCTTTTATAGTTTCATTTTTCTTTCGAAGCCTGAAATGTTGACTCCTACAAGGACCTGAGGAGAGAATAAGAACTAGGCCTTTCCTAAGGGCAGAAAAAATAGACTGGACTTTCCTTCTTTCACAGGGAAAGTGATGAGAGAAGCCAGAGAGTATCTTCTGATGGGCACGAGGCTGCTTCCAAACCATGGCTATTGTAAATAACTCGGCAATGAACATAGGGTTGCATATATTCTTTTGAATCAGTGTTTCTGTTTTTTCAGATATATTCCCAAAAGTGGAATTGATGGGTCATAAAGCAGTTCCATTTTTAATTTTTAAGGAAACTCCATATTGTTTTCCACACTGGCTGCACCTACCTGCATGCCCACTAACAGGGCACGAGGATTCCTTTTTCTCTATCGCCTCGCCAACACTTACGGTTTGTTGATTTATTGATGATAGCCATTCTGACAGGTATACATGATATCTCATGGTTTTAATTTGCATCTCTCTGATGGTTAGTGACTTTGAGCATCTTTTCATGTCTATTGGTCATCTGTATGTCTTTATTTGGAGAAGTGTCTATTCAGATCCTTTGCCCATTTTTAATAGGATTATTTATTTGTTGTGTTAACTTCTTTAACTTATTTAAAAATATTGGCTATTAACTCCTTATCACATATATCATTGGCAAACATATTCTCCCATTCAATGGGCTGTCTTTTATCTTCTTGAAGGTTTCCTTTGCTGAGCAAATAATTTTTTGTTTCATTTAGCCCCAATTTTTTTCTTTTGTTTCCCTTGCCTGGGGAGATATATCAGAAAAAAACATTGCTACAAGAAATGGCCCAGATTTTACTGCCTATGTTTTCTTCTAGGATTTTTATGAATTGGAGTCTTACATTTAAGTCTTTGCTTCATTTTGAGTTTATTCTGTGTATGCTGTAACTTGGTGGTCTAACTTCATTTTTTTTCCCCGTCTGTCCATTTTTCCAAACACCATTTATTGAAGAGACTATCTTTATCCTATTGTATGTTCTTGCCCCGTCAAATATTAATTGACTACATAGGCACATGGGTTTATTTCTGGGATCTCTATTCTGTTTCATTGATCGACATATCTGTTTTTATTTCAGTATTATACAGTTTTTATTACAATGGCCTTGTAGTATCATTTGATATCAAGCAGCATAATTCCTCCAACTTTGTTCTTCTTTCTCAAGAATGCTGTGGCCATTGGGAGTCTTTTGTGGTTCCATATACATTTTTGGAATATTTGTTCTAGTTCTGTGAAATATGCTATTATTGTCTTGATAAGAACTGCATTGAATCTATAGATTGCTTTGGGTAGTATGGACATTTTAATGAAGTTAATTCTTCCTGTCCATGAACATGGTATATGCTTCCACTTATTTGTATCTTCTTCAATTTCTTTCTTCAGAGTCTTATAATTTTCTGGATACAGGTCTTTTACATCCTTGGTTAAATTTACTCCTAGCCCTATATAAATAAAACTACAAATTATTGGGAACATAAAGCAATAAAATTGGATAACTATATATAATTTTTGTTTCTTAATAAAAATACTCAATGTCAAAAAAAAGTATTCCTAGGTATTATGTTTATTTTGATGCAAATGTAGATGGTAGTGTTTCCTTAGTTTACATTTTTTATAGTTCATTATTGGTGAATAAAATTATAACTGATTTCCAGATATTTATTTTGTATCCTACTGTTTTACTGAATTCAGTTATTAGTTCTAATAGTTCTTTTGGTAGAATCTAGAGTTCTCTATGTACAATATCGTGTCATCTGTAAATAATGACAGTTTTACTTCTTCCTTTCCAGTTTGGATGCCTTTTATTTCTTCTTTTTGTCTGAATACTGTGGCTAGGACTTCCAGTACAATATTGCATAAGAGTGGTGAAAGCAGACATCCCTCTCTTGTTCCTGATATTAAGAAAATGCTTTTAGTTTTTCCCTGTTGAGTGTGATCTTGACTGTGGGTTTGTCATATATGCTCTCTATTATGTTGAGGTATGGACCCTCTATTCCCACTTGCTAAGAGTTTTTATCATAAATGGGTGCTAGATTTTATCAAATGCTTTTTCTGCATCTATTGATATTACCAGGTCATTTTTATCCTTTATTTTATTTATGTAGTGTATCACTTAATTGATTTGTGGGTATTGTACCAATTTGCATCCCATGAATAAAATCCACTTGGTCATGGTGTATGACCTTTTTAATACATTACTGGATTCAGTTTGCTAATATTTTGTTGAGAACTTTTGCTCTATTTTCATCAGAGATATTAGCCTATACTTTTCCTTCTTTCTTGTGTCTTTAGCTGGTTTTGGAATTATGACAATACTAGCCTTTTAAAATGAGTTTGGCAGTTTTTCCTCTCTGGAATTATTTGGAATCATTTGAGACAGAAAGGTGTTAGTTCTTTGAATGTTTGGTATAATTCATTGGTGAAGCGATCCAGTCCAGAACTTTTGTTTGCTGGAAGTATTTTTTATTACTGCTTCAATTTCATTAGTTGTAGTTGATCTGTTCAGATTTTATGTTTCTTCTTGATTCCGTTTTGGAAAATTGAATATGTCTAGGAATTTATTCATTTCTTGCAGATTGTCTAATTTGTTGGCATTTAGTTGTTTTCTTATAATCGTTTGTATTTCTGTGGTTTCAGTTGTTACTTCTCTTATTTCATGTCTGATTTTTTTTGCTTAGGTCCTCTAATTTTCTTGGTGAGTCTGGTTAAAGGTTTATCAATCTTGTTTATCTTTTTAAACAACTAGTTCTTGGTTTCATTGAGATTTTGTATTCTTTTTTAGATTCTATTTTATTTCTGCTATGATTTTTATCATTTGTTTGTTCTACCCACTTTGTACTTTGTTTGTTGTTCTTTTTGTAGTTCCTTGAGGTGTAAGGTTAGATTGTTCATATGAGATTGCTAATATTTTGTTGAGGATTTTTGCATCTATTTTCATCAGAGATATTGGCCTATACTTTTTTTGAAGTAGGTCTGTATTGCTTCGAATTTCCCTCTTAGAACTTCTTTTGTTGTGTCCAATAGATGTTGTGTTATGTTATTTTCATTTTTCTCAAGATATCTTTTTATTTCTTCCTTGATCTCATTGTTAACCCATTCATTGTTAAGTAACATGTTATTTTCCCTCCATGTGTTTGTGTGTTTTTTCAGTTTTTTTCTTGTACCTGATTTTAGTTTTATACCATTGTGGGTGGAAAAGATGCTTGATATGATTTCAAACCTCTTCAATTCATGTTTTGTGTCCTAAAATGTCACCTATCTTGGAAAATGTTCCATGTGCACATCAAAGGAATGTATATTCTGCTGCTTTAGGGTAAAATGCTCTGAAAATATTGATTCAACTCATCTGGTCTACTGTGTCATTTAAGGCAACTGTTTGTTAATTTTCTGTCTGGAAGATCTATCCATTGATGTCAATGGGGTGTTAAAATTCCCTAGTATGACTGTATTAGTGTCAATCTCTCCCATCAAGATTTGTTTTGTTTTGTCTTAAATCTTTATTGTTGAAAACATTACATATGTTCCCTTTTTCCCACGTAGGTGTTCTTGGGTTGGGTGCATAAATGTTATATTGATCCCTTTTTCATTATATAAGGTCCTTCTTTATCTCTTATATCCTTAATTTTAAAATCTATTTTGTCTGATATAAGTATTACTTGCTAAATTTTATTTTTATTGTCATAAAATATTTTCCATCCCTTTACTTTCAGTTTCTGCATGTCTTTTATTCTGAGGTGAGTCTCTTGTAGACAGCATATATATATATATATATATATATATATATATATATATATATATATATATATATATATATATATCTTGTGTTCTTATCCATTTAGGTACCCAATATCTTTTATTGGAGTGTACAATCCTTTACATTTAAAATGATTATTGATAGGTATATATTTATTGCCATTTTATTCTTTATAACTGTGTTCCTCTTTTTTTCTTTCTTCTTTTTAAAGAAGGCCCTTTGATATTTCTTATAACACTAGTTGGGTAGTAATGAACTCCTTTAGCTTTATCTTGTCTGGGAAGCTCTTCATTTCTACTTCCATTTTACTAGTAAAATATATTATTACTGGGTAGAGTAGTCCCCTCCTTCTTTTTCCCTCCCTGAGGTCTCAGGCCCAGGTCTTGGCATCCCTGTTTTCCCAAACAAAGTTCAAAGTGGACAAGGTGGCCCTGGCCAGTGTGCTCAGTTAGTTGGCCATTGTCCCATGCATCAAAATTGTGCTAGTTCGGTTACTGTTCAGGGCACATGCCTGGCTTGCTGACTCAATATCCAATAGGGGTCGTGCAGGAGGCAACCAATTGATGTTTCACTCTCACATCAATGCTTTTCTCTCTCTCAGTTCCTCTTTTTCTAAAAATGAATAAAAATAAAAATGGACAAGTTGACCTAGGATGTAGGGAACTTACCCCAATACCTTAAAATCATGTTTACATTAGACCAAGAATCTCCACTTCTAGAGACATGTCCTAAACAAATAAAGATTTATGGATGCAGATGTTCCCTTCAGCAGGATAATGGGAGTGAAAAATCAGAAATGTCTCATGGTCCACAGAGAGGCTTCAGAGGAGTCGGATGAAGAGCTAGAGGCATGTGCACCTCCAGCAGCCACTCCAGAGGTCCTGCCACCTCCATCAGCCTCTCCGGTGGCAGCTGTGGAGCCGGGGCCGGCCTGGGAGGCACCTGCAGACATGACTGAGGCCCCACCACCCCTGGATGAGGAGCCCTCCCTGGAACCTGCCCAGGGTCCTGCCTCAGAGGAGGAGCTGCCTCCTGAAACCCCAGCAGGGCCAGCTCCAGAGCCGCAGGCTGAGACTGCTCGCCGTCTCCCCTCAGAAAAACTTGTGGTACGCCCCCTCATTAACCTTTTCCTCTTATTTTCTTTTTCTGTTTTACTTTTCTTCATGGGGTGATTCAGTTGTTTATTTTTAAATTTTTAAACACCATGCAGATTTGAGGTCAGATGTAGGAGGGGAGAAAGAAGACCTTTTAGTAAGTGTGTGCATAATCTCAGGATAGAGACCGCTGTGCTAAGAGTGACCACAGGGCCAGAAGCCAGTCAGGCAATAGCTGGCTCTTCCAGTGCCCAAAACTAAAAGGAGGAAAATGCAGAAATCTGGGGAGACAAACCACAAGCTGGAAAGCATTCCTCACAATGCAAGGCCAGAGAAAGGTGCTAAAGAGGACTCTCACAAGTGGGTGCTTTTAAAGGGATAAAGGGCAAACACACGCCCTACATGTCCCCACCTCTCTGTTGGGGACACACGCACTGACAACACTGGGGAGAGAGCAGTGTCACCATCAGACTGGCAGGTTTCTGGTAGGAGGTTACCCCATAGATACTCTTGTTTAATCATTCAAAGATATATATTTTTTTTTAAAATATATTTTATTGATTTTTTACAGAGAGGAAGAGAGAGGGATAGAGAGTTAGAAACATCGATGAGAGAGAAACATCGATCAGCTGCCTCTTGCACACCCCCTACTGGGGATGTGCCCGCAACCAAGGTACATGCCCTTGACCGGAATCGAACCTGGGACCTTGAGTCCACAGGCCGACGCTCTATCCGCTGAGCCAAACCAGTTTCAGCCAAAGATATATATTTTTAAACTATCCATCAGAGCACTGATGAAGTAACTGAGAACTGAAAATACCACTAATGTCCATGGAGAGGGGATGGGATCCACCAATCCTGGTCCACGTGGACAAGGGAAGCTGAACAGCTGCTAAAGTGGGTGCAGGGGTCTCTACTTGCTGATATATAAAGACCCCAGGCATCCTCTCACATGAGTCACATGGACCAACTATCTGCATCCAAGATTCCACCTGTTATACCACATACATGTGTTTTTAACTGGTAGACACCCATATGTGAAAATGATTTGATACTATATAGACAGAACCCTCAAATTTTACCAAAAAACTATTAGAACTGATAACTGAGTTCAGTAAAGTATCAGGATAAAAAATAAATATCCTAAAATCAGGTGCATATTTTATACACCCATAATGAAATAGCAGAAAGGATAACTATGAAAATAATATCATTTACAACTGCATTAAAAAAGTATTAAAGTACCTAGAAATAAAATTGACCAAGTATGTAAAAGACCTGTACTCAGAAAATTATAAGACACTAAAGAAAGAAATTGAAGTGGATATAAATAAGTAGAAATATCTACTGTGTTCATGGATAAGAAGAATTAATATCATTAAAATGTCCATATTACCCAAAGCAATCTATAAATTCAATGCAATTCCTTTCAAGATATCAATGGTGTATTTCACAGAATAAGAACAAATATCATAATTTCTATAGGTCAGAAATTTAGAAACAGCTTATCTGGGTGGTTCTGACTGATGGTCTTTTTAAAATATATTTTAATTGATTTCAGAGAGGAAGGGAGAGGTAGAGAGAGATAGAGACATCAATAATGAGAGAGAATCATTGACTGGTTGCCTCCTACACACACACACACACACACACACACACACACACACACACACACACACTGGGGATCAAGACCACAACCCAGGCATGTGCCCTGACCTGGAATTGAACCAGGACCTACTGGTTTACCGGCCGATGCTCAACCACTGAGCCATGCCGGCCAGGTAGACTCGTGGTCTTTAAAGAAGTTGTACTGAAGATGTCAACAAGAAATATAGTCAATGGAAGGCACAACTAGGGTTAACAATCTTTCATTGTTGTTGAAAGAACTCAGTTCATTGACTCATGGATCTCACTATGGGGCTGTTTGAGTGTTCTCATACACAAACTAGCAACTAGATTCTCCTAGAGTGAGTGATCCAAGAAAGATCAAAGATATTCCAAAAATTTATATGGAACCACAAATAGCCACAGTGATCTTGAGAAAGAAGACAGTTTGAGGAATCAGGCTGCCTGCTATCAAACTATACTACCAGGCCATAGTAATCAAAACAGCATGATACTGGCATAAAAACAGACATATAGTTCAATGGAACAGAATAGAGTGCCCAGAAATAAACCCATGCCCTTATGATCAATTAATATTTGATAAAAGAGATAAGAACATACAATGGGGTAAAGACAGTCTATTCAATAAATGGTGTTGGGAAAATTGGAGATAGGTTAAAAAAAAAGAAAGAAAGAAAGAAAGAAAGAAAGAAAGAAAGAAAGAAAGAAAGAAAGAAAGAAAGAAAGAAAGAAACGAAACCAAACCTCCTTCTTACACCATACACAGAATAAACTCAAAATGGATTAAAGACTTAAATGTGAGACCTGAAGCCATAAAAATCCTAGAAGAAAACAAAGGCAGTAAAATCTTGAATATTTCTTGTAGCAATATCTTTTCTGATATACCTCTTCGGGCAAGGGAAATAAAAGAAAAAATAAACAAATAAGACTATATAAAACTAAAAAGCTTTGCACAGCAAGGGAAACCATGAACAAAATGAAAAGATAATCCATTGAATAGAAGAACATATTTGCCAATGATACCTATGATAAGGGGTTAATTTCCAAAATTTATAAAGAACTTATACAACTCAATACCAAAATAATAAACAATCCAATTAAAAAATGGGGTAAGGACTCAAATAGACACTTCTCCAAAGAGGACCAATAGACAGATGGCCAATAGACATATAAAAAGATGTTCAATATCACTAATCATCAGAGAAATGCAAATTAAAACCACAATGAGATATCGCATAACACCTATCAGAATGGCTATCATCAATAAATCAACAAACAACAAGTGTTGGCAGGGATGTGGAGAAAAGGGAACCTTCATGCACTGTTTGTAGGAATGCATACTGGTGCAGCCACGGTGGAAAACATTATGGAATCTCCTCAAAAAAGTAAAAATGGAATTGCATTATGACCCATAGATTCCACTTCTGGGTTTCTTTGGATACCCAAAACACTGATTCAAAAGAATACATGTACCCCTATGATCTTTGCAGCATTATTTACAACTAGAGGCCCGATGCACAAAATTTGTGCATGGGGGGGAGGGTGTCCCTCAGCCAGCCCGCACCCTCTCTAATCTGGGATCCCTCAAGTGATGTCCTACTGCCAGTTTAGGCCTGATTCCACTGCTGGCTCCCAACCACTCTCCTGCCTGCCTGCCTGATTGCCCTAACTGCTTCTGCCTGCCAGCCTGATCACCCCCTAACCACTCCCCTGCCAGCCTGATTGACGCCTAACAGCTCCCCTGCCGGCCCGATTGCCCCTAACTGACCTCCCCTGCCGGCCTGGTCACCCCTAACTGCCCTTGCCTGCCAGCTTGGTTGCCCCTAACTGCCCTCCCCTGCTGGTCTGGTCACCCCTAACTTCCCTCACTTGTCAGCCTGGTCATCCCCAACTGCCCCTCCCTTTCAGTACTGGTCCCTCCCAACTGCCCTCCCCTGCCAGCCATTCTGTGGCAGCCATCTTTGACCATATGGGGGCAGCCATCTTGTGTGTTGAAGTGATGGTCAATTTGCATATTACCTCTTTATTCTATAGGATAATCAAGATTTGGAATCAGCCCAAGTATCCATCAGTATCTGAGTGAATTAAAAAGCTTTGGTTCATTTACAGGATGGAATACTACTCAGCTGTGAAAAAGAAGGAAATCTTACCTTTATAACAGCATGGATGGACCTGGAGAGTATAATGCTGAATGAAATAAGCCAGTCAGAGAAAGACAAATACCATATGATTTCACATATGGAATCAAATGAACAAAATAAATAAAAATTGAAACAGACTCATACATATAGAAAACAGACTGACAGCTGTCAGAGGACTGGGGATTTGTGGGGATGAGTGAAAAAGGTGAAGGTATTAAGCAATAACAAAAACTAATAGACAGACACAGACAACAGTATCATGATTACCAGAGGGAAAGGAGGGTTGGGGGAGGTAGGAGAGGGTAAATGCGGGGAGGGAGGAAATAAATGGTGATGGAAGGAGACTTGACTTTGGGTGATGAACACACAATACAATATATAGATGATGTATTATAGAATTGTACATGTGAAACCCATATAATTTTATTAACCATTGTCACGCCAATAAATTCAATTTAAAAATTAAAAGGCAGAATGGGTACACAGAAGACAGCAATTCTGTGCTTCTAGCCAATTCTACAAGTTCCTGAGTGTTAAATCTCTGGATCCATAAATGGCTTTCAATAAACAAAACTAAGTCAAGAAATGAGACTTACCCAGCATAGGGCATGCAAAGAACATGTCCATCCTATTTGCTTTATCTCACAATGTCTAGTTAGTACATTTAAAATTTCTAAGAGCATAAATAATTGGTTGCAAAATATTAAAATAGATGTCCTATATAGTTCAGGATTTTCTCTTTTCATGTTAATGGGGTACCTTATTTTCATGACACTTTCCTTCAGCTAATAAGATAGGTTTTTATGGTGTGACAACTGACCCATCTATCCCAGGGAGGTAGATCTATTACAAGGGCTCTCCTGCAGAATGCAATTAATGGCAGAGAAGCCTCTCGAGGTTGTGCTTTCAGCAGCTTGATTGTTGGGTGTTTCCTACCATAAGGTCTGAAGACTGTGAGAGCAGGATAGACATGAGAGAGGAAATAACTTGGTCTGCTAAATGCCCCAAAATCACTAAACTCTATTCCTATAGGATTCCTAAAACAAGTCACCTCAGAGGTCACTGCTAAAACTAAGAGGGTGATGTCCAATATCAGGGGCTGGTCCTTTCCATTTTGCATAGGCCACTCATCAAAGAACAAGAGCTACATCAGGCTCTGCAGTTGTACAACACATCTGATCACATGCATTTCTGCGGAGACCAATCGGTGCTCTGGGGGAACATTGGCACAGTATCCAGCAGACGCGTGACTCGCAGCACCAGAATCCAGTAAGGCAGAGGAACTGAACACTGGGTAAACCTGGTCCAGAAAAGCCACAGAAAGGGCAAAGTCAGGAAAGTAAATATTTGTCTAGTCTAGTAGCATGTGGTTTCGTGCTTGTAAATTAGGCCACACAGTTAAACTTTACTTAGGAGCAATAAAAGTTATTCCACTGCAAAAAACAAACAAACAAACAAAAAAACCAAAAACATCTAAATAGAGGATACATTATCCTCAGACCTAATGCTATCACAAGATATCAATTATGTTTCTACTCTTGGGATGGGATCCATGGAGAAGATCAGACAAATTTCCTTCCTTGTTGCCAAACTGTCAGGCAGTTTTCAAAGGCAGTGGGCTGATGCCTCTCCCTTCTCCTGACAAAGATGACTGTGTCCCAAGGATGTTAAAATCATCAGTCATTTCAGTGGAGAAAAAAAAAATTTTTTTCTAAAACAAAACAGATGTTTGACAAAAATAACTATGTTTTAAAATACTAATAGTCATTCAACCAAAACCAAATCCTTTGTATTAATACAGTCTTAAAATACCAACGCCTGGACTCTCCCACAGCCAGTGGGCAATGCCTCACTGCTCTTTCGGGGCATTCAACAATGGTGTGGAGAAAATTAGGGTGAAAAACATAAATCCTGCCACCAAAACCAAGATAAAACTTTCAACTTAGCACCAATTTGGATACTGTTGGATAATATTTCAACTGTGTGTTAGGCCTTCTACTCACGCTTACACTGCACTAACCTTCCTGTGCCCATGTCCCCCTGCTGTGTTGTCAGCTGCTCTTGATGTCCCTCCTGTGGGCCCACTCAGCATGTTCCAAACCGACACATCCTCTTACCCTGGAAATCTGCTTCTTCTTCCATATTCCCTGTTCAGGCAAAGGCCCAGCCCATCTCCCCAGTCACTGGCCTCTACTTCCATATCCATGTTCACAATACTTCCCTCCTCTCTTTTCCCCATTCCCATTCAAGGTACTCAATGTCCCTGACCTGGGTTATCTCAAAAGCCTCCTAAATTTTCTACCCTCCTCCAGCCTCTGCACATCCATCATATGCACGATGGCCTGGCTAATCTTTCCGAGGCATTGTTTTGTTATGCCACATTCCTGCTCAAGAATGTCTGGTGGCTTTCCATCATTCCCAGAGAGTAAGGCCCACGTGCCTTAGCTTGAGCCAAGACATCCCCCCTGCCATGCTCTAGCTTGATCCAGTATATCTTCTCAACTTATTTTTTTACTGCTCCCTTTCATATGCCACACTTTGCAGCCAAACAACTTTTTTTTTGCTATCACTCACCACTATGTATTAACACATAACTCTATTCACGTTGTTTCTTTCTCCCAGAATTCCTTTCTGAGCACAAATTTACATGTTTCAATTATATCCCCCTTCAAGGGCCAATGGGAAGCCACCTCCTCCACAAGACTTCTCTGCTGATACAGAACGTTTTATTCCCTCCTCTGAATCTCAAAACACTTATACCTCCTCATAGGACACCTGCTATTTGCTTTCTTGAATTGTAATTTTTTATGTAAAGCCTATATGCTCTACTAGACTTTAAGCTTTTATGGGTAAAGAAGCATATTTGAATTATGTTTTATCCTCCAAGTTCTGTACATAATGCCTTTTGCATTGCACATGCTCTATGACTATTTTTCATTGACTAAATAAAGAGATCGCTATAAACTGAGGTTAAAAACTATGTATTAGAATGTGGCCCCGCAATGCTTAGAATGAACAGGGCTCAAGATGTCTTCTGTTATGAGCAGCCACACAGCATAATTAAGGAAGGACAGAAATTGGAACCATTGAAGGGTGATCACTCACCAGCAGTAGTGACTTTGGGAAAATAATTTAACCTCTCTCAGCCTCAGTTCTTTTTTTTTTACCTGTACCACTTCCTTTACGAGTTATGGTAAGGGTTATAAGAAAAACACCTGGGCCAGATTTTGATGCATAGTAACTATTCAATAAATGTTAGCTGCTGTTGGGATTCATGACTTACTTGCCGTTTCCTCTCTGCTCCGCAAGTCAGCTCCATCTGGTCAACACCAACATGGGTTTGAAGTAGAACTGGCTGGTCTCAGGCTTCCAGAGTGAGATTTACTCCCATCAGAAGTGAGCCAGATAAGTTTCCATTTGTGGAGACCTGGGCCAAATCTGTGTGTTCAACCTGAACTAGACCAGTCCCAGCGTAAAGTAAGTTATTCCATTTGCTTGTAATTGTAAAAAGACAATTTATTAATGTAGCTAAATATTTTATAATATGTAAAGATAGCTCATCACGTATCATCCAGATATTTAGAGTATGTCAGTCACTAATGATATTGCTCTCGCCTGCCGTAAAATGGACTGTGAGGCCTTTTTTTAATATAGTTGTGAAATTTTTCATGGAAAATATTTTTCAGTTGCTTAGTTTCCTACTGGTTTCAGATTTCAGTCCTTTCTTAGTCATTGCAAAGTGAACAGTATCTCTTGTGGATTGTCTAGTACAGTAGTTTTTCTCACTTTTTTTGTAAAGGGAATTTCAAAACAAAAAAAAACAGAAACATGGGGCTGCTTTTGGTGAAACTATGGAGGGTATCGGGGAGGGAGCTGACACAGGCTGAGGGGAAGGACCTTTCTTCCCCCAGGCCATCTAGAAACTGCTTAAAGGTCTCTGTAGCCTCCAAGGACTCATATCAAGCACCATTCATTTGTATCACATCAAACAACATTAACTCACATCAAACAATATTGACTCATATCAGACAACGTTAGAGCTGCTGCAGAGCAAATAAAATGAAATCCTTCCTCTCCCTTTTATAAGAAAAAAGCCAAAGTGATAGAATGCTCAAAAATTCACAGTAGAAACAGGGCAAAAGCAGACAGGAATCCACACCTCTGGAGATCAGACCAGTATGCTTGTCACTATTTCAAGTTGCCCCCCAATGAAAACAAAATCGCCCTAGAAAAGGACTATGTTGGAAACATCACATACCACAAATCACATACACTCTAAGCTTTGGTATCATGAGAGCCCCTGGCCCTGTACTAGAGGAGATAGATGCATATACACATACTTTGCTCTGAGATTGAGACTTAGTCACTATGTCTGTCTTTCAGAACTAATCTTCCATCCCTCCTGCTTACTTTTTTGCAATACCCATTATACAGCAGGAAACAAAAGAAAGCATGAGTGGGCAGGGGAATTCTATGGGTTCTCAATCTCAACCACTTGGACGTCTCCATGTCACCAGCTACTAGAGGCGCATTTCCTTTGGATGTAAGTAAAGTTGACTTCAACCCTCACTTCCTAGGATTCAGAAAGAAAGCCATCATTCCTCCCAGTAACCCCAGTTGGCTCAACTCCCAGTCTCTGCTTCTGCTCAATTTCTTCATTCTGCTTTGTTTGGTTTTATTAAAATACTAGAGACCCATGCACGGATTCATGCACCAGTGGGGTCCCTCAGCCTGGCCTGTGGGGATCGGGCCAAAACCAGCAGTCCAACATCCCCCAAGGGGTCCCAGAGTGTGAGAGGGCACTCTGCAAAGTTGCTGTCGCTCAGCAGCTCCTGAGTTGAGTGTCTGCTCCTTGGTGGTCAGTGCATGTCATAGCTATCGGCTGGTCGGCCGGTCAGCTGGTCGCTTAGGCTTTTATATAGATAGATATTTTTATTGGTTTCAGAAAGGAGGTGGAGGGAGAGATAGAAACATCAATGAGGAGAGAGAGACATTAATCGGCTGCCTTTTGCACACCCCCACTGGGGATCGAGTCCACATCCTGGGCATGTGCCCTGACCATGAATCAAACCACAACCTCCTGATTCATAGGTCAATGCTCAATCACAAAGTCATGCCAGCTGGGCTCAATTCTTTCATTCTGCTTTGAGTTTTGCTGGATACCTTCCTGTTTTCTTTACAGTCCACCTCTCCACTGGACCTAAGTTATATACCTCAGACTGATTTCTAACAAAGGAGAGAGGGTGGGGATAAAGGTAAGGTGCAGTACAGAACTGCACAGAAAACAATTTAAATATAAGAAATAGACATTCTTATTATTAAAAGTCCTTCAACCATTTATTCACCTTAGGAAATTGTACTCATTTCTTTTCTACTCGGGGGCCATTCCCTATCCATGCTGCTGGATCCCCTTGCTCTTCTTTCCTTACTGCTCCCTAGCTTCACCCCCTTAAGTATCCCACCAAATCCTTCTTCATTCCTTATGCAGGTGTTAAATATCTCTTAATCTCATTTCCTAATGCAGTGGTTGGCAAACTCATTACAATTGAGATTTCTTTTGAGAGCCAAATTATTTAAACTTAAACTTCTTCTAACGCCACTTCTTCAAAATAGACTTGCCCAGGCCGTGGTATTTTGTGGAAGAGCCACACTCAAGGGGCCAAAGAGCTGCATGTGGCTCGCGAGCCTCAGTTTGCCGACCATGGTCCTAAGGTAATGGTTTTCAAAAATTTTATTGAACTCAATAGAAAAAAATGATATTTTATATTGTGAACACATACTTGCATACACATATGATAAGCATATGTATACAAAAAATTATGTGTGCATGTATATGCATGTGCGTATAATATATATACCAAAACAAAGGTTTCATGAAAAAATACTTACCATTGCCTGCTGGTTCAGCTCCCTGGTGAGGGCTTTCTTCCTGGCTCACCTGGCTCTCTGACTACCTTCTTGCTGAGTTCTCATGTGGCAGAGAGGGAGCAATCTCTGGTCTCTCTTCCTCTTCTTATAATGACACTAATCCCAGCCTTGGGGCCCACTCTGGTGACCTCATCTAAATCTAATTATCTCCCCAGGGCTCCACCCAACATCACATTGGAGTTAGGGCTTTAACATATGAATTGGGGGGGTGGGGTGGGCGGTGAAAACATTCAGTTAATAACACCCACACTTTGAAAAACACTCCTTAGGGCTTATCCTTCCAGGGTCCAAATAGTTCATCAAAGGGTTTTGCTGAGAAGGGTACCTCTAGTCTCATAAAAACATGAAAGTTACATCAGAAAAACTTGGCATATCACTCCAAAGTAAGCAATGGAGTATAATAATAAAAACGGATGGGCTATGGAATGATAAATGGCTAGATTTAGATCCTGGCTTCAACTCAGTTCCTAAAGTCTATAAGTTTCAGTTTTCTTATCTTTCAAGTATACTGTTACAATGATCACTAATTCACAAGAATATAGAGTCTCAAATTAAGTTAAAGCATGTTATGTAAAATGCAGAGCATAAAATTTCCTACAAACGATTGATCAAATGGTAGCCATTATTATTATTCACAAATGCAAATTATATCTGGAGTCTCTGCTTATTGAACCTGTCTGTGCCATTGGTTGCTTTTAGTAGCCTGTGCAATTGAAATTTGGCTGCTGTCTGTGGTCTGCACTTCTCTGGCAAGATAGTTCCACAGTATATGCTACCAAAGGAGAATAGTTCAATGTGTGAAGGAACACATCACAACATTTCATTGCTTAGTCAGAACCAGAATTTTGTATCCAAGCAAATTTGAAACTGAAAATGCAACCCATTGGAAAGTAAACAGAAAATGTTTTAAACAACCTACATGACCTTACATTTGGTTTCCTTTGCTCCCCATCAATTATGAGAATATTTCCCCCTGTGGGAAGAACAAAAGAATGGGATAAAAGCTACTTCCATGACTGCATCACTATGTGCATGCAGTTTGCAGAGGCCGTGGATCAGCTATTTTGAAACCAAGAACCCAATGGCTTATAAGTAGAGACTCCAAATCTCCTATATTGGGGTGATAAAGGGCAGGGCAGGATTTGCTTGAGCAGATCCCCAATTTCTAATATGCCGTTCTGATCAGTATTTTTTTATGTTTTCTAGATTGTAGAGAGAGAGAAACATCGATTGGTTGCCTCCTGAACATACCCTGAACAATGATCGAACCCACAATCTGGGTATGCGCTCTACTCAGGAATCAAACCAGTGACCTTTTTGTGCATGGGACAGCACGCAACCAACTAAGCCACACTGGCCAAGGCTAATATGCTATTCTGATCATCAGAGTCTATGGCTTTCTCATTGACCTGGTGACTCATCACTGGCAAACAATTGAGAAGCTTGGAGGAGAACCCATCCTAATGGTGACATTCAATGTCATCACCCTCCTCAGCAGCACACTTGAGAACTCACCTGTCAATTCTCTGGGGCGCATTCACTTCTATCACTTTGGTAAACCTATGGAGCCTCATACCCTGCCACATGTGTGCATCAGAAACAAAAGTAATGTTTTTGTTTTGCTATGATCTAATAACCAGTAATAAAGGAATGTCAATATAAATTCTTTACCTTATTTTTCTTGATCATAAAGCTCTTGGAGATGCCCAAGTCACCATCCCTCACCCCACAGAGAAGCGATAACTTCTTGGTAGATAAACATCCAATTGAGGCTTCTTAAGCCAGACTATCCAGGTTTACTGAGCTGCTACTAGAAACTTAACCTAGCACATTAAAATGACTCATTGGAGATGCTGCCCTCTACAGACCCATGCCAACCTAGGCATCCCTGTCCCACTGGAATCCATAATCATTAATCTAAACACTAATTCATAATACTAACCAAATCTGGGAAGTCCATGCTCTGAAGTCAACCTGGAACTTCAGCTCACTCACATTGATCCATGTGCCAAGGAGAGCTCTCCCATTGTGTGTGTGTGTGTGTGTGTGTGTGTGTGTGTGTGTGTGTTTATTGATTTCAGAAAGAGGGAGAGAGAGAAAGAAATAGAAACATCAATGATAAGAGAGAATTATTGATCAGCTTCCTCCTGCATGGCCCCTACTGGGGATCGAGCATGCAACCTGGGCATATGCTCTAACCAGGAAGGGAATCAACCCTCCTGGTTCATAGGTTGACGCTCAACCACCGAGCAACACCAGCTGGGCCAGAATACCATCTTTTGACTCTGTAGCTCCTACCCCTATCACAGTGCCTGACACATTGCACATTGTCAACAAATGTTGGTTGGATTGAACTGACTTGACTTGTGAAAGCCAAAATAATACCAACAGAACAAGTTGAGGCATTTCAATTCAGTGCCTTAACTTCCCATACTGACATTTTTTTATTAAACTTTTAAATAAAAAACAGGCATATACATCACCCTAAATTATCTGATAACACTGCATACTCCAAACCACCTAGCTCTCCCTGACTTTTATGAGCATAAATCAGAGTCTGTGGTGCTTGAATGGGGTTCTTTAAGGGTCTAATCTTATCTCAATACCATATTAAATCTGCATTTATTAAAAGTATGTCACTTTACAGGCCATTCCGGCCTCAGTCCAGCTTATAGGAAGATGTAAGAATGAATTTTTTATTTAAATCCTTTTGGAAAACATGAACAAATGATAACCAGTTGTGATACTTTTCCACATTTTTACAATGTTTAAAAATATGTATTCAGATATCCAAAACTGAGCCCACAATTTGATTTATTCACAAGTCCCCTGAAGTGCTTAATAAGTACAATATGGTACAATGAAAATCATGCTTATTACTGCTATTGGGTTGGTAATTCTCCAAGATGAAATCATACTTTTCAGGTTATAAATATACATTTTATTGTTGATTTTATGCTGCATTTTGAAATACTGCTTCTCTGCTTTCATATTTTCAGGGCCTTAAAAGGGCATCATAAATCAGCCCCAAACTGGAGGAATGCTAATTGATATCAGGTGATCTCAAAACAGGCTAGGTTAAACTTGCTGTATGTTTCATGAATTCCAATTCTTGTGGAACTCTTTCAAAAACAAGACATCCAAGGAATTCATCTTCCAAGGTTAATTAGTTAAATGGAAGCACATTAGATATTTTAAATATCTAAAAGGGAGCTTAAAGGAGGTGTGTGTGCAACTCAGCTCCAATGCCAAAACATAGAAGAGATAGAAGAACATACATATGCATTGTCATAGGATCCAATGCTTTCTCAGGGAACAAGGAAAGTTCTTTTACCCATAACTTGATCTGAACTATTTTTCTAGCCCTCCTTATGCCGCTTTCTAGCGCTTCTCATTTTATAATCTGTGTTACACAAAGTTTCAGGTGGAGATCAACAGGTGTTACTGGGAAGACAAGGTTACCATTTCTCAAAGCTTTCTGGAGCAAAAATGATACACTTCAAAATTTTTGTGGCTAATGGGAAATAGCCTAAGAACCATCATAAACATTGATATATAAATTTATAATCCCCACCAGATTAAGTTATTCAAAATAGAAAAATTAAATTTGAGTAGTTGTATATTAATCTCTCTTAAAAAATACCATAGCAACATTTCTCAAAATGTGTTATGACATGCAAGAACACACACAAAAATGTTCTGGAGATTTGGCATGTGTGTATTTGTGTGTGTATATACTTATCATCAAGTCTGTAAATTCACAAATATTACTGTGGAAGAGGAGGATAATTGTAAACATGACTGAAATATAAAATATTAAGCAAATTATTGTCTAGTTTAGATACTGCACAAAGGCAAAAATATGGACTAAGGTGACATAAAAATTAGTTTATTTTGAGACACATGCGTTAGAACATACTCCAGAAAAACTATATTTGAATCATATAATGCTAAAACTTGAGATGTTACAGTGCTGGGGTCCCGCCAGAAGGCAAGGGGATCCCAAGGCTGGTGCTGGGCGTGGAGGCCACGGGGGCATAGGCTACCAAGGAGACAGAACTGAACCTCATATCACCCTGCTTGGCCCTGGAGGAGGACTGGTTAGCCAGAGACGGGTAAGATTCCTCAGGGAAGGAACAACCTAAGACAGGCACAGTTGCAGAGGGGCCATTAGGAGAGAACTTGGGAGTCAACAGAGGTGGGGCACAGACTCTCAACACCCCCAACTTTGCAGGGGCCTGAACCCTCATCCCTTCTGAGGGAAGTGTCCTGCCCCCATGGCTGCTTAACTTCCCATGCCCAGCTCAAATCGGGACCCTGGTAACAGACAGAGACTTGGCCAACAGCAGATGCCCTCTCACTGCAACAAGACTTGTTTGAGTTGTCTTGTACCCATGGTGTGTGGAAGTGGGTTTTTGATATCTAAATCCAGCCTACCACCAGGAATGCTCAGGGCCTACTCAAGAAGGCAAATAATCCTTTCCACTAATATTTACAGGGTAAAATAAGATTGTTGTTAGAGTATTAAATTTGACAGTAAAATAGTAGTCAAGTTTTCAGGCTAATTTAAATTGGCTAATTGAAATAAGCAAATATTCTAGAAAAATTAATTGTACTGGACAAAAAGAAGTTCCTAAAGTGTTAACTAAAATTTTTATTGGTAGTTCATCTCATGATAAAATTGCGTAACATGTAATGAACCTAAAGCAGTCATATTATAGTGCAAAAAATTAAAATTTAAAAGCTATCAAGACTACATTATAAAATTTTCAAAAGCCTCCTAATATTTAAATAAAAAAGGGGGGATAATAGAAGAATATCATGTAAGGAAAAATATCCTGTAAGTAAATTACATCTAGAAAATTTATACTTTAGAAAATTAATTGTAATGCTAACAGCAAGACACCCATGAAAAACACACATGGTGTCAAAACAAGCCAGAGGAAAATCATTTGGGCAAAAAATGAAAAAGGATCCCAAGTCAAATTTATAGAAAATATTCCTTTAACTTTTGGTCGAGAATATGTTTGTATATTTTCAGAAAACAACTCTGAGACCAGGTGGATTTCAGCAACAGAGAGGAATCGACAGGACTACTCCAGCCATGAAGACAGAAGAGAAGCAGTCCAGAAATGGAAGACGCTGACGTCGCCTTGCCATACTAGCAGTCAGCAGCTGTGCATCACTGCAGGTTGCCCAGGACCAAACCAGAGAGGGTCAGACCTGCATTACCACCATTTGTCCACCATCCAGAACTGAAATATCATTGCTGACATGCGCACATAAGGAACTGTTTGACATTGAAATTGGGTCTCAAAAGAACTGTTGGCCCAGAAAGAAACTCACTACAGACTGATTCATTTGCCTTTCAGCATAACCCATTATTGCTTGTCTCATTTTCGATTCTTATAAGTGTATTTCTAGTAGCACATGATCTCACTCATCTAGGGGAAATGATGAACAACATAGACTGATGAACAAGAACAGACCCAGAGACAAGGAGGAATGGATCACACTGTCCGGCCTCAGAGGGAGGGGAGGGGAGGGTGGGGATATAGGGGAGAGATAACCAAAGGACTTGTGTGCATGCATATGAGCCTAACCAGTGGTTAAGGACAACAGGGGGGTGGGGGCATACGTGGGGAGGGGTGTGGGATGGGAATGGGGGGATGAGGACAAATATGTAATACCTTAATCAATAAAGAAATTTTAAAAAATATATCTATACCTAGCTAAACAACAAATAGCTCAATTCATAGATCAGTTTCCTCATCCAGTCATCTTTTCCTTTATTGTCTATTACTGTTAAAGATGAAAATGCGAGTTAACAGTTTATGGTTTTCATAGATATTTATGGACATTAGACTTGATCATAGACCAGAATTTAGAGACAAATTTCTCACTAAAGACTTATTATAGCATTCCACTTTACTGTATGCTGATGAGCACACCTACTACAAATTTGGAAAGATGAGTGATTTACATTAGAGTGAGGAATGAAGGATTCCTAATCCAATGCTTGGTTGCATTTGGCTCAGTTCAGTATTTCTTCATAGTCTATGGAAGCTTGTGTAGATGGGTTTAAAATATTTTCAATAATAGTTTATAGATGTTTTACATAGATGATGAAAGGAAATCATTAAGTATTGGGAAATGATCAAAATAATGATGATTGAGCTATTTTCACCATAATTATGACTTCCTCAGAAATTTTATATGTTAGATTTTTATATGTTAGATTAAAATTCACGATATTTCATTCCTTAAATTATATGTTCAGGATATAATAGTAATTGTTATAATAGCTAATTTATGTTGCATGGTAACTTTATGCCAGGCGGCATATATACACTTTATACGGATAAACCTTAGGTCATTTCCTTGAGGTGGATGCTATTATAAACTTTATTTACTGATAATGAAATTGCATCACAAAGAAATTAAGTGACTTGTCTAAAATCACAGAACTTGCTGGCTGGCGTTGCTCAGTGGTTGAGCATCAACCTATGAACCAGGAGATCACATGCCTGGTTTGATTCCCGGTCAGGACACATACCTGGTTTGCAGCTCGATCCCCAGTGTGGGGCATGCAGTAGGCAGCTGATCAATGATTCTTTCTCACCATTGATGTTTCTATCCCTTTCTCCCTCTCCCTTCCTCTCTGAAATCAATACAAATATATTTAAAAAATAAAATAAAATCACATAACTTGTGAGTGGTCCAGCTGGGTTTTGAACCCAGGAAATTTAACTATGTTTTCATTCTGGATGACACTATTTAAGAAAGCCAGTTAGAGAAAAAACTGTGGCCAAAATATTAAATGCATTAAAAATGTTTTAATACCATTCATCACTTAATAGAAATTCATGCAAGCACCATTTTCCCTAACATCAAGTGGTCTTGTGTTGTGGAAAAGCAACATTTTACATGGCTGCCATTTTCATTGCCAAAAAAGCTGAAAGAACTTGCAATCAACAGCTGAAAATTGGTTATTTCTCTCAAAACGAAGAGTATTACAAATAATAGGTCTTACCATCACTGGTATATTTGTGAACAGGGACAAACTTTTTCTCTGACTAGTGATGCCCTTCCTTTCTATAGACGTCGTTGGTGAACATTCAGTACTGACACCAAAACAATCTGTACTTTAGTGCATGAAGTGATCATTCACTAAACAAACAAAAATCTTCTGTGGCACAAATTTTCACTGATAAACAAAAAGTTATGTAAAACTTATTTCTTACACATGTATTACTTGTATGACAAACATGGTTTGGTCAAACTTTAAGGCAAAATGTCAGCTAACAGTACATATGATATGCATTTTTCTTTCACATAGCATGATACTGAAATCCCAAGAGGTTATATTACAGATGAATTTTACAAATAGCTTGCCTTGTGTTGTGATTTTAAAGTAGTCCACAAACTTTCTGACATTCCTCCATTCAAAAGGTCAGTGCCAAGGCCCCTTCTCTTGGGTGAGAAATGGGCATAGTAGCTCACTTCTAATAAATAGGACATGGCAGAATAGTAGGAGGCTTCTGACTAAGTTATAAAAAACATTATGGCTTCCTCCTTGTTCTTAAATCACTGGCTCTAGGGGAATCTAGCTGTTAATTTGTGAGAAGACTCCAACAGCCTCAGGGGGGGATCCATGTGTTCAGGAATTGAGTTCTTTCAACCACTACAAAAGAAGTGAGCTTTCTGCTAACCGTTGTGTGAGTGAGCCATCTTGGAAGCAGATTCTTCATGCCTTCTAATGACTATATCCCTGGTTGACATTTGACTACAACTGCTTTAAAAACCATGTCAAAACCATCCAGATAAGCTGGTTCTAAATTTCTGGACAATAGAAATTATGATTTTTTTCTACTTCTTTGAAAGATGCCATTGGTATCTTGAGTGGAATGCTGTTGAATCTATAGATTGCTATGGGTAATATGGACATGTTAATGATGTGAATTCTTCCTATCTATGAACACGGTATAAGTTTCCACTTACTTGTATCTTCTTCTTCTTCTTTCTTCAATGTCTTGTGATTTTCTGCGTACAGGTCTTTGACATCCTTGGTAAAATTTATTCCTATGTAATTTATTAATTTTTAATGCAATTGCAAATAGTATTGTTTTCTTAGTTTTCCTTTCTGATAGCACTGCCAGGTGCAGGTGTGCACCTGTGGAGCTTTGGCAGGTCCTGCACACTGTTCCCCAAAGGAGGGGCATTTCCCCTTCTCCAAATTGGATCTGCTTGGGCCTCTGCTGCCTCACCTTGTCCCCAGGGCTGGTCACCACCTGTCCAGAAGTCTGCTAGTCTGATGGTGACAGTGTGTGTCCTCAGGAGGTGGGGCAACTCTGACATGTAAAGATGTGTGCACTACCTCCGCTTGTAAGTGCCTGTGTCTGCCCAGTGTCCCTTTAGAAAACACCAACTTTCCAGAGATTGCTGGACCACAGGGAGGTCACAACTTTATCTGGCCTGGGTCGTGAGGACTGCTTTCCAGCATGAAGTTGTCTTTCTAGATTTCTGCATTTTTGTCCTGGGCACAGGAAGAGCCAGTCTTTACTTGAATGGCTTCTGGCCCCGGGGTCATACTTAGCCCAGCAGCCTCTACCTCAAGATTATGTACACACTTACTAATAGGGCTTCTTCTTTTTTTTTTTTTTTTTTTGATTTTTTTTCTTTTATTTTTTTTCTTTTTTTTTCAATTTTTTTATTAAGGTATTATATGTGTACATATCTTACCATTGCCCTCCCCACACCCCACTCCCATATATGCCCCCACCCCCCAGAGTTTTGCATCCATTGGTTATGCTTATATGCATGCATACAAGTCCTTTGATTGATCTCTTATCTCCCCCACCTCTCCCTAACCTTCCCCTTGTAATTTGACACTCTGTTTGATGCTTTACTGTCTCTGTATCTATCTTTTTGTTCAAGTTTATAATGTTCTTTATTATCCATAAATGAGTGAGATCATGTGGTATTTTTCTTTCATTGACTGACTTATTTCACTTAACATAATGTTCTCCAATTCCTCCCAGGTTGCTGCAAATGATGAGAATTCCTTCTTTTTTATGGCAGCATAGTATTCCATTGTGTAGATGTACCACAGTTTTCTGATCCAGTCATCTGCTGACGGGCACCTAGGCTGTTTCCAAATCTTAGCTATGGTGAATTGCGCTGCTATGAACATAGGGGTGCATATATCCTTTCTAATTGGTGTTTCTAGTTTCTTCGGATATATTCCCAGGAGTGGGATTACTGGGTCAAATGGGAGTTCCATTTTCAGTTTTTTGAGGAAACTCCATACTGTTCTCCACAGTGGCTGCACCAGTCTGCAATCCCACCAGCAGTGCACGAGGGTTCCTTTTTCTCCGCATCCTCGCCAACACTTGTCGTTTGTTGATTTGTTGATGATAGCCATTCTGACAGGTGTGAGATGGTACCGCATTGTTGTTTTGATTTGCATCTCTCGGATAATTAGTGACGTTGAGCATGTTTTCATGTGTCTCTTGGCCTTCCTTCTGTCTTCTTTTGAAAAGATTCTATTTAGGTCTGTTGCCCATTTTTTTATTGGATCATTTATCTTCCTTTTATTAAGTTGTATAAGCTGCCTGTAGATGTTGGAGATTAAACCTTTATCAGTGATGCCATTTGCAAATATGTTCTCCCATGCAGTGGGCCTTCTTGTTGTTTTGTTGATGGTTTCTTTTGCTGTGAAAAAGCTTTTTATTTTGATGTAGTCCCATTTGTTAATTTTCTCTTTAGCTTCCATTGCCCTAGGGGCAGTGTCAGTGAAGAATTTCTTTTGGCATATGTCTGACATTTTGCTGCCTGTGGATTGCTCTAGTATTTTTATGGTTTCCCGTCTTATGTTTAAGTCCTGTATCCATTTTGAGTTTATTTTTGTGTATGGCGTAAGTTGGTGATCAAGCTTCATTTTTTTGCATGTATCTGTCCAATTTTCCCAACACCATTTATTGAAGAGACTGTCTTTATTCCATTGTATGTTCATGCCTCCTTTGTCAAATATTAATTGAGCATAGTGGTTTGGGTCAATATCTGGATTCTCTATTCTGTTCCATTGATCTATATGTCTGTTCTTGTGCCAGTACCAGGCTGTTTTGAGAACAGTGGCTTTGTAATACAGCTTGAAATCTGGTATTGAGATCCCTCCTACTTTATTCTTCTTTTTTACATCCAATCTCTAACCCATCTGGCATTTCCCTTTCAAATAACAAAAGTGCTATTTCAGATAAACACTAACAAAAATATGTGAGCACCTATTGTAAGATTCCATGTGTAGGGAACGTCCAGAACAGGTAACAGAGCAGAGACAGAAAGCAGACCAGGGGTCTCCAGGGGCAGGAGGAGTGAGGAGTGAGTACTGTTGGTGCAGGGTTTCCTTTTGGGGGGATGGAACATCCTACAACTAGACTGTGGTGATGCTTGTCATTCCTTCAGGCTCAGGAATGACGCCATTTAAAACACAAACAATAATTTTATTTATTTATGAAGTTGAATCACCCCAGGGAGAAACAAAGCATAAAAGAAGAAAGGAGAATAGAGAGGGGGAAAAAGACCCTAAAATACCCCGAATAATAAAATTTAAAAAATAAACAATAACCCCATGAAGAAAAGTAAAACACGAAAACATGGTGTCCTCTCCAATGTCTCTATCCAAGTGAGATGGGAAGGGGCAGTTATAGAATGTGGCTGCCTGGTTACTGGGTTCTGTTGGGCTCCATAGTCAGGAAGTGAGGTCACTGCTCATGTCTGAGATGCTCAGAGTAGGGGACCCACGGGTGACTACATTATAGCCATGAAGACAGAAGAGAAGCAGTCCAGAGATGGAAGATGCTGACGTCGCCTT
The DNA here is from genome assembly GCF_951640355.1 of Cnephaeus nilssonii. Classification (NCBI taxonomy): domain Eukaryota; kingdom Metazoa; phylum Chordata; class Mammalia; order Chiroptera; family Vespertilionidae; genus Cnephaeus; species Cnephaeus nilssonii. The sequence goes on along the minus strand of NC_137085.1, from coordinate 45,718,069 downwards.
GCCATACTAGCAGTCAGCAGCTGTGCCTCACTGCAGGTTGCCCAGGACCAAACCAGAGAGGGTCAGACCTGCATTACCACCATTTGTCCACCATCCAGAACTGAAATGTCATTGCTGACATGTGCACATAAGGAACTGTTTGACTTTGAAATTGGGTCTCAAAAGAACTGTTGACCCAGAAAGAAACTCACTACAGACTGATTCATTTGCCTTTCAGCATAACCCATTATTGCTTGTCTCATTTTCGATTCTTATAAGTGTATTTCTAGTAGCACATGATCTCACTCATCTAGGGGAAATGATGAACAACATAGACTGATGAACAAGAACAGACCCAGAGACAAGGAGGAATGGATCACACTGTCGGACCTCAAAGGGAGGGTTGGGGAGGGTAGGGATAAAGGGGAGAGATCAACCAAAGGACTTGTGTGCATACATATGAGCCTAACCAGTGGTCAAGGACAACAGGGGGGTGGGGGCATGCGTAGGGAGGGGTGTGGGATGGGAATGGGGGGATGAGGACAAATATGTGATACCTTAATCAATAAAGAAATTTAAACAAAAAAAATATAAATAAATAAAACTTGAGATGTTAGAGACCAATGATGTCTAACTCCCTAATGTTACAATGTGGAAACTGAGGACTGGAAAATTAAAATATTAGCTGAAAGTTATAAGCTTGTTAGTAGCAAAGCAGGGTCAATAAATGAGGTTTCCTGCCCCTAGGCTAGCTCTCTACTTGTATGATGAGAGTAAGGACAAGGAGTGGACCATCTGCAATCTCTCCCTTTCTGGAGAGTAACAAGGAAACATTCTCACCTTGGTCAGCTCACAGGGTGACACTTCTCAATTGGGACACTTCTCAATCTCACCAACAAAAGTTCTGCTGAAGGAGGACAGTAATGCTTACGTTCTTTTATGATCTTTTACAAATTACAAAGAGAAATCAACACCCTAAAAAGAGACTATAAGCCATGGACTGTAGAGACATATCTTGATAACTTTTCTTCAATGACTTCCTTGTAAATTTTCTCTGATACCGTCAGAGCATCATCATGCAGTAAATATAAGAACCCCACCCTCCTCCCACCTCTTCTCTCCTCCTCTGTCTCTGACGGCATTATACAATAGTGAGTAAGAAGATCAGAAAGGTACATGTAATGGCTAACTCAATTTCATAGATACCAAGTTCAAACTCTATGTGTGTGTATGGGTGCTTGTGCGTCCCTGCTTTTGCACATGACTGGGTGCTCCTCTGGTATGTGTGCTCCCAATGTGTGTAATGTATGGTAGTTGTTGTCTCTAATACATACATTCTTTTTCTAGGCATATTTTCTTTGATCACCAAGAGACTAGGACAGAAGTCCATTTCTGCCTAGTAAAAGCTACAATAGTCTAAACTCCAAGAAAAAAAGGAAGACTAAATTCCATATTTGCAGCTTCTCTGGGAGAAAGTGGTTAGTTTTCAATATTGGAGGACTGGGCAAGGGAAGCAAATAATTAAGTACTCACTATGAATCAGGACTTGAGATATGTCTCATGAATGCTCACCTTGACTTGAGAGGGAAAAGGTATCATCCCTATGTTATAAATTAAGGAAATGAGGATCAAAGAGGCTAAAGAACTTTCCCAAAGTCAGCTAGATCTGTATGATACCAAAGCCCATTCTCCTGGTCCAATTTAATCATATAGTTAAGAAAATCAAGATCCAAAGAGATGAGGTACTGTCTAGGGTCACAGGCCAAGTAGTGGCAGAGATGAGAACGGAATCCTTGATTCTGGTCCAGGGCTTTTTCTACAACTTTTAGAGAACTTTGTAACTTGCAAACTCAGAATTAACAACAAAACAAAACACACAAGTTAGTACAGGACTGTTTGAAACTTCAAAGCAGCAAAATAAAAGAAGACATACACCAATATCAACATGTGAAGCATGATAACTTAGGAGAGTGTGTGTCTGTGTGTTGATACGGTTGCATACATCAATTTGTTATGTATCTATGTCTGCTACATATGTGGTAGGGAAAAAAATTAAACATTAACGTATTGTACTTCCCTTTACATTTCCATTACCAAAAGCTAATTATTTGGCAGAGAGAAGAATTTTTTTTCCTTAAGAAAATTTATTCCTGAACTATCTAAGTAAAAATAAAAGGGTGCACTTTAGCTGGTATTTTGGAATGAACTTATTTATGACTGATGAAATGTAAACATTCTGTGTAAAGCAAACAATTTCTGTAGTCAAAAAATAAAACACTAAATAAATATATTCCATTCCTGAGGATTAGATATTTAGGTACACTGCTGAATATTTCACTAAAAAATTAAATTTAAATGTTTGTGTCAAATTATCTTTGCAGTTAATGTTCACTCTATTATAATATTATCAATCTATCTTATGGATTTATTAGTTTTATATTAAATTTTATATTTAATTTTTATGCCACCATCTCTGCCACACACTAAATGAAAAGGCAAAAACTCCAGAAAAGAATTAACCTTTTGCACTCGGATGTCGAGTGTGACTCGACACGGTTAGCATTAGTAGCAGCTCGTATGTCGAGCCACACTGGACATGTAGTTTCACCGCAGGGGGAAGGGGGATTTTTGTCTATCTTTCCCATATCTTTTCTTGTTTTCATTAGCATGAAAGGACAAGTAAAATGTAAATGCCGTCTCAACTGATGCCACCACCTAAGCTTCACCAATGGCATCTTCAAAGGCTATTTGTTTCTAAGACACATCAGTCAGGTGAAAAAGGTTAGACCAGTACACTAACTTCCAGGGGTAGATTATTATCCACTAACTTAGAGCAACGTTTAGATGGAAAGCTCCATATAATCACACCTCACCCTAACAAAAAACACAAAGATTGTGTTGTTTGTTCTAACAGAAAAATCAAAGGAGGAAGAAGAGAGATGATTTATATTTGCGAAACATGTGAATGTAAACCAGGTCTTCATGTGGGTGAATGTTTCAAAAAATATCACACCATGAAAAATTATAGAGATTAAAATTACTCTTTGAATGTATCAATAATTTGAAATATAAAAAAATCCAAATAAATAAGTTTGTATGAAAAGAAACTCCAGTTTTTTATTCTACTGCCACGCTTTGTAAAATCTGGGGTATTTAAAAAATTAAATCCCGAGTAGAATAAAGGAATCGAGAAAAAAGCAAGCGAGTGCAAAGGGTTAATCCAAAACACTAATTTGAAAAGATATATATTCATCCCTATGTTCACTAAAGCATTACTTATATTAGCCAAGATATGAAAGCAACCTAAATGTCCATTAATAGATGACAAGATAAAGGAGATTTGGTACATACATACAATGGAATATTACTCGGCCATATAAAAGAATGAAATGTTACCATTTGCTACAACATGGATGGACCTGGAAAGTATTGTGCTAAGTGAAATAAGTCAGACAAAGAAAGTCAAATACCATATGATTTCACTTATATGTGGAATCTAATAAACAAACAAGCAAAGCATAAACAGACTCGTAGATACAGAGAACAAACTGATAGTAGCCAGTTGGGAGTGGGTTTGGGGATGCATGAAAAGGTGAAGGGATTAAGAATATAAATTGGCACTAATGAAATACTCATGGCGATGTGCAATAATATGTTAATAATAACTATATAAGGTGCCAGGTGGGTACTATACTTATCAGGGAGATCACTTCATAAGTTATATAAATGTCTAACCACTATACTGTATACCTAAAACAAATAAATATTGAATGTCAACTATAATTGAAAATTTTAATTAAAAAATATATATTCTTAATAGATGGCAAAGACAAAACTAACAGCCATAGCAATTAATATGAAAAACTCAGTGGTACTACCCATACGTCATTCATGTCATATGTAATAGAAATCTCTGAGACAAAGGGTTTCTCACTGCTCTATACACACTTTCATTCAAAAGCCTAGGACTTTTTTTTATCCCATGGCTTAACCAAATTCTAGGAATTTGGGGTCCTCTACTATTGTATCCTTGGGATTGAGGTGGTAGACGCAGGAACAGTGATGAAGTATGGAGATTGGTTGAGAAGATTTCAGGTGCCAGGATTAGAAGTATGCCCAGGTACCACTGAACAAAACCTAGTTATATGAACCCACTCAGCTTTTCTATATGCTGAGAAATAAAAATATTGTGGGTTTTGGTGTGCAGATAGCAGTCTTAAATAATTAAATTTTGATTATAGAAATTATATGTAAAAAATAAGCAATAGTCTATAGAAGGTAGAGAAATAAGAATGAAATAGCTTAAACTAGTTCTAAATTTAATTTTTTTCTGTAAGTTATATCACATAGAATACAAGTATGTGCATGTACATGCCGGAAACAAATCAGTTTCACTAAAAGAGAGATGTTGACAGGAAGCCAGGAAGGCTGGTCAACAACCTTAATTGCTCTAACCACTCACCCTTTATTTGTTTACATTGTTAGCTGAAGCAGCCTCCACCTTTGTTTGTCCCATTAAGTTTCTGTTATTTCCTGCCTAAGGGCTACATGTAAGTTTCTGTTATTTTGCCTAAGATGTTTTCCCCAAAACCTCAATAAAAGGGATGGCAGAGCCAGAGCAGTCGTCAGTTCTCCCACTAAAGGTGGACTACCGCCTGGCCCCCCATTTCGCCAAATTGAATTTCTTCAAGTCTCCATTCATTTGTGTGCGGCCCTTCTCCAGAACTCGAACCCTGAACCGGAACCCTGGACCACGCAGGACGTGGAAAGGGATTCCTACATGTACACATGAGTATGTTATAAGAAATATCAGACAAAATCTAAACCTACATCATAATGGTTACCAAACTTCCTCCTACAATACCTTCCATTTTCCCATTGGTTTTTTCTCCAGATCACATTGCATCCTTTGGTATGAACCCTCCTATCCCAAGCTCATTCCACCTACAACCCATATTCTAGATATGGTCTTGACTTTATCCCCACTATACTTTTTCACTAGAAAAGTTGCCACACCAAAAAGACACTGCTATGAACCACGAGAATACCCTCTACACCAACTATATTTGAACTGACCAAAGATAGATGCCTGACCCCAATGGGCCAAGCCGAGTCATTATTCTAGGAAATTTTAGTTGAGACTAAAGTCAGTAATTACTGAACAGGGTTCAACATGAATGGTCAAGCTGCCTGCCTGCTGAAATGCCCCCCTTAATTCAAGTACAATTCAAAGTTACGGAAGAGGATTAACTAAGAGCCTCGCAAAAGAGGACACTGCACATTGAAGCAGACATGCTAAAAGAGTTGATGGGGAGAACAAGCACTCCAGAAAAAGAGCAACAAAAACAGGAGCTTCCTGAGACAATGACACCCAGCTGCACCTTGTGCCAGTGGGGTCCATGAATATCCCCTGCCTGGGTCCATTACCACAAGCATCTGCCCAGACAAGAGAGTGACTTCACTTCCTGATGAACAGTGACTTCACTACAATGAGCAGTGACCTCACTTCCTGAAAATGGAGCGCATCAGGACTTGGAAGCCTGGTAACCAGGCAGCCACATTCTATAACTGCCCCTTCCCATCTCACTCAGATAGAGAAATTGGAGAGGACACCATGTTTTCGTGTTGTCTCCCCGTGTGCCGAGGCCGAGGCCTCAAGAGAAGCAGCGATGAGAGTAGGTTCCGCAGTGGCTGCTGCTGGTTCAGGACTCAGCGCAGACCCCTGTCGCCCTTGACACAGTTGGAGCCAGAGGTAACACAGGGAGGCCCTGGGTGGTTGTGTGCGGGCCAGGCCACCACTCTTACCCCACCTGAGCAGCCCGATGTGTCCCCTCCGTGTGTGTGTGTGTGTGTGTGTGTGTGTGTGTGTGTGTGTGTGTGTTTAGGAGGGGGATTCACATAGAAAGGGCCTGAGCAGAAACCTGCTGAACCACTCATGTTCACACCCAAGTCAAGACTGGCTGGGTGGACATGGGGTGTGGGTGGCACCTTCTGCTCAAGGTCTATCCTAAGCCCTGGAGGTGACTCTCATTTCCCCTGGGAGGAGGTCTGTGCAGACACAGGGCTGGGCCTAATCCAGGAGCAGAAGGTCCAGGGGCAGAAGCAGCAGCGACTAGGGCTGGGCAGGGCTTGAGGCCTCTGGAACGGTTGCTAATCACTGTCATTGCAGAGCTCAACCCCGGTCCTGGAAGAACAGCAGCTGGTCCATGAAGACCCCAGCCCCGCCTTCACCACTGAGGGGCAGGTGGGCCATACTACTGAGGGCCAGAGCAGGCCCGAAGTGCATATGACCAGCTGGGGGTCTGGGGAACCAGGGCCCTTGAGTGGCCGGAGATGGAGTCCTCCCCAGAAGCCCATCAGGTTCCGCAGACCTCCATCCTGGAAGCTGCTCAATCAGCAAAGGCGGATTGCACTTCGCAACTCCTTCCTGGAGCCCACCAGGTTCTGCAAGAGGTTCCCAATGTGTGATGCCTTCCTGGAGCGCCAGGCCCATGTGAATCACACTGGGCCAGAGGACCTGCAGGAGGCAGAGCCCAAGGGTGAGAAGGTGGGGGAGGTGAGGGTGGAATGAGGGGTGGAGGTGCATGTAAGCTTACGGGGAGGGTTCAGTGCCAGACACGCAGAGAGCACCCCCAGAGCCTGGCCAGGGGCAATGACTGGCCCCAGGCCACCCACCTGCTGGACTGCCAGCAGGGAGGACAGCCTGTGGTGGGTCCTGAGCCGTGGCTTCTCTGGAGGGCTCTGGGTTCTGTTATGTCCTTGAGGGGAGATGGAAGGGGCACATAGAAAAGCAAGTACATGGGTGATCTTTTCTCTTCTCACAACCCCAGCATGGGCCCAGGAGGCAGAGGAGACTCCTGTAGTAACACCTGAAGTCCATCTCGAGATGTTTGAGGCAGAGCTGGAGGTGTGGGCACCTCCAGAGGTCCTGCCACCTCCATCAGCCACTCCAACTGCAGCTGTGGAGCCAGGCCGGCCTGGGAGGCACCTGCAGACATGACTGAGGCCCCACCACCCCTGGATGAGGAGCCCTCCCTGGAACCTGCCCAGGGTCCTGCCTCAGAGGAGGAGCTGCCTCCTGAAACCCCAGCAGCGCCAGCTCCAGAGCCGCAGGCTGAGACTGCTCGCCGTCTCCCCTCAGAAAAACTGGTGCTACCCCCTCCTCGTTGACCTTTTCCTCTTCTTTTCATTTCTTTTTCTGTTTTACTTTTCTTCATGTGGTGATTCTGTTGTTTATTTTTAAATTTTTATTATTCAGGGTATTTTAGGGTCTTTCTCTATTCCTTTTTATATGCTTTGTTTCTCCATGGGGTGACTCAATTTAATAAATAAATAAATAAATAAATAAATAAATAAATAAATAAATAAATAAATAAATAAAATTATTGTTTGTATTTTAAATGGTGCCATTCCTGAGCATGAAGGACATTCATGATGCTGTGCAAGCATCACCACTATCTAGTTGGGGGATGTTCCATCACTTGCCCCCCCCCCCAAAAAAAACCCTGCACCAACAGTGCTCACTCCCCACTCCTCCTGCCCCTGGTGACCCCTGGTCTGCTTTCTGTCTCTGCTCTGTTTCCCGTTCTAGACGTTCCTTATTCATGGAATCTTACAATAGGTGCCTTTCTGTGCCTGCTTACATAATTTTATTTGTTTTTATCTGAAATAGTATTTTTTATTTGAAAGGGAAATCCCAGATGTTTAAAGATGTAAAAAAGAAGCCCTTTTAGTAAGTGTGTGCATAATCTCAGGGTAAAGACCTCTGCGCTAAGTGTGACCCCAGGGCCAAAAGCCAGTCAGGCAAGCTGGTTCTTCCTGTGCCCAAAACTAAAAGGAGAAAAAAATGCAGAAATCTGGGAAGACCAACCACAAACTGGAAAGCATTCCTCACAACCCAAGTCCAGAGAAAGATTATAATCTGGTGCAGAGAACTCTAGAAAGTCATTTTCTAAAGGGACAAGGAGCAAACACATGCACTTCCAACAAGAGGCAGTGCACACACTAGTACCTGTCATAGGTGCCCTACCTCCCCAATGGGAAGACACACACTGTCAGCACTGGGGGGAGAGCGCTGTCACCATCAGACCGGCAGGCCTCTGGGCTGGTGGCCACCACCCTGGGGCAAAGTGAGGCAGCAGAGGCCCCAGCAGGTCCCCTGGGGAGGAGGGGAAAGGCCACCCTCTGGGAGAACAGTGTGCAGCACCTGCCAAAGCTCCACAGGGCACACCTGCACCTGGCAGTGCTCCCCCTAGGGGTTACTGCACAGAAATCCTTGCACAATTGTTCAGAGATGGATTTTTGAGACCACCCATCAGAGCACTGATGAAATAGCCTGGAATTGGTAAAACCATTAATGTCTGTGGAGAGGACATGGGATCCACCAATCCTGGTCCACATGGAGGGAAGCAGAGCAGCTGCTAAAGTAGTTCCAGCGGTCTCTACATGCCAAGAGATAAAGTCCTCAGGGTCCTCACATGTGAGACTACATGGATCAACTCTCTGCATCCAGGATCCCACCTGTTAAACCCAATACATGTTATTTCAATAGGCAGGCACACATATGTGAACGTGAATCTGCCTGTGACAGAGACAGACAAACAGATTGAGAAAGGGAGAGCCTGGGAGATACCCACCTAGGCACTCATGATGGTCACCTAGGATACGACTTGCAAATCTCTTAGCTCTTCAGGTGATAATATCTAAATTTTTATAATGCATGTATGACTTTGATAGTTCTAAAAATATTAAGGTTACATGTTAAATGTTATCCATTGATCACTCATCTATGGTGTAAAGTACACTATTAAGTTTTAAAGGATTTAGGACAAGAAAAAGAGGATTATGGTACAATAATGAATTCTAAAGCGATTCAGAATCAAGTAAAGAACAAAGTCCTTCCAGGTAGGAGAGCTCTGACGGGGGTGCTCACAGTTCCAGTCCTTTCCCTGTGTGTGCACATTGTGTCTGCATGCGCACGTGTGTGTACCTGTGTTCCCACACTGATGCATGCATGTGTGGGCGCCTGTGTGTGTTCACATGGGTGCATGCGCACTTGGGAGTGTTGGGCAGGGAAGATTCCCTGGCATGTTCCATTCCAGAACCTCATTTCCCTAGGGGTGGACCCTGCCAGTCAGTCCTTTTCCTCTGTGGCATTGTCTGTGTCCCCACATCAGAATTTATGAAGCTCCTGCTGTGGAACATGAGCCATTTCAGATTTTTCTTTCACATCATCTTGCTGACGGGAACATCTGTGTCCATAAATCATTTTTTACTTAGGACGGGTCTCTAGAAGTGGAGATTCTTGGTTTAATGTAAACATGATTTTAAGGTGTTGGGGGCAGGTCGCTACATTTGAAGTCACCTTGTCCACTTGGAGCCTTTTTGGGGAAAGCAGGGGCTGAGACCTCAGGGAGGGAGGAGGAGGAGGGGCTTGGAGTGACATGCCCAACTAGAAGGTCCATCCATCTTGCCTCTGCCTTGCCCTTTGTTCCACTCTTAACGCCCCTCTCCCTGCTCCGCCACCTTACCTCCCCCACTCCCCCGCCCCGTGCTCCATAACTTACCTGAACTGAGCAGCCTGACCCTGCCATCCAGGACACTGGAGGGTGGGGCCTACACATTCTGGCCTGCTCCCTCTCCCTGCAAGTGTGAAGCCCCTTCCTCTCTGTCAGGAAAGCCGGTCTAGGGAGGTTCAGCCTGTCACAGGGACCAGCATGAACAAGCTGTAACAAGTTCTCAGTTGCAACAGCAGGACCCACTTGAGCTTGTATGAGCAGAAGGAACCTCACATGGGGCCTTACGGAAGGTAAGCCAGAGCATCAGGCTTGAGGCTTTGGGGCAGGTCACAGCGCCCAAACCACAGAGGTCCTCTAGCAGTGACCTCTGCCCTAGTCCTGTGCCAGCCCAGCCCACATACCCAGCACATCCAACTTCTTGAGTGGAGCTCTGCTCAGTGGGGATGAGGGAGAGAGCTGTCATCTCATTCAAAGTCAGGTCAAGTAAAATCTACTTAGTCTGAGGCTTCCAGGTCAGAGACAGACATATCTCTTGTCTGCCCCCACTGAGCAGAGAACATAGGTCCTTGAAGTGGGGACTCGCTAGACTCTCTCTAGAGGAAGAAAAAGAGGCCCCTAATGATAGAGGGACTAGGAGAGAGGGGAAAAGAGGACACTTTTGTGGATGTCAGTCTTCTACCAATTTTAACATAAGCCACAGACTCAGAGAATGTGTTTTCAAAATCAGATCTGAAAAAAAAATTTTGTATCGAAATATATATTTAAAACTCTTAATCCTCAACAATAAGGAAACAAACAACCCGATTAAAAAATGGGCATAAGGTCTGGACAGACACCTCAGCACAGAAGATACACAGATTGGGGGATGCAAGATAACAGCGGAGTAGGTGGAAGGTACACTCACGTCCTCCTAGAACAAATGGGAATGACAACTAAATTATAGAACAATCAACCTGAATAACCAAATGAAGATTAGTTGAACAGAAGTCTTATAACCAAGGATTATAGAATAAACCACTTCTAGTGTGGTTAGAAAGACGGAGAAACAGAAAGGCCTGGCCCTGCACCCAAGTGCAGCGGTGGATAATAGGCTGGGATATCTCAGCTGCAAATATCCTTCTGAGAAGCAAGGGGTCTCTACCCCAAACTAGGCTTCCCAGCTTGGAGCACCAGAGCAGGGAAGAAGTTCCCACATAACACCTGGTGGTGAAAATCAGTGGGGATTCCATCTGCCACCAGGGAAAGACGGAGTTAGGCAGTTCTGGTAGAAAATCACGTGCCTTCTTAAAGGGTCAGCACACAAAATCTCCTTTGTCAGCACTCCTCTGGGACGCCAGCAGAGAGACTAACAGCTCAGAGTAGACTGGAGTCATACAGGGAGAGGGCTGGAGGAACAGCTGCCAAGGTTCCTGTCCTGAATCCATGTCCCACACTGCCCAATGTGCCATCTTTCCTGGGTTGAGCATTCCCCTCCATAGGGCATCAGCCTGGAAGAATGCATTAGCCCCACCATCCTGACTCGCTGTGGCCCCACCCTGTGGAGGTGTCAGCTGGCTATCGTCACCCTGGGCCCACAGTGCAGACTTTCTTGAAGACTCTTGAGGAAGTCTGGCCAGACTCAGGAGATGACAGAGAAGGACAAGGAGAGACTGAGTTTTGTGGCTCTCTGGTGATGGCCATTTTCCCCTCACATGTCCCACCTGTACCACAGTTTCTGTGCACAGCCCTCCCTACACAAGGCCAAATATTAATGTTTTAGTCTGATGAACTCTTCTGGCTACACCCTGACACCTCCCTAAGACCTTGCACCACCACAAAGGCCCCAGGTAGGTGGCAGCTGGTGTGTGCCTCAGGTCCAGCACTGGCACCAAGTTTGAATCTGTGAACACCATTGGTAAACACCACTTGCCCCTACCTTGTGACTTATTGAGAACCTACTCACGCAACTGTGTACTCTTTCAGTAACTGAGCCTAACAAGCAGCCAGCAAGCAGAGGCAGATCCCAGGGTGCCTTGATCCTTTTGCTGACCTGCCCCCAGGGTTGAGTACTGGTGGATGCCAGCCTTGGTATGGAGCCTAGCCCCTGTCATGAACACCCAGGCCCAGCAGGGACAACCACAAACTATAGATCTCTTTGTAGCTCCAAACAGGTAGGACAAGTCACAGGCAGCATCTGACATTGGCCTGCAGCACAATCTTAAGAGCAGCAAGAGAAAGACTGTTATTTATCTACAAGGGAGCTCCCATAAAGCTGTCAGCTGGTTTCTCAATTTAAACACTTCAGGCCAGAAGGGATTCACATAAAATATTTAAAGTGATGAAAAGAAAGGACCTACAACCCAGACTACTCTATTCACCAAGGCTATTGTTTAAAATGGAAAGAGAAAATTAAGAACTTCCAAGACAAGAAAAAGCAAAAGGAGTTCATTCCCACCCAACCAGTATTACATAAAATGTTAAAGAGACTTCTTTAAAAAGAAGAAAGAGGAACATCATTATAAAAAATAAAATGGAAATAAATATGTACCTATCAATAATAACTTTAAATGTAAAGTAATAAACATTCCAATCAAAAGATACAGCATAGTTGAATGGATAAGGAAACAAGACTCATATATATGCTGTCTACAAGAGATCCACCTCAGAATGAAAGACACACACTGACTGAAAAGAAAGATATTTCATGAAAATGGAAAATTTTTAAAAAGCTGGAGTAGCAATAGTTATAGCAGACAAAATATTTTAAAACAAAATCAATAAAAAGAACCAAACAAGAACATTATATCACAAAAAAAAGATCACTACAACAAGAAAATATGCCCCTTGTAAACATTTATGAACCCAACATAAGAGCACCTAAATATATAAAGTAAATCCTGATGGACACAGAGGGAGAGATCGACAGTAATATAGTCATGGTAGGGGATTTTAACACCTCACTGGCATCAATAGATAGATCTTCCAGACAGAAAATCAACAAGGAAACAGTTGCCTTAAATGATACAGTAAATCAGATTGAATTAATTAATATTTTCAGTGCAGAATATACATTCTTTTCAAGTACACATGGAACACTTTCCAGGATAGGACACGTGTTAGAACACAAAGCAAGTATCAGTAAATTGAAGAAGATTGAAATCCTTTCAAGCATCTTCTCTGACCACAATGGTATGAAACTAGAAATCAGTTACAAGGAAAAACACACAAACACATGGAGAATGAATGGGTTAAAAATGAGGTCTAGGAAGAAGTCAAATGACACCTTGAAACAAATGAAAATAAAAACACAAGCCGAAACCAGTTTGGCTCAGTGGATAGAGCGTCGGCCTGCGGACTAAAAGGTCCCAGGTTCGATTCCGGTCAAGGGCATGTACCTTGGTTGCGGGCACGTCCCCAGTAGGGGTTGTGCAGGAGGCAGCTGATCGATGTTTCTCTATCATCGATGTTTCTAACTCTCTATCCCTCTCTCTTCCTCTCTGTAAAAAATCAATAAAATATATTTTTTAAAAATGCATAACTCACTTAAAAAAAAAAAGAAAGAAAGAAAATAAAACACAACACCACAAAATCTGTGGGACACAGTGAAAAGCAGTTCTAAGAAGAAAATTCATAGCAATACAGGTCCTACCTCAAGAAACAAGAAAAATCTCAAATAAACAATCTAACTTTATACTTAGAGAAACTAGAAAAATAACAACAATGCCCAAAGTGAGTAGAAGAAAGGGAACCTCATCTTAACTAATAATAGCTGCAACAATATTATGTATAAACTAGAGGCCCAATGCACGAAATTCGTGCAAGAGTAGGCCTTCTTTCTTCCCCCTCCCCCTAGGCTGCCGGCACCCGGGACCCAGGCTTCCCTTGCAGAGGGAAGCCACACCCACCTGCTGCAGCCCGCCAGTTGGTGGCCTGGGCCTCCCTCTGCAGGGTGATCATAGGGCGATGGCCTGGCCCCCGACCAATTGCATCGTCTTGGCTGGCCTGGCACCAGTGGGTGTCATAGCGTGGTCCTAGATGGTCATTCTGCTGTTCGGCCATTTGGTTGATTTGCATATTGCACTTTTATTATATATGACTAGTGACCCGGTGCACGAAATTCGTGCACATTAAAAGGGAATTAATTAGAGGAAATATTTTAATATTGTTATTTGCCCTTTCTCTATAATAGAAATGTCAAAGATGAAAGAAAATTAGTAAAATGTATATGAAAATCTTCCTCCTGTCAGAGTCTGGGGCACGCCATGGGAACCAGAGTCAAGTCCCCACCCACCTACGTGCACCTCAAAATTGTGTGAGACCCAGACCCGGCCAGCCCCACCCCCATTGGGCTAGATCCAGACCCGGCCGGCCCCACCCCCGTTAAGCCCCGCCGGGTGGGGGTGCAGCCTCAGGTCACCTGGCCTGGCACCGGGACAGGTTGCATGGCCTGAGGTCCCCTGGCCTGGGCCGGGGCAGGAGGCATGCCTTGAGGTCCCTGTCAAGCCCCGCCAGGCGAGGGACGCAGCCTCAGGTCCCCCGGCCCAGCATCAGGGCAGGGGGTGCAGCCTCAGGTCCCCCGTCAAGCCCTGCCAGGTGGGGGGTACAGCCTGAGATCCCCTGTCAAGCCCCACCAGGCAGGGGGACACAGCCTCAAGTCCCTGCTGATTGCTCATTAAGGCTCATTATGGGAACTCAGCCTCTGCTGTGGGCACAGCCATCTTATGTTACGGTATCCCTGCCTCTGCTGTGGGCACAGCCATTTTTGTTACGGCATGACGGTCAGTTTGCATATTCCCTCTTTATTAAATAGGATAAGGTCACATTCTGAGGTACTGGGGGTTAATATTTCAACATGAGAATTGGGGGAAGGAACAACACAATTCAACCCATAACAGTTAGAAAGGAGTATAAAGTGGAAAGAGACTTTTTGAGGTGAATGGATTGATGAAAAACTTGAGTCAGCAAAGATAGGAGCAGAAACAAGGTTAGTATAGCAGGGCCAATGCTCACCATAGGAAGCACTGAGAAAGAAGAGCAATAAGGTCAATTGGATTCAGCTTGGGATGGAAAGACCCTCCAGGAAACTTTCCCCAGAAAGGTTGTGGCATACACGTAAGGATTATGGGAGCAGAATGTGTTTGCAGGCTTTTTAATAGTCTTGGTCTCTCGCTGTGTTGCTCCAAATAGCAAAAAATAATCACATGAAATAAAGGGTGAATCTGTTTCTATTTAAAAGGTATTAAAAGGCATGCATAAACATCATCCAGGATAGAACAAATGAGGGACTCTTCCCAGAGGAGGAGGAAGGGAAGGGAGCTCTTACAGCAAGTGAAGATGCTCTCAATGCCCACCTCACACCCTATTGGCCCACCTCTGAGTCCAACCCCTGCTGCAGTGAACTCATGATAAGTGTCCCACTTCAAGTGCATGTATGTGCCTCTCTCTGCCTCAAAACCTTCTGTTGACAGTGGGTACTGGAAACAGTGCATAAATGCCTCAGACTGGAAAGTCTGGGAGGCACTCTGTATTTTTCAAAGAAATTCCAGCAAAATAAACTCCCCACCAATGTCTATAGCAGAGGCCTTGATAATTCTTCCTCATGTTTTCTCTTTCCCATTTCCTGTCTCATTGTTACCTCCCCCTCACACTGCTTCTTGGGATCACCTGGAAAATATGCTACCTGCACCCAAGTTCTTACATCAGATTCTGCTTTTGGGGAAAAAATCTAAGCTAAAACAGTGAAGAATGACACAGAGGTCAGCTAGAGGGATCTCAGCCCTTAAAAGTTACCTACTGTGACTGAGAGCTTGCTCCCTGAGGACTGAATTCAGTAAATAGTTTGCATGTCTGCTATATGCTAGATACTTGCAAGATGTTGAAAATAGAAAGTGGAGAAAGACATGGTGTCTGCCCTCAGGAATTTCAAAATCTGAAAAAAAGGATTTATGGTGTGGAATATCCTCTTAACTCTAGCTGAAACCCAAAGATCCATCTTCATTTGATTTTGTGATCCACAAGGTCCCCAATTATTGCCCCCAAATCCACTTCTCCTGCTTCAGAACATCCCGTTCAATTTACAACCCAGGTTCCCATAGCTCCAATTTACATGTGATTCACATAACATCTGTTTAATTTTAAAGTTTATATGGCAGCTTTTTTAAATCCCAGGCACTTTTTCAACTTTTTCCCTCTTCCCTCAAACACCAAGAGGATGGAGAAAATTAATTTCCTGTTTTAAAATGCAAGATGACAGCAGGTCTAAGGTTAAACCTATTTACAAAGGAAATTGTTGCCAATGTTTAGAAAAGTCTGTTTTTATTTGAAAAATTCAGTCATCTACCTGGCTTCTAGTGTCTAATGGCATTTTATTATGAAAGAGTTTCAATCTATAAACAGCAATGAAGAGGAAAATGGTCAGCATTTGCTTTTCCCCAATGTGCAGTGAACTGTTGGCTAATAGGCCAATTAATTTGTTTCGCTAAACAGCCGCCCTGGGAAGTTCCCCACTTTCCCTTCCTCTGGGGTTGCCTGAGAATCCCACACCCCAGAGCCTCAGGTTGGGCTGGCCTTCCCCACCTTCCCGAGGCTTTTCTCTTTTAGTGCTAATGGCATGAACAGTTCTGGACTTCATTTCTGTCTGGCTTGGAGCAAGCCAAGCTTTGTTCACCCGAGTCCACGCTCCAGACACTACTCCTCTTGTGGAGGATGGAGAGAAGGGCTGAGTCCTCCCAGAGTCAGAGAATAATTGAGACCACTTTCCTTCCTCCACATTTCCCTGCATATGAAGGCTCCACTCTTTCTCAATTTCTGTCCAAAAAGACCATCTAGTTTGAATCTTGCTCTGAGTTTAGGGGGATCTTCTCAGTGCATGAACAGGTCCCGCTGCTCTAGCACCATTGTGGGGTTTCAGGAAACATCATGAGCCCTCTAAGACCATTTCTCTTGTTGGCCTGCTTAGCCACACAGGACCATTCTGCTGCTCTCCACCTCCTGTAATGTGAGGCTTCTCTGTCTGTTCCCACCACCTGGTCATTTCCACTTTGAGGTCTTGTCATCTACTTGAGGAATGTGGCCCACATACCCCCAATACATCAGGGATTGTGCTATGAGTTGAATTGGTCCCCCTCCCCCAATTCGTATATTTAAATATTAACCCCCAACTACCTCAGAATGTGACCTTATTTGTAAACAGGGTTGTTGTAATTAGTTAAGATGAGGTCATAGTGGGATGGGGTGAGTCCCTAATTCAATAAAAAGAGGAAATTTAGACACAGAGGCACAAACACAGGGAGACTGCCAATATGAAGATGATGCATCTACAAGCCAAGAAAGATCAAAGATTGCCAGCCTACCACCAGAAGCTAGGCATAAGGCATGGGGCTGATTCTCTCTCACAGCCCTCAGAAGGAACCAATCCTATCACCACTTTGATCTTGGATTTCCAGCCTCCAGAACTGTGAGACAATAAAGTTGTGTTATTTAAGCCACTCAGTTTATGATACTTTGTTATGGCAGCCCTAGCAAACTAATATAGATTTTATTATTGCTACCATAAGATTCCTTCCCTAAAGCAATCAATATTTCCAGTCCATTTGGCTGAACTGGAAAAGGGTCAAAGGGACAAGATGCACTGGGGAAAATATCAAAAATGTTTTCCTGCTACCATCTATATATATAAAAGCCTAATATGCAAATTGTCCCCATGGGAGTTTGACCGGGAGACCAGGAGTTCAATCGCTCACTATGATGTGCGCTGACCACCAGGGGGTGGCGCGGAATGAAGAGAGGCCCCAGCCAGCAGCCAGAAGGCCCTGGTCAGCCCTGATTGCTGGCCAAGCTTAGGGACCCTACCCGTGCATGCATTTCATGCACCGGGCCTCTAGTTTCATATAATGTAAAAAAAACTTACACAATAAGAATTATTTTGGATTTCGATTAGGAAAAGCTTAGCATCTTAACATGCTATCAGCATTTTCCAATCTTGGTAAAGTGACTCCTGGGTTGTTTTAATAGCCAACATAATATTATTATAAAACATAATTAGCTTGTGGCCCTGGCCAGTGTTTCTCCGTGGTTGGAGTATTGATCTGTGCACCAAAGGGTCACAGTCTCGATTCTTGGTCAGGGCACATACCCAGGTTGCAGGTTCAATCCCAGTCAGGGTGCATGCATGAGGCAACCAATCAATGTTTCTCTCATATCAGTCTCTCTCTCCCTCTCTCTCACTCTCTCTCCCTTCCTCTTTCTTTAGAATTAATGGAAAACATATCCTCGGGTGAAGATTAAAACAAATTTTATTAGCTTGTGGTTTGCTTGGTAGAGGCAGTGGAAAAGATGTGGGCCCATAGGGGCCCAATGCTAATCCCAACATTTGCTGACTAGAAGACGGGATCTTGGGCAACACAAAATCCCTCTCAATATGTTTTCTCGTTTGTAAAAGAAGAATATTTCCTTGCAGGATTATTCAGGAAAAAGGTAAAACAAGTTATATGAAGCACAATGCCTATCTAGTACTTAAATGTTCTTTTTTTCCTGGTCCTTGCATTTAATGTACAACCATCTGAAAATTTAGAAAGGAAAAGGTTGGTGGCAGGACCAAAGAAACAGTAGTCCTTTCACTTTAATGAGAAACTATGTTTGTGCCCCACCATCTTATGTAGTACCTACCATCATTAGTACGCAAAAGAACCTTCTCAACACCCATGCTTCCCTGAAGTAAACCAAGTGATTCAAATGAATTTTCGTCATCATAAATCTCCTCCTTAAACTAACAAAATATAAAAAGAAACTCTTAAGGAAATAAAATCTATAAAATAAGATTTATACAAAGTTATTTAAATATTGTTTCCACTTGGGAACAAGATCACCACTTTGATTCTAAAGACATATTTCTGAAAAGAGGACATTCCCTGAAAATAGAGATATTACTTTTGGAACTCCAGCAAGGGGCTCCATCATTTAAGGGGATCCCCAAACCAATACAGTTGCTGCCTTAATATGAGCAGAGTGATGGCTTCCTTCAGTTAGCAAGGGACATTCACAGATGTCTCCTGGGAGAATGCAAGGATCATTGGCTTAGCCTGAGAATCCAAGGTTGGCAGCTCAACATTGATTCTCAGATGAGTCTGATGAGCACTGAGAGGCTTAGGAAACATGCTCTAAGATAAATCCAATTGGTTAACAGTATATCCTTTTAAAAATTAACTAAGAGATATATAGTATATGTATGTGCATGTATACATTTATGTGTACATTTCTCTAAGTCTGTCTGTGTGTGTGTGTATATATATGTGTGTGTGTGTGTGTACATATTCAAAAGTAATCAAATTATTCTGCAACTTACTTTTTTCCACTTAAAATACACATGCATATCTTCCCACATCAACACATATAGATCATTCCCAAATGATCTAACATTATTTTTAACAACTATGTAGTATTCCATTGTGTAGCTATATTTTCATTTATTTAGTCAACTCCATTTTATTTATTTATTTATTTATTTATTTATTTATTTATTTATTGTCTAAAGTTTTAGTTATGTCTCCTTTTTCACCACTTGACGCACCCCACCCCCCACCCCAGCCATTCCCACCCCGGCCAAGCCCCAATGGCCCCAGTGTCCGTGTCCATTGGTTATGCTAACATGTATGCATACAAGTCCTTTGGTTGATCTCTAACCCCCCCTTCCCCTGCCATTTGTCTCTGGATCTATACTTGTCCGTCAATTTATGTTGATCATTATATCGCACATATGAGTGAGATCATGTGATATTTATTTTTCTCCCACTGGCTTATTTCACTTAGCATAATGCTCTCCAGTTCCATCCATGTTGTTGCAAATGGTAAAAGTTCCTTCTTTTTTATAGCAGCGTAGTATTCCATTGTGTAGATGTACCACAATTTTTTAATCCACTCATCTGCTGATGGGCACTTAGGCTGTTTCCAAATTTTAGCTATTTTAAATTGTGCTGCTATGAACATAGGGGTGCATATATCCTTTCTGATTGGTGTTTCTGGTTTCTTGGGATATAGTCCTAGAAATGGGATTACAGGGTCAAATGGGAGTTCCATTTTTAACTTTTTGAGGAAACTCCATACTGTTTTCCACAGTGGCTGCACCAGTCTGCATTCCCATTAGCAGTGCACGAGGGTTCCTTTTTCTCCACATTCTCGCCAACACTTGTAATTTATTGATTTGTTGATGATAGCCATTCTGACAGGTGTGAGATGGTATCTCATTGTTGTTTTGATTTGCATCTCTCGGATGATTAGTGACTTTGAGCATGTTTTCATATGTCTCTTGGCCTTCTGTATGTCCTCTTTCAAAAAATATCTATTTAGGTCCTTTGCCCTAATTTTTTGATTGGATCATTTATCTTTCTTTTGTTAAGTTGTATGGGTTCTCTGTAAATTTTGGAGATTAAACCCTTATCTGAAATATCATTGGCAAATACGTTCTCCCATGCAGTGGGCTTTCTTGTTTTGTTGGTTTCTTTTGCTGTGCAGAAGCTTTTTTTGTGTGTGTAGTCCCATTTGTTTGTTTTCTCCTTAGTCTCCATTGCCCTAGGAGCTGTGTCTGTAAATATATTGCTGCGACATATGTTTGCTATTTTGCTGCCTATGGAGTCTTGTAGGATTTTTATGGTTTCCCATCTTATATTTAAGTCCTTTAGCCATTTTGAGTTTGTTTTTGTGGATGGTGTAAGTTGCTGATCTAGTTTCATTTTTTTGCATGTATCTGTCCAATTTTCCCAACACCATTTATTGAAGAGACTGTCTTGACTCCATTGTATGCTCTTGCCTCCTTTGTCAAACATTAATTGAGCATAGTGGCTTGGGTCAATTTCTGGGTTCTCTGTTCTGTTCCATTGGTCTATATGTCTGTTCTTGTGCCAGTACCAGGCAGTTTTGAGAACCATGGCTTGGTAATAGAGCTTGATATCTGGTATTGTGATCCCTCCAACTTTGTTCTTCTTCTCAGGATTGCTGTGGCTATTCTGGGCCTATTTTATTCCAGATGAATTTTTGGAGAGTTTGTTCTAAATGTTTGAAGTATACCATTGGTATTTTAATGGGGAATGCATTGAATCTGTAGATTGCTTTGGGTAGTATGGACATTTTAATGATGTTGATTCTACCAATCCATGAACATTGTACGTTCTTCTATTTGTTTATGTCTTCCTCTATCTTTTTTCAATGTCCTGTAGTTTTCTGAATACAGTTCTTTTACCTCCTTAGTTAAGTTTATTCCTAATTTTTTTTTGGTGCAATGGTAAATTGGATTTTTTCTTCATTTCTGTTTCTGTGAACTCATTATTGGTGTATAAAAAGGTCATAGATTTCTGGGTGTTAATTTTGTATCCTGCTACATTGCCAAATTCACTTATTAGGTCTAGTAGTTTTTTTATGGTGTCTTTGAGTTTTTCTATGTATAGTATCATGTCATCTGTGAATAAGGACAGTTTTACATCTTCTTTTCCAATTTGGATGCTTTTTATTTCTTCTTCTTGTCTGATCACTATGGCTAGCACTTCCAGTACTATATCAAACAGGAGTGGTGAAAGTTGGCATCCCTGTCTTGTTCCTGTTCTCAGGGAAAATGAGTTTAGTTTTTGCCCATGGAGTATGATGTTGGCTGTAGGTTTGTCATATAAGGCTTTTATTATGTTGAGGTATGATCCCTCTATTCCCACTTGGCTGAGAATTTTTATCAAGAAAGGATGTTGGGTTTTGTCAAATGCTTTTTCTGCATCAATTGATATGATTATGTGATTTCTGTCCCTCAATTTGTTTATGTGATGTATCACATTTATTGATTTGCGAATATTGTACCATCCTTGCATCCCCGGAATAAATGGTCATGGTGTGTGATCTTTCTAACGTAATGCTGGATCCGATTTGCTAGGATTTTGTTGAGGATTTTAGCATCACCAACTCCATTTTAATAAGTGTTTAGATTGTTTCAGGTTTTTTCTATCACAGAGTTGCATATGTTTGATACATGTACAAATACATCCAAAGGAGGCAGTAGAATTGCTGGTTCAAAAAAAAGTGTATTTCACATTTTGACTGAATCAAATTGCTCTCTCAGACAAGGGTCCACTAATTACCAGCCTGCCAGCAATATATGAGAAGACCTACTAGGGATGAGCAGAGGTAATTTTTTAAAAATGGAGATGCCGAAGCCCTCAGAAATTCTGATGAAATATGTCTCAAGTGAAGTCCAAAGTATCTGTATTTTTCTTAAGTTTCTGAGGAAATGGAATTGATTAGCCAGGATTAGGACCCTCTGAGGTAAACCACCTACCCACCCTTGCAGGAGGTACCCATTATCTATGTATCAGTTATTCATATTATTGGGAATTACTCACACATGTGGCTCTGACCTGTGTAGGAAAAGTAGCATTTGAAAAGCAGCTGGAATTAGTGCCAGAGAGACAAGCCCTGTCTGCTGATTCTGTTTCCCTACACAGAGCTGCAAATTTTCACAGTTTGTATTGCTGGGATGTGTTTTGAAGGTAAAAAAAAATAATATTTATTTTATTCTAATACTTTATTTAGGAATAGGAAAGAAAATAACATACCCTTGTTATTATTCTACTGGTGGTTAGGTGTGTGAGTTAAAGAATCCTAGTGCTTCAGAAAAGATTCATGACCTTGGATGGAGCATTTAATTAGTGGATAGTGACAACCAATGGCATTTGCTGCTACATGCATTACCCTCCACTGCGGTGGGAGAGTAAGTATTGAACTGGACCTCTGTATGGTAAATGGGAACGTGGGCCCCTCTCCATGTTCCAACTCCCCCTCCCACGCTGTGGGAATATAGTGAAGTTCATCTGTAAGTAGATAGTGAAACCTTGGAAGCCTGGCCAGCTCCTTGGTCTAAGAAAGGCCAAAGAGAAACTGCTTCTAGAGTGCGATTGTAAACAGCTAGTTTTTTATCTCACGCAGCTTGCACACGGGCACGTGCACCTCCTCCTGCATGCCCTGTTTGCTTTGTATTCTGTACTCTGTAAAACCTTGTACTGGGAAAGTCTGGGTTGTGATAAAGCAATAGCACCAGCCAGGTGCCCCCAGTGCCAGCCGGTCCGCAAGCCAGAGGGACTTGACAATATTTCACCAGTAGCGGCTGCCACCAGTGCAGCAGTGAGCTTCACCAATCAGCTGCCATGGGTGTGCATGTAAGTCCTAATAAACCATGTCTTTCACAGCCAGTCCTCCAGGTTATTTCTTTGGAATCCACAAACAATATGCTGAGGTTTTCTCAGATATTGGCTCTTTGCATAGCAACCCCTTACCTGTATGGAGAAGAAACCTGCCCTCAGCCTTCCCAGAGAACTCTGGGAATGAAGAGTAGAGTAGTGAGGAGTGTGACCTCTCACTCGGGAGAATGAGTTGATACACACAGATACTTATGATGTTCATTTTCTAAGACACATCCCTACATCTGCCTCAAAAGATAGTAAAGGACATTCATAAGTTCAAAGGCCTGAAGGACCTCGGTAAACCTCCTCAAAAGCCTAGCCAAGCAGTTCTCAATCCTGGATGCATGTTAGATCCACTTAAGGAGCTGCAAACATTTGTGAGGTCCAGGCCCCACCCTCAGAGACTCTGACTAAGTTGGTCTGGGGTGGAGCCCAGGCAGTGGCATGTTCTAAATGAATGCATAGAATTTAGTGTGCAGCTGGGGTTGACAACCACTGTATAGCCTATTGTGCATTGGACAATCCTAGCATGCCTCTAATCCCTGCTTTGAAATATTCTGGTCTGAATTACGTTACCTATAAGAGAGAAGAGTAGGGATGGAAAAATAAAAGTTAAATGAAGCCCAAAGAGATTTCCTGGGCACCCCTTCTTTTTTCTCTCCACCCTCAGCCACCCCTACCAGAGTGTCTCAGCTTCTAATTATGTCTCTGTGAAAAGAGTTTTGGGGCATGGTGACTTTTAAGCAGAACAGTGAGGAACTCAACTGACCCTGGGGTCTAGGCAAGAAACAAAGATGAGGGGGCAGCCATATAGACTGTAGCAAACAACAGCCCACAAGCTACTAGTTAGTTCTACCCAAACACTGACATGCAATTATGCAACCCCAATGGCCCCAGACAAATTAATTTTTTAAAGGTGCCAAAAATACAATGTTACCTAAAACATCACCATTTGTAAAGACTGGAACTGTTTTCTTTTTTATTTTTAAACCCTGAATAAACTAAATAAAACACATCTGTGAGTTAAACGAGGCCCAAAGCCTACCAACCTATGGCCTGTGATTTCAAGGAACCCACCACTTTACATGGTTAAAGTCTGGAAGCATTGATCATAGAAGTGATAACAGGAAAATACAGCTGGAACCCAAACAGTGACAGGCTTGGTTAACTTATTAAAGGGCATACCTGCGTCTCTTAACCAGATGCTGTTCACAAAACCGCAGGTAGACGGTACAGGGTTTGCATTGAAAGTTAACCCAGATGAACTGGGTGGAGCTGGTTAAAGGTGCATCTTCCCTGGAAGTCATTTCCTTTTCATTCCTGGCCCCTCTCCCATGAAAGTCCAGGTGCACTTTCCACTTTGTTGCATGTTAAAGGAGAGACTCTTTCTAAATTACCTTCATTCCTTTGGTCACCATCTGTGCCCCCAAACCCCACTTTCAACACCAACACAACAGAAGCATTTTACATAATACATGCAGAATATTCTGCTGAATCCCCTTCCATGAGATTAGATGGATAGAATTTGCCTTCAGAGCTGACAAACCTAAAGGGTGTAAGACAAATGGACCATTTAATTTCTAAAACCAAAGAAAATATCTTTGAATAACATAACCTAGCATCAATTAAACTACAGGGTGGGGTAAAAGGAGGTTTACAGTTGTTCATATGGAAAATAAAACAATAATTAATAAATAATAATACAAGAATAAACTGTGTTTTGTGTACTCAAAACTATAATCCTACTTTTGCCCCACCCTTTAGTAAAGAAATGTATGCAACCAGAGGTAAAGGATTGGGGTACCTATATACTAGAAAGGGTCTGAGAAAGACATTCTGTGGCCAGTGACAGACAGAGGAAACCTTATAATTCTTCTATTTCCCTTCTCTCATCTGTGAAGGGGGGTTTCAGAGCTCTGTGCTGTCTGTTTTCCATGGTTATTTTGATTATCAAAGATGTGTGAAATTGGCCGGAAAAGTGGGATTACAAGATTCTGGCTGGGTAGTAAAACAAGATTGTGGAGGATGTGCTCATAACGTTCCTCTCCCCGGAAAAAAGTGAGTCCTGGCCACTTGGCCAACTAAGGGGAACTTGCACTGGAGACTGGTTGAGGAGGAAGAGAGAGCCAGGCAAAGTGACTAGTTCTGATTCTTATACCCACACCCACCACTGACCTCCAGTGAGCTGCAGGCCTTCACCTGCTATCACCGAGGAAACACCGAGATTGTCATGGAATGAAGGCTCTTGTTTCTTACATTACTCTAGGCTCCAACACAGCCATTCCCAGCCTTACTGTAGCCACCTCGAGACCCAAGAATTGTGGCACCATCAATCTGAGTTTCTTCATCACAACACTACATGGTTATTACAGGATGGATGCAATGCAACAGTTATTGAGGATACACCTACCCCATGCCCAGAGCAGTGTTGTACTAGGCACTGTGAAGGATTCAAAATTATTCCCTTCTCTCCAAATGGTCAGAAAGTCTAACTTCATCTACATTAGAAATGTCAGAGAGCTACTCACTGGAAAAAAAAAAAGAAAGACTAAGAAGGATGAAAGAAAGGGGTCCAAGAACCAGGCTTCAGTGTGTGAAACACACACAAATTTTAAGGGGGCAACAGATTTGCTGAGATGAGGAGGAAAACTTCTTAGTTTGTCACGCAATGCCAGGCCTTTGGTGTTTGTAGAAAGATTCTAGTAAAGATTTAATGGATGTTCCATTTCTTTTAGATGTTGAACGCACATAGTTTCTGAATGTAATTCTACTGGGACAGGTCAGAAGAAGGATCAATTCATTGTTAATTACAAGCAAAAAAGTTAAATCAAACACAGAGCTGATTTATTTATTAAAGTGACAAAATAAGATTCTTACGTCAGTAAAGGTTATAGGCGATTGGAACAGTGAGAGAGCAACATGGTCAGAGCACTGGGTAAAGCATTTATAAAGCAGGCAGAACCGAGAGGGCCCTGAGGGTGGAAAGGATTTTATTAGGCAGAGAGGAAGGGAGGGGGGAGGTTGCCAAGATGTGGAAAAAGAAAATAAGCAGGGACACCCGTCCTGTGAAGCCATAATGACTATGAAAGCCCAGACTTCCCCCAGGGTGAAGTGCTTGCATGACCATTATTATTCTGATCTGCACAAATCCATATGTCTATATACAGCTACTCAATTTATATATTAGAAAACTGACTTCAGCACCCCATTTTACAGATTAGAAAGTGGGGTTTTAATTTCAAGTCGTGCTCAGTGGTCAGAGCCAGTAAATGGCTCTGATTCACAGCAGGGATCTTTCCACCACACTTGCCCCTAAAGAGAAGCTAGGATCTGCTGAGCCCTGAATGTGCTCCAGCATTGAACTCTGCGACTTCCAAAGCGGGTCCATGAGGGAGGTGGGTCAGCAAGCAGTGTTGCAGGAAAGGAAGGTCTCTGGACAGGAACAGGAGGTGTGGTAATAAAGAAGGGGAGAGGTTAGTTGATAGGAGGCCTTGAGAACAAAAATAAAATAACTTGGCCTTTGTCCTGAAAGCATTAGCTGGCTGAGCACTAATAGAGATATTCCTAAATATACTGAAGGTATGTGCTATGTGGTTCACTGGGTCTTAAAGAATAGATATGTATTCAGACAAGGACTCTCCTCTCACTCTTCTGTGGAAAATAATGAAAACATATCCACCTGCAGCAGCTGGAGACTTTTGGAAGAAAGCAATTCATCCATGCAGATGAAAGAAGCTACATCGACATACTTTTGCTGTTGCTGGTGAGAGAGACGTCAACATACCATCAGCTCAAAAACCAAGCTGGGAAGTGTAAGGAAATTTGAGAAGTCCGGTTGTGCCCCAGTTCAGAATGCACTGCCACAGAGGCAACAGAAAGTATCTACATTCAGCACCTAAAATTAACTCTCGTTCTCCTTTTCCATTTGGAGGGCTTATCAAGTTGGGAAATCAGATACTGTCTCTAGTCTGTCCTGAAAGGCATTTTCTTTTGTATGTGGTCACATACACACAAACACACGTTGCACAGAATTATTCTACCCAATGACCAGGAAAAAGGTAAATCACTGCTTTCATTGAAGGGTTACTAGGTGTTCTCCTAGCCACTGCTGTTTCCTTTGAGAATGTTAAGCCTATGGAAGGAGGTAAAGCATGCTAAGCTTCGATTCTTGATAACACCACCATAGCAGAGAGCAAAGGCAGGTGAGAAAGAAAGGATGGTGAAATGAAAATGTTAGATTCAGTATCTGCAGAGATTCTGTTCTGTTTCAGAAAAAAAAAGCTGTGTTAATTAGATGAGCTAGCCATAAACTTTGCCCCACTCCCTACTGTTTCCTGCCTGTCTCTTCCCAAGGGGTTCCTTTGGTGGCCCATATAATGAAGAGCCCATTTTTTTTTTACATGTTAACTTTCCTAACAAAGCATCACACAGTGCTTCCCCGCTGATTACCAGCTGAGTGATGGTTACAAAAACAATCCCCATATTTAGGTTGAGGAGAAATTTGTACATTATGGGGCCGCCATCAATACTCAGCATATGAATCTAGACAACCCATTATCTCATGCAAAAAAAAGTATATCAGGATAGCGACTACTTATTTGAAGAAAAATTCCTTGAGATATTCAGAAGATGACTGAATACTAAGAGTATATTAATATAGAGACATCTATGGGAAATCAGACACTCTGTCTCTAGTATACTCTGAAGGCATTTTCTTGTTGTATGTCATCATACACATACAAACACAAGTTGTACAGAATTATTCTACCTGACGACTCAGAAAAAGGAAAACATCACTGCTTTCATTGAAAGGTTACTAAGTGTTAGCCACTCCTGTAAGCTTTTAGGAACCCGTGTTTCTTTGGGACATTAACTGAGATGTCCCTAAAAACAAACAAACAAACAAACAAGGTTTTCTAAAATAAGATGCCATAATCAAGCATAAAATCTTCACTTGGAACAGAAAAGGAAGTTAACTGAAGTGTATTGGGTTTTACTCTCTTGTAGACACTGTGGTAGGGTTGTTACTATCTGTGTTATCCTCACAACACTCTGCAATGGAGGATTCATCTCCATTTCACCCAAGAGGAGCAGAGAAATCAAGGGTGGTGCCCAAGCTCACCAACACTCCCATACCTCAGACTGTGTAGCTATGCTCATTCATTCATTTGCTTGTCATTGATTCATTGAGCACCAACTCTGTGACAGGCTCTGTGTTCAGCACTATAGATATAAAGCTAATTAAAACACATTCTCTCACTCATGAAACTTCATATTATTTGTTTCTTTGTCTATTGTAATTTCTAAAATCAAAGAAAATATATTTGAATAACATAACCTAGTGCCCACATTCCCAAAGAAGAAGACATTGTCTATGACTGATGCTTCCTCTTCTCTCATTTTTGCCTTCTTTCCTTCCTTCCAACACTCCCTCCTTCCTTCCTTCCATTTCTTTCTTTCATAAGAGATAAGGGAGTTATAAGACACAGTACATTTGATCCTATGGTGCAATGCATGATGACTACTGGAACATAATGTCACAAATCAGTGTTTCCCATAAGACTATTCTAGGTGAGTCAATTCCAGGTATAACAGAAACGAAAAGGGCTCCATCATCAAGAAAGTTTATAAAACTGGGTGCACAGTACTTCCCTCTGTGATTCACAACACATCCATTTTCAAGGCCTCCAAAAGTATTTAACACTGCTCAACATAGCAATCTCCAAATTCTACCAAGGATTAGAATTCTTAATTAACAACTTGACAGTTTTCCAAATATTAGCCTTCAGAGGAATAATTGAACTGGGCACAGTTAAATACTTCAGGGGAAAATATGTGAGCCTTAATTCAAGGTAGTACCTTATGAAGGAGCACAGAAATGGATATCAAAAGCCCTTGCTTCAAGTCCATAATCTGTAATATAATAGCTACATTAACTTGGGCAAGTTACTTAACCTCTTTGAGCCTTTGTTCCCTTATGTAGTAAATTATTGGATAAAATATGCCTTACATTTACTATTACAAAAATTAGAGATGATATATATACATTTTTAAATGCCTAACAGTGCCTGATAAATAAGTTCACAATAAATGATGCCCATTTTCAAATATAGAATATTTGTTACATATATAGTACATATTATTATTACAATCTAATATAATGAAAAAGAAGTCCTCACACACATTGTAATCTAATGTTCCATGATGTATGAATGCCTTTGAGCTGCCAACCATTCACATTTGTGCCAGAGATCGACTGACTAGAGTTACTCTTACATGCAATAAGAAAATTGGCCTTTACTGTGATCAGCATCGTGGTCCACTCAACCTAACTAACTTGCAGGAGACTGACAGGAAATTACAGAAAAGGAAAAAGAAAACTTTGCATGAGGAATTATTTTTTTATCATTTATTTTCTGTCTTTGTGTTTTTCCTTTGTATTGTATTTGTTTCATTGCTATTTTTTTCTCTCCACAATGGTTTTGCTTGTGTCTTCACTACATAAATTAAACAAAACAAAGAATTTTTAATCTACTTATCAAAATAAAAAATAAAACAGAATTCTTATATCTCATTATCTAATACAAATGATTTGGCAGTTTATACTCCACACTACTACCTACCTTCATTCCTTACTCTTTGTTTAATATAATCTGGTAGCTAAAAGCTAGAATATTGTTATAAGACAATTCTTTTTAACATTCAACAATTTGTATTTAGCATTATAAATTATTTACAAAGTTATTTAGACAATCTTTATTAGCTGTTTCAATTAAGACTATTATGAAGAATTAAGTAAATTTTATTACCAGGTTAAAATGATCTTGAATGAGGTTACCAAAAGTCTGCATATAATAATCCCATAGATCTGTAGTCAATAAATAAAAATACATGTATCTTTAAAGCTTTATACCAAAATTATACTAATAATGGTTATGTCTAGAAGGTGAGATTATGGGTGACTTTTAAATAGTTTACCTACCTTGTATTTTCTAACTTTTCTAAAATGAACACACAGAGGTTTTTTTTTAAATAAAGAATAAATGGACTACTAGATAAAGAAGGCAAAGTGAGTGCTTGCCTTTGCATATACTGTCCCCAACATTCCCCACTAAAATGACAATAAAAGGGTCTTTATAAAGATATAAGCCCATTAGGATAAAAAGAATAGGAGAAAAGACAACAGCAACAAAATTTTGGAAGCTGGAAAGCAGATGGCCCATGATAATTGACTTAGCAGACCCAAGAAAGCTGAATCCTAAGCTGACAGTGGGAAAACCCATGAAAAACCCAATTTACCCTGAAAAACACCCAAAAGACTCAAAAATTGGCAGCGCCAGGTACCTCTGTTAGTGGGAGGTGAAGGTCAGACTAAAGAAGGATTTGTGCAAGTCTGTTTAATAAGTAATGAGATCCCCATATCCCTCCACCACTTCATGTGGCGAGACAACTGGCCACTCCTCCCCCCAAGTTTCCCCAACCCATACATAAGACTGGAAGTTTAATCTCTACCTAGGATATAACAGAAGTCCCCGGGCAAGGAGATATTAAATACTGGTGAGAATGAGGGTCGTGAGCCATAGAGGAAATAAAGAGATTAAGCAGACATTCTGAACCCCACCATCCCTCGGTGCCAACCCCCTTCCCTGGGCACTTCCCACAATGCAGGCAACCAGGTCTGATGCCCACTATAAGCAGAAAGTGCGAAAAGCCATATTTAGTGTATCTGACCTGTCCGAAAAGAAAGACTGAAACTAACAACAGTGGTTCCCAGTGAAACAGTCCAGTCAGCTCAAAATACAGTGCCACCAACAATCCATAAGCCCATCCAAGTTGCTCCTTGGCTATTAATTGTATTGATGGAGTAATGAAAACATGAACTCTGAATAGAAACCAAACCAAGATTACCCTGTAAATATACAAATATATCAGGAGAAAATGAAAAGGGTGTGTATCTGTATGGGGTGAGGATCCTGAGTATGTCTGTGTGGTTGTATGTCTCTGGAGAAATCAGAAGAAAAAATCTTTGTCCTCCACTATGGAAAGCAGCAATATTAATATGTCATGTGGCACATGGAGGTAAATGCCAAAAGCATCTACTGAAAGGGCTGGAAGTGGTGGCCTCTGAGAAGGGCAGATGATGGGAAGCTGGAACCAGAGAAAGATGCCTGCTCTTTATAACAGGCTCTACAGAACTATTTGATTCTTTCAACAATGCTAAAAACAAAAGGAGTGAGAAAATTATTTTGTTACATGATGAGACACAATGGAAATCCCAATGAATTAAAAATATAGGCCACATTCTTTAAACATATTACAGCATACTTAGAGATTAATAAATCAATGTTAAAAAATAAATTTACAAACTCTTAGCAAATGAGGTGGGGCAAGAAAAGAATATAATGAATAATTCCACATCATGGTTAGTACATAATCAGTCCTTTCTCTATTAGCTCTGTGCAAAACAATTCAATAACAAAGAAGAAAGTTTCTGGAGCCCATTTATAAGACCTACATAAGCCTTCAGCCCCAAAGCTTGGTTCTCTACCAGTCAACTCAAATAAAGTTAGAGTCTTATCTTATATGCCAAAACAAGATTCACATAAGTTAAAGAATCATACACTTTAAAAAGTATGGCACAAGAAAATATAGGGAGCTATTTAACTGATCTTAGGAAAGCCATTCAAAAGATTAAAAAATTAGTCAAAGCACAAAGTAAATATTGGCATATTTGAATACATTTAACTGTTTTTTAAACTTCTGTATGCCTATAACAGAATCTAAGTAAATGTTAAATGATTAATTAGGAAAAATTATTAGCTATAAGTACAATAAAGGGTTAATATCTATACTAAATTTACAAATCAACAAGAGGAAACATTAATATGTTAATAGAAAAAGAAAGAACATGAGCAGAAAATTTATAAAATAATAAAATGGACACAGAAGTTATATAAAAAAGGAAAACATGCTCAACTAGTGATTTTTTAAAAGACAAATTAAAATTTCTATCAGATTGAAATATATTTTTAAATACAAGTAGAAATGAAAAAAAATCTGGTATTCTCATATGATAGTATTAGAATTTTAACTTGGAAAGCTATTTGGCAATATATATAAAGAGCCATAAAAATGCTCAGACTTTTGAATAAATAATACCACTCCTACAAATCTATCCTAAATGAGAGATGTAGTAAAAGATTTATATATAAAAATATTTATCACCTAGTCATGATTTCACAATAGGAAAAAGATTCAGTAAATTAGAGTACAGCCTTGTAATAGAATATTGGGTAGAAATTAAAAGTCATATTTTTGAAGAATATTTAATAGCATGGGCAATGTTTATGACAAAATGTTAATGTTAAAAACATATGGTACAAATTATGTACAACAATGATTCCAATTTTATAACATATACATATATCAAATTTTGTTTCATATGTATATATGCTGTATATGTATATTTTAAATTACTAGAAGGAAATATATAAAAATTAACAATAGTTAACACCAAGTAAAAAGATCATGGGTGAACTCTACTTTCCATTACTTTTCTAAGTTTTCCAAACATGTTTCTAGTGAGTATGAATTAATTTCAAGTGAAAAAGGTAATAGAACTAAAATAATAATTAATCTTTCTATACAAAGAATATATATATATACACACATATATATATTTATTTATTTATATATGATGAATATATATACATATATATTTATTTATATATACATATATACATATACATATATATATATATATTTATTTATTTATATATGATGTTATAAATATCCAAATGGCCCTTGGCAGAAAAACAGTTCTCCACCCCCAATCTAGATAGATAGATATAAATCATAGAGAAATTTTAAGCATCCTCAGAAATTTTTTTACATATCTACACATATAAACTCCCTTACAAATTAATCTTGTATCTTATCATAAGCCTCCTGATTGCTATTAATCAGGAAGGAAGGAAGGAAGGAAGGAAGGAAGGAAGGAAGGAAGGAAGGAAGGAAGGAAGGAAGGAAGGAAGGAAGGAAGGAAGGAATTACTGAATGATAGTTTCTAGCCATAGTTATATTATGATTTTTAAATCAGTATTTCATGTATTCATACTCCTCTTAAATAACTATGTTGTACTATAGTCTCTTTCCCCACTAACTTTTGATATGACAATCATTAAAAGTTAGTATCAGCAAGATTCAATCAAGTCAAATGTGGGATCTAGATGGTAGCGGTACACGCCTCTCCAACCTTTGTCCATACCTGGCTCCCCATAAAACAGACCATGACAGGTTTATAGGCATGTTAAAATGCTTGGTGGCTTTGTTATTCAGATAAAAGCTCCAGCTCTGAAAGACTAGATTGCATCAGCAGTTGCTTGCACGTGAAATACTGCAGAGAACCTAAAACCCAAGTCTACAGGGAGAAAGGCAAACTCTCTGGCATAGCACACAACCACCTCCAATGAATGTTCATGTAATGAAAGTGTACTGACTGCAGTAGCTTTGGGACTTCATGGCTAACTGTCCTTCCAACAAACCATAGTAAAGAACCAAAGTGCTTTGACCCCAACACCTGCCACAGAAAGAACAGATGACTCACAACCCAGAGGTCTTGGTTTTCAACAGGATGCTTGTGGCTCAAATTATTCATGGAGTGGCTCTGCTCTGGTGATTAAAGCAAAGTGGTAATACTTTGCATATGTCTGTGCTACAGGCATTTTTCACGGTATGACTGCAAATTTCTTATAGGAAGACCCAGACTAGGGTAAATGAGAAGGACAAATCGTTCAACTCAATAAAAGAGGGCAAATTTTGAAGAAAAACCTTGTTGGCTACAAGCCAGAAGCTTAAAAGAATGAACAGAATCACAACATAAAACTTTGTGTGTGATGATATATAAATGACAGAAAATAAAACATTTCCACTTAGTGTATCTCTTAATTAAACCCAAGGTTTTGCCCTGGCCAATTTTGCTCAGTGGTTAGAGCATCAGCCCCATGATCTGAAGGGGCACTGGGGCAAATTCCCGGTCAAGGGCATGTACCTCAGTTGTAGGTTCGATCCCCAGCCCAGTTGGTTCTTGAGGGAGGCCACCAATTGATGCGTCTCTCTCACATTGATGCTTTTTTCACTCTCTCTCTCTCTCTTCCTCCCTCCCTCCCTTTTATTCTCTAAAAATCGGTAAGAAAAAAAGTATTCTTGGGTGAGGAAAAACCAACAATCATGGTTTCTACATTCTACATATATCTACATATCATGAAGAATTCACAGGGGTACCATGATATACTCAAAAAAGATAAAAGTCTCCCCAGTGGCACATAACTGAGAGCCCAGAAATGAACCCTCACATATATGGTCAACTAGTATATGACAAGAGAGCCAAGAATACCTGATGGGGAAAGGATAGTCTCTTCAATAAATGGTATTGAGAAAATTGGATAACCACATGCAGAAGAATGAAATTGGACCCCTATCTTATACAACTCTGAAAAATTAAGTTGAAATGGATTAAAGTCTTAAACACATCTGAAATTTTAAAACTTCTAGAAGAAAACACAGGAAAAAAAGCTTCTTGACATTGGTCTTAGCAATGATTTCTTGGATTTTTCACCAAAAGTAGAAATTAATAAGTGGGACTACATCAAACTAAAAAGCTTCGCACAGCAAAAGAAACCATCAAAAAATGAAAAGGAAATCTACACAGCAGGAGAAAATATTTGCAAATGACATATCTGATAAGAGGTTACTATCCAATATACACTGAGTGGCCAGATTATTATGATCTCTGAACACATAATAATCTGGCCACTCAGTGTATATCCTATATAATAAAACTTTGTGTGTGATGATACATAAATGGCTAATATGCGAATTGTCCCCTCGACCAGGAGTTCGACCAGCAGGCAGGCTGGCCAACCGCCCATGTCCAGGCTGGCCGGACCCCATGCACAAATTCATGCACTGGGCCTCTAACATATATATACTGAGTGGCCAGATTATTATGCATTCAGAGATCATAATAATCTGGCCACTCAGTGTATATATTTTAAAAACTCATATACCTCAATAGCAAAATAAACTAACAACCTAATTTAAAAAATAGTCAGAGAAACTGAATAGACATTTTTCCAAAGAAGACATACAAATGGACAACAGGTACATTAAATGATGCTCTACATCACTAACCATCAAGAAAATGCAAATCAAAACAACATTGAGGTACCACCTCACACCTGTTAGAATGGCAACCATAAAAACAAGAGGTAACAAGTATTGGTAGGATGTGGATAAAAGGAAACCCTTGTGCACCGTTGATGGGAATGTACACTGGTACAGCCACTAAAGAAAAAAAAATATGGAGGTTCCTCAAAAAATTAAAAATACAAATACCACATGATCCAGCAACCCCACTTTGGGTATCTATGCCAAAGAAATGAAAACGGGATCTTTCTAAGAGATATCTGCATCCCCAGGTTAATTGCAGGATTACTGTAAATAGCCAAGATATGGAAACAACCTATGTGGCCCTCAACGGATGAATGGATAAAGATGCGATATGTACATACGATGAAACATTATCTAGCCATAAGAAAGAAGGAAATCCTGCCATTTTGACAATATGGATGAAACTTGAAGGCAATGTGCTAAGTCAAATAAGTCAGATGGAGAAAGGCAAATACTGTATGTATGACATCATTTATATGTGAAATCAAAAAAAGCCAGACTCATAGAAACAGAGAGTAGAGTGGTGGTCACCACAGAACCAATTGGGAATTTACATGTCACCTCTTCTGTAAACTGAATAATGTAAAACTAAAAGGGAAGTACACAGTGCAGTGCCTGCCCTTGAGAGGCAAGGCTGAGACGAGCTGAGATTGTGATGATTGAATTACACAGTCCTGGGTTCCTAGTCAGGCTTTGCCACTTGGGCAAGTTATTAACCACCCTGAGCCTCCACCTTCTTAATGCTAAAATAGGGTACTAACACTTTAAAGGGTTATTTTGAAATTTAGCAGTGATGCACATAATTAATGTGCTTAACACATAATAGGTACTTAATAAATTGTTACTACTATTACTAGATACAAAGGATTGAAAATATGAAATAAACATAAAATCATTAGAGAACATACAAGGGAAACACTGAACTATATAGAACTGACTACAAATGCAACAGAAACCCAGAGAGAGAATCAACTAGGTGGGCTGGAAGAGTCAAGGAAGTCTTCATGGGAAAGGCCAGGAAGAGAGCTGAACCTTGAATGACAGGCAAGTTCATCAGGGAGGAAAATGGTGGGAGCAGAGGCCTGCATACCTAACAGACAGTGGCTGTGCAATCGATCGGCATACTCAAGCAGAGCATGCATATGAAGGGAAAGCAGAGGAAAGGCTGTATTGATAGATGAAACCACATTAGAAGCAGTTTATCTGGTTTCTCAACAATAGGCTAGAAGGTCTGCTGTTCAATCTATTGCTTAGTAATGGTTTTCCTGAATCCATCAAAAAAAGAGGTTGTAATAAAGAAAAGTTATGGGGAGGAGCAAAGGCAGGTAAATAAATTTTGTTGTCCTATAATTCTTAAACATTAAAAACTACATTAATTTGCCCTAACCGGTTTGGCTCATTGGATAGAGCATCGGCCTGCGGACTGAAAGGTCCCAGGTTTGATTCCGGTCAAGGGCATGTACCTGGGTTGCGGGCACATCCCCAGTAGGAGATGTGCAGGAGGCAGCTGATCGATGATTCTCTCTCATCGATGTTTCTAACTCTCTATCCCTCTCCCTTCCTCTCTGTAAAAAATCAATCAAGTATATATTTTTAAAAACTACATTATTTTCAGGAACTTGGATCTCTGAAGCAATTATTGTGGATAATTATTAATTATTGTGGATAATTCTGTTTTATCAGTTAAATGGATTTCCACACCCACTTACCTATACAGCATCTCAATACTTCAGTGTTTGATGGGAACTGGAGGCACTTCAGACGACCAAGTGCACCAGACATATCCATCCTCTACCCCAAACTGCCCAAGGAAAACCCATAGAAGGTCCACAGTCTGTGTCCAATCCCAAAGAGAAACCTAGCATGAGGCCTCCTGGGTCAGAGTAAAGTGAGTCTGAAATGTCAGCAGAAAGTATAAAATCCCACCTTATATGACTCACAAAAACCCCTCTAGAAAAACAGCAGGCCTGGAGAGTTCATGCAATGGGAAGGTTGTGACTTAACTCAGTTAAGGAGCCTAATCCCTGAGACCTTAATAGAGAACCGGGGGTCCCAATGGCCCACTGGCAAAGGTGGATGTTAGTTTTTTATGGCTTGTGGTTCTGAGGGAACCTTTGATGAGAAAATATAATTGTTCATTTGTCAATGCCAACATTCTTCTGTCTAAAGAAAGAATGTACTTCTCCTAATGCTTTCAGCTGAGGAGGCATAGAATCCCTGAGGCAGAATCTCCTGAAGGCACAAATTAGCCATTCTAATACAAATTTTCACTGGGCCATAATTTCCTACAGGTTCCTTCAGAGAGCAGCATGCTGCATATCCCTCCCCTCCCCAATCCCTGCAGCAACGTGAGCTGTGAAGTTTCAAATGCCGAAATCTGGCCAGACACTGGGATAAAGGCCCTGGTTCTCTGGGCAGCTATGGTGGGCTCTACCCCAAAAGCACAAGGTCTTTCTTCACAAACGAGAAATGTTTCCACAGCATGCCCCCACCCCACCCTAGACAAGCTGCTGGGTGCGAGGAGAAGGCTTAGCCTCCCTCCCAGCATGGCTGTGGCATCCTCCAAGGCTTCAGCTCCCCCACCACCTGCCATCCCATTTATTTTCCAAACCTCTATTGCTGGAGACTTAGCAAAACTTTCATTTTTTTTTCCTGCAGGATCAGAGGCGCATCTGCAGATGTCATTTTCTAATGACAGAAGCACCGACATAATCTGTTGATGTTACTGTTTTTCTTTTTGCACACATGCTGGGAAGGGAAGTGTGGAGGGACACACATGAAAACCAACCGGGACGAAGGAGGGTTTTATGAGGAGAATGAAGAGGATGAAAGGAGGGGTGAGGAGGAGTGTGGAGGAAGAGAGATAGAGAAAGAGAAACGAAGAGCCCGGGGAGGAAAGAAGTTTTTATAAACCTTTAACTGCTCTCATCAACTTTCATCTTTCATCCAGTTCCTCACAAGATTTTTACACATGAAATTTAACTCCAGTCTGTTTAGTTAATTATGAAAAACCGACATGGAAACCATTATTTCAGCGTGTAAATTTATTCACCAGGTGTTATCCACCCACTGCCCTCCTGTTAGCAAGCTGACAGGAGTAGCCCGAGGCGCCTGAAGATGGAGGTGGGGGACCCACAGGGAGCCCTCCCATTATTCCAGGAGATGCCAGGTGGAAGAGCAAGGCTGTGTTTCCCCACCTACCGGGCTTGAATTTTTAAAAGGTGGCTATGTGGTGACAGGCCAGCACTGTGTCCCAGGATCAATGTGAAGAGGGATTCACCTGGCTTGAAGTCGGACACACACACACACACACACTTACCTCAGGGTGCCTTGAGAGCCTGTGGGAGCCTGTGGGATAGTGCCCAGGCTCACAGGGAAGAGCTGCCTCTTCAGAAACCTCCCTTCTGCTGGTCAGCTGTCTTCCATCGGGTTCTCTAGAAGCAGAGATAGAAAAGAGGGATTCTTGTGGAGTCTCAGGAGAAATCTACATAGGAGTTAGGAGAGCAGGATAGGGCAATGGCCATTATCAATAAAACTGGTAATAATAAGTGTTTGAGAGGCTGTGGGGGGAAATGAGCTCTCATTCACTGCTGGTGGAAATGTAAACTGCTACAACCACTATGAAAAACAGTATGGTGATTTCTCAAAAAAACTAAAAACCGAGTTACCATACAACCCAGCAATCCCTCTTCTGGGTATCTACCCAAAAAACTCAAAAACATTTATTCAAAAATATATATGCACCCCTATGTTCATTGCAGAATTATTCATGATGGCCAAGACATGGAGACAACCAAGGTATCCTTTGATAGAAGATTGGATAAAAATATCTGCTACATCTATTAGTATAATACGGAATACTACTCAGCTATAAGAAAAGACAAAATACTGCCATTTGTGACAACATGGATGGTCCTTGAGAATATAATGCTAAGTGAAATAAGTCAGGAAAAGCTAAGAACCATATGATTTCACTCATATGTGGGATATGAAGCTGAAACTCATAGGCACAGACAACAGTCTGGTGGTTACCAGAAGGAAGGGGTGTGGGGTGGTAGAGGGTAAAGGAGGCCAAATAGATGATAACCAGAGATTATGTGACTATGTGTGGTGGGTACACAATGCAATATACAGACCATGTGTCATAGTAATGTACACTTGAAACCTATATGATCCTATTAACCAGTGTCACCCCAATACATACATTTAATAATCATTTTTTAAAAGATTATTGAAAAGAAAAAGAATTTAAGCAAAGATAGGGTTTCAGCTGATGTCAAGCTTCAGCCTAATGCCACTGGCAGCATGAATTGCAACTCAGAATGAATTGGAGTTGGACACGACCAATAACTACTACCATACCACACAGTCACTGGTTGCAGGTTGCCCTTGCAGGAGGGGAGATGCATAACCACCCATCTCAGGAGGGGTTTCTCTGGATATGAATGAAGCTGTG
The DNA here is from genome assembly GCF_951640355.1 of Cnephaeus nilssonii. Lineage (NCBI taxonomy): Eukaryota > Metazoa > Chordata > Mammalia > Chiroptera > Vespertilionidae > Cnephaeus > Cnephaeus nilssonii. The sequence goes on along the minus strand of NC_137085.1, from coordinate 45,678,695 downwards.
AGCCCTCAGCAGTCACCACAATGCACATGGAGATAGATGCACCAGCCCAGCAGAGAGGACCTAATGAGTCTGCCTCCTGCTCTGCTCAGAGCCCTGTGTTTCCCAGGTTAAGTTTATCCTTCCACGCACAGCTTCTCCAGGATTCTGAGTCATCAACATTTCTAGGGAAATTTATAAGAGGAAGACTTGTTTGAAGAAGTACAGTCTCCGATGCTCAGTTAGTCTGGAGCCATAACTGATACTCATCAATTCAGCACCCTCCTCTCCTACCATTCTAGATCTTTTCACCTTCATGACTAAAACTCTCTCCACACACCCTTGCCTAATCTTTCCATTTGAGAATCTAAGATATTTGTAGGAATGGAGGGTTGCAGGATATTTCTGATCATTTGTAAGTGGTCTGAGTCTTGCTCACCACCCTCAAGATTTCCTAGTTGCAATAATTTTATAACTCGCCCCCACTCTGTTTTCACTAACTACCATTGCCTGTATCACCACACAAGCACCACCACAAATCCCCAAAACATTCACCCTTCTTCGCTTTCAAAATGATGACTCCAGCTGGAATAGAGGAACAGGCTAGATATTTAGAGATTCTACCTTTTTTCTGCTCCCAGTGGCCACTCCTGCTGCTCTCTGGCTATGCCAGCCACTGTCCTCTCCAATGATTCCCAGCCATGGGGTACAGCTTAAACCATCCCTGATAGGTTGGTTATTCCTCTAGAGGGCAGTATCACAGGAGTTTTTTTAGTTCTTTCAAGAACTGCCTCTTGATGAATTTGTGAAACCCATAAAATATTTTTAATGGACCACAAAGGCAGGTGAAGGCCCTCTGTGTCTCCCTTGATGACAGAGTGAGTTTGCCTAGTCTTGAAAAGACTGCACAATAGAGAACATCACAGCATCTTGGCATTACACAAACTAACATCATGAGATATGGCTCAAGAAGCAAGACTCTACTGCAGCCTAGACCACAATCCCCAAATCTCCGTGTATCATTTCATAGAGAATAGAAAGGCACATATACAAACTAGATCCCAGAAACAACCTCTGGTCTCCCTTAAGGGAGCTAGAATCACAAATATTTAGGTTGACCAAATTTATTGCTGACCAAAAGCTGACATGTTTTAATATAGTAATAATTATTCCTAATCTCAATAAGGACTTACTAGCTCTCAAACCTCGGTTTTGAGAAATCCCAATGTCTCTACTTGTTACAATAGGTATTTCAAAGGAAAATAGTTCTAATCGAAATTGATGTTATTAGTTTTGATTTTTAGAAAGACCTCAGCTCTGGGCCACTTGTATAAGGCTGTATTTCTCCTGAGAACCAGCTTAGGCCATACCACACTGGGATTCAATTCACATCAGAATCACCACTAGGAGAGATAGGACATACTGGAGAATTCCAGCCACAATGGACCAGCATGGTGACTGCATTTGAACCCAAGTCTTAATAAGATTCAGGGAATGGAGAATATCATTAAACCAAATCAACAGCATGTGGGTCATACCCCCAAAAAAGGCAGCAAATCACTCGTCTAAAATCACAGTTTCAGTTTCTGCTTTAATTTCTTTTTGAGGTTGAAGTTTGCTGGAGAAGTTTGGGATTCTCAATAGGGGACGATCTGACTGATTTGTTTCTCAAGGGTTTCAAGGGCTTGCAAAAGAAATGTGACTTTAATTTACAGCTTTTAAAACTCGCTCTGCTTGAAGTGGTTTGCACATTAAGGTTATAGCTACATGTCAACACAGCTTGTTGAAAGTTTAAAACATCAGTCTTTAAACTTTGTTGTTGGTGGTTCTTATTCCTTTGGTTGGTTATACATAAGAAGTCAAATAACCAGTTTGACTAGTTTCCCCCTGAATGATTTGACAGCTGATCTTGGTGTTATTGTTGAAACAATCTGAGAGCTGCTTTGGCTCCCAACTCCCTAAAAGTTAAACACTGAGGGCAAAGTTCCTAACTGTATAAACCGCCTTCAGGTTTCTACCCTGAATTCATCATGGACTTTTAATCAGCTCTCACAATGGGCTTGTACAGTACGGCTAGAGGAAAACATTACTCAGTGATAGACTTATCTGTCTACATGCTTCCTTATCTACAAGGGCAACTCATGAAATGGGAAATAGAATGTGTAAACCATGGTCAAACTTTAGCTAAGTGTCAGGTTTAATTTGTCTGTTTATAGTAGAACCATTTGTAGATCTTATCCCCAAAATCTCTTTCTACCCAAGGTCATCATAGACACAATCTCTTAGGAACAGCCAAGTGTACTCTTATATTCTCCACTTCCCAGGTCTTATTCTCTCTTAACCCAATTAATTTTCAAATTGACAAAGAGCATGAAAACAGAAGAGGAAAATTGTTCCCATTCTGTATGTCTTCTGTTGGCCTCTTCCTCATTTTTTTCTCCTTCAGAACACAGCAAAAAGAATCTTTTCTCTAAATTAGAAAATTTTCAAACTTCTCATTTTGCACTTATACCTTCCTGATATCATGCTTCCTGCATTCTAGTCCTACGTGTCACACTCTCAGAAGGTCATTGTCAATGCTGTGTGTCCAAAGCGTGATGGGTTACCTTGTGTCTATCATTGCAGGTTTTCAAACAGGTGTTGAATGACATTTATCTATGATATTATAGAGTAGGGGGTTGTGTTACATAGGTCTAAGGTCCTTTTCAACAAGGAGATTCTATATCTGATTATTGAAATCCATGTTTCCCCAGACCATGTCAGCATATTGGGATGTATTGTGTTGCATTAACAGCAATAAAACCACCTCCAACTGCCAATACAGCCACCCAAAGTCACTCCTGGTTGTTTCTAGGAGTGTATAGAGGAGTTTCACTTTATTATTTTTTTTCAAGTTACATTAAACTGCTTGTAGGCACTTGCCACAGTTTCCAGAACACAATGACCAGGTGCCCTTACCAAGCACCGTTGGTCTTGCTAGACACTGCCATAACCTTTGCCACTTCCATGAAAGTCAGATACAGTTTATGAAGAGTGGGCCATTCACAAATATGAAATCTAGATCTAGAGTTCCTTCCCTGCTTTATGATTGAGCTGAGCTCCTAACAATGGTTTACAAACGGGGTTCCCCGGATCTCTAGAGATTCTACTAAGCAGCTAAAATGGCATCTATTGGGATTCTTACTTCTAAGTGCTAAAAAGTTAGACCAATGTGTATAATACCCTCCCTCATCCCCCCAATACTCCAGGCAAACCATAGTATCTTGGACATATGCCATATTTATCTCACTCATGAGAGCTGACCCCACTTTAATCTCCAACATGAAATATGTTATACCCCTCACCAGTTCTTTTAGACCCTTATTCTCAAAGCAATAAATACGTATTGAATACCAAGCAATGAGGTGGGTACTGGGAATACAGGGATAATAAAAATCCAACCATCCCCGACCTTACAGATTACACCTTAGAGTCATGGCTGCTGATGCTCCAGACAGGACTTTCCTTGAGAGTGGAAAGTCTATTTTAAGCTTTCTTTACCCTGGGCTGTAGGGTCATAATCAACAACATCATTTTGACACCTGGGCTAATTTGCAAGGTAAGTCCTCACTCCATATCTCAGCCTCATCCTCCTCATTCTCCTATTTGGACCCCCTCTTTGGACTTCCAACTCCCAGATGGCTAAAGAGAGTATCTACCTGCCATTTTTCAGAGCTCTCCTTCCATTCATACCTTTGACACTCACAGCAGTACCCCAAATATGTACTGCAAAGTTCTCTGCCAATTACCTTCTCTAGGTTCCAGTGGGGTATAGGTATTAGTGGAGCTATGTTTGCACATCAATACCTTTCCTAGATTTTTTGTTACTTCTCCTATACTTCCATATTCCAATTTCTTTTACCCACACCTTTTCTTTCAAGAGTACCTCCTAACCTCTCCAAGGTATACCCAACTTTTGATTCATTAGAAATGGCACCTCTATGGACTTTGTTCCACCAAAAGGTGGCCATCTTTAATGACCATAACAAAATGATTTAGATGTCCAGAGTCTCAGAGCTTTTCCTTAGAAGCATTCCCCTTTTAATGTCCTCTTCTTTGTGGCTGGCAATTCATTTCCAAGACACTGATTTAAAGAGGTAGATCCCTAACTCTACACACTGTTACAGCCCTATGTAGCTTTCCAAATCTAGCACACTATAAATTGGGTTTCCTCAGCCTCAGAAAGTGGTTTCCTTGTCAAACACAGCTGACCTACTTTGCCACCCATCTTCCTTGCACTAGGAGCATGGATGTAAGAACCATAAGACGCCGAGGCCTGTGACCAGGGGATAGAAGGAAGGGTTCTGGGGTGAGCGTGGAGGAATATATTATTTGAGTCACCTAGAAAGAAACTAAAGCAAGCCCAATATATAGAATATAGCTGTAAACAATTTTCTATGTAAAAATATTATTAACATTTTAAACTTAAAGAATACACTATAGAAGAATTCAACACAGCAGTTGCTATTGCATAATACTTAGATTAGCCACCCCAAAATCATAACAGTAGGATATTTTCATAAGAAAATTTGAAGAGCTTGCAAGACATCCTCATTTGAATCTCCTATCCCCCTCAACTTTCTCAAAGCCAAAGCTAATCATATAATGCAAAAGATGAGGGTATTTCTAAAAGAGATAGAAGGGAAATTTTTAGAAAAGTCATATAAGCTATACCATGCTGGTTCATGCCCTTGGAGACACCATAAGACCCACTGGAGTTAACATGAGAGGAATGCCAGCCCCCAGGTCAAAAGGGCAAAGCTTCTCAATAGGATCTTGGGATGACTCATCTATCTCTGTCCAAGGAAAAGGCTATTTGTAACTCAGTGACAGAGGCAACTCTTTATTATGAAAGAGAGTGACTTCTCAGGCCAGCCCAGGTTAGCCCAGGCCAGCATGGGTAAGTTACTCCTCTCAGCTGACACAGGAGGGCTTGGCAGGTAAGACTCCAGCCCCAGTCTGGCTGTGATAGGCACAAGCATGAGCAGAAGGAGCTATAATATATAGCCTGCCTGCTCCCCAAGATTTGAGGGCCCTTTTGATTATTATCCTGTTCAGTAACATGTAATAAGCTCAAATGTCCAAATCACAAATGATATAATTGAGAGATTCCAGGAGCAAGTGGTCCTCGGCACCTCTCAGGTAGGAATCCTGCTGAAGGAGGGGAGGGGGGACTTAGGAAGCCACATGTTCATATGAATTACCTGGTAATTTGTTATCGTGCACATTCCTAAGCCCCTCTCTGATATAATCTAAAATGATAGGCCTGGGATGTGGTCCCCTGGTGGGTATGCTTAAGAAAATCAGAGCTTCTCATTCAGGGGTGCCCTGCTCACATGTTAAGAGATAATGGTAATAGGGCAAAAACAGCTCAAAAGACAAAAGACTAAATATTCAATTCTAGGCTTGTCATAAACTAGACATAGTATCTCAAGTCCCTGATGCCTCTGGCCTCAGTTTCTCTATCTATAACGTGGGGTGGTTAGACTAGAGGAAGACTTCCCTGAACATCCACACACTGACCCTGTTTTGAACAGGGCATCTCCACTTTATTAGTCTAAGTTTCTAAAACAATGCCTAAACTCTACATTGAAAAGAAGAGAGGCTAGTCTGTGAAACAAACGTTAATAGCTGATTAGATGATTCACTTTCAGCGAAATCTAGAACTCTGAGGAGTCTGCTAAATCTGTTTTGTTGTTCTAAGTTCCTGGTCTTTCCAGGACTTCCCCAGTTTTAACACTGAAAGCCCCAGGCTCATGGAAAACCTTCTTCCTGGGCCTAATAAGAAAGTGTAATTTACTGCACTCCCAGCATGCCTGCTTATCTAAAGAGACCTCATCAGCACTTTCTGGTGCTCTCCTCTGCCTTCCTTGTCTTTCTTTGGCCAACATCAACTATTATAAATCTCTTGAGGCTGTCTCTCCATTTCAGGGCATCCTGAAGGGGAAAATGGGCTAGTACACCCTAACCTTTAGTTCCCCCTCCCATTCCATTTCTTTCCAACTGTGCTGCCCCCAGGACTTGTGTGCCCAGCACTGACTTGAAGAGGACAGGACAGGCTCTGGCTCTTTGAAAGTGAGGCATGTCCTCTCTCATGTGCTTCCGGGGTGAACTGCCTCTCTTAACTTCTGCCTAACGTTATACGAGCAAGAAATGAAATCCTAGAACACCTACATCTAGCAACTAAGCTGGCTTCATACTCATCTTCTCAAAATGAATGTAGATATGGAAGCCTTCATTAGAAACACCTTTACTGTCCTATGCACACTAGTTTAGACACACAAATCTTTCACTGTCTGTTAGAGTTAGACCAAATGAGTTACAGAACCACTCAATGGTTTTGCAAAAGACATGAATCTCACCTGATCATCATTTGTCACTGTTCAGCTAGCTATAATTGTTAATAAAGGTAGTTGGCAATGACACAAGTAATGACAATTAAATCCTTTTTTAAAAGACAATCTGGTTTACACAGTAAAAACCAAAAAAAAAAAAGGAAAGAAAAGAAAAGAAAAAAAATGCTTAGAGAACATGAAGGCTTCCTGAATTCTACTCAGTTTTGAGCAAGAAGAAAGTTACTACACATCTCACTACAAAACTTGTTGATGGAGGATATTATTAAAATGTCTCTTTAAAAGTAATGCTCAATTTTTATTTCTAGTTTCCCAAAACTAGAAACTCATCAACAGTAGAATGGACAAATAAATTGTGATATATTCTTACAGTGAAATTCTACACAGCAATGAAAATAATAAACTACTGATATATACAAAAACATGCATAAATCCTAGATTTGTTACTAGATGAAAAAGCCAGGCACAGAAGGGTATCTAGTGTAAGATCCCATTTGTATGAAGTTTAAGAAGAAGAAAAAACAAATCTGTTTGATAGAGACAAGAGCACCTTTTTGTATTCTCCTGTGGATGGAGAGGTTTGAGGAAGAGGGCAGCCCCTTACCTATGAGAGAATGTAGGGAGAGGAAGAGGGCACCCCCTTACCTGTAGAGAGAATGTAGGGAGAAAAAGAGGGCACCCCCTTACCTGTAGAGAGAATGTAGGGAGAGGAAGAGGGCACCCCCTTACCTGTAGAGAGAATGTAGGGAGAGGAAGAGGGCACCCCCTTACCTGTAGAGAGAATGTAGGGAGAGGAAGAGGGCACTCCCTTACCTGTGAGAGAATGGAGGGAGAGGAAGAGGGCACCCCCTTACCTGTAGAGAGAATGGAGGGAGAGGAAGAGGACACCCCCTTACCTGTAGAGAGAATGTAGGGAGAGGAAGAGGGCACCCCCTTACCTGTGAGAGAGAATGTAGGGAGAGGAAGAGGGCACCCCCTTACCTGTAGAGAGAATGTAGGGAGAGGAAGAGGGCACCCCCTTACCTGTAGAGAGAATGTAGGGAGAAAAAGAGGGCACCCCCTTACCTGTAGAGAGAATGTAGGGAGAGGAAGAGGGCACCCCCTTACCTGTAGAGAGAATGTAGGGAGAAAAAGAGGGCACCCCCTTACCTGTAGAGAGAATGTAGGGAGAGGAAGAGGGCACGCCCTTACCTGTAGAGAGAATGTAGGGAGAGGAAGAGGGCACCCCCTTACCTGTAGAGAGAATGTAGGGAGAGGAAGAGGGCACCCCCTTACCTGTGAGAGAATGTAGGGAGAGGAAGAGGGCACCTCCTTACCTGTAGAGAGAATGTAGGGAGAGGAAGAGGGCACGCCCTTACCTGTGAGAGAATGTAGGGAGAGGAAGAGGGCACCCCCTTACCTGTGAGAGAATGTAGGGAGAGGAAGAGGGCACGCCCTTACCTGTGAGAGAATGTAGGGAGAGGAAGAGGGCACCCCCTTACCTGTGAGAGAATGTAGGGAGAGGAAGAGGGCACCCCCTTACCTGTAGAGAGAATGTAGGGAGAGGAAGAGGGCACCTCCTTACCTGTAGAGAGAATGTAGGGAGAGGAAGAGGGCACGCCCTTACCTGTGAGAGAATGTAGGGAGAGGAAGAGGGCACCCCCTTACCTGTGAGAGAGATTGTAGGGATAGCCTGGCAGAGACATAAGGATTCCAAAACCCCAAAACACCCTGTGCCTCTACACTAATTTCTCCCTCTGATAATAGGGCTCTTGAACATAAATGTGCTACTTGGAATCTATTCTTTTCCCCAATAAAGAGTTTCTATTTACATACCTCATAGGGACCCAGCCTTGATTTCTGCCAGCCTAGAAAGTACAAGGGTGTCACTCTATTTAATAACAGAAGTGGGGATAAGAAGGAAAAGCAATTCATGTTACAAATCACAGGTGTTATAGCCAAGAGGCTTAGGGAAGGCATTAGCAAACACAGACCACTTAGGCTATACAAGCGCTCTTCTAAGTGCTCACTCAATCTGCTCAATAACCTGGGAGGTAGATACTATTATCCCCATTTTCCAGGTCTGAAACTTGACACTAGGAAGTAGCAGAAAGGGGGTTTGAAACAGGCAGTCTGACGCCAGATCCATATCCTTAAGGAGTAGATATTATATTGACTTTAACCTGCTTGACATTTCCTCACATTTTCCTCCAATGTAATACTGTACTTACTGAAATACAACAAATCAGGTTGCTTCATCATTATACTTTTTGTTCTTAAAGTTTCGTGCTAGACATATGTCTGGATGTCTATATCTCTTTTCACCCCTCTCAAACTGTTTTCCCTTTTGCTCTTTGCAGGGAGAAATGGAAAATCGCCATTTCTTTTCCATCTTCTCGTGCCACTTTGACGAAGGCCAAGCTTCCCCAGTCAGCCAAGTCTAGCATTTCTAGCCGTAATCTAACGTGCCATAAAATGTTTCAGAAAGCTATTATTTTATTCCTTGGAGTCCTGATCAAATTCTCCTAAACAGAATCAGAGTAAATTTTAGACCAAACTGAGACCAAACAAGGAAAGAAGTTGAGGGTCTCTGGTTCAAGGTAGGGTTATCTGAGCCCTTTCTGCTTCCCCCTTCGTCGTCAGGAAAAGAGGGCTTTAAATCACAAACATCATTGTCAATGAGTACTAGAAAACTTAATGCACCAGAGGGCAGGAAGATCAAAGCTTAGCACCTGGAGAGTTCCACATGGTGTAGATTAATAAAACAATGCCCTCTATTACATAAATCTTGAGCAAGGCTGCTCATGGGCCCACACCCCCAAAAAATTACTGTAGGGGTCAGATAACTGATATACAATACATACAGCCTCCCTGTCCAAGAGCGTTCTCTCAGCGTAGCTCAGTTGTTGACACAAAGCAGGGAGACTTTATTCTGTTTTAAGCTCCTTTTGTCTAAAATTGACATTACAGATTTTGGACCAGGACACAGCACATCTGCAAGCCAGCGGAAATACCAAGATCCTGCGAGCTCCTTTGATTGTTACATTTAAGATATCATGTGTGCTACCAGCTCAGCTGCTGCAAAGCATTAGAGGCCCTTACTCGGGGCTTGTAAAGTACTTTGGAAATACTATCGACCAGGATTAGAGACGATGAGTATTCCACATGGTTTCAGGAGGGATGATAAGCAAGGGCAGTGCCATATAGTTAAACTGATCTATGATCAACATGTGGAAAGTGAATGTGCGTGTTAGTGGTTTTGAAATGACCATACTAGTCCAGCTCTAGAGAAAGGCAGGGGGGAGGTTGGGAAAGGGGAATTCATGTGTCCAACTCTTTTGTATTTTTTTTTTTTTTTGGTGACAGTGAAAGCAAAACCAAAACAGAATCCAACTATCCACTGCCGAATGTTACTTAGGAATTTGGCTGACAAGGCCTGTGGCTTTTTTATAAGTGAGAAGCAAATCATATGGAAGTTGTGAGCCCGAGTGTAAGGTAGCTGAGGTTTCAGTATTACATTCTACATAGGAAACTTTAGCATGTGTTGATAACGTCCTGGAAACTTTCCCAGTGATAAAAATAAGATAACTTTCATTTGTGTAGGCTATTTAATGCTTCTAGATCCAGAACAGTGCATAAAAGTCTATACAGGTATGTCTAAGAATTACAAATCGATTCATGACGGTCATAAGGTTCATGCACACACACGTTATTTATATATGATGCTCACAGAATGGAGACAAACAGGACCAGGCACAGAATAAACATTGTAGATATGACCTAACAATGTCCTACCATTGTGTAACGTGGCCCCCAAATGCTTTTCTCATTTGAATCTCACAACCTATCTGTGTGTTTCGAAAGACAGATACTAGTTATTATATCCAATTTACAAATACGGAAACTGCATCCCAAAGAAATTCAGTGATTTACCCAAGATTTCATGATTATTAACAAAACTTAATAGAACTCAAGTTGTCTTCCAACAAATTCCCAATAAATTCCACAATACCATATTGGGGGCACAATAAATGGGGCTTATCTGGTCTGCCCAAAACCATTCTCAAGAAATTTGGGGACGTACAGATGCCATGAGTAATGGAATAATAAAAAAAACTCATCCAAAGTCATTTTGCCATCATTACCTCTTTAGAAAAATATAAAAAGAGTTTAGGCAGAGGGGAGTGGGATGGGAGGGGGGGTGCAGGTAAAAAGTCTCCCTGTCAACTGTCATCTTATACATAGATCTTCCTCCTAGCAAGATGTCTTACACAACAAAACATTCAGTTTATATAATGCATTAATTTTGAGGTGTTTGGTAATGAGGAAGCAGAGAATACAGAAAGGCCTGTTCCAACTGAGTTTATATTTTTAATGTCCTTTTTTATTGTCCCTTATAAGTAAAGAAGCAATACATAGTCATCCTGAAAAATTAGGAATATTCAGAACATATATTCATTCTGCGTATAGTTTTCTGAGTGTATTAAAGTTATAAAATATTATCCAGTAAATTTAATTTCAAAACTGTGATTTCTATCATCCCACAGCAAACAAAGCCAGAATGGCCCAGTGGGAAGGCGTTGAATATTGGGGTGGGGAGCATGTTACAGCCAATGACATAGGAGCTTTTATGTTGTTTTCAAACACTGAAGGTAGACCAAGGGCCTGCCCTAAAATGCATGTTCCAACAGGCAGGCTCTCTTTATCAGGGCTGGAGAAATGGGATGCACTGAAAAAAGAAAGATTCTGGCTCTAGAGGACAGTTTAGAACTGGCTTAGAAAGACAGCCAAGCAGACTAATGGAGAACTGGGGCACAGAATCAGAGATGGCCTTTTCTTGAGAGCTTACTACCTTCTGAGATTCGTCTTAAATGCTTTATCTTGTTCTATTTATTTGTTTTGTTTTCATCTTGTATTTTGTTTTACCATTTTCAACAAATCTTTGGGGCACAACCTATTTGCATCTGCATTTTACTAATGAATGAGGTTCAGAAAGAATAAAGAGCCTTGCCTCTCAACCAAAGCAATGGTAGAACTGGAAAGTGAACCTAGTGCTAAAGTCATCAAGACTGAATTCTTAAGAAAAACTAATGTTGATTGAATTGAATGATTTATAAGACACATATGCTTTGCTTTTCTCTCTCACATCAGTTTTCAATTAATCCTCACACCAACTTCCTAAGGTAGGTATTACTAGCCCCATTTTAAACAAGGTAATTGAGCCCCTAAGAGAGTGGGAGGCTTATCTAAGATCATCTTGCTGTGAGAACTAGCAAATCTGGATTCGAACCCAGATCTGATGGGTCCCAAATCTTGCTTTTTTTTTTTTTTTTCCTCAGCATCACACCTATTCTCTGGCTCACATGGAGAGGCCAAAGCCAAACCTCACCCTCAGTAAGAAGTACCTTCTTTATGTTATTCAGCCAAGAAATTGTTATTTTTATGTTGTGTCCCTCTTTCCATCAACCAAAAGTTCACTGTCTCTGGTCAACCCACTTAAACTCCCATTGAACCATGGTGTCAGTATATTTAAAAACCTAACAAAGTATTTTAAACCAAACCCCGTCATTCAGACAATGATTTTAACTGTCTTATAACTGCCATTCATGAAAGGCCAGGCATGACTGTGGAAGGCCATAGAACTTTCTGAACAGCTGGCCTAGCGAAGGCAGATTGAGGTGCCTTATGCTGATAGCTTTGATCCACATTTCTTCAGTTCCAGTCCTCCCTCCTGCAAGCAACCTCCCATTGAAGTCTATGAGAGCCTGGAACCCCTGGGAAAATGGCTAATATGGAAGACAGCCCTTTGTTCTTTAGCTGTCCTGTCAAAATTCTTTAATTTAAAATAAATCCCTTTTCTCACTTGCATTCAATTATTCCTTTTTGGCTAAAGTGTCTATGAGTGTGTGTTATTTCCTGCTTAGTCTTTTAAGGTTTTACCAAAAAAAAAAGTTCCTTCTATCTTGGAGAATAAGTGTGTCTTGCACAGTATGAAGCAAAAACCATACTGACAGAAAGCTTTTTATTTTTTCAAATACATTAGCTGCGGTTATAACTTCAAACCCTGGTAGGGTTTCAATCACATTGGGATACATGCAATTTATGGCAAAATAAAATAATACCAGGTCATTTGGAATAAAAAAAAAATATTCTTAACTTACCTTTTTTGCAATACTGTAAAAATATACCTTTGTGCATAAGTGAAGATATCAGGTTTTAAAAGTTATTTTCTCCACAATACTAATAAGGATTTGGGAGTTAGGGCTCTCAATGGCTTTTCCATGAGTTTTCAGGAAACTTGGGTTTCTGTCCAACAGTTGGCTGTAGAGAGGTTTTGCTGAACTTGCTATATTTCCATCTGCCTCCTGACTCTAAATTCTGAAGGACACAAATTACTAGCCATAAATCTGCCTTCTCTGCTAAGAACAAATCCATCCAGTAAAGTCCTGGCATTTTGGTGATATTTTCGTTGTTGTCATTGGCTATGCTGTAGGCATTTCTTTGGCTTATCTATTTGATAAACTAGTTCCTATTCCTCCAACGAGTTATACCTGCATTGTTTTACAATGTAATCTAGTCTTTCCATACTAGTTTGACTTCAATCTTCTTGTAAAGAATGTTAACAGGTCAGATCAGTGTTTATCACAGTGGAAATTCTATGGTCAGTCCTTTCAGATGGTTAAATCAATAATGACATGCACTAACCAGGCTTATAATCCTGTTTAGTTACTGCAGAGTCAGTGTTTAGCAATAAATGCTACCAATTAATGTTTTCATCTAAATTCAGTCTTTTTTCATTTTTAATATGGCCAAAAACACAGAGGAAAAAGTACATGTGAATAAATTTGTATATTTGTGTGTGTGCATATGAGTATATTCAAAGGATATACATATTTATATACATACACATATAGATTACATAATTATGTTATATATAATGATATGTCATGTCGTTATATATAATGATATATTATATAATTATATATAATGATGTTATAATTATATATATATATATATGTACACACACACACACACACACACACATGCATAATAAAAGCTTGTTTCAAATCCTCAGCCAAAATTGCTTGACCAATTTTTTACTCTTTTTAGAAAGGGACTGAGTTTTTTTCTTATCCCCACAAGGGAAATCGAAGTCATTTCTAACTTTCCCACATGGGACCATGTCTCAGCCTCTGTTTAATCTGCAGACCCACCAAGTTGTCAGAATCCACCCCATTCTGCAGCTTGTGCAGCACATCAAGCCACAAGCTTTAGTGCTTAACAGAGATGCAGTGCAAAGGCAAATGTCTTGGCAGCCATTTAAAATGTGTGTAAAAAGCCCTGAACAGAACCTCATCGAATATCAACTCTGGCACTGGGGAGGGGGGAGCGTTGAAACCTGCCCAGCACCGTAATTTATTTTGCCAGGAGGTAAGAAATTGACCAGCGTTCAGAATGTAATCCTTCTTCAAATATTATTTCTGGGAACACTTTTCTCACCAAGCATGACCCCACAAATTGAATCTTGCCTTACCATCCCAGATCTACATTCCGTAAGTTCTATTCTTAAAGTAAATTGTTTATACAGGCAAGAAGCAAGTTGGTCTTAGTATACAGCTGAGAAAGACAGGATTTTCTAATAGTTTTCACTCCTTTCTTTTTACCCCCATCCAGATTACCAAAACAACTTTTAGAGCTTGTGTTTTAAGTAGATTTTGTGAAAAACTGCCACCATACCCAATTCAGCACTCTTAATTATTCCTAGATATGAAGAGTTAGGAAAGCATACAAAATTGCAAACTTTACATAATACAAAAGCCTCACTTAAGTGAATAATTTCATTTGCTTTCCTTTTTCAAATTTCATACCTTTTGGCCAACAGAGCATCTGTTCAAAAGGAAATGTAAGCCCAAGTATTTCAGTCAATCAAAAATAATACTGTAATTAGCTCTGACCAGTTTTGCTCAGTAGTTAGAACATCAGCCCACAAACTGAAGGGACATGGGTTCAGTTCCGGTAGAGGGCACATACCTGGATTGCAGGCTCGATCCCCAGCCCTGGTGGAGGCGAGTGTAGGAGGCACATCGATGTTTCTCTCTGTCTCTACCCCTCCCTTCCAACTCTCTAAAAATCAATGGGAAAAATATCCTCAGGTGAGGATTAACAAAAAATAAAAATAATAGTTAGCATTAATATTCACTGTTGCATATTTGCCAAAGACTATGTGTTTTATCTGTTAACTGTCAGAGCCACACTATGAGAGGATCTTTTATCCCAGTTTACATGGGAGGACTGAAGCATAGAGATAGGACTAACTTGCTAAGTCACACAGCTGTAAGCAGTGTCTTTTGACCCAGTAATACCATTACTGGGAAGAAAAGAACACAACAGAAAGAAAAAGCTATAGACACAAATACATGAATGGATTTGAGATATTAAACAACTTGCCCCAGATTGCACAACTAGTTACACAACTAGGTTTTGAACCCAAGCAGTAGCACCATACACTGAATTGCAACGCTATGCTACCTGCTCCAAGCTACATGGCTCACAGAGCCTTGGCACCACTGTACCTTCAAGAGTTTGCATAGAGCACAAGAGGTAGTAACACCAGGAAGCAATTAGAAGACAAGTAAATGATGAAATTCATAGCAGTTATTATAGTGCGACTGCACTGGAATATCCTGAGAAGGGCTTTGGAGGAAGACTTGAGTCAGATGCTGAGGATAAAGGGGCTTTGAGAGACAGGAAGATATGGCACTAATGAGTAATAACAGCTATCCTTCAATGGACAGTTACTATGCACTAGGCAAGTTTCTAATTGCTTTCCATTTGCCAATTAATTTAACCAAACAAGAAGTAACCCTTCTCCCAGATGTACCACATCTGGAAGGTTACTGTCAACAGCTCAAAGAATCAACTAGCTTTCAACTTGAAAATTAAACCAAAAAAAGAACCACACCTATAACTATACTGTTGCTGATAAGAGGTTTCCAGTGGGAAAGAAGTTTTTTTTAGTAATCACCTTGCTCATTAAATAGCATTTTGGAAATGGCATGGGAGGGCTGAGTAGAGAAAAGAAAGATAAGATGTGCTCCCTTTTTCCAGACCAACCCAATCAGCTTCCAAAAACCCACCGCCATTTTCCTTACCTTGCTGGCTTTGTCATTTCACAGCAACATTCATCCATACACTTAACTCTAGGAGATTGTTGATATTATGATTTCCCAGTTAAGGAATATATAAATATTTTTAATTAAGAAAGATTCTCACTAGCCTAGTATGCTTAATAGATGCTTAAAAAGGGGAAGGGGAATATGGTCAATAATATTGTGATGTTACAAGGTGACAAATGATTATTAGAATTAGTGGGGTGATCACATTGTAAGGTATAAAAATGTAAAATCACAATATAGTACACCTGAAACTAATATAACCAATATAAGATTGTATACAAGCTATATTTAAATTAAAAATAAAATAAAATGAACATAAGCAGCTTTGCAAAAGACAAAAAAAGTAAATGCATTTTCTCTTTGCAGGGCTTAATATTCAGTGTAGTTCTATTAAGTATTTCATTTTATTATTAAAATCTCTAAACTTGCCCTAGCTGGTTTGGCTCAGTGGATAGAGCGTCAGGCTGTGGACAGAAGGGTCCTGGGTTCAATTCCGGTCAAGGGCACATGCCCGGGTTGCAGGCTTGATCCCCAGTAGGGGGTGTGCAGAAGGCAGCCGATCAATGATACTCTCTCATCATTGATGTTTCTATCTCTCTCTCCCTCTCCCTTCCTCTCTGAAATGAATAAAAATATTAAAAAAATAAAATCTCTGAACTTGTTTATTTGTTGCTATTTGATCTGTCAGATAAAGAAGCATTAGACACATGATTCTACCAGTTGCTCCTCATGTTTCCAACTTTTTTCCTCAACTCATTTTAGCCTGCATTACTCCATACATAGATTCACAATTGCTATACCTGCATTATGAATTATACATTTATAGGTATAAAACCCTCATGGTTCAGTTTGAATATTACTTTGATAGTCAGAATTTGCATCTGACTACAAACCGAAATTATAGTGACTTAACCAAGTGAACGTTTATTAAGATAGGTTACTGATTACTAAAGTGTTGCTCAACTTGTAGGATTAAAAAGAGAGAGAACAGAAAACTGATATTAGCCATCTTAATGGAAAAAATAAAAGGGCCCTAGCGCTACCAGTGGATAGAGCATCGGCCTGCAGACTGAAGGGTCCCCGGTTCAATTCCAGTCAAGGGCACATGCCCGGGTTGCAGGCTCCATCCCCTTGGGGGAGGGGGGGATTTGCAGGAGGCAGCCAATCAATGATTTTTCTCTCATCATGGATGTTTCAATCTCTCTGTCCCTCTCCCTTCCTCTTTGAAATCAATAAAAATATTTTTAAATAAATCTTTATTGTTCAGATTATTACAGTTGTTCCTCATTTTCCCCCCATAGCTCCCCTCCACCCAGTTCCCACCCCACCCTCTGCCCTTACTCCCCCCGCACTGTCCTCATTCATAGATATAAGATTTTTGTCCAGTCTCTCACTGCACCCCCACACCCCCTTCCACCCAAGAATTGTCAATCCATTCCCTTTCTATGCCCCTGATTCTATTATATTCACCAGTTTAATCTATTCCTCAGATTTTTTATTCACTTGATTTTTAGATTCACTTGTTGATAGATATGTATTTGTTGTTCGTAATTTTTATCTTTACCTTTTTCTTCTTCCTCTACTTAAAGAATACCCTTCAACATTTCATATAATACTGGTTTGGCAGTGATGAACTCCTTTAGCTTTTTCTTATCTGTGAAGCTCTTTATCTGACCTTCCATTCTGAATGATAGCTTTGCTGGGTAGAGTAATCTTGGTTGTAGGTTCTTGCTATTCATCACTGAGTATTTCTTGCCACTCCCATCGGCCTGCATAGTTTCTGTTGAGAAATCAGCTGACATTCGTATGGGCACTCCCTTGTAGGTAATTAACTATTTTTCTCTTGCTGCTTTTAATATTCTCTCTTTGTCTTTTGCTCTTGGCATTTTAATTATGATGTATCTTGGTGTGGTCCTTTTTGGATTTCTTTTGTTTGGGGTTCTCTGCGCTTCCTGGACTTGTAAGTCTATTTCTTTCACCAGGTGGGGAAAGTTTTCTGTCATTATTTTTTCAAATAGGTTTTCAATATCTTGCTCTCTCTCTTCTTCTGGCACTCCCATAATTCAGATGTTGGTATGCTTGAAGTTGTCCCAGAGGCTTCTTACACTATCTTCATATTTTTGGATTCTTTTTTCTTTTTGCTTTTCCGGTTGGGTGTTTTTTGCTTTGTATTTCAAATTTTTGACTTGATTCTTGGGATCCTCTAGTCTGCTGTTGGATCTCTGTATATTATTCTTTATTTCAGTCAGTGTATGCTTAATTTCTAGTTGGTTCTTTTTCATATCCTTGAGGGACTCACTAAATTTATCGGCCTTTTCTAGAAAATTCTTGAAAAACCTTATAACTGTGGTTTTGAACTCTATATCCAGTCATTTGCTTTCCTCCATTTCTGTCATTTGTGACCTGTTTCTTTGTCTCCACATTTTGGCTGCTTCCCTGTGTTGACAGAGTGGCTTTGTGTGCTAGGTGTCCTATAGGGCCCAGTGGCTCAGCCTCCCCAGTTACCTGAGGTGGACACTCTTGGTGCACCTCTTTGTGGGCTGTGTGCACAGTCTTGTTGTAGTTAAGCCTTGATTGTTGTTGGTATCACTGGGAGGAATTGACCTCCAGGCCAATTGGCTGTGAGGATCAGTTGTGTCCAGATGGGAGAACTTCTGTGCTGGAGACACCCTTATGGGGCAGGACTTGCTTCAGTGGGGCTTTGATGCTAACTGTGTCTGCCCCCTGAATGTGTCCCTTATGGATCTGAGGAGTTGTAATCTGGATGGTCCCACTCTGACCACTGGGTACACTGGCTCTTGGATCTCCAAGGAGGTGCAAATTTAGCTCTGCCTGAGGCCACCCAGCAGGAGCTATGGAGAGATCTGCAGATTCCTCTTCTTTGTTTGGGGTTTGGAGGTGCCCAGATGAGGCCCAACTGTGAAACAATGCAGGCTGCTGTGGAGCCTTGAGCCTTTTTTTGGAAGTTCTGGGGCTCTCTGACCCAGCTGCAGTTTGTTAGGTAATTTTAGATGGCAAAGGGCCAGGCCATTCATATGCAAAAGCCTCTGTGCCCAGTGGGGGTGGGGTTGTAAATTGGGTGGGGCGGGGTCTCAGGGAATCAACAGAGCAGAGAAAACAGCAATGGCTGACCTTCAGCCCTGCCCTAAGAGGCCCCCAGGTCTCAGTGTCCCGCGGTAATCGCTGCAAGCACCTCTGGGAAAAAGCCGCCCTCGTGTTCCGGCCCAATGCCAGACAGTCCAGTTCCTCCCCGTATGAGTCTGGGTCCCCAGAGTCTCGCCCGGAACTGGAGTTCAGAGCAGTCGGGAACTTGTGTTTCCCTCCCGATTGAAAAAGACAACCGAGTCCTCAGTTGCCAGCACTTTCCATGCGTACGCATCCGTACCTCTGCACTTTACTTCCGCACCTCCTCTGAGTCTCAGTATGCTTTTCTCTTCCCTTCTAGTTGTAGAATTTCTACTCAGCCAGCCTTCCTGTGGTTCTGGATGATGTCCATTTTATCTTTTAGTTGTAGTTTTGAAGTGGTTGTGGGAGGCAGCAAGTTCAGGTGTTTACCTATGCTGCCATCTTGGTTTCTCTCAATAAAAATATTTTTCTTAAAGAAAAGGGAAAATCAGGTCTTCATGAGGAAGGATCTTGCAATTCAGCTATAAGTATAATGGCCAATATTCCTCTGATATTACCCCCAAGGAAACTGCAGCTATTTGCCATAGTAACTATGTATTGGGGAAATAGATACAGAGTCTAAGCTAACAGTAATAAAGGAAGACTCAAATGCCAATGTGGTGCTCTAATTAGAGGAGGGGGCTTATATAGTCATTTTATCTCACTGTTAGTACAATGTCCAGTTGCTTCCTCAAGCTCTTAGTTGTTTAAGTGGACTATAAACATTTAGTAACTATTATAAAATTTACATTATTTCCTTACATGTGGAGCAAGAGCCATCATGGTAAGATAAGTCAAAAGGAAGCACCTGAAACTACTCTCCCACCCAACCTGCTCAACTAAGATAACAAAATAAGAAGCAATACCTCAAACCACCATAAAAACTTAAAGGATACAGGAATGGTGATCTCCGTCATACCCCTGTTCAACTCATCTGTCTGACTCCTAAACAAACTAGATTAATTATAGCAGATGATGGTGAATTACCATGAACTTATCATGGTAGTTATCCCAATCATGGCTGCTCTGGTCGATGTGCTATTTTCACTAGTGAAATCGACACAGCTTCTGGCACATGGTATATAGCTATCAGTGTGATAAATGTATTCTCAGTTCACAGTACTAGAGAAATTCAAAGGCAGCTTAGCTTCACATGACAAGGACAGCAGTACACATTCACTGTCTTGCCCCAGAGCTATGTTAACTCTCCTGTTCTCCACTATAACATACTCTGTAGTTACCTTGATCTTGGCATTCTACTGGACTTTATGCTGGTCCAGTATATTAGTAACAATAGGCTGATTGGACACAGTGAGCAAGATGCCCTCATAATTATCTGTATGCCAAACCATGACCATGGGAATCTTGGTGAGCTGCCACATCAGTGAAGATTTTTACATATATAGTAGTCTAGGGTATTCCAGGATACCTCTTAAGTTAAGAGCTAGTTGCTGTATAAGCTAGTCATTATGGCTTACATATTATACTTGTAAGCAAGGGACACGGTGCCTTCAGGCCTCACTGGATTTTAGAAGCAGCATTAAATGGGAATACTGCTCTGATCCATGTATTAGATGTCTTAGATTGGATTGCCAGCAGCAGAATCTGAGATAAGAATGTGAGTACAAGTAGTTTAGCTGAAATGAAATCGTAAGGAAGAAGTGAGACAGAAAAGGAAAAGATGCCACTAAAGGACATGTTTTCAAGAAGAACACCATATGGATACCTGAGGTTCAGTCCTACTGGGGAGTTCTGGGAGACCACGTAGACAAGTGGTAAAGCCTTCTGCCATTGCTTGAGGGCTGCTTCCGGAGGCACTAGTTATCTGGCACTTCTGGTTTTCCCTGTGCAGGGACTATAAATGCTCCTATAACTGCTAAAATGCCTCGTGCAGAGGCATGGTATTCACAGCAAATAGCTTTTGGTGTGTACAACTGACGATCGAGGATATTTGGGCCAGGCATTGAAAGTGTTGGCTCCATCTGGTTACTTATAAGGCTGCCAGATTCAAATGTGGCAGCCTTATAAGTAAGAGGTCTAGACTGTGGCATAAACTGTCCCCATATACAATGTTGATGAAGGTATCCGTAGTGGATAAGGATGCTCCATAGAATCTCTGGCGAATCTCAATAGGAAAGTTGCAGCATATGCCCCAAAGGCTCCAGAACAAGCCCTTCTTTAGCAGAGAACTACGCCTCATTTGAAAAACAGTTACTGTGCAGGACACCAAATGACCCTGCCCTTGGAGCCACCCATTATGAGCTGGGTACTGTCATATCCATCAAGTCATATGGTTGAACAGGTACAGCACCAATTTATTGCATCAGAGAAATTAAATATTTGGGATTGGAATCAAGAAAATTTATAATAAATTACATGGACAGAGGACCCGAAATCTCCTGCCACCTAGCTTTATTGGCCTACTGCCTCTCCCTCAATTGCCCTCGTCCTGTGGCCTCATTAGACTCTCTGAATCTTCTTGTTCTAAGTTACTAGTTCCTCTTCTTTGGGATTCAATTTGCCCAATGAAGCTTGGGAACTTCAACAGCTCTTACTATTAGTGTAGATTTTCATGTTGACTCATAGTGGTGGCTTCATATGAAGGCCTTGTAGCTCTTTAGAGAACAAGAAAAAGGTTTGGCTACTTCAGATGCTCTCCCAGCAGCTAACTAGGGTTTCATAAGCCATGAAGATAACAGACTTATGTTCCAGCTTCCTTTCTTCCATGAAAAAGCATCTATGGGAAAAGCTGTCAGCAAATCCAATGCACCCCCTTCTGGGAAATGCCCTTACAGAGCATGAGAATAACCTAAAAGTACTAGTTTGGAAGGGATTTCTGAAAAGCTTCCAAATATCTCATTTTTCTCCTGTCCTAAAGCTGAGAAGGAATTTGTACTTATGGAAAATGCCTCTACTTACACCCACCATACTAGGCATTATATGATATGTTTTACATATTAAATCTTAATAACAATTCTGTGGTGTTGGTAATACTAAGCCTATTTTATTATAAGTGAAAAATGTCAAAATCACGGAGAGAATAAGCAATGGAGCCAGGATTCTAACTGCCTGAGTGCGGTAGCCCATGCTTAATCACTATATTAAGTGCCGAGTCAGATGGTCAAATTTCTACCTGCTGAGATAATCTATTAGGTGACACCCTCAGGAAAATCCTCTGCTAAACAGAGCCTATAATCACTAGCACAAGCAAGCAATGATTTTTTTTTTTCCTTCTCACAAAAGCAAGTGGAACCGATAGGCTGCAATCATTATTCTTAACGTCCCAAATACTTCCAAGGTACTTTACACAGGAAAAACTCCAGAGGCAGGCAGTCACAATCCACAGTGAAGGCGCTTTCTTCTACCTTTTTGTTCTACTATCCTCAATATATGGCTTCCCCCTCACAGTCCAAAATAGAGACTCAAATGGTTGTGCCCCTTCCAGAAAGAAAGATGGACTGGGGCAATCCCCTGCAGAAGGGGACAGCTGTGAGCCGTTAGCTGCCAACATTTTCAACAGCCGAGGGTTGGAGGGTCCTGGCCCAGAAATGGGGAGCTGAGCAAGGCATCAACAGTGTCCACCACATTGTCCAACCATCAAATCCACATTCTGAACAGCAAAAAGGAGAAAGGAGCATCCTCATCCTCTTTAAGGACATGTCCCAGAAGGGATGCATTCTGCTTCTGCACACACGTTTCTTTTACCAGCAGTCACATAGCTACAACCAGCGGCAAGGAAATTGCAGAGTATGGTCTATATTATGGATGGCTATATGCCCAGCCATAGGTCGGTGGTTCAGTTATTGAAATATTGGAAGACAATTAGCAGTCCATAGTCCCAGTTGCCAATTTGATCCTCAATGCTCCTCTCCATGGCAGGGTGTTTGCGCTTGCCTGTGGCTCCCAGCTAGTCTGGGCATCCTTCCTACTGAGCTAGCGCCAGCCCTGGGAACCTCCATGTTGAGGTCTGATCACTGTTTTATCTCCACCTACTGGGAGCTTTTTTACACCCACAAAGGATAATCTTGATATTGTTGTGCTCAAAAACCATCTACCTACTCTGTGTCCCACTGAGGATCCCTTCTCTCAACTCCAGTTTCTGAGCCTCTAAAGACATTTCTCTTCCTCACATGATTGACATAAAAATATAACGTAACTTTTAGGAGAAAATGGCTCCCCACATAAACACTAATGGAGCTTTGCCCTTACTTGATAGCAATTACTACAACGTAATAGAAATTGCAATTCCATGCTCAGAATAACAGGAGAGCAGTTTCCTTACACAAGCAGATGGCAGCAAGTATAAGGCTGCTCTGGCATGGAGAGTAATTTTTCCCCTTAATTCTGAGGTTAAGAACTGATTTTTCCACCCACTAAAAAGGGGAGAGTGTGGGCATTCTGCATCAGATTTTTAAATTATAAACCAAATTACACAAAGATATAAAACACTTAATGGAAAACAGGCTAAGCATACAAATTAAGAGTAAGGAGGAAACATCTTTACTGTCTAGCTATCTAACAAATAAAGATTAAAGAGAATCACTTTGATATATTGGTAGGCATTGTCAAATTTAACTGGCTGATGTTGAAACCAGGAACATTGGGGGAGCCAATTTGGGAAAGTAATAAAAAATCTTTTTTAACATGTCTTGGCCCCAGGAATCCTCCCTGCTTCAAATTGCACAAGTGTGAAAAAAAGTTTGTACAAGATTATTCATCTCAGATTTGTTTCAGATTTGTTTATAATAGAAGAAAACCCAAATATCCAATGCTAAAGGAATAGTTATATATAAAACAGAATGCCATGGAGCCATTTGAAATTTGAGGCATACCTAGAGTCACTGACATAGGTTACATTTTAATGTAGGAAAAACACGGAATTTACTTAACAATACGCTCCATATGCAACACCATTTTTGTAAAATGTGTATAATTATATATTCATTTTTCTATATTTACAGTATGAATCGTCTGAGGATATATACAAAAAATGTTACCTATGATTTTCTCTAGAAAGCAGGATTTCTGATTATTTTATGTTTTTTTCTCTTTTTTTGCATATCTATTTTATTGCAAGCTTTCCACACAAAAAATTCACATTACTGGAGAAATTGTTTTTATTTAAATCATAAAAAAATCTAGAAGAATAAAGGATTCATCAACCAATTCTTCAGAGAGGAAATGACTTTCTAAGTGATACCACTGAGGAAAAGACTGATACCAAATATGATAGTTTTGGTATGTCAAAAAAATAAAAGAAGTCTGAGGAAAAATCATATGCATGGCAATACACCAAATTTTATATAAGGTAATCAGAAAAACTGTTCAAAAAGCACATGGACTATGTAAACAGACAATTCACAAAATGAAAAAAAAAGTAAGAAACACATTAAGAAATCAATTTCATTATTAATTGAATAAAAATTAAAACAGCTATAAAATAATAATAATAATTACATTGAGAATTGTGTGAAACTGGCTCTATTGTACAAAATTAGCAGCTGTGTAAACCTATGCAATACTTTTAGAAAACCATTTGGCAACAATCCTCAGGAGCTGGGAAACTGGTTGGCCTTTGATCCAGTAATGTCCTAGAGAAACAACCCAATTAAAGAAAAAGCTACACGCAGGAAGATGTTTATGATGGCATTTTTATAATAGCAAGTTAGTGGAAATAATCTGTCAACCATCGCAGAATGTTAAATTGGCAAATATACTAAATGGAATATAATGCAACCATTAAAATTGTGTGTATGATAATTATGCACTAAAATAGAAAAAGAATTGTTAAGTGCCCCAAAACAGGATACTGAATTGCATGGTATTTTTAGAGTATGGATTAAAAAGTAGCCTAAAACAAAATATAAAGATATTTTCAGAAAATTAACAATTTTTAAAAACTATTCTCAACATTTTCCTTAAAAAGTGTGTACTTCTTATCATCTATTTTTAGTGATGGCTTTGAAAACTATGTAGCAGTGTGGAAAATTATAATACAATGTTATCTGAAGAATGTATATTCAGTTGCATGTACATATAGGTTACAACAACATCCTATTCTTTCTTAAGAATATCATTGCCTGCTATGATCATGAGTTTATGGATGAATTTTTATCTCATCCAATAATCAAAATTGTATAATTTAATAAAAATAACTTATTTAAATATAAAAAGTAGATCTGGTGCAGCATATTTCAATAAATATACATTTTGAGCCAAAAACAAAGATCTGTGAAATAAAAAGAATACGAAGTTTATATCTGAATTTACCATCTTTCATTCTTGTGTTCAAAAACTACAAATCATTTTCCAGCCTTTACTTTTCTTAACAAATAAAAAATAGTTTGGCAATGATCTTGACAAGAATATAGGAAAGAGAGACAGACAGTATTTTGCAAGCTCACTTCTGAATGGCATTAAGTCGCCTGAACTGCTGGGGTGAGGAAACGAGAGTAGACACAATGCCACTTCCTAGCTCCTGAGTATTTCATAACCAGTTTTCTATGATCAGTCTCCACAAGCCTGGCCTGGGTCCCAGAAAAGAAAATACATGAACTTTCTACTTATTCATTGGCCTGCAATCCGGCTAATGAAAAAGAAAAGAATGCTCTGGGTCTGCTCTCTTCCCTTAGCAAATATTTCCAATGTGCCAACTGCTCGCACATGGTTTCTGAACTTTCCCCATCCATCCACAGTGTCCGACAGGATTTGTAAACTACCAGTAATTCTCAGGAAATGGTACTCTCCTTGCCATCCTTCAGGGTGAGCTGGGAAGCATTTGTCACGACAGCCTCTCCTGCAGGCGTCCACTGGTGTCTACTTCCCGGGGGGCTTTGGGAAGAACGGGAAGAAATGGAAGGAGTAGGAAACACTGACTCGGAGCAACAATGTTGTGCTACTCGCTGTTCAGTACCAAGGTTTACAAGATGCACTTGAGAGACAGGAAAACAAGCAGCTAAGGAAAGGGCTGGCTGCCTGACAGTTTGGCCTTTGAGTTTAGTTAATAGCCATGACTTACACAACTGAGCTGCACAATGGCCATAATATTTCCAGAGGGCATTCAGCATGTTTTCAGCCGCTTAGTAAGATTTAGGCCCACTTGCTGACATCCCTCTTGGGGGTTATTCAAGTGTTCAGGTATTTTTCCAAGAAGACTGGTGGCATTTCTCTATAGTACTCCAGCCTGGCAATTCTCAACAAGTCACAGATCTGTGCCATTGCTTTCTTAACAATGGCACAGATCAATGACGCAAGGTCAGATCTGATTAACTGCCCTCCCCCAAGAATATGTGCCAGAGAAGTCAAATACTAACCTAATTTCTAATCATAACTATTCACAACGCAGTACCTCTAAGTGAAATGCCACTTTTCCTCCCATTCATGAAGGCATACAGAACATCAGTGCACAGGAAACTTTCAAGTCACAGAAATTTATACAAAATTCAAATTATTAGGAAACAGGCTTTGCAGTTATAAGGGATTTTTTTAAAAATGACTTATGACCCAACTGGTGTGGCTCGGTGGTTGAGCACTGATCTATGAACCAGGAGGACACAGTTCAATTCCCAGTCAGGGCTTGATCCCCAGTAGGGGGCATGCAGGAGGCAGCCAATCAATGATTTCCTCTCGTCATTGATGGTTTCTCTCTCTCTCTCTCTCTCTCTCTCTCTCTCTCTCTCTCTCTCTCTCTCTCTCTCTCTTCCTCTCTGAAATCAATAAAAATATTTTTAAATGACATAAACAATTAAGAGTTATGCTTTAGGTAAGACCTACTACTTTAACCATTCAGAAGCCCAGGATGTGTTTTGACTTCTAGAGATGTCAGAATATGCACTGGCTTCACTCTTGCTGTAAGAGTGCCAAAGACAAGTTTAGTCCTCCATGACTTACATCTTCAGTTTTTTATAAAACCCATGTGATATTCCTATTGCACTTTCCATGCCTGATACTCTTGCAGAAACAAACCCATGTTTTCCCTTCTTTTGTCAAGAGCTATAGCCAGCATAGGTTATGAAAGTGCAAGATACAGTAGAAAGAACTTAGTGGTGACATTGAGCCAGGCTCCTGCCAATTATAGCTCAAAACCCAAACAGCATTCCCATCAATTAATGCAAACACTATGGAAAAACACTGTGGTGGTTCCTTAAAAAAATTAAAAATGAAACTACCTTATGACCCAGCAATTCCACTTCTGGATACATATCCAAAGAAACCCAAAACACTAATTGGAAAGAATATATGCACCCCTGTGTTAATTTCAGCATTATTTATAACTAGAGGCCCGATGAACAAAATTCATGCAAGCGTAGGCCTTCCTTCCCCCAGCTGCCAGCACCAGCTTCCCTCTGGCACCTAGGACCCGGGCTTCCCTCTGGCCGCCAGCAGGCACCCAGGACCCAGGCTTTTCTCTGGCCACCAGGAGGCACCCAGGACCCGGGCTTCCCTCTGGCCCTGGCTTTGTCTGGAAGGATGTCCGGTCTAATTAGCATATTACACTTTTATTATTATAGATAGCCAAGATATGGAAGCAATCCAAGTGCCCATCAATAAATGGGTGGATATAAAAGCTGTCATATATACAATGGAATATTACTCAGCCATGAAAAAGAATAAAATTTTATCACTTGTAACACATGAAGGGACCTAGAAGGTGTTATGCTAAGTGAACTAAGCCAGACAGAGAAAGATAAATACCATATGATATCACTTATATGTGGAATCTAAAGAACAAAACAAACAAAATAGAGATAGACTTAAAGATACAGAGAACAGACTGACGAATGCCAGAGGGAAGGAGTGTTGGGAGATGTGAAATAAGGAGATGGAATTACTAATTGGTAGTTACAAAATAGTTGCAAGGATGTAAGGTAAAGCATCCTATCTAATAAAGAGGGAATATGCAAATTGGCCATCACACCATCACAAAGATGGTGGCGCCCATAGCCACAAGATGGCAGCGCCCAGTCCCCTTAGCCCCACCAGAGTCCCCAGTCCTTTCAGCACCGCTGGGGGGACAGCAGGCACACAGTGCGGCCAGACCCACCCTCAACCCCTCAGCCGCCACAGCCAGCCCAAGGCGCAGGCAAGCCTCGGATGGCAGCTGCCCAGCCACCCAGGGCCACCCAAGGCTCAGGTAACCAGGGCCAGCCGAGGCTTGTGCTGCCGGCAGTGGAAGCAGCAGAGGTGTGATGAGGGCATCGCCTTCCCCTGATCGCTGGGTTGCCTCCCGCCCTTGAGGGCTCCCGGACTATGAGAGGGGGCAAGCCAGGTTGAGGGACCCCCCTCCAGTGCATGAATTTTCATGCACCAGGCCTCTAGTAATGAATATAACTAATGATATTGTAATAACTATCTATGGTGCCAGGTGGATGCTTGAATTATTGTAGGGAACACTTTGTAACCTATCTGAATGTCCATCTGCTGTGTGTAGACCTTAAACTATTATAAAATTGTGTTGAATGCAAACTCTAATAAAAAATAAAATTTAAAAACGATTTTTAAAAACCCAAGCAGCAAAAGAACACTATAGTTACACATCCTGCACTCCCCAAATGTCATCTTTTCCCTATTGTATCTTTCCCCCCCAAGTTTCAAATCCTGCCAACTATGATTTGTGCCTATGCTTATTTTGAAATATACTATACATACAAAAAATATAATATTGGTGGGCACATGTGCTGGGGGGCAGGAGCAGGAGGGGAGAGGTCAATGGGGAAAAAAGGAGACATATGTAAAACTTTCAACAATAAAGAATTAAAATATATATAGTATCTATATATAATTAGAAGAATAAAAAACAAATATCCATGCACCCAACACCTCATTTAAGATGTAGAGCTTTACCCATTACTTGGAAGCTCTCTCCCAATGGCATCCCATCACCCCACTATCACCCTCATGCCTTACAGAGGTCACTACTACTCTGAATTTTGTAATAAGTGTTCCTTTGTTTTTGTTTAAGAATTTAATTACAAGTAATGCATGCCTAAATAATGTATTGCTTGGCTCTGCCTGGTTTTGAACTTGATATAAATGAATATATTAAATATATTTTTTCTATGACTTCTGAAGACTATGCTTTTAAGATTTATCTATCTTAATATCTATAGCTGTAGTCCATTTCCTTTTACTTCCCTGTAGGATCCCATTATATGCAGATACCCTACTTTGTCCTGTTGAAATGTTTTATTTTTTTGTTTGCTTGGTTGCTTTTAAAAAATTGCTTCTGTGAACATTCTTCAACCTGACTCCCAGTGTACAAAAGCAAAGAGTTCTCTAAGGGTTTCCTAAAGAGTGAAACTGCTGATTCTTAGGGTATAGACACATTCAACTTTATTATAAAGCACTTTTCTACACACCCTGACTTTGTTCCTGAGTTTCTTGTTTTGTTCAAGTGGTCTTTCATCAATTCCTGCACAACATCACACTATCTTAATGACCATAGCTTCATCAAAAGTCATGGCAACACAAGTCTTATTCAAGTCCCTGTTTTGTTATTCTTCAAGAGTGTTTTTTTCCTTCAGAAGCCCTTTGCTTATCCAAATAAACTTTAAAAGTCTGTTGACTATACACACCAAAAAAAAAGTTTGTATGTTAATCATAATTACTATGAATCTACGAATAAATTTGTAAAGGACTGACATATTTCTATCCAACTATATGAAATCTCTCTCCTTTTAGTTAGAACTTTTAAAAATATGTTTTTAACAATTTTGAGAGAGAGAGAGAAGGGGTGAGAGAGAGAAACATCTATTGGCTGCCTCCTGCACATCCCCTACTGGGGTCAAGTCCGCAATCCAGGTATATGCCCTGACCTGGAATCCAGCCATTGACCTCCTGGTACATGGGATGATGCTCAGCCAACCGAGCCACACTTGGTGAACACCACAATTTCCTTTAAGTGTCTGCATTTTATTTTTATTGATTCCTGTGGACTTTATAATTCTGTAGTTACTGTAAAATATAAAACTATTTGAAATTACATTGTCTAACTGATTTTTGATGGTGTATGGAATTCAACTGACTTTGGTATATTCATTAAATATACTATAATTACATTTCAAAGTGTACCTCTTCTAGTAACTTATTCAAAAACTCTTTAGCATATTTATACAATTATTTCATCTTAAGGACAATTTTAATTCCTCCTAATTACTAATTTTTTTGTTTTGTTTTTCTGCCTAGCTGGCTACTGCACTGGCGAGAATCTCCAATAAAATGTTGAATTGCAGAGAGTGTGGCAGACATCCCATCCTGTTCCTCTTCTCAGAGGGAAAGTTTCCAACTTTCTTCCATTAACTATAACTTCTGATCTAAGCTTTCCTAGTTGCCCTTGATCAGGTTAAGAAAATGCCCTCTATTCCTAGTTCACTAAGAGTTTTTATCATGAATAATTCTGTTAGCTAAATGGGGTTGCTAATACTGAAACTTAGAATATAAAAGACATAAACCTATCTCATCCAGTTGTGGAAAAGCTGGCCTAAGTAGCAGGCCCTCCCCACTAGGGGGTCCCTCCACAATATCTGACATGGAGGCAGAGATCTCATGTCCTCCTAAAGGAAAGGAGGATCAAGCCAAGGTAAGCATGACCAGTTACTCTTCTAAAGGTTACCTATCAGGTGAGTCAACGCATCTCCCTTAGAGTAGAGTGAGTAAAGGGGCTTATAGAGTTCACTTTACCAGAGGTGTTTTTAAAAAAAGGAAAGAAAAGCATTTCCCCTAAGTACATTCCATTTTAAAGGTGAGTCTTTTGCACATGCTGAAGAACCTGTTTTGCAAAAGTTCATTGGCGAAGAGAGACAATGAGGGGACTAGGGGAGAAAACCATTGTGTCCTACTTAATTTCTCAACAAATATGCGAAGAATGAAGAAACCCAGTCATTTCCATTTCCAAACATCTGCTGAGAAGTAATAACAATCCAGGATGGAAAGAACTTGCTGTTTTACTATCCTCGAGGTATTGCACCATCCTTTCTTACTTTCCCTAAATTTTGCCTGCCCTTTTGTAAACAGGTCCTTCTTTTTGGTCTCTTCTAAAATTCTCCAATTTGAGTATTCCACCTGTGTCTTTCTCGATCTCTGACTGATACATTTAATGAAAGTCAATATAATAAGGTTTGAGGATTAAGAATAATGGCTACAGTTGGTAATACTGTATTGCAGATTTAGAATATGCTAAAAGAATAGAATTTGAGTGTGAACACACACTAAAGAAAGTCAATAGAAGGTATAACTTAATTTTCATGAGGGAATATATTTTCATTGCATTTCTAAATGCCCCAGGCCCGTGGTCGGCAAACTGCGGCTCGCGAGCCACATGCGGCCCTTTGGCCCCTTGAGTGTGGCTCTTCCACAAAATACCACGGCCTGGGCGAGTCTATTTTGAAGAAGTGGCGTTAGAAGAAGTTTAAGTTTAAAAAATTTGGCTCTAAAAAGAAATTTCAATCGTTGTACTGTTGCTATTTGGCTCTGTTGACTAATGAGTTTGCCGACCACTGCCCTAGGCCATTGTTCCCTTCCAATAGTACACAAGTCTTCTGAACATCTCTTCAATCAGAGACAGAAACCTTAACTAACTGTGTCTATACACAAATAGCTTTATTGTTTTCACTATAGTGATAACTGATTAGTTTATGCAACTGTAGTGGAGATCAATTTTAACCCACAAAACCAAATCTAAAAGAGATAGTGCACCTTTCTTTTCTAGAAGTCAAGTTAATCCCTCACCAAGCTGGTAGGAAACAATTGCAGTGGTTCTGTGGTCACCCCTCTTTCCTTAGTTTATGCTGAAGTTCCTAGGGCAGTGATGGGGGATGGCTTGATGGTCATCAGTCATTTTTCCACACAATTTGCCAAAGAGATTGCCACTTGTACCTGTGGCTCCCTAAAGCCCAATTCCTCTCTGCTGTTTCCATGGTCCAATAACATAGTTTCTGAGAGAATCCTTTTGGTCTTGTTTGCCTAGACATACCTTCTTGCTCTCTCTCTTCAGGATGCAGAGTCAGGGTGCCTACTTCACTAGGGCCTTTCAACTTTCCTCCCTCTGGCCCAGGAGAATATTCTTCTGGTCTGCAGCAAGCCCTTTGAGGAACTCCTAATTCCGCCAGCTCACTCTGCTTCTTCCTGTGAACCACTCCCTCCTTTTCTGGTCCTTAGGTGGTACCTTAAGCCCTCCCATGGGCTTGGCCTTTGAAAACAAAAGCCAAGGGGAATGAATGACTTCCTTTTTCCCTTTCAACCCTGCTGTTGACTTCCCTGAGAAAATGAAGTGACTTAATACGTGTGGAAGAGAAAGGGGAAGCAAATTAACACAAATAGATATCTAAAAATACATCTTGTCTACACAGTCAAAATAAGTACTTGGTAGGAGGAAAAGCTATCATGTAATCTGTGACTTTGCCATGGGTGCCTGCATTATGTTTCCATGGAGACCATAGCCTTTACTATGCTATACTGACTGCCCAGGTAGATAGTGGACCTGAAACCTGTGATTCAAATATCAAGGTTTATCAAGAGACACAGACACCTGAATTAAACAGCAGTTCTATTTTAAAACTTAATTTTCTGTTATATTAATTAATATAAAATTACTCTGCCATTGCTTAACTTACACACACACACACACACACACACACACACACACACACACACATTTAAGTAAAGATTTTAAAAGCAGGAAACCTTAGGTTCACAACTCCAAACATTTGTTCCACCTCTTCTTCATGTCAAAACCCTCACAGCTCTTTTTCAAATGAAGGAAGTTGCTTTCAAAAAAAAAAAAAAGGCAGGATTTCAACATGAAGTTGATTACCGGAAAAATTAACTGATTATTATAAAATGAATCATCGCTCTAGGAGACTTCCAGTTCATTTCCAAAATGAAAGTTAAGTTTTAAGGGGGTTGTGTCCTTTTTTACAGATCTGATGGCAATATTATTAATAGCAAAAATAGTTAATTACACAAGTTTTCTAAAGCAGCATCACCACAAGATATCACCCACATGCACATCAAATGGATTCTTTTTAAATTTGGGGCAATCATGCATTTAGTCTTTGCTGGCCAGTCAGAAATGTGTGGAGCACTGTTTTGTGGCACAAAGCAGACCCTGCAGACTTTGAAGGCTCATGAAAGGGAGGATTCTAATACCAAAGCCCAGCAGGAGAACGGGCCAGCCCCTATCAAGCTCCCTCAAGATGTGACAGGAGCTATTGCATTTCCTGCTGTAAACGCAGCCTCCGCCAACCTCAAATATCCTGTAATCCTTCAAGTATTAAGAAAGCTCCTACCTTACCCTTTTAATATATTTGACTTAGCACACCTCCTCATTTCACCACAGGCCTTCCCAAATCCCGTCCCACTGCCCAATTTCTGACCAGAAAGAGCAGGATCAGCTGCACTTGGGTTTGGCTCAGAGCCACATTCCTAAATTCATTAAGAGCCATCCTAAAATGACCAATCACATAAGAGCCCCAGCTGTTAAAAACCTCGAGAAACAGATAGGACCTTCAGTTGTCTTATGCCAAAAACACCCCCAAGTCCCACCCTTTCCTGTGTATCTTAGAATGGAGCGAGCCAGGTAAGTGGATTCAGCCCAGTCTGTTCATCTTCTTAATTTGTACCCTAAGCAGGCAAAGTGCAGAGACTATGTAGTACGGCTAGCTGGCCAATGAACAACCGAGGGATGGTGTGCCCTAGTAATCGCCTTTAAGGCTACAAATAAAAATGAATACTTAGCAAAATTTTTTAAGATTCTTGGGAAAATCTGCCAAGCAGGATCCTGTTCCTATATAGGACAGATTTATCTCTGTATAATTTATAACCTATGGAATTAGAAGCTAGTATCCAATGATGCTCATTATAAACCTCAGGCATTAATCTTCCCAAGGCTTTTTAGGGAATTTCTATGTAACTAACTAATGCCCTTTTGTTAGTTGTCAGCCTGCCTGGGAGACAAGGGATAATTTGGAAGTCTTAAAAGTAGGCAAATTCTTTCCATTTGTTTGAGCTTATTTATTGACTTTTTCTTTTGTAAGCTTCTAAGTGTAACATTCCACAAACCCCACCAACACTGTACTCCAAACACCTGGCTTAGTTGTCGAAAGGAAGAGAGTGGCTTGGGGCAGGAAGATTGAACTGAGTGAGCCCTGGCCTGTTTTCACTTATGAAATCCCCTCCAGCGGTGAGTCCACAGAGAGGCAATGCTACAGAGATTTCGTGAGGCATCATTCTGCTTGAATTACCCAGTATCTGAACGTGGAGCTTAGGAACTTGCATTTGGGGAGAAAACACCATGTGTGTCTGGGTATGCAGTCTAGATTTACAGGGAAACTGAGGCAGGCATGTGGTTGTCTTTACAGCACATATCTGGGTGCTATAAATCACCAGCCTTACACGTTACTCAGAGTATCCCTACAGAGGGAATGCAGGCACTATTATAAAATTAGAACCATATCCCCTTCCAGGGTATTTTTACACCTAGCTTATTGAATTAGTTTTATATAAATCATTGTTCATGTCTTTTCTTTTAGTTGTTTGCCTTATCATGTTCCAAAATTACTGTCACACTGCATATATTGATTTATTCTTAGAAGCTCAACAAAATTAACTGAAATTTTCTTAGAATTAATAAATTTTTAAGTGTCTAACACAAAATACATAGGCAAAATTTAATAACTATCATGCCTGGCAGGAAAAAGCAGGGGAAATAAAAGGAAAACTAGGCCTGTTTATATTAATAATAATATATTTTATAGAGTAACTTTGGGGAGAAATACAAATACCCTTATGAAGCAAATGACAAAATTTTATTAAGGAACATTAAAAATTTTTTAACAATGTGAAAATACAGGGTGGGACAAAATAGGTTTACAGTTGTGAGTACACAAAAGAGTTCAGTCTTGTATTATTATTTATTAACTAGAGGCCCAGTGCACAAAATTCATGCATTGGTAGGGTCCCTAGCTGGGTACTCCCTCCCTTCCCCCAGCCGGCCCTGACCCCTGGTCAAACTCCCGGATGACCCCCTGGTCAAGGGGACAATTTGTATACACTTTTATTATATAGTATTACTGTATTATTTCCCATATGAACAACTGTAAACCTACTTTTGCCCCACCCTGTCTATTTCACATACATAGATGGAAAGAATGAATATTCTAACAAGGTCAATAGTTGTCAAATTAATATAAAGGTTTAATGAATTCTAATCAAAATACCAATTTATGTTTTATAAAGTGATAAAGTGGTCAAAGTTCATCTGGATAGAATAAGAACTGAAAAAGAAGAGCAAGATAGATCAGTAGTAATTAAAATATAGCACAACAAAAAATACAATAATTATGCATTAGCACAAGAACAAAAAAAAATCAAATAGAATTGATTACATGTGAGAAACTGATCCTATTAATCCATACATCTTCTAAAATGCCACTTGTAGTCACCCAATCTTGTGCACTTTCTCCCTATCCTATATAATAAAAGAGGTAATATGCAAATTAACCCTCATGCCCTCACAAGATGGCTGCCTACAACCAGGCCAGCAGGGGTGTTAGTGAGGGACGACCAAACGACTGAACAGCAGGCTGTGTGGGGCAACCAGGCTGGCGGGGGGGAGGGAGGGTTTGAGGGACGACCAGGCGGCGGGTCGGGGGAGGCAATTGGGGGCAACCAGGCCAGCAATGAGGGGCAGTTAGGGGTGACCAAGCCGGTAGGGGGGCAGTTAGGGGCAATCAGGTCGGCACGCAGAGGCAGTTAGAGGCAACCAGGAAGGCAGGCAGGTGAGTGATTAGAAGCCAGCAGTCCAGGATTGTGAGAGGGATCTGCCGGTTAAACTGGCAGTCAGACATCCCCAAAGGGGTCCCGGATTGGAGAGGGTGCAAGCTGGGCTGAGGGGATGCCCCCCGCCCCAGCCCCATGTACGTATTTCGTGCATTGGGCCTCTAGTATTTTGATAATTTCCCACATTATGAAAACTGACTTCCCAAAATAACTTCTAGAAAAATTGCTTCCCCAATCAGGTGCAACCACATGATACTTTTCTCAAAAGTAAGTGAGGGACCTAGTTCTACTAGTAAGTGTGGCCTGGCCTGGATTTTGCTGGTATAGGAGGGAGCAGAGGCCATAGCAGATTCCTCGCCTGGCCAGTCCTCTGGCACAGCTCTGAGTACCATTGTTGGAAGTTACCACCCTGCCCAACCCAGAGATACTGTGAGCCACCTAAAATCCTCAGAATATTCTGTATCTCCTTCAGCTAGCCAGTATGGGTTCTATAGTTTACAACTAAGGTGTTGATAAAATTTGGTTATTGATTTAAATACAAAAAACTATTTAAATCCTCATTTCACACCATACACATTAAAACAAATTTCATGCAGATCAAGGAATAAATTTGTTTTCAAATCAAATCATTTTTTAAATCTTGGGGGGAAATATAGATGAGCTTTGGATGGAGACTCTCTAAAGAAAGAAAGCAAAATATATATATATATATATATATATATATATATATATATATATATATATATATATATATATACTTTAGACCTTAAACTGTTAAATTTTTCTACCATCAAAAATAGGAGGTACAAAAGGCTAATAAATATGTATTTGTTTGCTAATTTGCATATTTTTATAAAGCTCACTAGTAGTTTTTAAATGCATTAAAAATAAGATATTTTTACCAATCAAGTTGGCAAAGACTTTATTAGTAATATAAATTAAATTGTATTCATTTACTCAATTGGCAGGAAGGTGAATGGGTATAAACTTTCTGGAATATAATTTCACTATAAAATATTTATGCTCTACATGAACCTAGTACTTTTACTTCTAGGAATCTGTCTAAAGAAATAAATTATTTATACTTTTCTATATTACTTTCATAAGAGGAAAAACAAAGGTATTACAAAAGTACTAAATAAAGGTTTAATGAAGAAAGAGGTTACAAGGAAATGCCACACTGATTTACCATAATACTGCCCATCTAAACCTTTGCATATGAATAAATGAAAGTAAAGAAGGGCAAATGTAGCTTACAAATCAGAAACCATAAAAACAAGGTAACCATGCTCTTCAGGCACTTCGGGAGAAAAACCAGTTCTCTCTCCCATTCTTCTCTCTAGGAAGGGGAAGGCACAGCCAGGGGCTCAGGAGTCCCTGTAACCCAGGCAGGAGCAGGATAAAGCAGGAAAGGTTTTAAAGCACTCTGAGGATTTCCTCCAGTCCTCGCTGCCCAGAAATGACATAGGGCGACTGAAAGGAGATCATGAAAGAAGACTTTATCTTTTCTAGGGTAGCGGTCTTAATAACCCCAAAGTTATTTATTCCTGTGCAAAACCAAAGACAACAACCCGTCCCTGGAAGCAAATGGCAGAGACCAAGGAACAAACTGGACTGGGGTAGGAAGGCTCACGAATGTCCAGGTGAATCCAGTACCAGACCAGGCTTCCCGGGGCACAAGACAGGGAGAAATGGAAGACAGAAAAGAAGTATGAACTACATTCTAAGTTAAAATTGGGACACATAGTCTAACATTTCCCACTGCATTTATAGGGACAGCAAGGCAGACACTAACACGGGAACTATTCCAGAACACCCAGTCATATGAGTCTGTGCTTCTAACGTTTTGTCGATATTTACAAAACAGTGTCCCAATAGGACCTAGACTTCAGGGTAAGCCAGGATATTTTAGACTGCTCAGGTGCTCATAGGGTCCAGCCTCTGGCTTAGTTTAGTTACAGATATAATTAGCTAAAGAATAAGATCCAAAACGTAGTATAAAGTTTTGGGAGCAAAAATAAACGTAAGTCTAGGTACAGTAAATCTGTAAAGTATAGTAAAATATAAAATAACAGTCCCTCGCCTGAATTTTCATTAGTAGTATTGACACAATCACTTAAATCTGGAAGTTACTTATTTCAGGAATGAGATACTTAAATTTTGGATAATTCTCCAAAGACTTTTAGTAAACTATTCCATTCCCCATTTTTTAACTCTCATAAATGTTTTTAAGTATCACCTCATTTATAAGATGACTGCTATATCTGGGTCAACCAATTTCAAGATGCCACAAAACACTTGAAACTAATATAATATTGTATGTCAACTGTAATTGAAAATATTTTCCAATTATTTTTTAAATTTTTAATAAAATTACATTTTTTAAAATGATGCCACAAAACATCAGCATGAGGCAGAGAAGACTAGGACAAAATGGTTCAAAGATGCAAGTAACACAAGTGGGTATGGGGAAGCTGGGAGGTGGGTACACCACTGGTCTGAAACTCCTCTCTGCAGAGAAGGGAGGTACTGTACCTAGCTTCCCAGTCTCACCCGCATGAATGGAAGTAACATCAGTAGCATTTTTAACATCCTCTGAAAACATAAGGGACAGATTCGTGGAGGTTTTATTTCTCATTCTATCAATTCTAATTTTCCAACTTTGAATCTATCTAATGCTTGAAACATAATTTTTTAATCTTCACCCAAGGATATTTTTTCCATTGACTTTTTAGAGAGAGTAGAAGGGAGTGGGGGGAAAAGAGAGAGAAACATTGATGTGAGAGAGACACATTGATTGGTTGCCTCTGGCACGTGCCCAGACCAGGGCTGGGGATGGAACCTGCAACCGAGTTACATGCCCTTGACTGGGAATTGAACCCACAACCCTTTGGTCCAAGGGCCAACACTCTAACCTCTGAGCAATTGGCCAGTGCTATTTAACTTTTAATGGGAGTCATGTGCCTACAATGATGACCACAGGTGACAAGAAATCAGAGTGGAAAACTCTCAATTTCAGAGGCAGAAATTAAGAGACAGCTGCCACAACCAAGGAGGGCAAGCAACACACAGAGGACCCACTCCTGCCCCAGGGGGAAAGTGACAAAAATAAGAATACAGGAGTTTTCCAAGACAGAGCCAACCATGATTCAAAATTCCAGGTTATGCCCTATGGCATACCTAGAAAAGAATCATCCTTTTCTTCATGAAGGGAAAGATACAGGGTTTAACTCTATATGGCTTTAAAAACCATTTTCAATATTATTTATCAACACATGAAACAAAAATCTATCTCATGTAATATGAGTCAATTAGTTATTTCACCAGTTAATGCAGAAATGAGCTCAGGCCAGGCCTTTACTCTGGCATGAAGTAGAAAGGGCCTCCTTTAAGTATTATCCTCATTCACGGAAGGTATTTAAGAGATGTTTTGTGAGAAAACATAGGGCTGAAACCAAAGAGTGTCAAGATCTCTCTCTCCAACACTAACATCTCTCCTCCCCATTCTACCATACTCCTCAGCAAGTTCTTCCCCATTCCTGCTCCTCTCCACACAATCCAGGCTGTGGACATGAGGACAGGCCCTTTCACAAGCAAAAACAAAATGAAATCTCTGGTGTGAAGGAGACTCATCTTGTTTTCAAGGCCCTTCTTGGTATGGATGCCACATTGGCCTATTATCTGCCACTTATGGCCCTTTCAGCTCCTGGAAACTAATTCTCTAGGCTCTTAGTCACTCTCAGCCTTTCCTACACCCACTTGTGTTGCATGTGTGTTAACTAGTCCACCGGCACTCAAAACACCCTCCCCTGTCAACCAAAGCTTTCTCCCTTCACCCCACAGTAACTCAACAACTGAAACGTTGGGAGGTCCAAGATCCAGCCCAATTCCTGAGCCCATGAGGATGGAGATGAGCACATCAGCACCCTGCTGCACCACGACCTGATGGAGCCAACACTAAGTCAGTTGTACACAGCCAAGGGACCTAGTAAGGCTCTTTCTGAACTATAATCTCCCCCATCTCTCATCATGTTGGAGCTCTCCAAAGGGTAGGGCTTGTACCTCAGTTTCCTGGTTTAACACTCTCATTGCTCTTCAGCACTAGAGCCATTATACATCATAGCCTGGGCCCAAGAACCTATGTAGTTTTGAGTGGCCTTCTCCCTATGGGCTGGATCTGGCTGCCCCTGACTTTGTCTAGACACAAGTAGACAAATTACCTGGTACTGGACAACTGGCATCTGGATGAGTTTGCATATATGCTGGTCATTCTCTGTTTTCCCCTCAACCCCATCCACCCTCCACCCTTCTGTGCCTTGCTTTGCACCCCAGAAGGCTGACCTCATGGATTCCCTCACTGCTGTTTCCAGATGGGGTTGGCTAATTGGAAGTACCAGGAGGAGGTGAGAGTGAAGAATAAGAGGTCAGGGTATTTCTTCTTCATGTATCCACTATGGACTGAATATGTATGCCCCCCCCCAAAATTCATACATTGAAATCCTAATGCCCAGCATGATGGTATTAAGAGGTGGGTCCTTTGGGAGGTACTTAGAAGAGAATAGAGCCCTCATGATGGGATTAGTGCTCTTACAAATCCCAGATAACTTTCAGAGATCCCAGAGAGCTCTCTCTCCCCTTCCCACCAGGTGAGGACACAGTGAGAAGTCTGCAGCCCAAAAGGGGGCCCTCCCCTGACCACGCTGGAACCCCAATCTCAGACTTCCAGCCTCCAGAATTATGATAAATAAATTGCTGTTGTTTATAAGTCACTCAGTCTGTGCTATTTTGTTACAGAATATTGAGCAGACAGACACCCTCCCTGTCCAGCAGAGGCTGTGGCCCTCTGTAATTCCAACATTGGCCAGTCAGAGCTTCTATTCTCACTGGGCTGCAGAAACATCATCCACCTCCATTCCTGCTCCTTCAGACATAGGGTGGTAACAGATCCCAGCTGTTGCTAGTCCCTGAATACTTCACCATCCCTTGTTGGCTCCCTAAATCCTGTCCACACCTTTGTAAGTTGTCCCTTCTGAACTGGAGTCTGTTTCTTACAAGGTCCCTATCTCATTCTAGTATCATATCCTTCTTGCCACCCCATCCACCTGCCATATTCCCCACCATCCCCCACCTAAGATAACCCTGCCCTATGGATAGGGAATTCCCAGCCTCTGCATCAACCAAGTGTCCCAATCTAGGCATTAGGCTCTGCCTAGTCAGAACACTGCACACACCAACTACACCAGCAAGACACCCATGATTTCACTACCTGGACCATTTCTGATATGGGACTGTCCCAATGCACATTATTCATGCACTCCCTGCTTCTGACCCACCTTTCCCTAACCATCAGTGCAGTGAATGTACCTCAGTCTAGACTCTTCCCCTTATACTAAAGCCCAGCTCTACCCTGACTCCCTGCTTCCATGTGCTGCTCAGGATATGGGCTACCCCCATATCTGCCCTTCCATCCTGTAACTCTGCTCCAGCTACTACCTTGTAATCCACTGCAGTTCCAGATCTGCCATTGGGGGGACCAAGGAGATGCAATCCATAAGAACTTCCACTGAATAATATGCTCAGATTCTGGCAAATTCCATATCCATAAAACCGAGCTATATTTGGGATTGCATGTAGATGTGTTGTGGTCTTGGGTGACTTTGAAATAGCCAATAATACTCTTAGAATTCTATGCTCTTTGGACTTCCCATTCTTGCTAAAGAGATCTTCATGAGTCACTACTATATACTCCCTCATCCAGTGACTGACCTCACTCTCTGGGAGGCC
The DNA here is from genome assembly GCF_951640355.1 of Cnephaeus nilssonii. Lineage (NCBI taxonomy): Eukaryota > Metazoa > Chordata > Mammalia > Chiroptera > Vespertilionidae > Cnephaeus > Cnephaeus nilssonii. The sequence goes on along the minus strand of NC_137085.1, from coordinate 45,637,447 downwards.
ACTCCACTCTGGCAACCTCTACCTCAAACATCAAATGAAACACAACTTCTCCTGCTCCCCAAGATCCTCCTCTTTGCTCTCTAAAATGCCACTCCCTTTCTTCTGGGCCTCCCAGCCCTTCCCTGCAAACATCCCCCTACTCCTTAATAAGTAATTCTTACATCTTTCTCCAAAACTCTTCCTTTTTCCCTTGCCACTTTCATTTACATACTTATGTCAAAAAGGAAGTGGGGGTGAAGGAATATTGCCAGGAGGGAAGAAGATACATTCTTCCTTGCATTTTACTTACAGGGTCTTCTTTTTTTTTTTCTCCTCCTCCTTTCAAAAATTGAAGGGAGCTACACAAGCTGGAACAAATTTCTTTCAAGCCTGTTTAGGCTTTCTTTTGCTTTTTCCATTATCATTTTTATAGCAGAGATTTCAGTGAGGATTCACAGTGAGTCATTTTATGAGGCAGCTCCATCTGTACCATCTGCAGGCATGACTTTCCCATCACTCTAGACATTACGTATCTCCTTATGGCAGCCTGGACAGGGGGTGGAGATTGCCAAGCTAGGTCACATGCCAGGAGTCCATCACTCATCTGAAGGGGGCAGGCAGGGTCTGCTTACAATTAGACTCAACTCATGGTTCTGAATATGTCCCTCTGGCTTCAAATTCTTTCTTACCAGCTCCCTGCCGGGCCCAGGAGGAGATAGGGTCCTGCCTTTTTGGTTTCTTTCCTTTTCTTTCTGTCTCTCCCATCCCCCCTCTCCTCCTTTCTCATTCTCCATTGTCCTCATCTGTCTATTTCTCTTTCTGTCATTCTATTTCTATCTATTTCATTCTGTATCTCTCTTCATCTCTTTCTCCTTCTCCATCTTTCTCTTTCCATCTCTCCTCCACCTATTTCCCACTTGGCCTTATTCTTCAATTTCCTGCTCTTTTCTTTCCCTCTTTTCTGTCCTTCTCGCTGTCCCTGGTCCTTTGCAAAAGAAATTTTCATGTCACATTAATAGGGAATACAGCTGTTTCTCACAATGTCACCAGAATTCCAGGATGCAGGAACAAACTTGTTTTAAAAGTCTATCTTCGAAGAGAGAGAATCTCATATTTAAGATATTTGTGACTCATCAGTGCTTGTATATAGTGTTAATTTCTGGAAAATAAAATCTAAGCCTTTAGGGTTAGGGGTAAAAAATCCATTTGTAAAATAAGGATGGGGGAGCAGTCAACACTGAATGAAGAAGCAGGACTCTTCAGAACAGTCATTTCAAAACTATTGGTCACTAACATAGCCCAAAATTTAATCCAGAATAAATTTCTGTAGTGTCAGTCATCTTTCCCATATTCTATTCCATTCATCATAAAGCATCATAACCAAAAATGAAAGGGTTAAACAAAAATGGCCTTGTACATTTGTTTGCAAATAAATTGTATCTTACTTGAAACTCTATATAAATACATAAGCAAAGGTTTCCAAATTTTCAGCACTATCAAGTTAATTTAAAAGATGTCTAATGATGGCAAAAAGGTATTTTAATATCTAGAACTATCACTTTATTAACCAGATTAATCCACTTCATAATTTTTTATACCCACCATGGCAAATCTCCTAAACATTAAGTAGGCTTATTGGGGCTTTTATATTTTAGCATCCCAGAGGTACTGATGCAGGGTGCATTAAGACACTCAGTGAGTTAACAAAGTGAAATCAATATGCATTCAAACCCCTGCTTTGCCAGCTTACATATCACATGGCAATTACTTTACCCTAAAAGTCTCATTTTCTTCATCTGTGATTGTGCACAATGACACCCATCCTGTAGGCTAATGAAATACTCTTTCTCTACTCTAAGAGTACTTATACATAATGCCTGAGATCTTTCCCTTCTTAATAAGCTACTCTATTAGGTTCTATGGATTAAGTCCCCAATGACATTGATGGATGTAAATAATCATGTTTTTTAATTAATTGACAACTTTTTATTCACACAATTTATTTTATTGTCTCACCCTTAGAACTTCAGGAACAGTAATAGCAAAAGCTAATATTTATTTACTTCAATGCTGTGCTGGGTGTTTTACATACATTAACACGTTTTGTCTCATAACAACATTTTAAAGTATTTTCCTCAATTTTCACAAAACTGAGGCTCACACTTACCTAATGTCACACAACTGATAAGTAGCACAGCTGGAAATTTAAACTCATGCTCTGATTCCTAGACAACGGTGGGACAAGGGGGTAAGGTGAAAAGTTCAGCTAATCCTGATTCCTTCTAATAACACCACAGTTGATTTGGCTAAAAGATAGATTCCTGATTGTTTTTTTAACCTATGAACAATCTAGAAAGCTAACAGCAATGTCTAATCTGAACTAACAATAATGCTACCTTGGCATTTCTCTATCACAAGATCAAACCCTGACATGGTAGGAAAACCATTGAAAAGGATCCCGAGTCCTGGATTTGAGTCCCAGCTCTAACTGTGAGCTGTGTGCTCCTGGTAAAATCCTATCACTTCTCCAATCCCCCCTTTCCTCAGCTTTCAAATGTTAAAATAGGACTAGTATAAAAAGTGGAGGTTTGAACTAAACAATATCAATAAAAGTATATTTTATGTAAATATAAAGTATTTTTATTTTCCAACACAACTTTTTTAAGCAATGGACAGTGTGAAAAGCTGAGCTTCCCTGAGATAAGTATGGGGCTATGAGATATTAGGTCTGTAGGTCACCTGACCAAGGCAAGAGCATCAGATCTGCCTTTACGGATCATCTAAAAACTCCATGCCCAGCCAGTGTGACTTGGTGGTTGAGTATCGAACTATGAACCAGGAGGTTATAGTTCAATTCCCAGTCAGGGCACATGCCTAGGTTGCCAGCTCAAATTCCAGTGGAGGGCATGCAGGAGGCAGCCAATGATTGTCTCTCATCATTCATGTTTCTATCTCTCTCTCACTCTCCCTCTCTTATATCAATAAAAATATATTTATAAATAAATAAGTAAATATTTCACCAATGGGATGGTGGAACTTTTGAAAATACAGCAGTAAAAAAACAGAACTTATATGCTAATTCATTATCGGGGGGGGGGGAGTGTAACTTGTGGCAGAAAAAAAGGTCTATACTTTTCTATACATTAACATTTTTTTACATTTTTATCTACACATTAACATCATTTTGTCATTTATGGAGTTGAACTTTCAATTTACTCCAAGGCCTAATATACATATGAAGCTATGGAGTTTGATACTATTTGCCCAAAGATGGTTCATGTCCATCGACACTTGTGGTGTCAGTGATCACAAGTGTCTGTTGATTCATCTGCCAACTCTTCAGGGGGTAGATGAGTCAGTTTCTGTAGCCCTTGTCTCTTCTCTCTTGGGAACTTCCAAAGGACTTGGGGTATAACAAATGCTTTCCTGCGCACTATGTGGGGAGTTTTCATCTTGCCATCACTCATTCAGGATGCAACATGGACATGAACCTAGTGTAGGAAACTGGCTTGTACTGTAGATTCATGGTTGTGGAATCATCAGAAAACAGAAGCATGACTCTTCCTGTCCTTTCTGTTGGATCAAGGTGGGAGACTGGCTCCCTAAATCACTTCTCATCAGAAGGTTGCTGAACTGAGATGAGGATGAGGAAAAGGAGTGGGCTGATAACCAACTGCACGAAAATCAGTTCTCAGGTGGCGTCATCATCAGTAATTGAAGATCAGCACCCTGGAACTCAAGGACCTAATCTGAAATTCTGAGTGTGACCCTGGCAAGTCCCTTCCTCCTCTGATCTCAGTGTTATCATCTGTAAAATTAGGTGTCAATGAAATGGCTTCTTTCTAAGCCCAAGACTCAACCTAGTAATTTTCAGGGTTAACTGGGTTGAGCAAAGCTAAAATTTTACTTTTTATCAGACTCATTGTATTATTTACTCCAAGAGAAACAGAAGATTCATCCTTTCAAAAAAAAAGATTAAGAAAAACAAACTGTCAGCTCTGGAGAGGGAATTCCAAAGTGCTTTCCATTGGACTTCAGGGTCAGAATGCTGAGTGTAATCTTAACCCTGCAATGAAACGTGGATGTAAATTATCTAGCACATGGTCAGGGCCAAGTAAATCTTAGTTCTCCCTTATACACCTTTTCCCAGGGTCTTCAGTGTATTTCTGACACTGAAAGAGTGAAGGCTGCCCAAAGTCTGCTTCCAGACTCACATCTCACCCGTGCAACGCCAGCAACAACAAAAGAAATCCCAATTCTAATGCAGTTGTTGTGGACACTCATTGCTTCCTTGCCTGCTGGCACAGAAACTGAGATCTGATACTTGGGGCATCATTTTTTCTTTGCTTAGAAATAGCTAAATTGATTTGTCTCCAAAGTGGCACACATGAAAAGAAGGAAAAAACTGAAGTCGGGAGTTTCTCTTTCTCTTGTGTGTAGTTTTAGAGCATTTCTTTCTGCTCCAACTTCATTTCACTAGTAGTAGGGTAGTAATGTGAAAAGACTACTCAAAACTAGGCTCGTTTTGGAAGCCAGGTATATTTTTAAAACTAAGTCCCTCCCACCCCACCTTAAGAGAGAAGACACAGAGGGAGGACATCAGGGCACCGTCTTCTGAGAGCTACTGCACTGTCATCGTGACCTAGTTCAATATCTGAATCCCTACACCGAACATTTCAGGCCAACCTGCCGACGAGGACTACAAATTACAAAGCACAAATGCCAGATTCCAATAGACTTATTCCTTGACTCAAGTTCAGTGGCAACAACACATGATGCTGACGAAAACAGTATCTAAATAAATAACACAATTTTTAAAAGAAACACAGAGGCCAATGAAAAAGAAAGCGGCCTCCTGGTACACTGACATGTGGCCACAGGCCAGACACAATCATGACGGCAATGGCAGAGGCCCCTGCTCTCCCCATGAGTCTGATCTGGAAGCCCAAGCTCAGCTGATGAAAGATGTCAGCTAACCAATGGCTCCTCTCCGCGGCACCGACCAGCATTTAAGAGGAGCTGCCTGTCATCGTCTTTGCAGCCAAGGCCTACTGTCAGCAGCTCCATTCAGCTGCAAGAAGCAGCCTACTGGACACCTTAGGACAACAACAGCAGGAAGCACATGTGGCAATGGACCAATGCCAACAAGTGAGTTCCTCACTAAGGGAGCATCCCGCTATTTTCAACATAAATAATCTATGTTTTTACAGAAAATAGTCAGGCTAATGTTTTGTAAAAAGCAAAATCACCCATATCTTTGCCACCTTTGCATGTTTACATAGGTCTTTCAAGAATTCATTCCCATAAAAATATGAATGTATATGCATTTTATAAAAATGGAATCATAGAACATACATGTATACTGTGCTACAACTTATTTTTCAGGCTTAGTTATACATAATATTCTATAGTACTTTTTTAAACTTCAAATCTCCTATTTTGGCACATTCATGATGTTTCCAACTTTTCTCTCTTAAAATGCAGGGCATTAAATTCTGGAATGACGTACACAAAATATCACACGATGATAAACATCTTTGACCAAATATCTTTTCAATGAGCATCTTTTCTCTAAATTTTTCTTTAAAACATTTCAAGAGGTAGAATTACAGATTCTAAGTCTATGCACATTTTAAAGATACTGAGACTTATCCCCAACCCATAATGCATTCTTCGTCCAGGTAAGCCTGATGCTGAGCATGGTGGCATGCAGGATGCCCAGAATTGGATATTATGTAGCATGCAAATCCCAACTGCCTAGAAGCCAATAGGAAACAAATTGGAAGACTTTCTAAAGCATTAAGGTGATTATTGCTTAGTACCCAGAGAACTTTCAGCAATTTCATATAAAATATTTCTTTATGTCAGACCCATAATCACCTTTTCAAAATTGTGCCGTGGAGAGTCGTCGATGTGCGCTCGGTGTGCAGGGCATAAATCTTTCAGATGCACTGCAACCTGCAGGGCCTCCCTCCCACCGGAGCGGGGCTACTCCAGGACCAGCCAGGGCAGCTGAAAAGCATATGTTTTGGTATTCCACTCTCACCTCCTTTCCCGCTCCCGCTCCTCCCCCAGCTTCCTTCCACCTTTGGGCTTGCACATTTCTCCATTTCTCCTTGATAAATGCTTTCAGAAAACTATTTTACAAGATGCTTACCTATGCAAATCTGTCTTTCAAAATCGTTAGCCACAATCACACCTAACCTCACAAAAGACTATATTCACTGGGTGCCAAATGGGAAGTTCCAATGACCAAAGGTGAGTGCTGACAGAGAGCCTAGAGCCTTTCTGGCCTGAGTCAATTGTCCAGAGGAATGAAATGCAGTTGCCTTGGTGTCCAATTGAAGACACACACACACACACACACACACACACACACACACACACACACACCAACTAGAAGCTGGATCAGGCAAGGGTCATTCTCCAAGAAGTTGGCATAAAAGATGACATATGAGAGGAGCCTTTATCACAGTCCTAGGGTGTTCCATCATCAGGCTGAATACCTCTTACTCTAGAAAGAAAAATGTAATCTAAGTATAAACAGCTTCCCAAGCCCTGCTCTGAGGATTCTGACTCCTGCAAAAGCTGCCAAGCGTCCCCATTCATGTCTCCCGGAGTTCTCTGCATTCAGACAGGAGGCTTGCCTGCCCTCACCTATGTGAGCACACACAGGCTACCCAGTCCTGGCTTGTCTGCCTGCTGCATTTGCTGACATCGCACATGAAATAGCTGTGCTGTTATTTCCACTGTGGTCTTATAGCCAAGGTCAAGTGACCTACAAGCACCTGAAATACATCCTGGCATGGGAGAACTTCTTAATGTCCATGTCTATGGGGAACCTGGAGTATTTGAGGAAGGTCCATTCTGAGTTCATTATGGTCCTCAGATGTCAAGCCCAGAGGCAGCTACTGGGGGTGGGGGAAGCTGATAAGACTTATAAAGGACCATAACTATGTTATGGCAGCTGTACAAAGCTAGCCCTTCTGTGGAAGTCAGGAGGTAGGCAGGTCTGGGAACTCTGGAGGCTGCTTAAAGAAAATACTCTTCACCCCTGGTGAGTGGGTATCTTTCTTCAACCAGGCTCTCAGAAGGGGTGAATGCTTTTATCTCTGCTTAGCAGCTCCAGAGTGATGAAAAGTTTATCAGAGAGATCCCCACACTCAGAACAGTCTCGGTTCAGTCTCAGTCCCTAGGCACCGTCTCCTGATAGCCCAAACCCATTGAGGGGTAGACAGCAGTTGCTGCAGGCAGCCAGACAGCAGTGACATCAATAACAGCGCACTTCTTGTAATACAATTGTACCCACTTTATTTATTCCTCCCTAAGCCTTTATGAAGTTTTATTACTCCTCCTTTCATAGATGACTGTCCTGAGGTTCAGGGAGGTTACATTTATTGCCCAGGTCACATAGCTAGTAAGTGGCAGAGCAGGGTTTGAACCCAGATCTGTCTGACTCTGAAGCACCTGTTCTTAACCTCTGCACCAGGCATACACCTGTCTGCTAACTCATAACTGAACACCAGGGCATGTACTAAGAATGGAAGATGGTGCATTGTTCACACTTATTTCCCATTAGCAGCTTACCCAGATCCTATCTCCAAATGGTTTACTGGACCACATCATTTAAATGCTGCCCCAAACCCACATGGCCACCCAATCTTGCCCCAAATAATATCAGCCTCTTTCATCCAAACCATTTCCTTCTTCAGTTCTGACCATGGAATCACCATTATCCACATCAACCAGATGTGAAACTACAACATCATATCTATCTAACCCTCCTTCCTCACCTCTACACAGTTAGATAAATCTTGTATTTCCTCTTTCAAAATGGTTCTTCATGGCAGATCATCATTGCTTCCTTATTCTAACTGCCTTGGAGGTGGTCCCTGCCTCCAGCCCCTCAAATCTATCCTAAATACCACTTCCAGACTAGACTTCCTTTAGCAGCTCTCCTGCCATTTCATACCTTCCCCTAGGCCCACAATTTCAAGGCTAAATTCCTTTATCTGGATACCAGGACCCCCTATAACTAGCCCCATCCTACCTTTTAATACTCAAAGACACCCTTTGTTCTACCAAATGAGACCACCTCTGCCAATCCCTTCACCAACAAGATCCACCCATCAGTCTGTACTAGTCCAATTCAAAGCACCAGGATGTGTCTCACTTCCTCCATGAAACCTTTTCTTTCTCCCATCATCATTGCCCATTGCCCAACTTTTCTCTGATCAGGACTTCAGGTCTACTTGGCACAATTTAGCATTTACATATTTCCTCATACTCTTCACTAATTGCTTTCTAAATAAACCTTGGTCTTCTCTTCCCAACTGGAGAGTTCTTGAAATACATACTAATGTTATGTATTTCATACATACTAATGAAATGATTAATAACCCTGCTTTCTCATGATTACACAAATTTTATATTATTACAGAGAACCCATTGTATAGGTCTCAGTCAACACAGCCACTTCTAAATTAACTATATTGGAGTCAAGACAATTTTCCTGAATCTTGGCTTTTTATGAAACAAATTGTGGCCTTCGGTTGACTGTAAGTTTCAGTGAACCAGTTGAGGGACACTGCCACTGAAAAAGCCAAGCCAAGGCAATCTGGGCCTGTGTCATGAGAAGTTTGATGCTCAGATCATGAATATAGGTTCCAAAACAGCCTGCACTGGGCGGGGCACATCCTGAGTGATGCATGCAACTCTGAATGTCCTGTTCAAATTCAATGTACTACATGGTCAAGCTATTGATCATCCATAGGAGTGGGGTAAAACCGAGGAAGAGATATAGAAATGATTACAAATGAAGAACCATTGAAGGAATCCATATGCTTAAAAGACCATCCAGTAGAAGTGACATTATAGCAAAGACAAGGATTCATTCTATGTTCCTCCATAGGGCAGAAGCACTAGGTGGAAATTTTAAGCAAAGGGGTACAAAAGATCCTAGTTTAATATGTGTATTAAGGCTTTATATTAATAGTAATTCCCCTGTCATTAAAAGTGTCTAGGTAGACATGAAAAGTCTATGTCCAGAATGGTTTGGAAAGGATTCCCACATTGAGCAGAAGCTATAATGAGATGGTCCACTAGAGGCCCTACCATCTGCTTTCTTGCTTTTTTTTGCAGATGTTGAGGAGGTCCTGGATTTCTCTTGCCTCCTAAGAACACGACAGCTATTTAGTTCCAATATTCACAGGCCACACTCCTTTGTTTTCTGAAGCAGCTATAAGAGGAGCAGAAAACCCAAATGCCTATAGGCAGGTAATTAATTATCTGCATCAGATTGAGAATAAAACAGTAGAGAGTCCTGGGTAGAATTAATAAGTCCATGCACTGCTCAAAGGTATTCAAATTCCATTTCTTTTTAAACATTCTCCCAGGCAAATCAGAATAACCAGTTTGCAACCCCTGAAATAATCATAGTACAGAATAAAGTACTGAAGTATTTTTAGGGCTCCATGATTAAGTAATTTTGGAAAATTATACACACTATAGAAATCTTCTTGGAATTTTACAATTGACATTCACATGCTAATAGTACCAACAATATATTAATTTGCTTTAGGGTGGTACATTTGACCATAAAACCTCTGGCCTTTGAAACACACATCTAATAACCAAAGATCCAGTCTTTTTATGAATTCATTTTAGGAATGCATTCTTGTTGCAGTTTCCAATTTTCTTTCTCAAAATATCCACTCTTTCTCCATTAACACCCATTTCTACTTCCAAAAAAATAAGGATTTGAAACAAACGCTAAAGGGGTCAAAGAAATGCATTATTTCTCTAGAGATTATAAACCTCAACCTCCTCTCTTCAATAGATATTTTCCTTCCCAAATCCACTACAAATTTTCAAACCCACTGTTGGTATCTATATCTTCATCCTGGTTCAATAGTACCGAAGTCTTACCAGTACACATGCTCTGTATATCTGGTCACCTCTTATGCACTACTGAATATCTATGACATAGTTCCACTTTCCTATGCCATTTTCATACCTCGCTAGGTCAAATTATTCCAACCATTGTTCTACAAGTTGTAAAGGACAAGATGGTAATATAAGACACATGCCCCTGAGCTTATAGAGCTTATCTTATACTGGAAAATCCAGATCTACATTGATGTGGGAGTAACAGAGGTTAGCATTCACGAACAAACTCTGTGCCTGATAGGTGATCTGAGAGGTCTCCCTTCATCTTGACATTGAGTTTCTGCATTGTATTTTCAGTGGAATAACTTAAAGGAATGATCATTATGATCCCAAGGCAACAATCACCTCTGTCAGGGTGACTAAGGGGCACATCAGACCTCCAAGCAGCAATGATATGGTTCAACCTGGACTGGCTGTGGCCTAACTAGAGAAATGTGGAAGGTTTGCTTTCCTTTGGATCTCTATAAACAGCTTCCTCAATTTCACCCAAAACTTGCTTTGCTTCAGTAAGAACTCAAGGGAAAACAGCTTATCTAATGACATCATCTAGAAATCAACTGTGGACTAATTAGCTGGAAATTTTAAGTTTGGGAAAGTTTGGATAGAGTTTGGATTATCCAGGTTTAGTTTGAGGCAGTCCTTATTTAGGTCAGCCTATAAGACTTCCAGTGTTTGGAGTGTGATTTTGGGAATGATGAAGGTTTATATAGGTGAGGGAAGGCTCATTCATGAGTTACAAGTATGGAGAACATCTGGCTCCTAACATTGACCATGCTCAGGGAGAATTACCCTTCAGTGTACCAAGATGCAATAAATGGTCCTGCAGTTCCCCATCACTGGGACCGCTGGGAAACAGACTAGCAGGAAGTCAAGAACAAGAACACCAGGGACTCAGTCACTTCACTTGGAACAATTATTAAATTAACATTTGAAAGGTGCTACTGTATATCATTTATGAAGTAGTATGATATGCACTGTTTAATTCTCACGAGTTTCCTTTGAGCTAGGATCACTGTTTCTTTTTTACAGACAGAGAAACCATAGCTCAGACACAGAGGTAAAATGGTTTTCCCAAGGTCTCATATTACAAAAGTGGCGGAACCAGGGCCCAAACATGGATCTTCCTGAATCCAAATTCTATGTTTGTTTTCTCCTCTGAGCACTTGATTTCTCTGCTTCCAACAATGGTAGCAAAGAAGTCCAGTCAAAAATTAAAAATGAGCCCTGGCCAGTGTGGTTCAGTTGATTGATCATCGTCTAGTATACCGTGATCAGGTGGGTTCGATCCTGATCAGGGCACATGCCCAGGTTGTGGGTTCAATCCCTGGTCAGGGTGCCTGCAGGAGGCAACCAGTCAATGTTTCACTCTCACATCGATGTTTCTCTTCTCCTCCTCTCCTCTCCTCTCCTCTTTCTCTCTAAAATCAACAAAAAGCATGTCCTTGGGTGAGGATTAAAGGTGAAAAGACAGCAAAAGTTTTCCATGCTAAGTCACTTCAACAAGTGGCATTCCAATGACAGTAAGCAGAAGAAAGCTTGCTCATGACTTATGCAGTCCTCCAGGTCTGCCCCACTATTTATGACATCCCTGTCCCCAGGAAGTAAACCCACCATTTCAAAATCACATGGGTGTGGCCCTAGCCAGTTTTGCTCAGTGGATAGAGCATCAGCCTGAAGACTAAAGGGTCCTGGGTTCAATTCCAGTCAAGGGCACATGCCCGGGTTGTGGCTTGATCCCCAGTGGGGGGCGTGCAGGAGGCAGCTGATCAATGATACTCTCTCATCATTGATGTTTCTATCTCTCTCTCACTCTCCCTTCCTCTGTTAAATCAATAAAAATCTATATTTTTTTAAATCACATGGATGTGTTACATCCAGAGAGTGAAATACTATCTAGCCAGATGGGAAAGGGTTGGGGAGGAAGGTGAAAAAGGTGAATGGATTAAGAATCACAAATTAGCAGTTATAAAAACAGTCATGGGGATGTAAAGTATAGAAAATATAGTCAATAATATTATGATAACTATGTATGATGCCAGGTGGGTACTAGACTTATCAGGAGGATCAGTTCGTAAGTTATATAAATATCTAACCACTATACTCTATACCTGAAATTGATATAGTTTTGAATGTTAACTGCAATTGAAAAATAAAACATTTTTTTTTTAAAAAAATGAGCTATCAAGCCATGAAAAGACGTGGTAGAAACTTAAATGCTTATTACTAAGTAAAAGAAGCCAATCTGAAATGGCTGCAAACTATTTTATTCCACCTATACAACATTCTGGAAAAGGCAAAACTATGGAGATGATGTAAATATCAGTGGTTGCCAGGGGTTGGGGGTTGGAGAAGATATAGGCAGAGCACAGACGATTTTTAGGGCAGTGAAATTATTCTGTATGCTACTAAAATGATGGATACATATCATTATACATTTGTTAAAATCCATAGAATGGCCAACACCAAGAGTGAAGCCTAATGTAAACTATGGACTTTGGGTGTCAAAACAAATTCCTTCATTATAACAAATGTGCCACTCTGGTGGGGGATGTTAATAGTGGGGGAAATGTGCATGTAGGGGCATAGGGTATAATGGAAATCTCTATACCTTACCCTCAATTTTGTCATAACCTAAAACTGTCCAAAAAATATTTTGTAAAGTAGCTTCACATACCCAAGTTGTTCCAAAGAAATTTTAAAAGTATCCTGTGATGCACTTGAGCAACAGTTTTTAAATTTAAATTAGTTAAAAATAAATAAAATTTCAAATTCAAAACAAAAATCATATGGAAATCACCATAGACCCTCATCCTCATTTGTTCCTAAGTAGAGACTCCTTGCAGTCCCATCTTCCCAGAGGCAATAGACCATTCTGAGAATCTGTTACCTAGATTTGGAAAGTCTTTCCAGCACCCTTGCAAAAGGGATTTGTTGCAGTTGGAACATTACCCCAATATGGAACCATTCAAGGGTCCATGTTCCCCCTTCACAGCATCACCCCAAGCCCTAATATTAGCCCAAGTCTGCGGAACTGTCTTAGAGAAGTGGAAGCACATTGCCAGTTATATGAGTCATCCTGGTGCAGCCAACATCTGCTTCTCCCACCAGAAAATGGACTCTTCTTCCCCTCCCTCCTCATCCACTCCCGGAAAACACCTCCTAATGATTGTGGATGGTGCCCATGAGAGGAGGAGGAGGGAAAGAGTCACCTTCCGGACCCGGCAAGCAATCTGTTCACACCTGGCAGCGTGAGCTTTGATTATCCTTGACTCAGGTTGTATTAACTACAGATGTCTCTAATTTTCACAAAGGAAAGGAGCTCTTGTCTGGAATAAATGATATAGATAAATTAGAGGGGGAAGGGAAAGAGTCAAAGGTGTCCCCCCCCCCTACTTTTCATCTGTGGCGATCGGGGCGCTCTAATCTATTGTACAAATGTCTGCACACAGCATGCCAACACTTGCTTGTAAACTCACAGGAGAAATATCACCTGGAGACAATGAATAATGTCTGTTTCATGCCTTTCGCCCCTAATATACTTTTTGTTTTGAAGGCATCATATGGATTAAGTTAGTAACACCCATCCTCACATTTTCAAACCACTATCTCCCCCTAAATCATTTCTCTTTGGAACTTGACAGGTTATCACACCTTGTCTCATTTCATGCTGCAGCTTCCCATGAGCAGATTAGTATTGCTTCACAAATCACAGGCTCTTTTCCTGAGTGAAACACCTTCAAAATTATAGCAACTTTCCCCAAGGGGTATTAAAATTCTTTTTTTTCCCAGGGTCTGTGGTGTTCCAACGAAGGGGCTTCATTGTTCTGTAGAGCCCCGCCTTGGATCATCTCCTTGGCTGAGGGTATTATCATAAAACAGCCAGAGGAAAATTTGCCAAGCCTGTGATAACTTCATTTCCCTGTTTAACAGGGTGTCCCCCAGGCAGGGCTCCAGGCAGCCTCAGCCTTGTGAGCCTTCAGAGGGGCAGACAATGCCTGGAGCTGCTCTCCCAAGTCCAAGGTGTAGAAAGACAGGAAACAGATCATCAGCATCACCCTAGTGGTTCTCTGGTTACTAAGTTCAAGCACAACTGCTTGCTATTTGCCAACTCGTTCCAAACCATGGTTAAACCAAATACAACCATATGCACCAGTTTGTGTAAATGGATACCATAGAAGAGTCAAAGAATTTGACCACTTCCCCCAAGTGCTCCTATGATAGATTTTGTATTTGTAATGGTCTTATGTTGCTTCTTCCTATCAATATCCATTCCTTCATCTTCATCTATTAGTACCTCAGTTTCTCCAGGGCAGATCATGTCTTGACACAATTTGGGTAGAGCCCACCCCAAGGTCCTAGTACTCAAGGTGAATATTTGACCAGGCCTACCTATGAGAGGACTCCATCACCCAAGCCACAGTGATTGGTTCTGTGACAGACATGTGATCCATGTCCAAGAACTTCTTCAGGAACTATGAGATGTTCCCTTTCCACAAGGAATGATAAGCTGGTAATGTAAGTCTGGATCTGCTGGTGGACATCTTGCCCCCGTGGGTAGGGTTGGGGGAGATCCTATGGAAGAATGATGCCCTTGAAGAAGAAAGCACTGTCAAAAGTGAGAGACAAACATAACATTGTCTGACAATGGATCCAACCATGCCTGAATCACTGCCTCATTTTCATCATGAAAACGAATAAATTTCCTTTCTTGCTTACAACAGTTTTAGCTAGGTTTCTCTCCAGAAAACAAGAGCTGTGATAAATACATCACCCAATAACTTGAAGGAAATTAAAGGTGTGAGCTGCCCCAAATGATCCACACATTAATTTATTATATAAGCACATATTGAAAACTTCACGTAAGTCAAACGCAATATTTGGTGTTAGGAACCCAGAGACAAAAAAAAAAAAAGACATAATTCTTGCCTTAAAGGTTTTATAATCTAGTATCCAATTTGGCAACAAATCCAGTTTCAAGAGTTCAAGGGACAGATTCTTGAGTTTATTTTTATTTAAAAAAATGAAATAGCAAGAATTAGCATAAGGATCTAGCAACTCTATGTAATCCAGAGCAATATGACTTAGCACTTAATATGAAACTTATTTATTGCAAGTTTTTGTGAAAAGAGCTAAATACATACCTAAAAATTTCTGGAAAAAAGGAGAATGTGTTGCTTATGCCTGCACAAGGTCCATTCCTTCTTTTTTTATTTAAATTTATTATTGTTTAAAGTATTGCATAAGTCTCCTTTCCCCCCCCCATTGACTTCTCCCCAGCCGCTCCCACACCCCAACACATGCCCTCACCCTACCCCCTGTCTGTGTCCATTGGTTATGTTCATATGAATGCATACAAGTCCTTTGGTTGATCTCTTACTCCCTCATCCCCCGCTTTCTCTCATAGGTTGGACAGTCAGTTCGATGCTATTTTTGTTCATCAGTTTACGTTGTTCATTACATTCCACAAATGAGTGAGATCCTGTGATATTTATCTTGCTCCAACTGGCTTAGCATAATGCTCTCCAGTTCCATCCATGCTGTTGTAAATGGTAAGAATCCCTTCTTTTTCACAGCAGTGTAATATTCCATTGTGTAGATATACCACAGTTTTCTAATCCACTCATCTGCTGATGTGCACTTAGGCTGTTTCCAAATCTTAGCTGTTGTAAATTGTGCTGCTATGAACGTAGGGGTGCATATATCCTTTCTGACTGGTGTTTCTATTTTCTTGGGATATATTTCTAAAAGTGGAATTACTGGGTCAAATGGCAATTCCATTTTTAATTTTTGAGGAAATGCCATACTGTTCTCCACAGTGGCTGCACCAGTCTGCATTCCCACCAGCAGTGCAAGAGGGTTCTTTTTTCTCCACATTCTCTCCAGCACTTGTTTGTTGATTTGTTGATGACAGCCATTCTGACAAGTGTGAGATGGTACTTCATTGTTGTTTTGATTTGCATCTCTCGGATGATTAGTGACTTTGAGCATGTTTTTATATGTCTCTTGGCCTTCTGTATGTCTTCTTTCGAAAAGTGTCTACTTAGGTCCTTTGCCCATTTTTTTATTGGATTGTTTATCTTCCTTTTGTTAAAATGTATGAGTTCCCTATAAATTTTAGAGAATTAATCCTTATTGGAGATAACATTGGCAAATACGTTCTCCCATGCAGTGGGCTTTCTTGTAGTTTTGTTGATGGTTTATTTCGCTGTGCAGAAGCTTTTTATTCTGATGTAGTCCCATTTGTTTATTTTCTCCTTCATTTCCATTGCCCTAGGAGCTGTATTGGTAAAGATATTGCTACGACAAATATCTGCTATTTTGCTGCATAAAAGCCTTCTTTGGGGATTTTTATGGTTTCCCATCTTATGTTTAAGTCCTTTATCCATTTTGTGTATGGTGTAAGTTGGTGGTCTAGTTTCATTTTTTTGCATGTATCTGTCCAATTTTCCCAACACCATTTATTGAAGAGACTGTCTTGACTCCATTGTATGCTCTTGCCTCCTCTGTCAAATATTAATTGAGTATAATGGCTTGGGTCAATCTCTGGGTTCTCTGTTCTGTTCCATTGGTCTATATGTCTGTTCTTGTGCCAGTACCAGGCAGTTTTGAGAACAGTGGCTTTGTAGTATAGCAATAATTTTTGGAGAGTTAGTTCTAGATGTTTGAAGTATGCCATTGGTATTTTAATGGGGATTGCATTGAATCTGTAGATTGCTTTGGGTGGTATGGACATTTTAATGATGTTGATTCTACCAATCCATGAACACAGTATATTCTTCCATTTGTTTATGTCTTCCTCTATCTCTTTTCTCATCGTCCTGTAATTTTCTGAGTACAGGTCCTTTACCTCCTTGGTTAAATTTATTCCTAGGTATCTTAATTTTTTTGTTGTTGCAATGGTAAATGGGATTTTTTTTTAGTTTCTCTTTCTGTGAGTTCATTAATTTTGTATTCTACTACATTGCCAAATTCATTTATTAGTGTTAGTAGTTTTTTGATGAAGTCTTTAGAGTTTTCTATGTACAATATCATGTTATCTGCAAATAATGACAATTTTATTTCTTCTTTTCCAAGTTGTATGCTTTTTGTTTCTTCTTCTTGTCTGATCACTATGGCTAGTACTTCCAGTATTATGTCGAACAGGTGTGGCGAAAATGGGCATCCCTGTCTTGTTCCTGTTCTTAGGGGAAATGATTTTAGCTTTTGCCCATTGGATGTGATGTTGGCTGTAGGTTTGTCATATAATAGAAAGGCTTTTTATTATGTTGAGGTATGATCCCTCTATTCCCACTTTGCTGAGTTTTTATCAGGAAAGGGTGTTGGATTTTGTCAAATGCTTTTTCTGCATCAATTGATATGATTGTGATTTTTGTCTCAATTTGTTTATGTGATGTATCACGTTTATTGAATTGTGGATATTGTGCCAGCCTTGCATCCCCAGAATAAATCCCACTTGGTCATGGTGTATGATCTTTCTAATGTAATGCTGGATCCGATTTGCTATAATTTTGTTGAGGATTTTAACATCTATGTTCATCAGGGATATTTGCCTGTAATTCTCTTTCTTTGTGGTGTCTTTATCTGGTTTTGGGATTAGAGCAATGCTGGTTTCATAGAAGAGCTTGGAAGTGTGCCTTCCTCTTGAATTTTTTGGGAAAGTCTGAAAAGGATAGGTTTTAGTTCTTCTTTGAATGTTTGATAAAACTCTCCTGTGAAGCCATCTGGCCCCAGGCTTTTGTTTGCTGGAAGCTTTTTGATGACTGCTTCAATTACTCCTTTAGTTATAGGCCTGTTGAGATATTTTTATTCTTCTTGGCTGAGTTTTGTAAGGTCGTCTTTTTCTAGGAATATGTCCATTTCCTCTAGGTTGTTTAGTTTGTTGGAGTAGAGTTGTTCATAGTATTTTTTTTTACAATCTTTTGTATTTCTGTGGGGTCTGTTGTTATTTCTCCTCTTTCATTTCTGATTTTATTTGGGTCCTCTCTCTTTGCTTCTTGGTGAGCCTGGCTAGAGGTTCATTTATCTTGTTTATCCTTTCAAAGAACCAGCTCTTGGTTCCATTGATCTTTTGTATTGTTTTTTTGGTCTCCATTTCATTTATTTCTGCTCTAATCTTTATTATCTCCTTCCTTCTGCTCACTCTGGGCTTTTCTTATTGCTCTCTTTCTAATTCTTTAAGTTGTAGAGTTAGATAATTTATTATCAGTTTTTCCTGTGTTTTTTTTGTTGTTGTTGTTTTTAGGTAGGCCTGTAATGCTATGAACTTCCCTCTCAGGACTGCTTTCACTGTGTCCCATAGGTTTTGGATTGTTGTGTTTTCATTGTCATTTGTTTCCAGGATATTTTTAATTATTTCTTTGATCTCTTTGGTAACCCAATCATTGTTTAATAGCATGCTATTCAGCTTCCAAGTGTTTGAATTTTTTTATTGTTTTTATTGTAGTTGATTTCTAATATTATGCCACTGTGGTCTGAGAAGATGCTTGATATGATTTCTATCTTCTTGAATTTGGAGAGACTTTGCCTGTGACCCAATATGTGGTCTATGAAAATGTCCCATGTGCACTGAGAAGAATGTATATTCTGTAGCTTTGGGGTGAAATGTTCTGAAAATGTCAATTAAGTCCATCTGATCTAGTCCATCTGAGTCATTTAGGATTGCTGTTTCTTTGCTAAATCTAGAGGATTTATCCAGTGATGTCAGTGGGGTATTAAACTCCCCTACTATGATCATATTGCTGTCGATCTCTCCCTTGATATCTTCCAGAAGTTTTTTTATGTATTTGGGTGCTCCTGCATTGGCTGCATATATGTTTACCAGAGTTATATCCTTTTTTGTATCGATCCATTTAGTAATATGAAGTGGCCTTCCTAATCTCTTGTTATGGCCTTCACTGTGAGGTCTATTTTGTCAGATATAAGTATTGCTACCCCAGCTTTTTTTTTTTTTTCAGTTCCATTTTCCTAAAAGATATTTTTCCATCCCTTCACTTTCAGTCTGTGTGAGTCTCTTATTCTGAGGTGTGTCTCTTGTAGACAGCATATATATGGGTCATGTTTGTTATCTATTCAGCCATTCAATGTCTTTTGATTGGAGCATTTAGGCCATTCACATTTAAAGTTATTATTGATAGGTACTTGTTTGTAGCCATTTTCATTTTTTGTGCCTGTGTTCCTTCTTCCCCTTTTTTTCTTCTTTTTACTACAGTCCCTTTAGCATTTCTTGCATTGCTGGTTTGGTAGTGATGAACTCCCTTAGCCTTTTTCTGTCTGTGAAGCTCCTGATTCCCCTTCAATTTTGAATGCTAGCCTTGCTAAATAGAATATTCTTGGATTCAGTCCCTTGCTTTGCATCACGTTGTATACTTTCTTCCATTCCTTTATGGCCTGATGTGTTTCTGTTGAGAAATCATTTGATAATCTAATGGGAGATCCCTTGTAGGTAACTTTCTGTCTCTCTCTTGCAGTCTTTAAGATTCTCTCTTTGTTGTTAACGTTTGCCATTGTAATTACAATGCGTCTTGGTGTGGGTCTTTCTGGGTTCATCTTGTTTGGGACTCTCTGTGCTTGTGTGACTTTTTTCTTCCCCAAATAAGGGAAGTTTTCTGACATTATTTCTTCAAACAGGTTTTCTAACCCTTGCTCCTCTTCTTGTTGTCCTGGCACCCCTATTATACATATTTTTCTTTGTTTCATGTTGTCCCAAAGCTCCCTCAGGCTCTCCTCCTATCTTTTGATTTTTTTCCTCCAATTGCAGTTCAGATTGGGTGTGTTTTGTTTCCCTGTCTTCTAATTTGCTAATTCAGTCCTCTGCTTCTCCTAGTATAATGTTAAAATCTTCCATATTGTTTTTTATTGTAGCTATATCACTCTATTTCCTCCTGATTCTTACATAGGTTGCTGATTTTCTCATCCATCCAGTTTATGAACTGTATGACCCTTATTCTAAATTCTTTTTCTGACATTTTGCATGCCTCCATTTCATTTTATTCCTTTTCTGGCGCTTCCTCCTTTTCTTTCCTTTGGGCGTTGTTCTTCTGTCTCCCCATTTTTGCTGTCACCAAAGGATCTAGGTGTTGAATCGTGGCAGGGGCGGGGGGGAGGACCTGTGGCTGCAGCAGTGGGCTTGTGGCGAGTTGCGCGGTCATGGGCGGTGGCTGCTCCTTGGGTGGTTGTGGGTGGCGGCTGCTCCTCGCACGGTCACGGGCAACAGCTGCTCGCAGAGAGGCTGCTCCTTGGGCGATAGCAAGCAGTGGCTGCTCCTCACACGGTCGCGGGGTGGCTGCTCCTCATGGGGTCATGGGCAGTGGCTGCTCCTCCAGCAGTCGCAGGCAACAGCTGCTCACACAGCTGCTGGAGCGGTCACAGAGCCCAGGGCTGCTGCATAAGGCTTGGCTGTTTGTGCATGCAGTCGCAGAGTCTGGGGCTAAAGCATCTGGCTAGCAGGAGGGGAGCACCCTCCAGAACTCACAGGAGCCCTTAGCTGGGGAGGCTGGAGTCCCGGTGTCCATGGGTTGGCAGCTGAAACAGCAGGTCCCTGGCCGGAGTGGCTGCAGGATCCCAGGTAGTATCTGAGAGCACCATGGGTGGACATGAAGCTGGGCTCACAGTCACAGCAGCTCTCTCCTTCAAGATAGCAAGGCCTCTGCAGCAGAGCTGGTGCTCCGAGAAAGATTACAGCAGTAGTAGAGGCTGCCCAGCTATGCGAGCCCGGTCCGCCAGCCCCCGAAGGTCCTATGAGATCTAGCTGTCCCTCACTCAGACACACACACACACACCACACGTCCACACACTCCCCTTTCGCTCCCTCACTCACTCTCTCTCCCTCACTGCCATTCTCCTGGCCGCCATCTTGGAATCTCTCCATTCCTTCTTCTGAAAATGACTGTGGAACCACCTTGACCACTGTTTACAGTCTTCTTGAGACTGTCAACTTGGTAAGCTTGCTCCCACTCCCAGACCAAGGCATGGCCATAAGATACCAGTTAGTCCAATCAATTAGATCACTCCTTCTCCTCCTCTTTTAAAGACCTCCATGCTTCCACCACCACCTAGAGCTTTTTCTCTTTTCCATCTATACTTACTCCCAAGTTAATCTCAATCAATCTCATGGCTTTAAATATCATTTATGTGAATTTAAATATATAGCTTTAAATACCATTCTCCAGTACATACATCTCCCCTGAACCCCAGATTGCTTACTTGCATGTCCAACTGCCTACTCCTGATACTCCTACCTGGTCTCACCCTTAACACATCCAAACCAAGCTCCCGATCCTAGCAAACTTGCTATTTCCTGCAGTCTTTTCCATCTTTAAAACTGCTCAGGCTAAAACACCTGGGAGTCACTTTTGCATCTCTTTCTCTCAGGCCCTACATCCTGGCTGCCATCAAATTTTGACAACTCCTTCTTCAAAAGAGATCCTGAACCTGATCACTTCTCATCATCACCTCCACTGAGGTCATTCTGGCCCAAGCCCAAATCATCTCCCATCTGCATGATTGCATGAGCTTTCTCATTGGTGATCTTGATTTAGTGTTTGGCCCTCTTCAGTATATTCTCATCATGAAGGATATGAAAAACTGTAAAGGTCTTTTAGCTGATTGATTTCAATTTTCAGAGAGAGAGAGAGAGAGAGAGAGAGAGAGAATGGATATATACCAGAACATTAGCAATGGTTCTAACTAGAGGAATGGTGATTATTTGTATTTTCTGATTAAACCCTTCCTGGGTTTTTACAAATTTTGTAGTTAATAAACAGAATTATCAATAATAAAGGAATAAACACCATTCCTTTGGAATTTGAAAAAACAAAAATATTAAAGAGGTATGAGAAGAATCTTAAAATTGTTGTGTCCTTTGGTGAAGCCTCCCTACTAGTAGAAAGTCATGGGAGCTTAAATGAGAACCTCACCTTCAGACACTCCTTTCTTTCTGGGAAGCACCACAGCGCTGGCACAGGGAAGGAGAAGAAATAAAGGGGAACAGACTACAGATCAGTGCTTCACAAGTGACACTCGGAAAACACTGCAACAGAATCGCCAGGGGCATTTGATAAAAATGAAAATTCCTGCCTAGCCAACATGGCTCAGTGGTTGAGCATCAACCTATGAACCAGGAGGTCACGGTTCAATTCCCAGTCTGGGCATATGCCCAGGTTGCAGCTCAATTCCCAGTGTGTGGCATGCAGAAGGCAGCTGATCAATGATTCCCATCATTAATGTTTCTACCTCTCTCTCCCTCTCCCTTCTTCTCTGAAATCAATAAATATTTTTTTCAATGAATATTCCTGGCAGCCATCCCAAATCTGCTATACCAGTCTCTCTGAGTGTCAGGCCCAGTAATCTGTACCGAGCAAATTCTCCCAATAAATCTGCTGCCCACTGAAGTCCAACAGCCACTGGAAAGGTGAAGGAAGCTGCTTAAAGCTTTTGAAGATGCACCAAGCCTCTGCTTGAATGATTTCAACTGAATAATAGTTTCACTCAGTAGAGAGGGGAAAATTCAATCAGTTCAGAACCATCGCTAGGTTTCCACTCTGCCTTCCATTGTGTAGACACACTGTGTATCATATACCAGTACCATCACATCTGCCATCCCAACCTCAATAAATCCACCAGCCAGTTTTTAGAAAATACAGTGGAGTCTTCTTTAAAAAAGCATATTTGATACGTTTCAGTAACTGATAATTAAGCCATTCCCATAACAAGACTATCATCAATGAAAGCCAGATTTAACCCACTTAGCCCTAAACATATTTGTTAGTCCTCTTCCCAGTGTTTTAAAAGCCAAAAACCTTAGTGTTTACCTTGTCTTGTCCATATTTTCACCAGACATTTTCCAGCTAGAATAAATTACTCTCCAGACTATTCAATGCCTTATTCCCCAGATATGCCACGTACATTCCCACCTCTGTGCCTTCTTCCCCAGATATACCACATACATTCCCACCCCTGAATGTATGTGTCTCCCCTGAATGGTCCTGCCCTCTCTCCTCTGCTTTCCTAGATCCTCTCCTTCAAGCTCATGCCAATTAAGATTTAGTAACCCAGAAGAGAAATCCAGTGACAGTGGCTTAACCCAAGAGGCATTTGGTTTTCCTGCCCAAGAAGTTCAGAAGTGCACCTTCCAGGGCTGGTTCAGTTGTGCAAGGATTCATTGAAGACCCAGGACCCTCCCTCCTCCTATTCCATCTTGCTTTACATATAGCTTTTGTCCTGTAGGTTGTAAAATGGCCAATCCCACCTCTGAGCATCACAAGAGCATCAGATGGAGGAAATGGGCAAAAGCAAGTTTTTGAGGCTATGTAAGTCTTCCTGGGAGCCCTGCCTTGTTCAACCTATTGGCCAGGAATATGCAACATTGTTACCCAAGCTGCAAGGGGACTAATATTTTTCTGGAGTTTGATCAGTAAGAAAGAATGGGAGAAAGGACACTGGGTAGGCAACAAGCAGTTTCTGCCACAAATATCATACTTAAATCTTCAACGAAACCTTTTTGGACTCCTTTTTTCTGTAAAGATCTCTCCCGGTGAAAAAAATCCCTCAGCATTTACTCTGGTCTCCTCCCATTTGGAGCCCATCCACAATAATGAATCTGATCAGAGATGTATCTACATACAAAAATAGTAGGCAGAAATTTCTTGATGTGTAAAAAAATATCTTTTTTCAATTTCTTTAACTCAAATTGAGTCTGACTCTTGGCTTCATCCCCATATACATCAGTTATTATGTGAAGAACACTCCTAATTCACACCCAAAGACAAAAGACTTACTTGTTATTTTGAATCATTCAGCCTGTCACAGTTCCCGCCAACATTCTAATTGTCCAAGCCCTGTCTATTCCAGTGGAGTTTGGAACTCTGTATACAAGTCACACGTGGGCTAAAGAAATTATCATGAAGCTAAGAGTTGTAGAGTATAGAGCCAGCCTTATTCAGGGCGCTGTGCAGTTTTTTGCCTCAGATATCTTGTACTGCCACTGACCAGGAAGTTGGCCCCGCTGCTCTTTGACCCTCCCCTGGATTTTAGAGGGTCTCAGAGAAATTCCTCCCTGTTCCCTATTGCACACAATTCTTCCCCATCCACTCCACTCTCCAGTGAGCCTGGCCTTTATGAAAAGAGAAGGCAGCTGGTACCGTGGAGTCCATGTCTGCTTTAAGACTTACAGGGAACCCAAGAGGGCCTAACTACCATTGTATATCAGGTGAGGGCAAAATACAAGAGGAAAATGAAAATATATCTCTTAATAAAGTTTCTTATGACATCATATGACTTGTGTCCACATCCAGAAAGAAGCTCCCAACCCCCTTAGAAGACACTGTGGTATTCCACACCTAACATGTCTGCAGCATAGTAACTGTTCAATAAATGCACCTGTGGTACTGAACAAGTTACTCAAAACTAAGTTTTGCTCAGTTGCATAAGTGAGAAATGAGGAGTACAGTGTATAAGATGGTGTAGACAGCTATTGACTTGAAACAATGGGTCCTCAAAGCTCATTGTTTCAGACTTGGTTATGTCAAGTAATGTAATTAATAGGAGTTGGAAGTCTTAAATCTAGTGAACAATCATTTAAAGCACTTTGAATGGGGACAAGTCATAAAAACCACAACTGAAATATGAAAACAAATATAGATCAGGCCAGTTGCGCAGTGCAGAGAAAGGCATGTGGATTTTAAAAGTCAAAAAGACATGGCTTTAATTCTCAGGCTGTGAAAGTTGGTGAACCTCTCTGATCCTCTGTTTTCTCATTGGTGAAGTAGGGATAAAACCTTCTTGAGCATGTCTAACCAACATGTCACCTAGCTTAGAGAAGGATGAAGTGTCATGGACATGAGAAGGAGAAAGTGTGTCCAACAAATGCCCATTGCCAAGAATTGGTTGATTCTTCAGGAAATATTTGTTTCTCTTTCTGCTTCTCTTTCTCCAGTGATTTACTCTGACCTTGGGCTCTTTACCAATACATGGTGCTGTCAAAATGACTGCCTTTCAATTCAACGAACCATCTAATTAATACTTTAAGTGTCAAAACCAGCATTTACTTTTGAGATGAACCTAAGAGTCATCAATGTTATCCTCCTACCTCAGGGCATTTTTCCTTACATGTTCCAGAACCTCATTAAAGTTGCCTTCTGTGAAATTAAGCTTGGCATCCCCTTCATCAAAACCCTCTCCTCAAACTCCTCTGTCTCTCTTGGTCACTCTGACTTGAAAAGTAGAGTCATCTTCATTTTCTCCCAGCCCAGGCACAAATCTTGGCACTATTTACTTTCCAAAACCTCGCCTACTTATCTAGTCTGTTCATTTTCTCCTGCAGCCTCCTGAGCACTGGTTCTCTTCACCTCACAAGTAGAATGTTGCCAAAGCTTCTAACTGCTTTGCTCATAACAATGCCTGAATTTGCCAGCTATCCTTTCACTGTTTCCAAGTCTTTCCTCAGCAGAGGGAAGGAAAATGGCTCTTATATCTCAGTGGCATCTAGCAAGTGCAGACACATAAGAGTCCTTCAAAAAAGACCTTATTGGATGGCATCATTTTTCGTTCCACGTGAGCACAGCTGTGCACTGCAGCCGGGAAGCTGCACTCACGTGATTAGAGCAGTGCTTTCCATTTGCACCACATTCTTTCGAGAAGTTTGTTCATTAGGCCATAATCACACCTTCCAAAAATACATTCTTTTAAAAAGAAGTGTGCCTTTCTTTTATTTGACAAAAAATTCATATAAAGATTTTTTTTGGCATTTACTTTGACAAAAAATCTGGTTTAAACTAGTAGTGTCTTACTTAACCTCCTGAAAATGTAGTTTCAAGTATATTTTTGCTCTCAGTCATATTACATCCCTTCATTATTAAGTTTTATTGATCCTTTATAAAAACCAAAGTGGTCAATATCTCGTTTCTCTTTATGCAATTGAATAAGCCAATACAATAGCTTCTGTCTAAAATGCTGAGGTTCTCTTTATTTTTAAAAAATGCTTCTAATAGACCTTATATTGAGGTTTCCCTTTTCCATAATCTGAAATATGAAAATGGAATCATTGTTGAAAAAGTCAGGTTCTCCCAAAAATATAGGCAAAACTTCCCTTGTTCTTCTCCTTTTCTTTCTTGATGCTAAGTCTGACCAACCTTGTTATCTACCTCATGTAATGTTTCAGAGAAAAATAAGATGTTTGGGGAAATTTGCTCTGTAAACAGTACACTTTGTGAACAACTTAAAAAAGAGCTTAATGTCTATCCATAAACACCTCCCCTGTGGTTGCAACAGGGGTCATGGTTGTAAACAGTTTATGGTCAATTACTTGATCAACAGTCGTTGAAATAAAAGGTATTCCAGGTTCTCTCTGTGCCTCTGCCCTCCATGCACCCTCCCTTCCCCAGCAGAAAAATACCTTTTAACCAATTGCAGAAGAACTTGTTCACAAATGTTTCTAATTCAGCTAAACATCTTGATAGGAAATATCATAAATTATATGTACAGGCCTGTCAGTACAATTTTCAGCAGGAGTAACATGAGTTCAGTTTGAAATAAAATGAAAACTTCAACCCAATTTCTGAACTTGCTACCTTGAATTTCAATCTAAAACCCACTTGTATAGAGAGTGAAGGCAAATTCTAGTCCTTTCAGATAAAAACCTACCACTGTGAAAGATGCTTAAAGTTTGTTAAACCTATATTTGATACTCTTCTGGGCTCTAGAACAAAATTATGCAAAGGCATAAAAATGTCAAGACAGATAACCAGATCTAGCAAGACCCATGGTATAGTTAAATACTCACTACATTACTGAAGTTCATGCGTGGCTTCCACTTATGGGTCCTGTGGATTTCCTCATCCTAGCCAATAAGAAGAGGGTCACCAACGGGCAATGGTGTGTGACACTAAATAGAGAGGAAGAGAAGAAATGAGAGGGGAAAGGAGGTGCTAGATTAGTGCTGATGATCTTGAATATTAATTGCTTTATAGTTTATTTGCACTCACTAACGGCATTGTCCCATTATTGTCAGATTGTCTACAAAGAAAACTAGCACATTAACAACTATTTCTAAAGAGCAAATTTACTTGCTAGAAAATCAGTGCAATATAGACACAGGAAATATACACTTGTCTTAGAGCAAGCACACATGTACTCAGCTCCCTTTTGTTTAGACATATGGTGAGTAATATTTCCTCCAATTCCCCATTCCCAGAGAATAATCTTATACTTCAGGTAATAATTTTTTTTGTTTTTTAAGATACAATATATGAAGTGTAGAGAAGGTGTAGACTGGCAGATTATGATCATATAAACAAGTTTCTCGATTTTCATTCACAGAGAAACCTATCTTAGAAATCATTTGGGGGGCTATTAAAAGTCTCAGAGTATAACACACACACACACACACACACACACACACACACACACACACACAAAAATCATTCGGGAAGATTCAGTATAATTAATACCAAAATTTTCTTTCTTTCTTAAAAAGAGCATCATATATTAAGTTCAGAATTCTAGTCCCATAAGTTTAATGTATCAATATAGACAACAGTACAACAAACTTTTAATTTCTCATCCAGATAACAAAGAAAAATAGATATAACCTTAATTATATAGTGTTGTTGCATGTACAATAGAAGCTCGTCAATTAAGAGATACTGGTGTCAAACTGCAGTGGGGGAACTGAAGTGTACTTTAAAATATCTATTGCATCCTGTATAATTCTATTTCTGTGACATCCCAGGAAGGACAGAACTATATGAACAGAAACACATCCGTCATAGTCAGGGGCCAGGGAGAGGGGAAGGCCAGTGACCACATAGGGACACGGGAGCTTCGGGGGTGATGAAATGTCTATATCTTGATTGTGATGGCGATGAAGTGAATAAACACTGTTGTAAAAACTCATCAAACTATAAACTTATGTATGAAAATTTTACCTCAATAAACGTTTTAAAAATATCTACTGAGAAAACAATTTGCTGAACAGTTATAGTACAAAAATGAGATTATAAAATTAAAAATTACCCAAATTTTTCAAGCAGATTAGAAATAGTGTTTGCATACAAACTTTGACCGACAGAAGAGTTAGGCTATACTGAGATATGCTCCTAACAATGGTTCCTGCGAGAAGGACCTCTGAACAACCAGTGATGGATCTGTTCTCCCTTTGTGCATTAATTGAAGTAAGATCATTTCCATTTAAAATACACTGCAATCAAGTTTAGCTTGTCCCCACTTGCATGAATTAGTGGTGTTTTAGTCTAGGCCAGAGGTTGGCAATTTTTTTCTATTAAGAGCTAGATGGTAAATGTTGCAACTACCCACCAAAGTAGCCATAGAAAATAAAAATAAAAAATGAATGAGTGTGGTTGTGTTCTAAGAAGATTTGATTTATGGACACTGAAAAGCGAATTTCACATAATTTTCATGTGTCACAAAATATTATTCTTTTAATACCTTGCAACCACTTAAAAATGTAAAAAACATTTTTAGTTCCTGAGCTACACAGAAACAGGCAACAGGCCATCGTTTATCTACCCCTGGCCTAGGCTATCAGTGATGGTGAGACTGGCTTCTTCAAGGTGTGGGTCTCTCATATATTACAAACTCCTTTCTGTTAAAGCTGTCAATACCAAGTGCCACTGCTGTAAAGTCACAGAACTGTGCCTCCCACACACACTGCTCAGATTGCCTTGGCTTAAATATCAGAGAAGATAAAAGGTGAGGAGCCTCTGGAAATATATGGACCATAAAAAGGAAATCCTGCCTGCAATAAAAGGGGTCAGAAGAAAAACAATGAATCCATACCCTTCCAACTGAGGTTTTTCAGGTTTCCAGACCAATAGTGCCTCAGGAAACCAGGTCTGAGCACCTCAATTTGCCCCTGCCCCCCGACAGTGTAAAGGGTTAAGTCACCTGTTTCTGTAATGAATTGCTAATATTAATATTCTTTCTAACACTGTTTAGCCTGACCATATCTTCTGAACATGTATTGTTAGATATACAGGATGGTTTAATTTTGTGTGTGTGTCTTATGAGGACAGGAACAAGGGGCATTTATCTGAAACAGATTTGTGATGGGCAAACATTTCCAGCTGCACTAGTGCTGTAACATCTACACCCAAATTAGCTCATAAGTCAACATATCTTGTTTGGTTATTACATTTATTGCATCAATTATCTACAAATGAAATGCAGCTGCGTTGTCAGTATCCCCACATTCAAGCATCTGCTTAATGAGCTTGCAAGGTAGAAAAGATCAGGAGCACTTGCTGACAACAAATAAAGAGGAAACCCAATCCTCTCACCCCAGACAGACATTGCCCGGCTGAAATTCCTTTCCTTTATGGGCAGTAGTAGTCATATTTTAAGAGACTTTAATCAGGTATTTATCCCAAACACGAACAGCAGTACATTCAATTTATTTGCTAAATAGAAATTGGGTAAATCTGGCGTCCAAATCACAGTCATAGCTTTGCCCACACAGCCCAAGGTCACTTGGGTCGTCCTGAGGGAGCAAGGAGGACCCAGGCAGGAGACAAGATCTACTTTTCCAACAACACAATGCCCAGTCTGACGTTTTGACAGAGTCTCTCTAATCTTTTTCACATTTCTTTCTACAGAGCAGGATGGTGGAACCATATGCTCCCAGTTTCCCTGAAAGTTTCTGGGGATTTTTTTTTTTTTTCCAAGGGAGATGAAGCTGAAGGCCTGCATCCAGGCAGAGTCAGAGTTGGGAATTGTCTCCATATTTCCACCAGTTGAAAGAATCTCCAAGGATCTCCCCTATTGCCAGTATATATTTTATAGGCACTGGGTAGACACCTGTTTTCAATCCCACCTTCAGATCAGAGCCCTCTAGGAATGGCCTGCGAGTGCAGGCCTGGCCCAGAGAGAAAGGAAGAGCTGCCTGCCCAGGGCTGTCTTTTCTGTTTGCTTTGTAAATGATTTCTGAGCCACGTGTGGGAGAAAGGCCTGCCCGGGCTCTCACTTACATCATGTGTGTGGAACTCGAGTCTTGCCATAAGAATGCTAGAGAGGCGGACATTTGTTTAAGCCGCTGGTCAGCCAGGGTCTTCCTCATTGCAAATGGATTTGGGCTCATAAACTATAGGAGATTAGTTTTAAGCCCTCACAGTAGACCTTGCTGAGCAGACTCCAGGTGACATGAAAGGCAGAGGAGGGGCAGCAGCCCAGCCCCATGCCCCCTTCCAGATGTGTGGACTCAGAACCCAGGGTGTGGAGATGGATGTCCAGGGCAGCTGGATCACAAAGATGCAACCAGGGTAGGTTCCGCCTAACAGCAGCCACCTGTAGCACCTCCCCCTGCCCCAAGAAAAATGTCACTGGAAACAATAACCTTTCATCCCTAGGTAAAGATGGGATTGTCATTAAGGAGTCAGACTGCCTCCTCTAGTGGGATCTGAACTCTAAAGTACACACTGACAAACTTCTTAGCCACCAAGTCTCTTAGGACCAAGGAATAGGATTTAGGGTACTAATTACCAGAGTTCGAGTAACCTGGGGTCAAATCTCACTTTGACCACTTTCTAGGTCTTGACTGAGGACATGCCAACTTCAGGATCTCTAAACCAACACAACAATGCTAATTACTTATTGCAGACATTCCATAAACATAGAATCCTAGGGTGCAGTGGAGCTATCAGATTCCCTCCAACCAGACCCCATAAAGTTGGGCCTCCGTGTCCTCCTGTGATACACCACCCTTTCACTCTGCTTGCCTTTCAAGCTTTCCTATTGCCAAATCCTGGATTTGACATTCCTGCTCCCCACAGCCAAACTCATATTCTCACCCTCAGTTAGGTGCCATATTGGAAATACTCAGATAAACCAAATTGGTACATGTCTGAGAATAACTGAAGAGGACGTTTGCCATAGACCAAGAGAACACAAACTCAAATGAACACATAGTTCCAGTCTTCAACCAAAGGTGGAAGGGGACATTGCAAGGAACACAAAGGCCTTCTTGATGAATTGCTTCAGGTCCTGCTATATCATTTTTTAGAGAAGTTAACAAAAAAACAATCAGGGACTATATTTGAGAGTAGTCAAGACAGGAAGACATGTTAATGCTAAAACCTGTGAAGACCATCTTCACCATCTCCAGGCCTTCCTCTAATAATCCTTCCAGGATCTAGAGGAGGCTGTACAGTCACCCAGTGGTATACCAGGGAAGGCCAGGGATGAGATTATTGCAGCCCTGACCTTCCAAATCCTGATGTTAAGCAGCAATGACTGGTTCTGTCACCATTTCTCTGCCCCACTCTTCAAAGGTGCTTCAGAACACTTCAGATTTTTTAATACTTTAAGGAAATTTTCCTTTTCTATCCCCAGTCCCTCCCCCTCATTTATCTTCCCACCCCCCACAAGGAAGATGAGGACCAGAGTTTGGGATGTGCCATAGATTGAATGTTTGTGTCCCCCTCCCCCAAATGTATGTGTTGAAACCTAACCCCCAATGTGTTGGCATTTGGAGACAGGGCCTTTGGGATGTGCTTAGGTCATGAGGGTAGGGCCCGCATAATAGAATTAGTGCCCTTGAAAAAGAAACCCCAGGGAATAACAGAAGAAAGACAGATGTCTATGAACCAGAAAGTAGAGCCTCACCAGACACTGAATCTGCCAACACCTTGACCTTGGACTTCCTCTTCAGAACTGTGAGAAATAAATTCCTGTTATTCATAAGCCACCTAGTCTATGGTATTTCTATGTCAGCAACCCAAATGGGCAGACAGGAAGTGATTGGTGAACTTAATCATCACTAGGCCACTATCTGCCCGAGCTTCCCCGTATTCATCTTGGCAAGATTTCATTTTGTTGTTGCAAAAGAAAAAAAAAGTTCCATGCCAGGAGCTCAGTCAAATTGAGGGCCATGACTCAAGTATATAATTTGGTTTTCATTGACACCCATGTTAAAGTGCTGGTTAATGATAGCAAAACAACCACATGGTTTATATTCCTGTTCACAAAGCGTTTCACATGTGAGACCCCCAGTGTTTTCCTTCCCATTGTCATCATTTCACAGCATGTGATCCTACTCAACTTTAAAAAAGTTATTTTGCTTTCATTTGATCTGTCATCATGGAGTTGTTTTCCTTCTCTCTCCCACACCAAAGCCTACCATCTCTCTCTCTCTCTCTCTCTCTCTCTCTCTCTCTCTCTCACACACACACACACACACACACACACACAGACACACACACACACACACACAAACACGGGCCTGCCCTTCAAAAGTCAAAAACAACAAGATCAAAAAGTCGTAAGTAGAGCAGATGTCAAATGGTCCCCCTGGACTCCTACACTTAACCTCTCCCAGAGATCTGACTGGACCTGACAAGGAACTGAGTTGGTGAGAACAGCAGAATGCTTGGTAAACACGGCCCCACCTCTCCTTATAAATCTCCAAAATGAAGGACACTGCAATGATCCTACAGTTGCCATCTGCTCCCAGGGAAATGTATACACAACTGCTTTCCAAAGGGAAACTTTAACTGTGAACATGCTTTGCTAATTGGGGTTGTTTATGACCCAACGTAATAAAATTGGATGTTGCAAACTGGAAGCATTTTCCTTGTTTTCTTTCCTTAGGCCTCCCCCTCTGCCTGCTCTAGAAATATTACCGAAAACCAGGTGTGTGAAATGTCTAAGCAGAAGGTAAGTAATTGGAGACTTTTATCTACCTGACAGAGATATATGGGGAATTTTAAGATCTAATGAGTACAAATGGGCAGGAAATTAGCATGAAGGAACTTTTCCATATCTTACCTCTAAACACAGCATGTATCACTAATTTATCATATTAGACTAAGGCCATTTTGGAATGGCCTGCAAACTCTTTAATACAGTGAAAAAATTGCAAAGCATTTTGAAAGGACTCAAAGCCATCTTCTCAAATTGCAGCTCTTTCCACAACTGGGGGAATATTACCCAAGCTGTATAAATACAAGATGAAAACATGGGAATTTTCTGAGAGCTTGGTTGGAACAAGTTTACTAAATATTGACAGTAACCAGAATGATCACATTATATTCCTGTAATCAGATAACTTTTGACTTCAATTGAGTGGCCACTTGGTGACTGAGCAACTATGTTTATAAAGCAAATATAGATTTTGATGTAGCATTGGATAAATCCTCAACTGTCTGAACCAAACTATGGTCATTAAATAGCACTCAAAGATGCAACTTCCTTGCCTTAAAAAAAAATGACTAGAGAATTCACCTTCTATGTGGCTTTAGATTCATGCCCTTTTTAATAAAAAGCATTTGATGGTCATTAATTACATCTTTGTCAGAAACTCCAGGCTGTTTCAAACATTATTTTTTGAACTGGAGTATCACATTCAAGTACACTGCCAGTCCACAGTGAGTTTTACTGCACTTTTACTTCACCTTTCCCCCAGTGTCAAAAGATTCAGGTTGCATATGAGCTGACAAGCATCAGTGATGGAGAATCTATGGGGGATGATAGACAGTGGGATCTGTAACTTTCAAAGATGTGAGCTGCCATATTTCAGGGGGCAGGCCCCAGTGACAGGTCTGCTTTCACTTATTTGTATATGAATGCTTTGGTTCCAGGGCTTAGTTATGGAGTTTGACATCTCCCATGGTGCTCCACAGAGCCATATCCAAGCAAAAATGTGCCAAACGACAACTTAATCATAACCAGGAGACACAGCATTGCACAGTTGGCCACTGTGGGCACCCCATTCCTGAAACCTAGACTGCCCTCACTTTCGTTTGCAGGAGGCAGAAAGCCAGTCCACAGGAGCAGATATAGCAGGAAGGAGGCCACAAAGATGCAGGTTCCAAGTGCAATGGAAAGCTAAGAGCCACCTACACATGAGGACTGCAGGGGACCCAGAGTCCTAGGTTCTGTCCTACTCAGCCAGATTCAAGTTGGGTCAGTCTCTGCTTTTCCCTTAGCCTGGTTTGTAAACACTGTAGGCATAGCCACTGATTATGATAACAGCTCCCAGCATGTTCCATCCTCTATGCCTCTGCTCATGCTCAGTCCTCCTGTAATCTTCTTTTCTCTGCATAGCTTTCTACTAAAGTCCAACCCTCACTTCAAGGTTCCAATTCAGATGCTATCTGTCCCATGGGCTTTCTTATCATTATCCAGATGTGGTCTCAGGCCTCATTCTTCTCAGAAATGTACTTAAACCTGACCCAGTTTCCAGTTCCATATTCTGGGCTGGCATGAAGTTTTCCTCTTCATATCCATGAGTTCCTATCACTCATATCCTCCCATTTCACTCTGCTGCCTATACCCTGCATCCAAAATATCTCCATTCTGTCTCACTAAAGACAGAACACATGACTCAGTCCAAAAAACAAAAGTCTTTATATTAAGCATTTCATAATCTTTGTAGGTATTATTGAAGATTTAGAGAGAAATTATACTGAGAAGCATGCAACTATGTATTACCTTCTGGCTCCATGTCAAGCTCCCTCTCCCTCCTCACTTCTCTCCCCCTCCCTCTCCCTCTCTCCCACAACCAACAAATGTCTTGCTCTATCCTGAGTAGGGCAATTCATTCAGGACACTTGGCATCTCAGCTTCCACCCACAATGATCTGTCAAGAAATTTCTTTTGAAAAAGTAACAGCACTTACCCTGAATAAAATTCCTCTGAAAATCATTTTTCCCAACAATTAATATTTCTTCCAAATCCCATGCTGCATGCCTGTGCCATCAATTCTTATAAATTAGCATATACATAGTCTATTCTGTATCTGAGATTTGTATGTCTTATTCTCTCAATATTTTGAGTGTTCTGGAAAATGCAACCCATGCATATTTTTGTATTCCCTTAAAGTACCTAGCACAGTACCACACAAGATTTTCAAGGATTTCTGGAAGTGTGAAATGTTGCTTCATTCTTCCAAATAATATCCAATTAGTTAAGTTTCTTGAATTGGCATTCATAGCAAGTAAGCTCAAATACCACCCCCAGTACTCCCCTGTAATTAGAATAGCAGCAAATACAATATAGACACATGTGCTTTGGAGAAACTAGTCAAATCTGCCATTAAACACAATAGAGTGTTTTTCCCCAAATAATTCAACTCTCACATGCAATCCAAATATGATTAATGATTATGGTTTAATATTTATCAACAAATTTGTTTCTTTAAATATGATAAACACATATTTTATGCCTAAAAATGTCAGTATCTGAAGTTTTTATGGATCTATTTCTATTACATGTTGTTTCTGTTGGTTTTCACTAATGATGACTTTTTTCCCTAAAATGTTTAGTAAATCGTAACAGTAAGCTGCTTATTGTCCTGAATGAAAGGAAAGCAGTTTCCTCCAAAAGGCATTTGCATTTGCTTTTCAGAAGCCTGCGAGCAGGGGCACCTACTTCTCTTCTACCACTTTAAATAAAATCCCTATAAGAAAACATAGGCATTAAGCTCTTTGACATCAGTCTTGGCAATGATCTTTTGGATCTGACACCAAAATCAAAGGCAACAAAAGCAAAAACAAACAAGAGAATTATATTAAATTATGAAGCTCTGCACATCAAAAGTAACCATGAGCAAAATGAAAAGGCAACCTACTGAATGAGAGAAAATATTTTCAAATCATATATCTGATAAGGAGTAATATTCAAAATACAGGAATAAAAAACAAACAACACAATAACATAAACAATCTGATATTTAAAATGGGTAGAAGATCTTAATAGACATTTTCCAAAGAATACATACAGATGGCCAATAGATATGTGAAAAGATGCTCAACATCACTAATCATCAGGAAATGAAAATCAGAAACACAATTAGATATCACCTCACACCAGTCAGAATGGCTATTATCAAAAAAAATAACAAGTGTCGCAAAGGATGTAGAGAAAGGGAACCCTTGTGCATTATTGATGTGAATGCAAATTGGTGTAGCCAGTATGGATAACAGCATGGGGTTTCCTTGAAAAATTAAAAACAGAACTACCAATCCTAGCCAGTGTAACTCGGTTTATCAGAGCATAGTCCTATACATCAATTCCCAGTCAGGACACATACCCAGGTTGCAGGTTCAATACCCGGTTGGGACACAGGTGGGAGGCAACCAATCAACGAGTCTCTCTCACGTGGATGTTTCTCTCTCGTATGGATGCTCCTCTCTCTCTCTCTCTCTCTCTCTCTCTCTCTCTCTCTCTCTCTCTTCTCTCTCTCTCTCTCCCTTCTTCTCTCTAAAATCAATTTTAAAAAAATATTACTACCATATAATCTAGCAATTCCACTTCTGGGCATTTATTTAAAAAAAACATTAATTTGAAAGATATCTGCACCCCCACAGCATTATTTATAACTAGAGGCCCAGTGCATGACATTCATGAACTGGGGGGTCCCTCAGCCCAGCTTGCACCCTCTCACAGTCCCGGACCCCTCAGGGGATGTGCGACTGCTGGTTTAGGCCCACTCCCCGGGAATGGGCCTAAGCTGGCAGTTGGACATCCCCCGAGGGGTCCTTAGCACTGACGCGGAGGCGGGAAAGGCTCCTGCCACCGCCGCTGCGCTTGCTAGCCGTGAGCCTCTATGGCAGTGCTAAGGAGCAGCAAGCCTGGCTTCTGGCTGAGTGGCACTCCCCGTGTGGGAGCTCACTGACCACCAGGGGGCAGCTCCTGCATTGAGCATCTGCCCCCTGGTGGTCAGTGCACACCATAGCAACTGGTCATTCCACCATTTGGTCGATTTGCATATTAGCCTTTTATTATATAGACTAACCAAGACACGAAACAATATAAGTCTCCATCAATAGATGAATGGATAAAGAAGATGTGGTACAATATATGTACTATAAAATGAAGGAAATTTTGCCATTTGCAAAAACATGGATGGACTTGGAGAGAATTACGGTAAGTGAAGTTAGACAGAGAAAGACAAATACCTTATGATCTCACTTGTATATGGAAAGGAAAAGAAAGCTTGTAGATACAGAACATATTGGTGGTTGCCAGAGTGGAGAGGTGAATGAAATGGGTGAAGTGGGGAAGAGAGGCTCTGAAGAAAGGCTTTATCAGTTATAAAATAAGTAAGTCATGGGGATGTACTGTACAACATGGTGACTATAGTTAATAATACTGTACTGCATATTCAAAAGTTTGCTGGCAAGCAACTGGAGGATGGACATCCTATGACTACAATATTTAGGAGGACCCCACCCTTCATCTTACATTGAGGCTTCATAATGGTGCTAAGAAAAGAGAGAACTCGTACACCTCTCCCAACAAGAACAGGCATAGAGAAAGAAGAGTAAGCTGGCTGTCCTGAAACACTATAACGGGGGTGAGAATGTCAAAATCAGGGGCCATTGCTAGAAGTGCCCTTCAGATGAATGTGCTGCTCAAGATTTTATGGTCAGTGCTCTGACAGACACTTTGTGGCAAGGATGGTCAGACCTACTGCTTCAATAAACCAGAAAGCAAATCATTGAACATGGGTTAATAAAAGATATGAACTCAAAAGAAGGCAATCTTAACACTTATCAACACTTTGCTCTACCTAAATGATAATCCAGATTTGCTGGACTGAGCTGATCACAATATGGCTCCAGCTCACCTATCCCACTACTCCCTTATATAAACCCCCTAGCGCCCTCTATAACCTCATTACTGGGCCCCAGGAACATGCTCTTCTCACCTTCATTTAGTGCTCATTTTCCTCCCATCTGATATGCAATTCTGTTCTTCTTTATCCTGTCTAAATTCTTCCCAGCTACCAAGGTTAAGTGAGAGTCCCATTTCCTGCATGAAGCCTTTCCCAATTATACCAGTACAGTTGTTGTTAGTAGCTAGACAGGGGAAGACTGAGGCAAAGACCAAGAGGGAAACTCTAGATCAAGCATGTCAAACTCAAAGGCTAACACGGGCCAAATAAACAAGGCTTGTTTATGTGGGGCACAAAAAAACAAAAGCTTTAATTTTCATAGAAATGTAGAATTATTTCGATAGAGACATGCTGAATATAAAGGGCTGGAACAAATGAGTAATCGTTAACATAAAATAATAGGACATTTTAATAATAATTAATATTTTTTCTTGAACATTAACTTACCAGACACTGAATAACTGCACAAATTAATAAGCGTAATGCAAATAAACCTATTTTTCTTGTTCTCCAAAAGCAAAATATTTCCTGTTGTGTACACCAAACAAGTCAGTACAAGACTAATGACGTGGCAATCAGCTGCTAAAATATTCGCTGCTGGTATTAGTGGAGTGAAATGGTGCACCTGCACATTAAGGCGAGTAAGGGAATGAATGCAACACGATTATAGTAATCAGTCATTAGCGAATGTTGTAGTTCATTATTAACAATTATATATAACACGATATTGTAAAAATTAAATTACAAAATTTTTATTAAAACGTTATATTGGCTGGGCCGCAAGTTTGACATGCTTGCTCTAGATCTATGAAAGTAGCAAGGCAACACAAAAAGAAAGAAAAACTGCCCAATTCAAATTTTCCAGTAAATCTATGTCTTACTCCCCAGCTAAGCATTTTTCTTAATCATTTTTATCCATGGACTGCTGCCTAAATTTTGTGTCTTGCAATTGCTTACTTAGGTTATGAATATCCATATTTGATTTCTGAGTACTCAACCTCTGCCTGCATTCTCTGAACGTCTGCTCTCTGGTCTACCCACTAGGCTAAAATCTAACTTTCCCAGTCAGTCCAATATTAACAGTTCATATAGAAGCAGAAATTTGGCCCCTATATATATTATAGAAAAATCCACAAGCTTAAGCCCTATCTGACCAACTAGATTATAAATTCTTTGAAGACAGATCTTTCTTTATGTCCTCCACAGTTTTTAGACAGTATAATGATAATGAGGACATTTATAATACAATATAAAACATTTGTGTTCTTGCCATGTTCCTGACACTAGACTAAGAGCTTTATAAGCATTACATATTTAATTCCCATAGCAAACCTTTGCAGTATTATTATATCTGTTTTCTATATGAAATAAGAAAACTGCCCCAAGGGAAAACAATGTTAGTAAGACATTTAAATCTAGTCAATAAACATTTGCAATGTTTTCTTTCAGGTTCTCAAGGACAATATATGCAATGCTATAACATTTTAGCTCCTCTTCTTGATAATTTTAGGAAATTATCAGAGTGCCAGAAGCAGAAATATTACTCTTGCTTAGAATTTTCAAATTTTCTGAAACAGGAAACTTCAGAAACATCCTAAGCCCCAGAATACAATAAAAATACGTCTCTAGCCATGTAGGTCTCCTTATAGATCATATATGTATTGTTTAAGATTCCATTACTATAGTAAGAACTTTTCCTTGCTATTAAAAATGAAAAAAGCAAGTTTATGAGAAAGTACATTCTCTTTTTCTAGCTAACAGTCTTCTGATTGTTGAACCTAAAAAGTTAGTTTCTAGATCTGTACTTCCCCTCACATAAATATTACACAAGCTAAAATCATAACATTATGATGCCAAAGAAAAACATTGTAAAAGTATGCAACACTTCATTAGGTTGCTTTTCTGGCAGAGAGAGCCAAAATATCTGTTTGATAAGAAAGTGATAGCTCTCAGCAATGAAAATGCAATCTGGTCTGTGAAGACAGATAACTCCTGCCATAGAAAGAACTGGACTGCCTACTTACCTACAATACTCATGTATCCTTGGCAAATCATGGTCTCCTTAGGACTTGGAAAAACCATTCTTTATGTCCAGCATGAACCTTGGGAAAATTGAGGGGTGGAGAACATCCCTTTAGCTAACCAGTCCAATGAAATCAACAATAGTGACTATCACAGCCCCACAGTGACACTGGCTTTGCACTTGATGTTAACTATATAATAGTTGTTCTTTACTACTGCCAGAGGGGCTATTGTCCTCATATGATTTCACTTAAGATGAAGATTTCTTCCAGGTACTTCTAGAGATAAAGCCAGTAAATCCTGGAAAATATCACTATCAAGTTATTATAGCAGTTAGAAAGACCAACAAAAAAAGTTCCAGAATCAAAGATGAACAGCAATTGCAGAGGGCACATGGCCCTGGCCCACGACATCACCCCAGAATGTAAGATACGTGTGTTTAGTGTTCAGGTGACTGCTGGAGACACCGAGTCATATTTGGAGGAATGAGCTCAGACCTGGTCTAGGATATAATCATAATCCTCTTCATACTCAGGAGGAAATGGTGGTGGTGGTGGTGGGGGGTAATGAGTAAAATCTGAGTAAAGTTATATCAAGAAAAAACAAGCTGGATTTTATTCTCTAAGTTCTCACTAAGTTAAAACTCACCAAAGCAATTTACTAGTAGGTAAACTCAAACCCCAATTTTAGTAGTAGATATAGCATAAGCAATGAATAGTGAACCAGTGGGTTCAGTATTTATGGATAAATGAGCTGTATTTCTGCTCTCTCCTCCCCTGAATGAACCTATAGTCATAATAAGTGAACCAAATCTGCCCCAGGAAAGCAATCAATATTTCAATCATCTTCCCAATGTGTGGAACCACCAATGTGATCACCTAGTAATCCATTAGAATTGGATATAAAGTTACCCAAAGTAACTATGACTATGCCACCATTTGCTTATAGCTACAGCCTACATTTCCTTACTACAAAAGAATGGTAACATCACTTCTTCAGGTTGGCAATGAGCTAGTTAGTAATGGCAGAGGTATGTAATAGGCATTTCTTATCTGCAATAATGAGTGTCTCAAAGAAAAAGAAATTACAAGAACTGTAGGGTTGGCATTGATGGGTTAAATTCCCACCAGATCCAGAGAGAGAATCTGGATGTTTGTTACCTCAAATTCGGAATTATCACTTATTTCAAAGAACTTCTCTGGCTGGTGTGCTGAACTAGGATGACCAACTCTTTCCTCTTTCTGGACTTGATCCAGTTTGCCTGAGACTGTATCATTTTTAAAAGTTTTGAAAGTCCCACTGTCCAAAACCCCTCTCAGTCTTTGGAAAACTGGAATGGTTGGTCACTCTTGTTGTGACACAGAGAAAATGAAAACATGTTATACGTCTTCATTTCTTCAATCTTGAAAATCTATGGTTTCCTGGTAGACTTACATGCATACATAAACAATAATAGCACTAGGCAAGCAGAACACACAACAAACAGGCTAGAGAGAAACCAAGATGGCGGCATAGGTAAACACCTGAAATTGCTGCCTCGCACAATGACTTCAAAACTACAACTAAAAGACAAAACGGACAGCATCCAGAACCACAGGAAGGCTGGCTGAGTGGAAATTCTACAACTAGAAGGAAAGAGAAAAGCATACTGAGACTCAGAGGAGGTGCGGAAGTAAAGTGCAGAGGTACGGAGGCGTGCGCTCGCGTGGAGAGGGCTGGCAACAGAGGACATGGTGTTGCCTCAATCAGGAGGGAGACACAAACTCCCGACTGCTCTTAACTCCACTTCTGGGCAAGACTCTGGGGACCCAGACTCATATGGGGAGAAACTGGACTGTCTGGCTTCAGGTGGAACTTGAGGGCGGCTTTCTCTCAGAGGTGCTTGCAGCAATTACCAAGGGACACTGAGACCTGGGGGCCTCTTAGGGCAGGGCTGAGGATCAGCCATAGCTGTTTGCTCTGCCCTATTGATTCCCTGAGACCCCGCCTACCCAAGCTCAGAAGGCTTTTGCATATGAATGGCCTGGCCCTTTGCCATCTAAAATTACCTAACAAATGCAGCTGGGTCAGAGAGCACCAGAACTTCCAAGAAGGCCCAGGGCTCCACAGCAGCTTGCATTGCTTCACAGCTGGGCATCATCTGGGCACCTCCAAACCCCAAACAAAGAAGAGGAATCTGCAGATTTCTC
Organism: Cnephaeus nilssonii; assembly: GCF_951640355.1. Classification (NCBI taxonomy): domain Eukaryota; kingdom Metazoa; phylum Chordata; class Mammalia; order Chiroptera; family Vespertilionidae; genus Cnephaeus; species Cnephaeus nilssonii. The sequence continues at coordinate 45,595,684 of NC_137085.1, read as the reverse complement.
TGTATTTCCTGCTGGGTGGCCTCAGGCAGAGGCTAAATTTGCACCTCCTTGGAGATTCAAGAGCCAGTGTACCCAGTGGTCAGAGTGGGATCATCCAGATTACAACTCCTCAGATCCATAGGGACACACTCAAGGGGCAGACTCAGTGAGCACCAAAGCCCCACTGAAGCAAGTCTTGCCCCATAAGGGTGTCTCCAGCACATAAGTTCTCCCATCATAGACACAGCTGATCCTTTCAGCCAATTGGCCTGGAGGTCAATTCCTCCCAGTGATACCAACAACAATCAAGGCTTAACTACAACAAGACTGTGCACAGAGCCCACAAAAGGGGTGCACCAAGAGTGTCCACCTCAGGTAACTGGGGAGGCTGAGCCACTGGGCCCTATAGGACACCTAGCACACAAAGCCACTCTATCAACACAGGGAAGCAGCCAAAATGCGGAGACAAAGAAACAGGTCACAAATGATAGAAATGGAGGAAAGCAAATGACTGGATATAGAGTTCAAAACCACGGTTATAAGGTTTTTCAAGAATCTTCTAGAAACCACCGATAAATTTAGCAAGACCCTCGAGGATATGAAAAAGGACCAACTAGAAATTAAGCATACACTGACTGAAATAAAGAATAATATACAGAGATCCAACAGCAGACTAGAGGATCCCAAGAATCAAGTCAAAGATTTGAAATACGAAGAAGCAAAAAACACCCAACCGGAAAAGCAAAAAGAAAAAAGAACCCAAAAATATGAAGATAGTGTAAGAAGCCTCTGGGACAACTTCAAGCATGCCAACATCCAAATTATGGGGGTGCCAGAAGAAGAAAGAGAGCAAGATATAGAAAACCTATTTGAAGAAATAATGACAGAAAACTTCCCCCACCTGGTGAAAGAAATAGACTTACAAGTCCAGGAAGTGCAGAGAACCCCGAACAAAAGGAATCCAAAGAGTACCACACCAAGAAACATCATAATTAAAATGCCAAGGGCAAAAGACAAAGAAAGAATATTAAAAGCAGCAAGAGAAAAACAGTTAGTTACCTACAAGGGAGTACCCATACGATTGTCAGCTGATTTCTCAACAGAAACTATGCAGGCCAGACGGGAGTGGCAAGAAATATTAAAAGTGATGAATAGCAAGAACCCTCAACCAAGATTACTCTACCCAGCAAAGCTATCATTCAGAATTAAAGGTCAGATAAAAAGCTTCACAGATAAGAAAAAGCTAAAGGAGTTCATCACCGCCAAACCAGTATTATATGAAATGCTGAAAGGTATTCTTTAAGAAGAGGAAGAAGAAAAAGGTAAAGATAAAAACTATGAACAACAAATACATATCTATCAACAAGTGAATCTAAAAATCAAGTGAATAAAAAATCCGATGAACAGAATAAACTGGTGAATATAATAGAATCAGGGGCATAGAAAGGGAGTAGACTGACAATTCTTGGGGGGAAAGGGGTGTGGTGGGTGCGGGAAGAGACTGGACAAAAATCGTACACCTATGGATGAGGACAGTGGCGGGGGGGCGGTGTAAGGGCAGAGGGTGGGGTGGGAACCGGGTGGAGGGGAGCTATGGTGTGGGGGGAGAAAGAGGAACAACTGTAATGATCTGAACAATAAAGATTTTTTTTAAATAAAAAAATTAAATTTAAAAAAACAACAACAACAAACAGGCTAATATTCATTTGTTTGTGTAATCTTCACAACACACCTGTAAAGAAGATAGGAAAACTGAAGGGCAGAGAAATTAATTAACTTCCTCAAAGTCAATTTGTTAATTAGAATATAAGCTAGATCAAATAATATAGTGACAAAAAAATAAGGTAGCTCTATTTTCTCTCAGTTGATGGTACAGGCACAGGTGGGCTAGGAAAAGTTAGCAGCTGCTCTGGGTTATAATTCAGAGACCCAGGTTCCTTCTCTGCTGCTGCTTCACCATTCTCTACACTGCAGTCCTCACTGGCCTGGTGGGAGTCGGCTCCTCAACGCCACATCAGTTTCAACCCATAAAAAATGGCTCTGGGTAAGTGGTGAAAGGCTGATGATTTCCTTTAAGGAAGTGATGCTGGTATTTCTCACAACACTTCCACTCACATTTCGTTTAGGAAAACTTAGCCATTTGCCCACACCTAGATTCAAAGTCTTGGAAATACATTTTCAACCTGAAGAGTGATGAGGCCAACTGTTCTATTTTCAAAACAAGTGAGGGGAAATGAACACTTAGAAATAATTCGTTGTCTCCAGCAACTAACTAGCTGGTGTTTGGGATTGTTAGGATCAGAACCCAATTTTGTCTGATTCTAAAAACCACACTTCTTCCTCCATGTCTGTTACCCCTAGAATCATTATTTGTTTTGCCAGGAAATGTGCCAGCCAATGAAAGTTCTTCTCAGAGCTTATCTTAAGGAAAACAAGCCATTTTGAGCACTCGGAGTTCTCCTTTCCTTCCAGCTTATCATGGATAAGGTTTACACAGGCTATAACCTTTCACTTAAAAGCTGACAGACCTCTGCCTCTGAGTGTGAAGTGAAACCCAAGGCCTGTCAACTCTAAAGTGTGGTGTTTATACAAAGAAGTGAGTATCAGGGAGCACAGAGGGTCTGCTGGGGAAACACAAGACACCGTGGGTAGTTTCTCCAGCCAAGTCAACTAGGAGTGCGGAGGTGGGTGAGCCAATGGGTGCACCCACCAAACCAAGCCTACCAGGACCACCCAAAAGGGAACAGTTAGGACTTGGCTCTCTCTGCCCACATGACCTAGAAAATATATTCCTGATTAGAGAGTGGCTTGGGTTATTTTTCAGCTTTTTCAATTGCTTTTGACGGTAACATGAGCCCGTAGTTGAAATTTCACTTTGAGTTTATCTGAGCTTCTGTTGCTCCAGACAAACCTAATTTACACAAGACAAAGCTATCTGTTGTCACTGTTACTCTCATTCCCTTTGGTTTTCTCATTATTCAAGCAGCCTCCAGCTCCTTCCCCACACTTTGGACTCATTACTGAGAACTCCAGCCTCGGGAACGCCAGGCTTGTAGCTTGCTGTGAGGAGGTGAGGACTCAGTAAGGACAGGCCTGCAAAAGATTCACTCCTTGAAAAAGGACAACATAAATTATAGGTGAACAGCTTTGTTGTTGAAAAGGATATCAGAAAAGAATATTATTAGATGCATTTTTCCATTTAGAATTAACATAGTTTTATATTATCCCATGGAATAAATGTATATTCTTATAATGTATTCACACACAGCTCACATCAAACAGATGAGGATACACCATGGGATGCGGAGGTTGGAGCAACAGCATAGAGGAACCTAGTGACCAAAGAGAGCAGAAGTCCCCACCCATCCAAAAGCCTACCTTGGGATTGTTATTTGAGACATACTATGTTTGTTTGCTTGCTTGCTTGCTTGTTTAAGATCAAGAAAAATTAAAAGTTTCTGGACCATTTATTTATTATTATAAATAGAGAAGAACATTTCCAGATGGCACACATTCCAATAATAAATGTGATTCCCTCTATCATCACTAACATCTGTCTGGGTGTGCTTCCACTCCTGTAGACCACGTCACACACACGCAATCATTTCCTCCTCCTTCAGAGCCACACTCAGGTTTCTCATGCTCGCTTCCAGGACTGATGAGATGTATCTTATTTGTTTGTTTATTTATGTTAATCCTCACCCAAGAATATTTACCATTGATTTTCAGAGAATGGAAAGAGGGGGAAAGAGAGAAACATCAATGTGAGAGAGACACATCAATCAGTTGCCTCCCGCATGCACCCCAATCAGGGCTGGGGATTGAACCTGCAATCCAGGTACATGCCCTTGACCGGGAATCAAACCTGTGACCCTTCAGTCCATGGGCCGACACTTACTGAGTCACACGGCCATGGAGAGATGTATCTTTTTTTACCAGTGTATTAAACAGATTGCATTGTTCTGCCCATATAACACTTTAAGTTGTAGACATTTGAAATCACACAAATAAAAGAGAAAGAAACATTTTCACATCTCCTAAACAAATATTTGGGGCCCCTGTGTCTATATTTTAAGGTTGGAACAATTTGCTTTGCTCTAGCGAAGGCATTTAAGAATATAAAAATGTCAGCCACAGCTTTTAAGAGAGATACCACATTTTAATCACCTAAATGCTAATATCTGGGCAAATGTGAAACACAGGAGTAAAGAAGCAGTTTTCTAGTCTCTCTTGTTAAAATTAGATCATAGGTTGTAAATAAAAACTGAGCAAGCTGCTTGTGACCCCTCAGGCCATGCACTGTTATTTCCAACTTTAAAAGGAAAAAGCTGACCAGCCATCTAAGAAAAACGATTTCTGCATGAAATCAGACAAATCAAGACAAGACCAGCCAACCAATCAATACAGTTCCCTCTCTGGGTAGGTCCCAGGGTGAGGAGGGTCTCCTGGATTTTAGCCCAGGAGACAGCAGAGCTGCTCACAGCCACCCTCCTGCACTCTGCACACCCTAGACTCACAGTGCTATTGCATCTCATGCTTCCCTTCCCAGAAGTCCTGTCACCTCCCAGGTCAACCCTTCTAGAAGGTCCCTTCGCCTCTGCCTTCCTGAGCAACTTTTTCTAAGCTAAGCCTTCCTCCCTAGGAGCAAGCCAAAGGCAACCACAAACACTTTGTCAGAGTAACTAAAAGATATGTCCCAAGCCAAATGGCTTTGTGCAAAATCATTATTTATTTCAAGAGACAATTTAGCGAAGTCCAGGTATATATGGCCAAAGGCCTTTCCTTTCCTACCTCCCAGTTCTCTCTACTGCAAGTTGCCTATTTATTGACAGCTGACTCATGCAAGCTCCTTTCCATTAGGACTGCTAGGTAACCAGAAAACCATCTAGGAAATTAGACTTGCCTAAGTGGTAGAAAGTCTGGTGATTCTCCCAAGGCATTTGAGTTCCCCCTGAAAAGAAACTCCCATTTATAACCACTTACATATAGTTTGCTTAAAAATAATATTCATCTTTACAGCCTAACTGCATTCTAACATATCACTATAGATAGTAATTTTAACCATAAGATTACCAAGGCTTGAAGCACATGGAGGCAAACTATAGTTCATGGGCCAAAGTCAGCCTGCTGCATATGTTTTATAAATAAAGATTTATTGGAACATAGCTGCAGCTATTCATTTACACATGGTCTATGGCTGCTTTTGCTATGTCAGAGGTGAGTAGTTGCAACAGAAACCAGACAGTCCACAAAGCCAAAAGTATTTATTATCTGGCCCTTCACAGAAAAGTTTGCCAACCCCTTCCCAGAGAGATTATCTAACTTTCACAAAGTCACATTTCAACAATTTTTCTGGAGGCCTGGAGTCCTATGACTTTCTAGGGAAAGTCAAGTAATGTCTCTAGTCCAGAGAATCTGACTCTTCCCACTCTGCCTCCCCCTGAGCTGGTCAGTCTTTACAGGTCTTCTTAGCTAGGGCAGGTCAAACTACAATTACAGAGCATCATACAGAGGAAGCACCCAGGCTGTACAGACAGAGGGTTCAGTGAAGAGAGAATGGCTATTCCACCTCATAGCAAAGATGCACACATGTGCCCTGGCTAGCGTGGCTCAGTTGGTTGGGCATCATCCCTGTATACTGAAAGGTTGCCAGTTGGATTTCCGGCCAGGGCACATTCTCCGGTTGCAGGCTCTATCCCTAGTAGGGGCATGCAGAAGGCAGCCAATCGATGCATCCATGTTTCGTTCTCACATCGATGTTTCTATCTCCCTCTCCCTTCCTCTCTCTCCAAAAAGCAATAAAAAATCTTTATTAAGAAAGAAAGATGCACACATGCAATACTCTTCAAAATAGCACCCATGACCTTGGGATGCAGGTCTCAGGGACCTTTGCTTGTAGTTAAACTCTTGAAGGAGAAACCTCTGCAGGTTATATCAGATACATTATATATCACTAGAGGCCCAGTGCATGAAAATTCATGCACTGAGGGGGGGTGTCCCTCAGCCCAGCCTGCCCCCTCTCACGGTCCGGGAGCCCTCAGGGGCAGGAGGTGACCCGGTGATCAGGGAAAGGCGACACCTCATCACACCTCTGCTGCTGCCACTGCCAGCAGTGCAAGCCTTGGCTGGCCCTGGTTACCTGCACCTCGGGCGGCCCTGGTTACCTGCACCTCGGGCGGCCCTGGTTACCTGCACCTTGGGCGGCCCTGGGCGGCTGGGCAGCCACCATCTGAGGCTTGCCTGCACCTCGGGCCGGCCCTGGGCAGCTGGGGGGCTGAGGGGACTGGGGGACTCCAGAGGCAGGTGCCCAGGCAGGGCTGAGGGGACTGGGTGCCACCATCTTGTGGCTGTGAGCGCCACCATTTTTAGGGCGGGGCAGTCAATTAGCATATTCCCTCCTTATTGGCTGTGGGCGCCGCCATCTTTGTGATGGTGTGAGGGTCAATTAGCATATTCCCTCTTTATTAGATAGGATTCTGACAAACTCAGAGTATGGTGTTTTGTGTTTTTCCTGTTGCTACTTCTATTGTTGTGGTTCGGTTTGATTGGTCTTTGTGGTTATTAACTCTATTTAATAAGTTTAATCCTACTAGTGGTTGCTTACTTATTATCTGGATGATGTTGAAGTGTGAAAAAAAGCACACTGGAATGGAAAACTACCTTTGTAAAAGTTATAAAATACCTATTATGTATCTAGGAGTTCTAAAGTCTAGAAATGGATTGGTTTTTGTTTGGGGTTGTTTTGATTTAGTTTTTGTTTAATGGGATCAGGGAGAAGCCAAAAGCGGCAATAGGGAGTACTATACTAACTAGTTTAGAATGCATTTGTTCTCCTAAATAGCAACATTTGACAAAGCCAGGTATTCCCCCATAATTCTAACACATACCCAGTGCTTCAAACTACACTGCTCCAGACACTGGAAACCTGCCTGGGGAAAATGTGTACTCAAGGATGTACTGTTCTTGGGGCTCTTTAATACACCAGACACAAACATACTCATTCAACTTATGGTAAAATGATCATCACGTTACAACTGGTTTGGAAGATTCCAGGAATGTGTGTATTAAAATTTGTGTTTAATTTTTAAATTTTTGAGTGGTTTGCTGCCTTTTCATTTGTTTTCTGTTTGATTTTGATGTCGCTATTGGTTTTTTAGTGGAGTATTTTTGAGAAAATGCTCTTTGGTAAGTATGGTGACCTCTGATGAAAGAAAAGCACAGCCTTTCCAATCTCCCAAGGCTGTGGATTACAAGCTAAGGAGGCTGCTTCCTCCAAGAACTGCAGCCCTCCCAAGAGTGTAAAAGTGAAACAACAATGTTAGGCAGTGGAGCATTTGAGGCTGAGTGCCCTGAGATTTGTCCCCTTCTTTTGACTCTCCAACACATTACCTGACACATTAACAGTCGGGGTATCTCACACCTCCAAGGGAAATGGGAACTCACAGGTACTGCTGCAGAAGAGAATTTGAAACACAAATTGAGCAACTCTCCCAGGAGACAGGAGGAAAGAATAAAGGAAAATATAAAATAGCATTTCAGATATGAGGAAGAAAGAAAAACTGCATCTATCTGGGTAATGGGAAGACAAAATATAAAGAGGAGAAAATATTTGAAGATAAATAATAACAAATATGCCCGGCCAGTGTGACTCAATGGTTGAGCGTCGACTCATGAATCAGGAGTTCATGGTTCAATTCCCAGTCCAGACAACCAGGGCTCAATCCCCAGTTGGGGGGGTGGGAGGGGAGCGGCATGCAGGAGGCAGCTGGTCAATGATTCTCTTTCATCATTGATGTTTCTCTCTCTCTTTCCTCCCTTCCTCTCTGAAATCAATAAATATATATTTAATATAAATTTTCTAGAAATAAAGCTAGATAAAAGACCTTAAATTAAAAAGGCCCATAGAAGGCCAAACAGAAGATATAAGGTAAAGTCAACTCTGTTTAGAAATGAAATTTAGGATTGTCAAAACAAAGCAAAAATTCTAAAAGATTTCAGATAGAAGGAGCAGGTTACCTATAAAAGAACATGAATTATATTGTAATTACTCTTATCAACCTTAACACTAGGTAGATGAAATCAATGGAGCAGTCTTTTTAAAATATTGAAAAAATATAAATTTATAACTAGATTTCCTTATGCAATCTGCATTCAAATGTGAGGATATCCTATCCTATATAATAAAAGGGTAATATACAAATTGACCCTAACGGCAGAACGACCAGAACAACTGCTCCACCAGTCACTATGAGGTGCACTGACCACCTCTTGGTCCCTTTCCCCTGGCCGGCAGGCTCCAATCGCCCGATGGTGAATGGGGAACCAGAGGTGGGTGGCGGGGGATGTGGGCGGTGCCAGGGCACAGCCCCCACCCTGCCTGTTGCCCCACACAGAGAGGGGTGGGGCCAGTGAGCAGGTGGGAATAGCCAACCTCTCAGTTTCTCTCCCCTGTGGTCAGGCTCTAATGCCTAATGGAGAACAGGGAACCAGAGGTGGGTGGTGGCAGGGGGCGGGGCCAGCTGCCAGCATCTGGGGAAGATGGCCTTGATCACAGGCTAGGCCTAAGGAGTGTACCTGCACATGAATTTTGTGTGCCAGGCCTCTAGTAATAACATATTCTTGGCCACACATACTTCAAATGTTTTGCTACACAAAAACGTACATAATAGAAAAAAACATTCAGAAGAACAAGAATTATGGGAGATAATAGGGTATCAAGTTTCCTGGTAAAATAAATCATTGTCCAAACAATTTTGAAGAACTAAAGAAGAAGAGAAAGTATACCTGTAATAAATCAGAAATGAAATTCTAGATAATATCAATATGATGGCACTGATCAGGGAGACAAAAAGTATAGCAGTGAATGTGAGTATACTTCTCTTAAGGGTAATATATAAATATTAACATCTTAAAGAATCATTTCATCTACATTTGGTACTTTTGTATTTCTAGTAATTTGTCCATTTCATACAAATTCTCTAATGTATTGAAATTTATGAAAATAAAATTGTTCATAATATTATGTTTATAATGTTATTTAATGTCTGTAGGATATATGATTAAGTCTCATTTTCATCTTTGCCTTTCATCTCTCAATTTTGCCTATGTGTTTATTACCAACTAGAGGCCCAGTGCATGAAAATTCATGCACTGGGGCGGGGCAAGGGTGTCCCTCAGCCCGGCCTGCCCCCTCTCACAGTCTGGGAGTCCTCAGGGGCAGGAGACAACCTGGTGATCAGCGGAAGGCGATGCTCCATCACACCTCTGCTGCTGCCACTGCCAGCAGTGCAAGCTTCAGCCGGCCCTGGTTACCTGAGCCTCTGGCAGCCCTGGGCAGCTAGGCAGCCGCCATCTGAGACTTGCCTGTGCCTGGGGCCAGCCCTGGGTGGCTGGGGGGCTAAGGGGACTGGGGGACTCCGGAGGCAGGCGCATGGAGTGGCCGGGCCCCCAGGTGCGCCTGCTGCCCTGGTGGGGATAAGGGGTCTGGGTGCCACCATTTTGTGGCTGTGAGCGCCACCATCTTTAAGGGCGTGGCAGTCAATTAGCATATTCTCTCCTTATTGGCTATGGGCACCATTTTTGAGGTCAGGGCACTCAATTAGCATATTCCCTCCTTATTGGCTGTGGGCACTACCATCTTTGTGACAGTGTGAGGTTCCATTAGCATATTCCCTCTTCATTAGATAGGATTATTCTTTTCAAGGAACCTGCTTTGGACTTCAATAATCTTCTCTATTGTACATAAGAAAATGTGTTTATTAATGTCTGTTCCAATCTTCATTATTTTTCCCTTTTTGTGTCTAATTTGCTGTTCTTTTCTCCAAATTTCTTGAGCTAGATCCTTAGATCATTTACTTTTACCTTTTTCTTTTATAATATGCATTTATGGCTATAAACTTCCTTTTATGCATAGCTTTAGCTGTATCCCATAATATGTCAAAAGTATTTTCTAATTTGTACTGCATTTCTTCTTTGACCAATAGAAGTGCACTGCTTGCCCTTGCATGTGTGGCTCAGTTGGTTGAGCATCCTCTCATGCACTTATAGGTCTCTGGTTTGATTCCCAGTAAGGGCACATGCCTGATTGTGGGCTCAATCCCCAGTAAGGGGCATGCAAGAGGCAGCTGATCCATGGTTCTCTCACTGATGTTTCTCTCTCTCCCTTTCTTTTTCTAAAAATCAATTTTTTAAAACCAACTTTTTTTTTTTTATTGTACTGCTTAACTTTATTTATTTCCACTGGGTTAAATAATACAGTTCATGTAGTTTTAATCCTTTAAAATTTCTTAAGACATTTATTTTTTGACACAGCAATATTCAACTTTAATGAATTTTAAGTGCATTTAGAAAAAAATGTGGATTTTACAGACATTAGGCACAGTGTAGTGTATATGCCTATTAGGTAAAGTTTTTATTGTGTTGCTCCAATCTTTTATATCTGTATTGATTTTTTTAGTTATTATATCAGTTACTAAGAAAAAGTATATTTAAAATCTCCCACTATGATGGTGGATTTGACTATTTCTCTTTTAATTCTGTCAAATTATGCTATATATTTTTGAAGCTAAGTTATTGGGTACATAAAGATTTAGAATTGTTGCATCCTCCTGGTGAATAAGCTTTTCATCATTATTAATATTCTTCTATATCTGTCATATGCTTTTTGCTTTAAAATAGTTTTTCCATTTGTATTTTACTAGTTCCCCATCGTAGTTTTTATCCTTTATTGTATTCTATTAGATTAAGTAGTTTATATTATTCCATTTTTCCTCTCCATTATATTGTTATACATTTTTTGCTATTGTTTTAGTGATTACCTTAGAGATTATAGTACATCTTTGACTTCTTAAAATCTTCATCACTTCCCAGTGAAGAACTTTAGAACACTTCAACTCCATTCACTACCCATTTGACATGTATTTTAATTCAATATATATCTTTATTTTTCTTTCAATTTTGAAAGACATTTTTATTGAATATAAAATTATAAATTGGCAATTTCCCTTTACTTTAAAGATTATTATTCCATTCTCCTCTGATTTTTACCACTTCTGTTGAAAAAATCAACTATTAGTTTCATTACTGGTCCTTTGATGGTAATATAGATTTTTTTTCTTTTGCCTGCCTTTCATATTTTTTTTCCTTTTTCTTTGGTTTTCAGCAGTTTTCTCTACTGTGCCAAGATGTGGTTTTCTTTTTATTTATCCTCCTTGGTGTTTATAGTATTTCTTGAATCTGTGGTTTCATAATAGGTTTTATCAGATTTGGAAATTTCACAGCCATTATCTCTTCAAATATTACTCCTGCTGCATTCATTCTCTTTTCTCCTTTTGAAATTCCACTTTCAGATATGTTTATATCTTTTTACAATAATCCATATAATTCTTAGCCTCCTATCTATTTCCCATATTTTTGTCTCTCCATGTTTTATCTGGATTATCTTCCTGACCTATCTCTCAGTTCACTGAAGTTCTTCCTTAACTTGGTTTAAGCTACTGTTAAATTCAAGCCATTGCATTCTTAATTTCAATTATTGTTTTTATCCTTAGAATTTCTATTTAGGTTTTTATTTCAATTTCTAATTTTCTGCAGAAATTTTCAATCATACCTTTACTTCCCTAAGCATGGTTATTTTTAAGTCTGTGTCTGATAATTCCATTGTTTGATATCCTAGGCGGCTGTTTCTATTGTCTCCCTTGATTTATAGTCAAGTCTTGTCTACTTTCATGCCGGGTAGTTTTTTGCTTGAATTTTTAGTATGTAAAAATAGACAGATGATTTGAACCTTGGGATATGCTAGCTTCTATGGAGGATTTAACTTTCTTCTGGCAGGCAAGGAGATTGGGGCATTAACAATCCCAGATCACCATAATGTAATCAGGGATTGAAATTATTCAAAGCTAAACTTCAGCTTTTATGAGGACTGGTCTATTTCTGCCTCACCCTTACTCATAGACTAATGCTAACCTCTTTGTGGTTTTAACCCAAATATCGCAGTTTACTTGGGCCCCTTCTCTTTGAAGGACACTAAAATCCAATTTTTGGCATTGCAAACCCACGAGTCTGTCAAAAGTTCTGTGCAGCTCTTTATCAGCAAGTGAAATAAGCAAATGGCTCCAGGGTGAAATCAGTCCCAAATGCTGAACTCATCTTTCCCAGATCCTGGTGCTGGAATATCTCAATGCCTTTCTTATATATTTAAAGGGACTTTTAAAAAGTATTTGGCCAGCTTTTCTAGTTGTTCTAAGTGGAAAAGTAGGTCTACAGCAGATCGTGTGTGATTATCAGAAGTAGAAGTCTCCCCACTAAATTTTTTAAAGCTCAATAATAATCTTTTATATACTGCTTATTTTTTAAAAGATTTTATATTTATGACATCCATTTCTTCACCTCATACTCACAAATGAACCCACTCTATTATTTTGCTTCAGTGATCCACCAAAAATATAAGGCTAAAATCTTCAATGATCTCTATTTTGCTAAGCCAACATAATGTCTTTCAGTCCTCGTCTCCTTTGACTTCTCAGCAACATGCCACTTGATATCTCCCTCTTTTCCTTCCTGAACTATTCTTTTTCCCTTTGTTTCCATGTTTAAATGTTGTCCTTGTGCTGGCTCATCCTTCTCTGCCTAGAAAATGAATGTTTTGTTGCTCAAGTGTTGAAATACAGCCCTCTCTTTTTCACACTTGACACTCTTTAGATGATCCCATTCATCCAAGCCGAATAACTTATTTATAAATAACTCATATTTTATGTACAACTCAGACCTCTTCCATGTGTTTTAGATCCATAAATCCAAGGAGCTATTTGAAACTTTCTCTTGAGAATCATAATGTCATTTCAAAATCAAAAGAATCAAAATCAAACTCATAATTACCCATAATTAAAAGCAGAGGAAAAGGTTCTCCTCCAAGATTCCCTAGTATAGTAAATGGCACAGTCATCTACAGTCAAGCATAAAGTCTAGTATTTATCTTGGATACCATTCTCTCCCTTATCCCACATACCAAATCCATTGCCAAGTACTAAGAATATTATTTCCTAAATATCACTCAACTCCACCCTTTTCTCTTCCTCTCTACCCCCTTCAACCTAGTTCAAGCTACCATCATTTCTCATGTAGACTATTGCAACAGACTTTTAACCAATCTACCCTTTTTCCCTCTTCTTTCTGCCATTACAACTGGTTATCCACTTGTGGCCAGAGAGATCTATCTTATTGGTAGCTTAATCTGATCATGGTTCATGCACTCCCTGCTTTAAAACCTTTTAATGGCTTCCCATTTCTCTTAGGAAAAAGCATACCCCTTGACATACCTTAATGTGCATATATGGTCTGAAACTTGCCTACCTCACCAGCCTCATCTTCTACCCTGTGCCCCTACAATGCCTTTCTTCCAGCCACACTAGTCTCCTTTCACTTCCTCATCCTCCCTTCCCTACCAAAGGAACTTTTTTTAATGTTTGGCCCTTTGCGATGAATGTTGTTGTTTTTTCTTTCCCTCTTCAACTAGTCAACCACTATTCATCCTTCAGATCTTAATTCTATTTCATTTTCCTCAAGGAAGTTATCCAGGATCTCACTGGCTGTCAGGTCAGACTTATCTAGGCTCTTATTGTACTTAGTGTCTCTCCTTCATAGAATTTGTCACAATGGCAAGTTGATAATTGTTATGATTTTGTAATTACCTGTCCCTTGAGTAGACTGTAACTCCCATAAAGGCAAGAGACATGTTTGGTTTTACTCATCATTTTATCCTAGCACCTAGCTCAGTGCCTGGCACATCATAGATTCTCAACCACATTTTTTGGATGGATGGATGGATGGATGGATTGCTTACATATGTATAGAATACTTCTGAAAAAAATACATAAGAAATCTGTAATAATGGTTATACCTGGCCAGGCGAACCAAGTGGCTGTAAGGGTAAAAAAGAGACTTTTCATAGTATACCTTGTTATACCTTTTGAATTGTGATTTGAGTAACTATATTTCCTATTCAAAAAGAAATAAGCACATTTTGTAAGAAATGGTTAGAAGATAATTCTTTTGCTCAAGATTTGAGCATTGTAAAATACAAACACCCCAGGAAGGTATAGCAGATACATGTGCACTCTTGCTTATCCTATTTCAACTTATTCACTACAGAGAAACTATTTTTAAAGTTCAGTTCTATCTGAAACATCTTTCATTCAGGTGATGTCCTAAAATAGGAGTGCAGTGTGAGATGTGAATCTGCTGTTGCCTCATCTCTCTTAGTTCCCACATGTTTCTCTCTGTGTCAGCATACCAACTCAAGTGTAATCTTCATGTTTAAAAATACAACATCTATGCCCTGCAATTATCCCTAAAACATGAGCAGAGTAATTCATTTTGTCAAAGAACTGTTCTAACCCAAGGAGGAGGAAAGGATTTCTATGCTGAGTTTTTTGAGAGACAGTGTGTCTGTTTGCATTCTTTATGATGTCAAAGTGATTTAAGGGATTTTTCCTCGCTTTAGGACCATATTCTACAATATATAGTACAATTTCACTATAATGCTCAGTCATTACCAATAATTTATATACTCAATTCAACTTCACAAATATCTGTTGAGTGCTTACTATTTGGTAAGGAACTCTTTTTGGTACTGGAGACCCAGAAAGACACAGGTTTAGCATGAAGCTTGGTTTTAAAATAAAAGTTATAAGCCACTGTGATTAATGCTACACTGGAAGTCTGTGAAAGACTTTAGGAGGCAGATATACCCCTGCTGCTGACAGCTTTTTGTTTCCCATTATACTGACGCAGCCTACTGCCATCAAACATCAAGAGATAACTCACAGTTGCCTTCTAAATTTGGGGAAATCCAATGCTGCGTTCCATCATAGGAGGCCTTGAAATGGGAGACTCACGAAGTCATACCTGGACTCTGGTGTTCTCAAACCACATGTTAAAGAGCTACATTAAATACTCTTCTTGAACTCTCCTGCCATGTGAGTCCACAGTGCCCAATTTCCTGTTAGAGCCCTCCAAGCAAGAGACAAGCCCAGCAGGAAGTCTGACCTATCATAGAAGTCACATAAATTTCATATTTAATTGCCTTCTTTATATCTCATACCCCCAAATGGCTCTCATGAAGATATTCTTTCACTGCCCCTCTACCTAGCCACTTTGAAAGGGGGAATATTAGACACTCCTGGGGACAGAGACATGAAGGCAGCAGGTACTTCCAAGCATAATGCCTGCCCTCACACCTTCAATGAGTGGGTCCCCAATGCTGGGCACATTTAAACAGACCCAAGTTAACTGGCTCATATTCCATTTAGCAATAATCCTATATAATAAAAGCATAGTATGCAAATTGCCCCCTCGACCGGGAGGTCACCCAGAAGTTCGACCAGGGGGTGGGGCCGGCTGGGGGGAAGGAGGGAGGCCCTGACGGGCAGCCAGCAGCCACTAGGGACCCTACCAGTGCTTGAATTTCATGCACTGGGCTTCTAGTCTATATAATAAAAGCCTAAGCGACCATTATGACAGAACAACCAGAATGACCGGTCACTATGATGTGCACTGACCACCAGGGGCAGACGCTCAATGCAGGAGCTGCCCCCTGGTGGTCAGTGAGCTCCCACAGGGATAGTGCCACTCAGCCACAAGCCAGGCTCATGGCTGGCAAGTGCAGCAGCGGTGGCAGGAGCCTCTCCTGCCTCCGCAGCAGCGCTAAGGAGCAGCGAGCCGAGCGGTAAGGAGCAGCGAGCAGGCAGGTGGTAAGGAGCAAGGGGTCCTGAACTGCGAGAGGGCACAGGTTGGGCTGAGGGACACACACACACACACCCTCCCCCCAGTGCATGAATTTCGTACACCAGGCCTCTAGTTAATTTATATTTGTACACTGAAGCCCTGGTCAAGTAGATCAGTTGATTGCAGCATCGTCCTGATATGCCAATCTCCAGTCAGAAGACATACAAAAAGCAACCAATGAATGCATAAATAAGTAGAACAACAAATCATTGTTTCTCTCTCTCTCAAATCAATAAATTTATATATATATATATATATATATATATATATATATATATATATACATACACACACATATACTAGGAGCCCATTTGCAGGAAGATTCCTGCAAGCGGCTGCCGTGGCCACGCACACAGCTGCCGCTGCTGCCCGCCCCGCCCCGCCCACCGCCACTGCCATTGAGACCACACACGCCACCGCTACTGCTGCCCGCGCTTTCCCTCTGGAAGCCACCTTGCTTTTTGCGTTTCCTCCCTCTTCCTTCTAAGCTGTCTTCAGTCTTCACTCCTCCCTCCTTCAGTGTATGCAAATTAACCGCCATCTTTGTTGGGTTAATTTGCATACTCCCTCTGATTGGCTGTGGGCATAGCGAAGGTACGGTCAATTAGCATTTTTCTCTTTTATCAGTGTAGATATATATATACACACATTCATGCCTTGAAAGGAGGTACAAAGAAGAAAGAAGTAACTAAATTTCTGGCAGGAGGAGGGAGCATTGAAGCCTGTGAGAGAAGAGCTTATCTTAGATGGATATTAAAGATAAGTAAGACTTCTCAAGGTAGATAAAAGGTGGGAAGAGAATATTTTAGGCAAAGAAGAGTCTTGGACAAAGGCATGGAAAAGTGGTATAATAATACCTTAATAAAAAAAAAAAAGAAAAGTGGTATAAATGAAAAATATAAGCACATTTTTATTTTTTTATTTATATTATTATTATTATTATATTATTATAATTATATGTTAACTTATTTTTATCTGGAGCTGAGACAGGGTAGGGGGTAGCCAGGTGAGTGGCTTCTTTAGAGAAAAATATACTGGACAGAGATACCAGTGTTCATTTCACCCATTTTTCCATTTTCCCAAGGATCTGCCAGTGTTCCACCCAGTGAGCTTAGCTATGTTCCCAGTCTTACCAGGACTGAGGGGTTTCCTGGCTATGGGACTATAAGTGCTGAAACTGGGACAGCCCTGGGAAACTAGGGCTCTTGGTCACCCAACCATCCAGCCATAGTCCAAGAAGGCATGACTTCCCAATTCTATTATAACCTCAGAATAAACTTCTAGTTATAAAGTAAATAAGCCATGTAATGTACAGAACAGGGAATATAGCCAAGAATATCATAATAATTTTTACGGGGACAGATGGTGACTAGACTTACCACGAAAATCACATCATAAGGTATGTAAATGTCAATTGTTACGTTGTATACCTGAAACTAACAAAATACTGTATGCAAACTATAATTTTTTTAATCAACCTCAGAACAACAAAGGAAATGGTAGGAATTGTACTAGCAAAAGTTGAGTGAATTTCCCCATCACAATTACCATCAATTTTTTCAACTACCTCAGCCATACTTCTAGCAGCAGATTTAAGAAAAAAAAAGGAAGTAAACCGCGACAAAGATGCAAAGAGAGCAGTATGTCTACCATACTAGTAGAAGGAGGCATCAGAGACCTCCTAAGCTACGTCTTCCCTGTGTTATTTTTATTTACAGCAGATCCCATCAATTACTTCAAGTGCTTCCATGTTCTTCCTGATCCCCTCTTGGGGAAGTGGAAATAATTATTTCATTTGCCTGTTAAAAAAATTGTCATAAACCAACAGATTAGTAATGTACCACTCCTGTTTTCCATATCCATATGGTCCCACAATTTGCAGTGTGGACTCTCCATTCTGACACACACACCCCATTTCTTATTGACTGGAGTCTCTTCAGTCAAATATCTTTCAAGGGGATAAGAATGTACTGGCATATTGCTGGCGATCCTCCAGAAAAACAAATTATACAATACAGCTCCTACTCTCCTACTTTATGGTCTCATTGAGAAGGCATGACAAAAATCCCTGCAAGATTTTAACAAGGCGGTATAAACACAAACACATACCTTTTTTGCTTTGCTATTTATGTTAGTTTCATGTAGTCCTGTCCAAAAGGCTTGCATTGTACCACAGACAATGTTTGTGATAACTTTTTCTTTAAAATTCTTCACTAAGAAACTTTTCTTTAAATGAACTTTAGGTCTACTCTATCAGTTTACTGGAAAAGGGAGAGGGGGGCGGTGACAATTACATACAACCATGGACATCTGAAGATGAATTTCTAATCTATTCCGAAAGTAAAGAAATCTAATCTGCCCCTTCCTATGACTCATTTGGGCATAGAGAGTTAATTGCAGCAGCCCAGAACAAAGAGGAAATATTTTAGATAAAAAATACCTATGTAATGGGAGCAGACCTAGTTTCAGAAAGTTCAGCATGGTAAGTGCAATATAGAAACATCTGAATCTGACAGATGAGCAATGACAAGTGAGCAGGTTAAACAAAAAAGAGGAACTACTATCCTCGATCTGCAGAGATCTAGGTAAGTAGGCAGGTTAAACAGGTAGGAGATGAAGTTTGACTAAGTGACATTACTCCACATTTTTGATAGGGTGTAGAATGACAAGCAGGTCCCATGTCATTCGTTCATTCAAAAATATTTATGGAGCCAATTCTATACCAGGACTTGATGTACTGCAGTGAAAAAAACAAGCATGAATCCTGCCCTAATAAATTTACTCTAATTAAGGAAAACAAAGAGACAAAATAATTATTAAATGTCATTGGTGTTATGAAAAACAACAAATAAGACGTTGAGGTAGAGAATATGGGGGGAAGAAACCTACTTTAGAAATGGTGGTCAGGGCACGTTTCCTGGTGTAGTGCCACTTAGCTGCAATGCAAAGGTTGAGACAGAGCTAGCCATGTGAAGGAAAGCATTCTAGACAGAGCTACAGCAAGTATAAAGACCCTGAGATAGAAGAGCATTTGGTGTATTTAAAGAGCTAAAACAAGATCAATATGGGTAGGGCAGAGTGATACTGGAAGACTGAATGGCTGGAAGAGTACATTCAGCAGTTTGGATTTTATTCCTAACTCAATGAATGAGTAGTCAATAAAGAATTTTATACAAAAGAAGGATACATAGTAATCCACAATGTGAGAATACTACTTTGGCTGTTTTAGGGAGAGAAATTATTGTAAAAGGGCAAAAAGAAAGGGGTGGGACAAATTAGGAGAAAGATGGTGGAATATAAGACTCCGTGAAATGGTGGAGATAGAGAGAAAGGGATGGATTGTAGGTGTCTTTTGGAGTTTGAATGGAGAACTTGCTGCTGGATGAAAGTGAGGACTTAGGGGGGCAGAGAATTAAGGTTAATTCCCAAATTTCAGGCCAGAACAACTGAATAAATGTTACTATCAATTTCCATGTTGGAGAACACTAGAAGTATGAGAGAGATTTGGAGAGCAAAATACATACCTACCTTTGAGATATCAGGAAGAACTCCAAGTAGAATACCAAATACACAGATTTGTGAACCTGGAGCTCAGATGAGAGGTCTGCCTAGAGATGTAAATTTGAGGGCAAGTATTCTAAAATGGTATGAACAAGATCACCGTGGTGAGAGAATTAAGAGGGAAAGAATCAAACCCCGAGGAATCTCATAAGGTCAAGTTCTTAACCAGACTTTACATTAGAATCCCGTAGCATGCTCGTGAAGTGGCCCTGCAGCAGACGATCAGTGCCCTCTTTTGGTAACACCCAGTCCTTGCTGTATAACTTTGTATTCATATAAATCCCAATAAATTGGCCTAAAAAATGATATTGGAGAAATGGCTACTAAATTTGGAAATAAGAATATTTATGGTAACTTTTGCAAGAAGAATTTCAGTCTTTAGCTTTAGAGTCTCTGGGATGTTGGACAGGTTATTGAAAGATCATTTTAATTAACCTTTTTGGGCTGCAAGCTCAACTTGGCTTCAAGACTTCTGTGTAGTCCTGACAGCTCCTTAAACTCCCAAGACCTAATTGAGCTCAAGATTTGGGTCTGGGAGCTGGGGATAAGCCTCAGATATGAGAGAAGGAACACTGCAAGAACTAGGAACTACAAGAGCCAATAGGCTTAGAAGAAAAGAACACATATGAAAATTGGTATTAATGGTCAATTTTCCACAAGAATGGAATTCAGGCATAGATGAAACAAAATCATTCAATCCAAAGTGGGATTTATGGATTCATTATTTCAACAAATATTTCAAGCTCTGAGTAGGTGATAGAATAGAAGAGAGTCAGGTTACCAGATTTAGTGAATAAATATACAGAATATCTAGTCAAATTTGAATTCAGATAAACAAGGAAAATGTTTTAGTATTTGGGACATACATACACTAAAAAATGTTCACTGTTCATCTAAAATTCAAATTTAACTGGACATTCCTACATTTTATCAGTAAATTCTAGACTAGAGGGATGGAAAGACTCTCCCTTTCCTTTTGGACATTAATAAAGTAACACCAGTTTCAGGTGAATTTGAATTGGTCCATGGCATGTAGGTCTCTAACAATGGAGAATCAAATGAGTGGATCCCAAGACCTGTTAAGCAGTGACCCAGCCAGTGAGAGCTGCTCGCAATCAACTTCATCTCAAAGCAACTCCCTCTTTGAATTAACCATATTTTCTGTATTCTTGATGCTCTGGCATCTGGGACCTTGGTGACTAGGGAAGGACTGCCCCCCTCCCAGGGTTAGCTAATTCCTAGAGATAGCAAATAGGTCACCAGGGAGCACACCCTGCATGTAAAATCTAAGCAATCCAAAGCCCAAACCCAATCATCTCCTTTATGGGTTCTCATAGCTGAGCCACTATCCACCTGTCCTAATCATCTTAGCATCTGGCAAAAGACAACTAGGGATGCCCCCTCTGCCCCACAGCCCACTGAAATTATTCAACTAGCCAATCCTAAACCTGCTTACCCTACCTTGCCTTTCCCATAGAAACCATAGAAAAATTGTTGCCCCTGGTTTCTCTTTGCTCCTTCTGCCTCCTGGCCAACCCTGGTGCTTCCCCATGTGGCCCTGAGTGAAGTGCTATGGGCCCTCCTCTGGGGAGCTGTGAGTAACTGTCTTTCCAGTTGTCTCCTGATCTCACAATATCTGAATAATGATAAACCTACATTGTAAAACACTCTTCCTCAAGGCATATTCAGAAACCTCCCTGAAGTTAAAAATAGGAGTAAAATGTTTTTTCTCGTATAAGACAGCCAAGTTGGAAAATTTTAAATGTCAGTAAACTTGGAAAAGCAGTTCCTTGGACTCTGAGGAGATACACAGAAAGCAAATGACTCTCAGCAGAAAGATTCAAAAAATTGGAGGACCAATACACACCCACCCCTGAGCATGAATTTGGGATTTTGGAAAGATTTGCAGCCATGGCCACAACGATGTATTTGGGATTAAGTTTTTATTTTTTTTTTAAGTTTAAAGGTGATTTCTCAATCACAATGAAATATAAGGCTAGATCCTAATCAATTTGAGGGAGTACCGAAGCTTTGCCTAGACAAGTATAAGCATTTAGCTAAAACTTAAGACATAAAACCCCTGGCTTATTACTGCGCAGCAAAACCCAGCAACTGTGTGAGAATAATAACATCTAATGCCAGTCAAGTGATTATCATGTGGTAGCCTTCTTACTAGCTGTTTTACATACATTAACTCATCTAATCCTCACAAGCGCCTCTGACATATATGCAATTATAGATCTAATTTTAAAAATGGAGAAACAGACGAAGAGGAGTCAGGGTACACCCCCAAGTTCACTCATCTACTGAGGGTCTGAGTCAAGATTAAACCCCAGGCTGTCTGAACCTGTACATACAATCATGAACATTCCTGCCTCTCTGTGGTAAGGAAGATGCTGAGTTGACTACCTGTGTTCCCCACAGCACATCATTTAAAGCTGCCTCTGATGACCATCATGCTATCAGCTTTCTTTCTAAAACGAATCCTCTTTCTCTTCAAGATATTGCCCTATGGCTGTGGTTCTCAAAGTGTGGCCCCAGACCAGCAACATCAGTATCCCTCCAGAAGTTGTTAAACATGCAAATTCTCCACCCCACCCCTAGACCTACTGACTCAGAAACTGGGGGATGGGGCCCAATAACCAGAATCAATTCTCCGGGTGAGTCCGATACCGAACAACTGCCTTCAGTATGCTCAGTTCATATGTTAAGGATGTCTACACTTGTACCCTTATCCCACTTTTCTGGAAACTTTTTTTAACTGACTCCTTATATTCAGTTTGAGGGAATTTGTAGGGAAATTCTAGGGAGGCTGGTAGAGAGGGAGTTACTCTACACTTTCCTCAAATGCTTGTAACTGAAGCTCAGTTTCTATCAGTGCTCAAGGACCTTGTAGGATGCTAAATGTTCAAATAAAATCTCACCAAAAAGGAACAAAACATCAACAGTGACAACATCATTCTAGCATTTTGATTAGAGAAGGCCATGAAATACTCAAAAATTTTAAATCAAATACTTATATTCTTAAAGCTGGATTTCTCCTCGTAAATCCACTCAATGCCAACCCTCTGACTTGGCCCAAATATGGCTTCTTGCTTTCAAGACTTTGAGCACCCTGAGGACAAAAAACATGACTTGTTTTTCTTTGTACCTTTGTACCAAAAACAGTGCCTGGCTCATAGTTGGTGCTTAGTAAGTGACTCTCAAACATAATTGCACCCTCTAGTCACAAGTTCACACAGATGTTCCACAGCTTGTTGTAAATCAAGACATGAAATTAGCATTTTTAAAACCCACATTTACCTTTGGTTACTTTCTGTCCCTAGGGAAGGTAGTTACTGTAGAATTCACAATATAACTTGGGGAAGAGACTGTTTCTTCACAGGACACAAGTCAAGTTCTGGCCAAGGATCTTGATTTATTGGGCACTGGGAGAATCTGACCACTACATATTTATAGCAGTAGCTAGAGATAAGTGCATTCAGGCAAGTGCTACTGAAATGCGTTTCCTTCATTTCCTTGACAGCAAAAGGAAGTAATGAATGCTTTAAATCACAGAAAATATTTAGAATATGAAAGACAAATGGAAGTCACAACTTTCTCAACCTGCAGAATAACCAATATTTTACAAGGTTCACCAAGAGTTTGTGGGAAACTTTGATCCCTCTTCCTTCTGCTTCTAGAAGAATCCATGAAGCTGTTGTTTGTTTACCATGCTCTGGCAAGAAGTTGTTACCAAAAGACAGATACGGTATCGAATGGATGGTCATTGCTCAAAAACAGGTTTATTTCTTTATATCTTTCTCACTGTTCAAGGACATGAAAGAATTTTAAAAGAAACTAGCTGTGGGCTTATTCGTGGAGTAAGGGGACATTCCTGCTCCAAACCTCAAAACTGCCAATCTATATATATAAAAGCCTAAGCTACCATTAGGATGGAATGAGTAGAACAACCAGTTGCTATGATGCACACTGAGCAGGCAGGCAAGCGATTAGGAGCAAGTAGGCAGGCAAGCAGTTAGAAGCAAGCAGTCCCAGATTGTGAAAGGGATGTCCAACTGCCGAATGTCCAACTGCAGGGATTGGGCCTAAACCGGCAGTTGGACATCCCCCAAGGGGTCCCATATTGTGAGAGGGCACAGGCTGGGGTAAAGGACCCCATCCTGTGCACGAATTTTGGGCACTGGGCCTCTAGTATTAAAATAAAACAGGACTTGACTCTGATTTCCATTCTTTTTAATATTTTTATGACCAAAAAAAAGTAATATGGAAGCATCTAAGAAAGAAGCTTGAGCACCATCACTCTAGGCTTCTAAACTCTTAGAATAACCACTATAAACAGTTTAGAATATAGTCTTCCAAATATTTCTACACACATAATTGTACACATTTTCATTCACTGTATACATATATGTACATTTATTTTTCTACTGCCATTATACTTGTCATTTATATCATGCTTTTTTCTCAGAAATTTAGATCTTTTTCTCTTATTTTAAACTTAGACCTAAGCCAGAAGTCGGACATACTTAGCGCTGCGACAGAGGCAGGAAAGGCTCCCGTCGCCGCCGCCTCTGCACTCGCCAGCTGTGAGCCCAGCTTCTGGCTGAGCGGCGCTCCCGCTATGGGAGCTCACTGACCACCAGGGGGCAGCTCCTGTGTTCAGCGTCTTCCCCCTGGTGGTCAGTGCACATCATAGCAACCGGTCGTTTTGCCATTTGGTCATTTTGCATATTAGCCTTTTATTATATAGGATGTTTTTATATTGAGTCCCCACCCTTTTTTCCAGCTTTATTAAGATGTAATTGACATATAACATTGTTTAAGTTTAAGATGTACAATGTAATGGCTTCATATGTATATATTACAAAATTATTACCACAATGAAATTAGTTAACATACCCATCACATCACATAATGACAATTTTGTGGCAAGAACATTTAAGATCTATTCTCTTAGTAACTTTCAAGTATATAATACGGTATTGTTAACTAGAGTCACCATGCTGTATGTTAGATCTCTAGAATTTATTCATCTTATAACTGGAAGTTTTTACCCTTTGACCAACATCCCATTTCTCCCAAACCCTCAGTCCTTGGCAACCACCATTCTACTGTTTATATGAGTTGTGAGGGGGCTTTGTTTTGTTTTGAGATTCCACATATAAGATCACAGTGCCTTTCTCTGTCTGATTTATTTCACTTAACATAATGACCTCAAGGTCCATCCATTTTATCACAAACAGTAGGAATTCGTTTGGCTAAATAATATTCCATTGTGTATGTATATATACATCTTCTTTATCCATTCATCTTTCGGTGGACACTTCAATTGTTTCCATGTCTTGGCTACTGTGAATAATGCTGCAATGAACATAGAGGTGCAGATCCCTCTTCCATATCCTGTTTTCATTTCCTTTTAATATATACCCAAAAGTGGGACTGCTAGATCATATGGTAGGTCTGGTTTTAATTTTTTGAGGAACCTCCAAACTGTTTTCCTTGGTGGCTATCCCAATTTACATTCCCACTAACAGTGCACAAGGGTTCCCTTTTCTCCACATCCTCACCAGCACTTAGCTCTTACATTTTTCATATTAGTCATTCCAACAGGTGTGAGGTGGTATCGCATTGTGGTTTTGATTTGCATTTCCCTGATGATTAGTGATGCTGAGCATGTTTTCTTGTGCATGTTGGCCATTTGTATGTCTTCTTTAGGAAAATGTCTGTTCAGGTCCTTTGTCCATTTTTTAATTGGATTATTTGGGGGCTTTGCTATTGAGTTGTATGAGCTCCTTATATGTTTTGGATATTAATTCATCAGATAGATGGTCTGCAAATATTTTCTCCCATTTGCAGGTTGCCCCTTCATTTTGTTGTTTCTTTTACTATGCAGAAGCTTTTTAGTTTGTTAGTTCATTTGTTTACTTTTGCTTTTGTTGCTTGTGGTTTGGGTGTTATAGCCAAGAAGTCATTGCCTCCAGGAGTGGGGAACATTCATCCTGCAGGCCATATAAAGTCCAAGAAATCATTTGGTCTGGCCCTACCAAGGCATTAGTGGTAAGTTAATTGTTTGACCAAATATAGAAGGTTAATTTTTAAGTTGACAATTTTGTATGGCCCATGAATGATGTTATAAATATACAAATGGCCTTTGGCAGAAAAAAGGTTCCCCACCCCTGACCTAGACCAATGTCAAGGAGCTTTTCCCCTATTTTTCTTCTAGGAGTTTTATGGTTTCAGGTCTTACATTTAATTCTTTAATTGATTTTGGGTTAACTTTTATGAGTGGTGTAAGATAGTGGCATAACACTTTCTTTTAAGTAAGAATATCCAGTTTTACTCACACATTTGAATTTTAATAGCCCAAATCAAGTTGAATTTCAAAAAGGATATGTACCAATTTATAATTCCATAAACCAAATGTGATTCCCATTTCTACACCCCCACCAACTCTCACACTATCTGACAAATGATAGGCACCTCATTGTTGCTTTTTATTTACATATTTCCTGAGGTGACTAATTTTTTCTTTTGGGTTTGAATAATTTTATGATGTTAGCTCGTAAACTTGTGACATAAAGAACCCACTTGGGATTTGGAGGTGGGGGTTAAAGTTTCCTTTGGATAGAATGAACATCTATATAGTATTCTCATCTGGAAATGTATGGTCCATCTTTTATTCAGACCTTCTTTTGCCCTTCTAGAAAATCGATTATTTTCTGCACATATGCCTTACATTCTCTCTCCAGTTTATTGCATGACATTTGAGGAATTTATTTTCCATTTTGAATGGAGTTTTTCTTATTTATTTTTCTAAATAGTTACTGTTAAAATGTAAGATGCTATTAGTTTATGTATTAATCCTGTTTCTGGATACCTTCCTGAATTCCCTTTAATTAATCCTAATATTTCCAATTGATCATCCAGGATTTTCTTGCTAGTAGGTGATGTTTCAATGTTGTTTTTCTCTTACTTTATTACTTTTTCCCCCATTCATTGTATTGACTGGCACATCCAGGAAAATGTTAAATCCTTGCCTTACTCTTGACTTTAATGGGAATGTCTCTAATATTTCATTATTAAGTATGTTGCTGGCCATAGGTTTCTTGTATATTCTTTTTTTCCAAGAAACTTTCCTTCTACTCTTAGATTACAGTTTCTTTTCATGGGAATGGGTGTTGAAAGTTATCAAAGGCTTATTTTATGTCTATTGAGATGATCTCATGGGGGGAAACACAGTGAATTACATCAAAAGTTTCCTAATGATGAAACCTCCCTGAATTCCTGAGGTATGTTTGCATTGGCTTGGACTCAGTGTAGATATCAGTACAGCGTGGACTTGAAAAGAGTGAAGAAGAAAATTCTTCTCCTCATGTTTGGGAAAATGCATTCCTAGGGACACAAAGGAGCAGTCTTCAATTACCTTGCCTGGCCAAAGGATTTCTGTTATACTGATACCCCCAGCTCCAAGTCCTGGAGTAAAACTAAATACCGTGTAGGCCATGGACCTAGTTTACATAAAATAGTGTTATCTTGGGGTAAACAAGGAGGAAGGGGAAACCTAGTGGAAAACCAGAAACCATAGCCTCATAGCCAGGGAAAGAAACCACCCAACTTAGAAAACGGCTTGCACAGCAGTTCTCAGTATTGAAACTAGCACCTCTGAAATCCGATACCCAAAAACATGCAACCCCATTTTACTCCCAATCAGATCTCTTCTTAGCCCAAGCTCCCAATGGACTTAGAATGAATTCTAACTATAAGAAATCAAAATGTAAACTAGTAACAAAGGATGATTTTAATTTCAAGTTATCATGGGGTCAGAGAAATGGCAGCAGAAAAACGAACCTAGCGTACTTCTCAAGGAGATAAAACAACCATGGGATGGAGAACCCTGGGATAGCTTGGGCTAAAGTTGCCATATTTAGCAAATAAAAACATAGGATGCTTGATTAAATTTGAATTGCCCCATGAAATATTCAGGATATACTATTGCACTAAAAAAAATAAAATTATGTTTTGCTCATCTGAAATTCAAATTTAACTGAGTGGCCCATATACCCTAGCTTAGGCTCCAAATTAACTTGCCTGAATTTCTATTCTGGTCTCACCACTTAGTAGCCATGTAATGCAAACAATGTGAGCCCCATTTCCTCAGTGGTCAAATTAGTTATATTTAGGATTAATTCTATGACTTGAAGCATGTAAAATGCTCAGCACATCCTCAGCATATAGGAAACATTAAATAGCAGACACACCTTAGGATTAAGTAATGGTTACACTCGGGAGTTCAGGGATGTAGAAGAAAGAGTCCTGGACCAGGAGTTAGGAGACATGTGTTTGGGTCCTGACTATTTCAAACTAGCTGTGTACCCTTAATCAAATCCCATAACCTCCCTAGGTCTCAACTGTATTATCCTATATAATAAAAAGGTAATATGCAAATAGACCAAATGGCGGAACATCCGGAATAACCGAACAACCAACCAACCGGTCCCTATGACATGCGCTGACCACCAGGGGGTGTGTGCAGAACATGGCGGGCGTCGGCCGCGGCAGGATGGTGTAACAGGTGAGTGGGGGTGCCAGACCAAGGCGGGGCGCCAGTTGCTGTCATCAGGGCGAGCCTCTGGTGGTTACTCCCGCGCTCCGCAGTCCCACTGCCGGCACCAGAGCTGCAGCTCACTCCCAATGCTGGTGCCCAGCGCTGGCCCAGATCGCTCAGCGCCATCAGCGGGAGCAAGCGGCTGCCGGCCCCAATCGCCCCTGAGGGCTTTTCCACCTCCCCCTGCTCCTGAGGGGTGATCAGGGCAGCAGCTGCCACTCGCAACCAATGCTGGCGCCGGCCCCAATTGCTTCACACCTTCAGCAAGGCAGGCACAGTCAGTGCGTGGCAGCGGTGGCAGCGGGAGCTGGGCTGCTGGCAGACAGGTGACCTGGGGCTGCGGTGGGAGGGGCCGGGCAGGGGCGTGGAGGATGGGCCGAGTCCCGCCCCTGTGCCTACCACAGCCTCGTGGCCCACAGTTCCTTTCAAGATGCACGAATTCGTGCACTGGGCCCCTAGTATGTAAAATAAGAAGGTGAATTAAATGTCTCTTCTCACAGTTAAGAGACTCTGATGCCTGGACCCCTACTGCTTGGACTTTGGAGAAATATAACAAAGTGTTGTCAATTCCCCTTAAATGAATTCTTTCCATGAAGCCGTATATGATTGATATCTTTAGAATACTATTGAGAGTAAAAGTATGCTGAGTTGAGATTTTAGTAGTGTTTGCTTTGAGGGATACAGGTGCAATTGGTCATACTTATTCTCAGACAGCAGTCCATATGGTTTCATGGTTTCACCTCAAGTTATAAATCAATTCCTGGAGCCCAATCCAACACCCTGAAAGCAAGTTATAGTATCTTCTTCAGCTTAAATATAATAAGCAAGATGGTATCTACAGTGGTTTATGGTAGAAACAAGAATAAGTTGTGGGGTTTCCAAATAGACATAATGTCCCTTGTAAATTAAACAATACCATCCTCAAATATCATTTTAATTTAGTTGAGGATTAATTTCTTGGGGGTTTTTTCTCTATAGCCACTAAAGAGCTTTTGATTTCCATGGTGGTGTTTAGTTTTTTTTTTCTTTTTTTATTGTTTAAAGTATTACAAATAGTAGTACATATGTCTCCTTTTTTCCCCCCAATTGGCCTTCTCCCAGCCTCCCCTACCCCCCGGCACATGCCCTCACCCCCCTCCCAGTGTCTTGTGTCCATTGGTTATGCTTATATGCATGCATACAAGTCCTTCGGTTGGTCTCTTACCTCCCCCACCGCCCCCCAACCCTCCGCAGCCTTCCCACTGTAATTTGACAGTCTGTTCAATGCTTCTCTGCCTCTGTATCTATTTTTGTTCATCAGTTTATAATGTTCTTTATTATCCATAAATGAGTGAAATCATGTGGTATTTTTCTTCCACTGATTGGCTTATTTCACTTAGCTCTCCAGTTCCATCCATGCTGTTGCAAATGGTAAGAATTCCTTCTTTTTTATAGCAGCGTAGTATTCCATTGTGTAGATATACCACAGTTTTCTAATCCACTGGTATTGTTACTGTTGTTCATTAGGCCAAGAAGAAATGACTAGCCTATACAATTATAAAGTCATTTAAACCCAGGTGTTTCTGATTTTCAGAACTAAACAACCCTTTCCCATATATTATATCTACAGAACAAGCCAAAGACGTGCATAGATGATGTCTCAATCAAAATTCTTATTATTTAAAAGTCTATGGTCCGGGGTTTGCGTTTCCTCTTTTTTTTTTTTTATCATGTAATGTTTGTACAGGAAAGAAACTTAAGTGTTCTAATCTGACTCTCTTATAGATAAGGAAACTCAAGTTCAAAAAAGTTAAATAAATTCTACAAGATCAAAAAGCAGCAAGGCCATATTTTCTCTGATGTTCTCTTTGTTCCGATATACTCCAATCAATAGCATGTCTTCTGATCAACTACATTTAAGTAGTTAGTGACAATGTGATAGACAAAGAGTTTCTGCTGAACTACCCCAGAAACCCATAAACCCTAAGTAGCTACTTTATGCTAGGCACTGTGATGTTAACAATAAATAACACAGGGTCCTGCCCTAGAGGAGATATTTCTGCTTCCTGTTACTGAAGAATCAATAAAAATAAATAAATAAGCCAAGGTACCTGTCTATTTCACATCCACAGCAATCCTATGACATGAATCCAAAGGGTATTGGGGTTATCAAGTACCAGAATTCATTGGAAACAGCCTTCCAAAGCGTTAAAATCCTATACCTGAAAGCCAAGTTTATTATTTCAAGAGTTTCTCCTCAAATTATTAAAATACTAGGGCCCTAGTGCATGAATTCGTGCACCTTGAAAGAAACTGTGGGCCATGAGGCTGCAGTGGGCACAGGGGTGGGTCTCGGCCCATCCTCCGCACCCCCACCCGGCCCCTCCCACCGCAGCCCCCAGTCCCTTGTCTGCCAGCAGCAGCAGCTCCCACCACCACTCCCATGCACTGATGGCACTGGCCCTGCATACACTTGCTGACCTCGCGGAGAGATTGGGGCTGGCGCCAGCAGCAGGTGCAAGCAGGGCTGGCGCCATCAGCAGGTGCAAGCAGCAGCTGCTGCCCTGATTGCCACTAGGAGCAAGGGGAGGTAGAGAAGTTCTCAGGGGCAATCAGGGCTGGCAGCCACCGCTCACTCCCACTGATGGTGCCGAGCGATCGGGACCAGTGCCAAGCATGGGCAGCGGGTGCAAGCGCCAGGCAGGACCACGGTGCGTGGGAGCAAAGAATTTTCAGTAACCACCAGAGGCTTGCTGCAATGGCAGCAACTGGCACCCTGCCTTGGTCTAGCACCCCCACTCACCTGCTCCACCATCCTGCCATGACCGACGCCCACCATGTTCCGCGTGCCTCCTGGTGGTCAGCACACGTCATAGCGACTGGTTGTTCGGTTGTTTGGTTGTTCAGCTGTTCCGCAGTTTGGTCTATTTGCATATTAGCCTTTTATTATATAGGATATGTAATAGGCGTGTGTCCAGGTATCATGGAATAGAGGGAAGAAACATGGGTTCTACTCCCCAACCTACCACCAACAAACTGGATCACTTGGAATAAGTGACTAAACTTCTCTGGTCCCCAGTTTCCCCATCTATAAAATGAGGAACGTGATCAACAGGACCCAAAGTCTCCTCCAAGTTATAGCACTTTAAGAATCTATCTAGGGTGCAATAGATAGTCAGCACAAGGCTTTAAGTGATGGAGAGAGAGCAGGGGAGCACTGAGTGGGGCTCACAATGGAACCAGCCAACCCTAAAACTCCAGGTCAGGACACTGAAGGTATGACACAATTCCCTCCAAGTCTCATCCCAGAAATGAGTCCAACAATGAAAGAGTATTCTTATGTCTAAGCAAGCATCTCCATCTCATTCAGGATCCCAGAAGTAGCAAGGGACTTATTAACTGACAGTTGGCGGCAAGACCACTCTTTGGGAAAAATAATCCATTCCACTTTACGTCTCACTTTAACACGTAGCCAAGTGTTCTGAGCTACTATATCATCTATCTACTCTGTTCAGTTGGGATTTCTCGGGCTATTCTCATAGTTCCAAAGATTTATTTTGACCTAATAGGGGAAAGCACTGGCCCTAGACAGCAAGCAAAACTACCCTGGATTATAATAAACAGACCATATTGGAAGGAATTTCCAGAGCATTGTCTTTTTGTATTACTACTGCAGAAGGGCATGTGGTTTCCTCAGCTGCCCCTGGCCCATTCCAGCAAGTCCTTCACACCTACTCCAAGAAACCAGCAGGGCGAATTGTGTTGATGCACTGCTGCCTCTGTGAGGCTGAAACAGCCCCTGTTCCAGAGGAGGAGGCTCTATTTCTTATTGCTTGTGTCCAGATCCAAGCTGGGAAACCCTGCTGATAGGGGCCAATTGTGTATGCTTCATAAATTTCATCCTCAAAAAACATTGGTCTGCCTAAATATCAGGCCACTCAAGTTTCTTGTCCAGAAGGAAAAAGAAAAAAACATCACTCTGAAACTACAAATATCCGGTGCTATACAAATGTCAAGTGAAATCTTTGCCACCAGATTTATGGTCACTTTTATTCGATATTGGGCTCAGAGACAGGAAAGTTAGAAAAGCATTGGCCTTGAAGTCAGAAAACCTGAGTCAAGTCCAGTTCTGGAAGCAAGTAACTGAACGACTTTGTGTGAGTCACTTTACCTCAAGTCAATTTCATTGTCTGTTAAGGGTTGGGCCATATAATCACAGACTCCCCCAACACCACCAACTCCAGAGTTTATAATCTCCTGACTCCATATTCTTCTTTCTGTTGCTGGCCAGTAAACTGCCTGCGTTGGAACAGGTGTTAACTCTCCTAGGCCACTAGGGTATGATTTAACACATTCCTCCTTTCCTTTGTTGTTAACCTTGTGTTTTGTATATCACCCTGGCTGTGGAGGGTTACGGAGGAGTGGGTGCCTCCAGGGTTGACAACAGGGTGAATCCTAGAGCTGGGACCTCTGACATTGGCTCTGTCATCTGTTTCCCAGGTGAACTGGAATGACTATTGTGAACCTTGTTCATTTGTAAAATGAGAACTGAATTAGTACTCCTGTAACGTGATGTCACTTAATACCCAAATAGGGGGCAGGAAGAGGCAGTGGCTTGGGGTCTGCACTTAGAACTGTCCCTTCCCATTCATTCATTCATCCATCCATCCCTTCCCCCAAACTCAGGACTTGCTACATAACTTTTGGAGCAGAGTGCAAAATGAAAATTCTAGGTCCTTTGTTTAAAAAAAAAAAAGTGTGGGAAAAAGTATTAAAAGTTATGAAATAAAAAGCACTTTGTGTTCCACAGTCTCTCTCTTGACCTGCCATGGTGTTGTTTGTTTGCCATTTAATGCCATGCTCCCCGGGCATGGGAATATTTGCAGGAAGCGTTCAAACCCTCACAGGTGCCAAGGCAAAGTGAAACATGCACAGCCCTGGCTGCCAGTTTCCCCTTCCACCAGGATGGGACTGACCTGCTACCCCCATCCACTGTAGGTGGGCAACCCCCAAGCCAGGATGTGCTAAGTATTTAGAACAAGTATGGACAAGAGGCTAACCCCCACCAACTGCCCTGCACAGTGCACTGCGGTGCTGCCAGCCCAGGACATGGATAGCCACCAGCATGCCCCCCACTCCAAGATGTGGTGAGGCGCATGCTCCTACCCCAGGCCTCCCAGCCCCCACACCCAGATCCCCACTGGGGCAGAGGGCATCAGTGGTCACTAGCTAAGGGAATAATGGGGGGAAGAGAGAAGCCAGGCAAGGCCCTATGAGCCAAGATATGGGGAGTAGGTGACCAAGATTCCCTTACAGGGAGGCGGGACCCAGGGTGAACCACTGTTCCAAGTCCCTAGCACATGCTCTTTTGACCCACCAACTTCACTGACAAAACAAAAATTCATAGATAAGATTACTAAGCAAATCCTAAGTACTTCTGTACTGCTTATAAGTCCAAGAAATGGATCATATTCCTGCCTAGAGAGCTCAGATTCTCTCACATCCCCAACCCTTTGCATAAACCGGGCCCTCCACCTTTCATCAAGTCTCTTCCCACCTAGTCAGCCTGACAAAATCCCAATCATCCTTCAAAGCCCAAGAGGGCATCACCTCTCCTGTGAAGTTTTTCCTGCCTGCTCTGCCCTCCCGTGTGTCCCCCCCGCCATGTTATCTCAAACACACTTTTAATACCATATTACCAACATTTATTTACATTTATGTATGTCAGTCTGTATTTCCTATGAGCCTAAGAAATTTGAAAGCAAAGCCTATATTTTAGCCATTGTTATAATCCAAAGCATAGTAGGTACTCAGCTCTGAGTCCTCTCTGGGCTTTACTGCACCCTGGTCCTATATTGACTTGGTCATTACTCATCATGTGGGCATCAACTGATGAAGTCTGTGGCCAATGAGATTGGATCCCTTCTCTCAGCTCCATCAGGTCTGCAGGTCCTTTCTGCTGAACTGGCCCTCCTTCAGCTCTTACTAGCACAATACATCCCTCTGAGCACAAGACTCCCACTTGATTTCTATTCCAGGGAGTTATCCATTCTGAGAGTGCTGCCTGCTAGGCACATCAACCTCGATCCATACACCTCGATGAGGCACAGGGGACTTTCTGGACATTTTCTTACCACACGTAGGAACCAAAACAGGCTCCCAAAAGCCAATTCAGACCGGGACCACCACAAATTACAGCAAAGCATTCCCATCAAAGCCTAAGTATGCAGTGACCTGTGGAGTCGTGCACTCACCCCCTGCACGGCTATCGGCAGCGAACCTGATTCAGGTCTCTCTCTGCCTAATCCTACTACAGCGACGATGTTCTCTGATGAACAAGTCTGTTTCCTACAAAACTCCTTCTTTCTACTTTCCCTTCAATATATCTAATATATCCCTTCTTCAGGATTTTGACCTTGACTGGCAATGGGGAAGTACATGTAACCCAAGTAACTAATTGATTTTCTGCTTTTGCCTATTCCTTCCCACAGACTACCATGGAAAAAGAGACACACTGTTTGATTTCTTCCCATCTGCATTGCATCCTGTTCCTTCATGGAGTCCCCATGCCCTAAAAGAGGAGGAGTAGTCTCTGTACATTACAAAGGAAATCTCTAGTCACCAGGCTTTGATCTTAATTTGTAAGCAAGGAATTACTTCTCTGTTTTGCTTGAGCATACTTTTTGTTCTGGACTAATAAAACCTTATACTCTGCATGTCAAAACCTGATTGCTGTGATGTACCATAAAGCATAAGTGGCCAGATTGCCTGCGTGATATTATATAATTGTACCTGTCTTGTAGGTCTATTATGAGGATTGAATTAATGTATGTAAAGCACAGAGAACAGTACCTGCAACTAATAAGCACTGTAACAGTGGTGGCTGCATCACTGGCTCTCTCTTTCTCTTAGCATCTCTACTATAATTTCTTCATTCTCTCTGAGGCAAACCAATGCCTCTGGAGAATAGAGGAAAGTCATGCCCAAAACAATGCAAAAGAGGAAATCAGAGACTTCAAATAATGTCATTTCTATACACATTATCTCACTTAACATTCAAAAGTTAAGAAGCAGTAGTAGAGCAGCTTTGTGGAATGGTCAAGAACATGCATCTAATCCTACACAATAGAGGTACTGTGATAATTAAATGAGATCTTATGTGCCCAGCACACTTCCACTGCGCAACTCTGATCTCTAAATGAGATTTTATATACACTTGATCCTCATTATGCACAGACTCCATATTTGCTGATTCCCCTGCTTGCTAAATTTATTTGTAAGCCCCAAGTTAATATTTGCTGCTCTCCTGCAGGCATTCAGGGACATGCGCAGAGTGGTGAAAATGTGACCCACTCAAAACACACAATCCTAGCTGAGGTCAAACAAGGCTGCACTATGCCAGTTCTCATACTAAAAACAGGTGGCTTTTCATGGTATATTTAGTGCCATGCTTTTCTTATTTTTGTTGGTGATTTTGCTGTTCAAAATGATTCCAAGCTTAGTACTGCCGGGCTGTCTAGTGCTCCTAAGCACAAAACACTGTGATGTGCCTCACAGACAAAAATCATGTGTTATTAGATAAGCTTCATTCAGACAGGATAATGGTGCTGTTGGCTGGCTGTGAGTTCAATGTTAATGAATATATTAAGGTCTTTAAAAAGAAACACACTTCGAAACCAGGTTCTGTAATGATTGGTTGATGAAAATAGCGTGACCAGAGACTGTCAGGAACTTAACCCTCTATTTCCCCTAGAAACAATTCTTCATTATTTGCAGGTCCAGTGATTTTATAGAACATCACTACCACGAATAATGAAAAGTGATTGCATATCCATGTATATATGATGTATAATTATGTGTGTATACAAATGCTCAGCAAGTAAAAAGTAGTTAACAGATTATCAATATTACTATCATTAGCCCCTTTCAAAGAAGAAAAACTGAGCTTTCATGTTAAATAAATTATTCAAGGTTGTCTAGGTACCAATTCTAATACCTGTTCTACTGTCTATTACTGCATAACACCTCTCTCCATACTTATGGCATGAAACTGCCACCAGGGCAGCATGCTCATGAATTCTGCAGGTTGGAACACTGACAGGGAGCATGGGACAGACTTGTCTCTACTCCATAATGTCTGGTCCCTTGCATTTCCACCGAGAAATGAAGGACTATTTAAGGAGAATATTGTTATGGTAAAGGCCATTTTGTGAAGATCTTTACCCTAGCCCAGATTTTTTCACGTGATAGAGAGCAAGTTGTGAAACATCACACAAAGGAAAGATTTCAAAGACAATCAGAGTCACAGTGGTTCTGAATGAAAGTGCAGACACATCTATACAAACATGTTGCTGTTTCTTTAATTTCAAAACTGCCTGTTGTGATCCCTCCTTATAAAGAGATGGTGGCAAGTTGGAACATTCATGCCACTAGAAAATCTCACTTAGAAACACAGATGCAAATGGATTCTCTTCCTATAAAGCCCAAGGTAAAATGCCTCTTACGCCAGGTGATGGATTAGAATATTCCAGCATGGGTTTATGTTGTCAGCCCATATCAATCCAGCACCAATCAGAAGAGATTAGCCTGGCATTGTCAAGATTCTTGTTCAACAATCACAGCTTACATAGACCTTAAAAGTGTGCTGTCTTGCTTTATAGCAACATCACTGTGTGGTAACACTGAATGGAGAATAAATTGTATGCAGGGAGTAATTTTTGACATGCAAGTTTAAATATAACAAAGGAAGCCTTTTAAGATGTCAATGCATTCCAGTCACTCTGACCATGCACATGTGGGTGTTTTAGTATTCAAAAACATCTCCATGGTCTTTGAGGCTTTCTCACTCTTGTTGTAAAGTTTCTAATTTTTTTAAAAGGCATTACTCATGAAGGAGAGAAATTTCACTTTTCACCAACTTAATCCACATGTTCTTTACAATATTTGATACTTATATTCATGTTCTTCCTAGTCTCACCTGCACAGAGAGCCAGTAAAATATGTGCCTATACCGACAGAAATTGAGTATCTTGTTCCAAGAAGCACGTTAATCCCCGGGAGATTGAGAAGTTAAACTATGGCTCATAAAGAGGCAGCATTGGGTCACTTTACAAACCTCTGTCCAGACATAACCCAAAAAAAGTGTCTCCAGCCCAAGCTGGTGTTGCTCAGTGGTTGAGCATTGACCTATGAACCAGGAGGTCATGGTTTGATTCCTGGTCAGGGCACATGCCCACATTGCAGGCTCGATCCCCAGTAGGCGGCATGCAGGAGGCAGCTGATCAATGATTCTCTCTTATCATTAATGCTTCTCTCTCTCTCTCTCTCTCCCCTCTTTCTCTCTCTCTCTCTCCCCTCTCTCTCTCTCTCTCTCTCTCTCTCTCTCTCTCTCTCTCTCTCCCCTCTCTCTCTCTCCCCTCTCTCTCTCTCCCCCCTCTCTCTCTCTCCCCTCTCTCTCTCTCCCCTCTCTCTTTTTCTCTCTCTCACTCCCTCTCTGAAATCAATAAAAGTATACTTTTTAAAGTGTCCCCATATTTTGGCTACAGGAGAAAAGACACTTTCCTCATCTGCCAGCATCTTGAACAAAAATTAGCCCTGGGGTTTTGATCTCATCAAATGGCCTTTAATGTTTAAAAATGTCTATGGTTCCTATTTGCCCACAGGAGTAACCTCCTTAACTTGTCCTAAAAGGACCCTTGTGATCCAACCCCTGCCTTTCTTCCCACTGCTTCCCACCTCCATCTCACCTGGAAGCCTGCATTCTAGCCACAGTGAGTTGGTGGTGGTTCGGTAAGCTTTCTCTCTCATTCTACCTGGAGTTCCCTTCATCCATTTCTCCAACATAAAGTTTACTTACCCTGTGAAGTCTTCCCTTAACTTCCCTCCATAGCATATGTGCACTCGCACACATACACACACAAACACAACCCACACACCTTTCAGGCAGTTCAGTGTGTCCCCCTTCTCTGTGTTGCCAATGCTCTTGGCTCAAGTCTTTAATATACCGGTAAGTGTTTTTCACTGTGTTGTATCTGCCTGTACCTCTCTGGAATCATAATTTATTTATATTTAACCCCAGAACTCAGGGAGTGTCACTCAGTTATTTATTCAAAAAAATGTACTGAGTATTTGTAATATGCCCTGCCCAGTTCCCTAGGGTCATCCTGAGGGCTGTGGGTCCGGAGTTGAGTCACATGGACCTCTTCTCTTGATAATATTTGGAAGGAACATCTGCTTAATATTAACAATAGGGACAACCCTGGAAAACTTCAGAGCTGAAATATCAAGAATTATCTAGTATTGCCCAATTCTCACCTGTAAAGATGAGGAAACAGCACTGAGAGAGGAAGCAACATGTTGAAGATCAACACAGTGAAATGGTGGCAGTTCAGGAGCTACAACATGCATCTCCTCACTCCTACCAGGCTCCATACTTGGTTTTCCCCGCCACTCCACCATGATACCTCAATAGTTTTAAGTAACTTCTGAAAGTAGTTTATTGAGGCTCAGCTTTTGAGACTAGAGAAAAGCAAGGTCTGGTCCTTACATCTCTTGGGGTGGGAGGTACTTGGGAATGCTCAGTGCTAGACAACCAAAAACAATGAAAAGCAATTTCATATTATAGTAAGTATAGACTTTCTCACGGGCATAGGGGTTCCAATGTACAGGGGTGAGCAAAAGAAGGTTTACAGTTATAATACAATAATTAATAAATAATACAAGAATAAAGTTTTGCGTAGTCACAAGTGTAAACCTACTTTTGCCCACCCCTGTATTTGTTAAAAGATAAGCCACGCAAAGTGATAGCACCATCATAGAGAAGCACATTAGGTCATTTTGAGCAGAAGTTGGAAAAGCCATGTGCACCCATACACACACACACACACACACACATATTGCCTGCCTAAGGGTTGTCTCTTCCCCAGAAAGATCCCCCCACACACACATAGGTCAGGGCTCTGAACTACCCCAAGTGAATCCAGCCCTCACTCAAGTCCTGTTGCATTTTAATTTGTTTGTCCTCGGGAGTTTGAGAGCACAATCAGAGAAGACTGTACCATCTGTACATGGGAGAAAATAAAGAAGTATAGGTAAAAGAACAAGAAAAATAGGGGGAAAAAAGAGGCAAAATAAAAATTTCAAATGCTTAACTAGGAAAGAAAATAGGCCTAGAAAAATATAATTGTCCCTTTATTGTCATACCAGCCTTCAATTTTCTTAATTTTCATTTTCAATTAGAGTCCAAAATAGCCTAACTCTTTTGATAAAATGATAAAAACATTAATATTTCTTTCTTGGAAAAGCATATAACTTCATAAAAGTCCTGGGGGTGGCATCTAGAAGCAGCAGTGTGAGCAAGCACCAAGGCATCCTTGCCAAGCAGGCGCCCCTTCCACTCTGCTGTCCACTGCAACGGAAGGCACTTCCACTTCCCTGGTGCCGTGTACAGTCCTTCATTCAGAGAGCATTTATTTGGTGACTGCATTCTGGGTTCCAGTACTGTTCTGGGTCCTAGTCAATGTCTTTGACAGGCTGCCTAGAGAAGAGACCTCTGTTCCAAAGACACTCCTGATAAGGATTCCTACTGTACTTACACAAATAAAAAAAGGAAAACACACCAAAATGCTAACAAATTATTTAAAATGGTAGAATTATTCCTGAAAGTGCCTTTATCTGTGTTCAAAGTTTCTTTTTCAATTTTTACTGAATTTTATTTATTAATTTTTTAAAATTTATCTTTATTGTTGAAAGTATTAGAGATGTCCCTTCCCCACCCCCATGGACCCCCTAAACCCTAACCCTGCCCCCTCCCTAGATTTTTAACCACACTACTATCTGTGTACAGCAATCTATAATAATAAGAGCATAATATGCTAATTAGGCTGGACATCCTTCCGGACAAAGCCGGGGCTGTGAGGGAAGCCCGGGTCCCATATGCCAGAGGGAAGCCAGTGCCAGCAGCAGGGGGAAGGAAGGCCTACTCTTGCACGATTTTCATGCATTGGGCCTGTAGTTATGTATATATGCATCTAAGTTCTTTGGTTGATCTCTTCCTGCCCCTCCTTCCCTCTGATATTTGTCAGTCTGTTGCATGCTTCTATGTGTCTAGATCTATATTTGTCTGTCAGGGTTTTCTTTAGTTTGTTTTTTTTAATTGGTTGGATGGCATTGGTCATAATGAACAAATAAGTTTCATGTGTGGATTTCTATGTTACAAAATCTGTATATTGCATCATGTGCCCACCACCCAAAGTCAAATCTTCTCCTGTCACCTCATATTAGGACCAGTTTCTGAAATAGGTTATATCTAAAAAGATGTTGTTATAGGTTGAATTGTATCTTCTAAAAACATGAGGTCCTAACCCCCAGTAGCTATAAATGTGCCTTTTTTTTTTCAAAGATGGTCTTTTGCAGATGATAAGATAAAATGTGGTTATTAGGGTGGCCTCTCTTCCAATATGGCTGTACTCTTATCAAAAGGGGAAATTTGAACAGAGACATGCATAGAGGGTAGATGATGTGAAGACACAGGGAGAACACCATTGATAAACCAAAGAATGAAAGTGCTAAAAGCTAGGAGAAAACTCTGGTACAGATTCTCCCTCACAACCCTCAAAAAGAACCAACCCTGTCCATATTTTGATTTCAGACTTCTAACCTCCAGAACTGAGCAATAAATATTTCTGTTGTCCTGAGCCACCCAGTTTGTAGTACTGTTACAGCAGCCCTAGGCAACAGTTATAACTTTCATGATTAAATTTTTTTAATCTTGGTAAGATAAGGTTTTGTTTACTTATTCAACAAATAGCTATTATAAAAGCATTTAAAGAAAACAGGATGTTTATTATGGCTGCAGATTAGAACAAGAAAGAGAGAATGGACAGAGAATGAAGAAGCGAAAGCCTTGTAGTGTTCATTAGGAATGTTCTGGAGGTAGAAGAAAACAATTTAAAGATTATAAGAAGAGGTATGACCTCATTAGATTTGTGTTTTAGAAAACCTATTCAGTCAGTGTTCAGAATAAATGGATTCAAGAAAAACAAGACTAATGGCAGGAAGGCCAGTTTAGGAGATTTAAATAAGCTAGGCAAGCTATGTATGGAGCCGAAGAAAATTAGGAGTAGATAAATATGAAATGGGAGAAACCAAGATGGCGGCATAGGTAAACACCTAAACTGCTGCCTCACACAACAATTTCAAAACTACAACTAAAAGACAGAACGGACATCATCCAGAAGCACAGGAAAGCTGGCTAGGTGGAAATTCTACAACTAGAAGGGAAGAGGAAAGCACATGGAGAATCAGAGGAGCTGAAAAAGGCTGAGGTACGGAGACATATGCGCAGGCGGCTGAGTGCCTGGCTGGCTCTCTCTGGCAGGAGAGGGAAGGAAGCCCCCGACTACACTGAACCCCAGTTCCAACTGCACTGAACCCCAGTTCCGGCCGAAACCCCGTGGACCCAGGCTCATACGGGGGGAGTCTGGACTGTCAGGTAGAGAGAAAAGCACATGGAGACTTGGAGACTCAGGGAAGCCGAGGCGGGCAGGGGTCTGGAGGCGCACGCGAGAGTGCACGCAGAGAAGACTGACTGCAGAGGTTGCCACTAGCTCTCCCTAGCGGAAGGGAGTCAGAAGCTCCTGACTGCACTGAACCCCAGTTCTGACTGCACTGACCCCAGTTCCGGGCGAGCCTGGGGGAATCTGGACTGTCAGGCGGAAACTCAGGGGAGCCACGGAAGGCAGAGGTCTGGAGGCGCACGCAAGGGCAGGGCTGACGGGAAGCCAAGACTGTCTGCTCAGCCCTGAGACTCTGCCCCATCCAAGCTGAGCACAGAGGCTTTTGCAATATTGCAAGTCTGGTCCTATAAGGCTGTCTCCAGCACAGGTCTCCCAGCATAGACATAGCTGATACACATAGCTAATTGGCCTGGAGGTCAATTCCTCCCAGTGATACCAACAACAATCAAGACTTAACTACAACAAGGCTGTACACACAGACCACAAAGGGGTACACCAAGAGTGTCCACCTCAGGTGACTGGGGAGGCTGACCCACTGGGCCATATAGGAAACCTAGCACATAAAGCTACCCTACTAACTCAGGGAAGCAGCAAAAATGCGGAGACAAAGTAACAGATCACAAACAAAA
Source organism: Cnephaeus nilssonii (assembly GCF_951640355.1). Lineage (NCBI taxonomy): Eukaryota > Metazoa > Chordata > Mammalia > Chiroptera > Vespertilionidae > Cnephaeus > Cnephaeus nilssonii. The sequence goes on along the minus strand of NC_137085.1, from coordinate 45,553,625 downwards.
GAAATGGAGGAAAATAAACGACTGGATATAGAATTCAAAACCACGGTTATAAGGTTTTTCAAGAATTTCCTAGAAAAGGCCAATAAATTTAGCCAGAACCTCGAGGATATGAAAAAGGACCAACTAGAAATTAAACATACACTGACTGAAATAAAAAATATTATACAGAGACCCAAAAGCAGACTAGAGGAACGCAAGAATCAAGTCAAAGATTTGAAATACAAAGAAGCAAAAAACATTCAACCGGAAAAGCAAAAAGAAAAAAGAATCCAAAAATGTGAAGATAGTGTAAGAAGCCTCTGGGACAACTTCAAGCATACCAAGATCAGAATTATGGGGGTGCCAGAAGAAGAGAGAGAGCAAGATACTGAAAACCTATTTGAAGAAATAATGACTGAAAACTTCCCCCACCTGGTGAAAGAAATAGACTTGCAAGTCCAGGAAGCGCAGAGAACCCCAAACAAAAGGAATCCAAAGAGGACCACACCAAGAAACATCATAATTAAAATGCCAAGAGCAAAAGACAAAGAGAGAATATTAAAAGCAGCAAGAGAAAAACAGTTAATTACCTACAAGGGAGCACCCATACGATTGTCAGCTGATTTCTCAACAGAAACTATGCAGGCCGACAGGAGTGTCAAGAAATATTCAAAGTGATGAATAGCAAGAACCAAGATTACTCTACCCAGCAAAGTTATCATTCAGAATTAAAGGTCAGATAAAGAGCTTCACAGATAAGAAAAAGCTAAAGGAGTTCATCACCGCCAAACCAGTATTATATGAAATGCTGAAAGGTATTCTTTAAGAAGAGGAAGAAGGAAAAAGTAAAGATAAAAATTATGAACAATAAATATATATCTATCAACAAGTGAACCCAAAAATCAAGTGAATTAAAAATCTGAGGAACAGGATAAACTGGTGAATATAATAGAATCAGGGGCATAGAAAGGGAGTGGACTGATAATTCTCAGGGGAAAAGGGGTATAGGGGGTGCAGGAAGAGACTGGACAAAAATTGTACACCTATGGATGAGGACAATGGTGGGGAGGTAAGGGCAGAGGGTGGCGTGGGAACTGGGTGGAGGGGAGCTATGGTAGGGAAAAGGAGAAACTATTGTAATAATCTGAACAATAAAGATTTATTAAATTTTAAAAAAATATGAATTGTATATAGGAGAGTGAATTAATATAACACAGTGACTGACAGGTTATGAGAATGAGAACATCAAAAATGATACCCAAACTTTTGGCTTTTGCAGCTTGTTGGATAATAAACCCACCTTGTTCTATAATACTTCTGTACAACCAGTATGCTCTCTGGTTCAAGGCACATAAAGAGATCACTGCTCCTGCCTGATTCAACCTAACACTCACACAATCAAAGGTATAAGTTCCTCTCTCTGCGACACACTATGAACTTTATTTTTCACTGTCCCTAACAAAGCCAGTGTCTGAGCCCTGGCCAGTGTGGCTCAGTTGGTTGAGTGTCATCCTATGTACCAAGAGGTCACTGATTTGATTCCCAGTCAGGGCACATGCCTGGGTTGCGGGCTCGATCTCCAGTAGGGGGTGTGCAAGAGGCAGCCAATCAATGTTTCTCTCCTCTACCTTCCTCTCTCTCTAAAATAAAAAATTAAAAAAACACATTAAAAACAATGTCTGAGTGAGAGTTACTTCTATTAACCCATCACTGACTAGCACCACACCCAACCAACCTGCCGTAGCTCATTATAGCAGTTTTGAGTACAGATGCTGGAGACATAACTCTGAGTGAGGTGTGAATCCTGGCTCTTCTAGTGTAGGACCTTGGGTCTGTTCTCCACTATAAAATGATAATGATAATCTTATCCACTCCATAGATTATGTTGTAAATGAGTCATTATACATAGACTGCTTAAGAACAGTGTGACTCAGACATAATATGGATTAAATAAATTTAGTCATTGTTGTTAATGCTGATGATGACATTGTTATTACTTACATAAACCCAAAATTTCCAAATGCTCATCTGTGATGAAGTTTATCAGACTGCTGCAAAATTTCTAGTTTAACATTTCCAACTGTCTTTTCTTCAAGAAGAACTGTTCTGTCTCTGGGATTATCACCTTCCTATTTAGAAAGAGGGGTGGTAAAAATATCCTTTTTTTAAAAAAATGATGATGATAGTAAAGGATATTTGGTTAAATTTTTTTATGTCCATACTTACAAAGTAAAAGTTGGCAACCCTAGGTCAATCCCAAAATAAATTTGAAATCATATTCTATGAAATTCAAGAGTCTGAGAATCCCTGAGAGAATAATAGCATGAGGAAGTGAATTGTCATTCTCTGTATTGTAACAAGAGAATGACACCAGATTGTATCTCAAATTCAGAGAAACAAATAAAGAAAATTATAAAGAGTAATTTTAAAAATTTAATATAAAACTCAGAAATATATTTGTTCTTTCAGCTTTTTTAAAAGACATAAGATTACATTAGATAATTTTAATAGTGTATGACTGAGTTTGTAACATACATAGATATAATATGTATTACAATTAACAGTATAAAAGGAGAAGGGGATAATGAAATTACATAGGAATAAAGTTTCTATATGGTACTGGCATTAAGTTAGTATAATGTAGATTTAGATAATTTATTTTGAATATGGTAAGCCATAGAGCCACAATGAAAAAAATGTAATTTTACTAAATATTAAAGGGATTACAATATTACCCTTGAAAAAAATCTACTTAATACAAAAGTAAAATATAAAGGATGAACAAAAGAACAATGATGACATAAGGCACATAGAAAACAAAAGGAATATAGTAGGAATAAATCTAACCATATTAATAACATTAAATAGGATTGTATTAAACAATCTAATCAAAAGGCAGAGAATAGCAGATTGAGGTTTTATTCTAAATCAAGACCAACTATATGATGTCTACAGGAGACACACTTTACTTTAAAAGATACAAATAGGTCCCGGGTCCGGGCGAGGCCGCGGGCCCCTGGATCCGGGTGAGCCTGGGTCCCGGGTCCGGGCGGGGCCGCGGGCCCCTGGATCCGGGTGAGCCTGGGTCCCGGGTCCGGGCGGGGCCGCGGGCCCCTGGATCCGGGTGAGCCTGGGTCCCGGGTCCGGGCGGGGCCGCGGGCCCCTGGATCCGGGTGAGCCTGGGTCCCGGGTCCGGGCGGGGCCGCGGGCCCCTGGATCCGGGTGAGCCTGGGTCCCGGGTCCGGGCGGGGCCGCGGGCCCCTGGATCCGGGTGGGCCTGGGTCCCGGGTCCGGGCGGGGCCGCGGGCCCCTGGATCCGGGTGGGCCTGGGTCCCGGGTCCGGGCGGGGCCGCGGGCCCCTGGATCCGGGTGGGCCTGGGTCCCGGGTCCGGGCGGGGCCGCGGGCCCCTGGATCCGGGTGGGCCTGGGTCCCGGGTCCGGGCGGGGCCGCGGGCCCCTGGATCCGGGTGAGCCTGGCCCCGGGTCCGGGCGGGGCCGCGGGCCCCTGGATCCGGGTGGGCCTGGCCCCGGGTCCGGGCGGGGCCGCGGGCCCCTGGATCCGGGTGGGCCTGGCCCCGGGTCCGGGCGGGGCCGCGGGCCCCTGGATCCGGGTGGGCCTGGCCCCGGGTCCGGGCGGGGCCGCGGGCCCCCTGGATCCGGGTGGGCCTGGCCCCGGGTCCGGGTGAGGCCGCGGGCCCCTGGATCCGGGTGAGCCTGGCCCCGGGTCCGGGTGAGGCCGTGGGCCCCTGGATCCGGGTGAAGCAGTGCCCCTGGGTCCGGCCGAGACCAAACCAGAGGGAGTCGGACCTGCATTACCACCATTTGTCCACCATCCAGAGCTGAGGGGTCAGTGCCGACATGTACTCGTAGGGAACTGGTGGACATTGATATTGGGTCTCAAAAGAACTGTTGGTCCAGAAAGAAACTCACTACAGACTGATTCATTTGCCTGTCAGCATAACTATTATTGCTCGTCGCACATTCAATTCTTATAAGTATATCTCTAGTGACACATGATTTCGCTCATCTAGGGGAAATGATGAACAACATAGACTGATGAATAAGAACAGAACCAGAAACAAGGAGGCATCGATCGGACTATCGGGCCTCAGAGGGAGGATAGGGGAGGGTGGGGGGAGGGGGGAGAGATCAACCAAAGGTCTTGTGTGCATGCATATGAGCCTAACCAATGCTTAAGTTCAACAGAGGGTTGGGGCATCCAAGGGGAGGGGTGTGGGATGGGAATGGGGGGATGAGGACAAATATGTGACACCTTAATCAATAAAGAAATTTTAAAAAAATAAATAAATAAATAAATAAAATAAAAGATACAAATAGTATAAGGTGACCAGACATCCCGCTTTTGGCGGGACAGTCCCGATTTTTAACAATTTGTCCCGCGTCCCGCGGCATTTTAAAAAAGTCCCGATTTTTGGAAAGAATGCACAACGAGCTAGGGAACGGCGGGAGAACGGGAAGGGAATATACGGTTTTCCGCGGCCATGTGGCTATTTAGCCAGGATATGAGTTTTATATTATTTTTGTTAATTTTATAATGTTAAACTTTAATAATAACAAATAATTGTTGAGAACTGATTATCGAGAACTGCTTATCAAAGTTCGCATTGTTGATCAGTTGTTAGAATTCGATCACCATTGTTTGGACTTAATGAACAATGGCATTTTTGGGATTGGCAACGACGAAAACATTTTGTAACTGTCTCTCAGACGATACACATCGTACTGCGTGCTAGTAAGCTAAACAAGTGATGTCATTACAAATCAGCTATTCAGATAATTTAGGTAAGTAATTTATTTATTTATTTCATAAATACATCAATTTTCTTGAATTTAGCAGACAGTACTCGTATTATTTATATTTTATAGTGGCGGCAAAAAGTCTAGCGCCGGCCTTGAAAGTGACACTTACGACTTACATTACGGCAAATTCATGACCTTTTAAACAACGACAGCAATCTACTAAAAAAAATTCACTCAAGTGAGAAATATGCCAAAGAATAAAATAATACTATACATAATATTTTATTTATTATATTTGTAAATTGTACTTATGTTGAAATTTTAAAAAAATATTACAATACTATTTTTGCGTTCAATGAAAATTTTTGTTGCTCCATATAGACCAAATTTTTAATCAAAAACCGCCCCCAGTCAATGGTGTCCCGATTTACCAATGTTAAAATCTGGTCACATTAAAATAGTATGAAAGTAAAATGATGGAAAAAGATATAGCATACAAACAAAAACCATGAGGATTGGAGTAGATATACTAATATCAGATTAAGTAGACTTTAAAACAAAATTTTACTAGAGATAAAGAACACTTCATAATGATAAGAGTTAATCCATCAGTAAGATATAATAATTATAAACATATGTCCACTTAACAACAGAAACCCCAAAAATATGTGAAGCAAAAAAGGACAAAATGAAGGGAGAAATAGACAATTAAACATTAACAGTTGAAGATTTCAATAATCCACTTTCAATAACGGATAAAACAAGTAATCTAAAGATCAATGAGGAAACAGACTTCAAAATCATCATAAAGCAACAAGACCAACAGACATGTAGAAATGTCTTTAGCACTACGCCCAACAACTGAAGAATACACCTTATTTTCAAGTGTACCTGTAACATGTGCTAATCCATAAAACACTCCTCAATAAATTTAAAAGGATTAAAATGATTCAAGGTTATCTACTCCAACAATGGAATTAGAAATCTATAAAAATATGTTTGAGAAATTCACAAATGTAGAAAGTAAACAACACACTCCTAACTTACCACCAATGGTTTAAAGAAGAAATCACAGGGAAATTAGAAAATATTTGGAGATGAATGAAAACAAAAATTCAATTTTACCAGAATTTATTGGATGCTAGTAAAATAGTTCTTAGAGTGAAATACATAGCTGTAATAGACAATATTGTAAAAGAAAAAAGATCTCAAATCAACAATGTAACCTTCTACCTCAAGAAGCTGGAAATACAGCAAACTAAACTCAAATCCAGCAGAATAAATAAAATATTAGCATAGAAGTGAATAAAATATTTAAATATAGAAAAATCAATTACACTAGAAGTTAGCTCTTTGAGAAGAACACATTTACAAACCTTTAGCTAGACTGATGGAGAAATAAAGAATAAAGACTTAAATTACTAAAATTAGAAATGAAAGAGGCAAAACTATTACTAAAAGAAATATAAAGGAATACCATGAACAACTGTATGCCAAACAATAAGACAACTTAGATAAAATGGACAAATCCTACAGACATACAAATTACTGAAGTTTATCAATAACTAGGAAAATATAAATAAGCCCTAACAAGTAGAGTGACTTATTAATTTTATTTTTAAAGGTATTTTTAAATATACTTTATTGATTTTTTTACAGAGAGGAAGGGAGAGGGATAGAGAGTTAGAAACATTGATGAGAGAGAAACATCCATCAGTTGCCTCCTGCACACCCCCTACTGGGGATGTGGCTGCAACCAAGGTACATGCCCTTGACAGGAATCAAACCTGGGACCCTTCAGTCCTCAGGCCATCGCTCTATCCACTGAGCCAAACCAGTTAGGGCGTGACTTATTAATTTTAAAACAACTCACAAAGAAAAGCCTATGTCCAAATATAAACTGAACACAATCTCTACCAAAATCCCAGCTGACTTTTTTGCAGAAATTGACAACTGATTCTAAAATCCATATGGAAATGCAAGGGACCCAGAACAGACAAAATAATCTTGAAGAAGAACAAAGTTGGGAGACTCACTCTTCCCAATTTCAAAACTCTAAAGAAGTATTTATACCAATCCTTCACAAATCTTTCCCAAAAAGTAGAACACTTACCAACTCATTCTATGAGGCTACTATTACTCAGATACCAAAACCAATACCGAAGTGATCACAAAGAAAAAAATCCAGACCAATATTCTTTATTAATATAGATGCAAACATTTTCAACAAAATATTAGCAAAATGAATCCAGCAACATATATAAATAATTATATACAATAAGCAAGTGGGATTTATCCCATAAGTAAGTTTGTTTAACTAATGTAATACACCATAATCAATAAAGAGTAAAAATTACATGATCAATAGAAGAAGAAAAAAGCATTGACAAAAGTCAACATGCCTTCATGATAAAAACACTCAACAAATTAGAAATACAGTGTATGGGAACTTCCTCAACCTGATAAAGGGCATCTACAGAAAACCTACAGCTAAAATTATACTTAATGGTGAAAGACTGAATGCTACCACCCTAAGACTAAGAACAAAACAAAAAATGGCAAACAACTGCTATTCAACACTGTACTGAAGATTCTAGGCAGGGCAATTATGCAAGACAGTGATATAAAAAGGCATCAATTTTGGAGAAGAACAAATAAAACAATTCACAGAGGACATGACCTTATCTACAGAAAAATCCTATATAATCCACTAAAAAGCTATTAGGATAGATGAGTTTAGCAAGATTACAAGATACAAAATTAATATACAAAATTCAACTTTATTTCTATGCAGTAGCAAAGAGCAACACAAACATGAAATTAAGAAAACAATTCCATTTACAATAGTATCAAAAAGAATGAAATATATAAGAATAAATTTAACCAAAGAAGTACAAAGCTTATATTCTGAAAATTTCAAGATTGTTGAAGGAAATTTAAGAGGATATAAGTAAACAGACGTTTCATATTTATAGATTAGAAGACATAATACTGTTAAAATGGCAGTACTCCCCAAATTCATATACGGACTGAACACAATCTCTACCAAAATCCCAATTGACTTTTTTGCAGAAATTGACAATTGATTTTAAAATCCATACGGAAATACAAGAAACCCAGAATAGCCAAAATAATCTTAAAGAAAAACAAAGTTGGGAGACTCACTCTTCCCAATTTCAAAACTTACTAGCAAACTACAATAATCAGGATAGTGTTAGGACACACATATAGTCCAATGGAATAGAATTGAGAGTCCATAAATAAGTGCTCACATTTATGGTCAACTGATCTTATGGTAGACAAGGGTGCCAAGCTAATTCAATGGAGAACGAATAATCTTCAACAAACGGAGCTATCATGCAAAAGAATATTGGACCCTTACTTCTATATCTAATTAGAAAATACTTCCATTGGTCATTTTATTATTGTTTAAGGGAAATGTAAGTCAAAACCACTTCACACTCATTAGGATGGCTAAATTTGAAAAAGACAGAAATAGTTTTTGTTGGCAAGGATGTAGATAAATTGTAGCTGCCATTTATTGTTGGTTGGAAGGTAAAATGGTACAGTCATTTTGAAAGATAGTCTGGTATTTCTTTAAATGGATAAACAGATTTACCATGACCCAGCGATTTCATTCCTAGGTACATATCCAAGAGAAATAAAATGGATATGTCCAGACAAAAACTTGTACGCAAATATTTATGGCAGTATTATTAATGATAGCCAGAAGATAGAAACAACCTAAGTGTCCATCACCTTATGAATGAACAAATAAAAATGTGTTAGCTTCATACAATGAACTATTTGGCAATAAAAAGGAACAAAGTACTGATATATGCTGCAACTTGGATGACCCTTGAAAACAGTATGCTTAGTGAAAGAAGCCAGTCACAAAAAGTCACATATTATATGATTCTATTTATATGAAACATCCACGTAGGCCAATCTATGGAGAAATTATTTATCTAAATATAGATATATGTAGACATAGCCAGTTAATGAGTCCCGGGTTTCTTTTGGGGGCAATGAAAATGTTCTAAATGTAAATTATAGCGACCATTACACACTGAATATACTAAAAACAATCCAATTACACTTAAATTGGGAAATTGTATGGTATGTGAGTGTGATGGACTAAATGTTTGTGTCCCCTCAAAATTCATATGTTGAAACCACAACTCCTAACATGATGGTATTTGGAGCTGGAGCCTTTAGGAGGGAATTAGGTTTAGATGAGGTAATGAGGATGAGGCCTCCACAATGGGATTAGCGTCCTTATAAGAAGATATACCAGAGCACTCACAGGCTCTCTCAGCTATCTGAGGACACAGCAAGAAAGCTGCCATTTGCCAGCCGGGAAAAGAATCTGCCAGCATGTTTATCTTGGACTTGATAGCTTCCAGAACTTTGAGAAACAAATGTCTGTTGTTTAAGCCACCCAGCCTGTGGTATGTTCTTACAGCAGCTTGAGCTAAGACAATGAGGTACTTTAATGAAGATTATTTTTAATTTATTGGGGTGATATCCTATATAATAAAAGCCTAATATGCAAATAAACTGAACGGAGGATCGACCCGTCAGTGGCCAAGGAGGGGGGGGGGGGGGACTCTCCCCCGATCGCCCCGCCGGTCACCCCACAGATAGGCCCTAATCACCGGCCAGGCCTACGGACCCTACCCGTGTACGAATTTCATGCACTGGGCCTCTAGTTAGTTAATAAAATTATATAGGTTTCAAGTGTACAATCCTATGATACATCATCTGTATATTGCATTTTGTGCCCACCACCCAAAGTCAAATCTTCTGTCACCATTTGACCCCCTTTACCCTTTACTACCCCCAAATCCCCTTCCCTACAATAACTATCATTCTGTTGTATCTATGAGTTTTTGTTTTTCTTGTTTGTTGCTTTCAGTGTTGTATCCCACATATGGGTGAAATCATGTGGCCCTTGACTTTTTCTGTCTGACTTATTTCACTTAGCATGATCTTCTCAAGATGAATCCATGTTGTCACAAATGGCAGTATTTCATCTTATGGCCGATTAGTGGGCAGAGGACCTGAACAGACACTTCTCCCAAGAAGACATACAAATGGCTAACAGATATATGAAAGATGCTCAACTTCACTAGCTATTAGGGAAATACAAAATCAAAACTCCAATGAGATACCACCTCACACCTGTTAGAATGACTATTATCAATGAGACAAGTAATGACAAGTGTTGGAGAGGTAGTGGAGAACAAGAAACCTTCATTCACTGGTGGGAATGTACAGTGGTACAGCTACTGTGGAAAACAGTATGGAGGTCCCTCAAAATATTAAGTTACCATATGACCCCACAGTCACTCTTCTGGGCTTCTACCCAAAAAACTTAAAAATGTTTATTCGCAAAGATATATGTATCCTATGTTCATTGCAGCATTATTCACAGTGGCCAAGACATGGAAACAACCAAAATGTCCTTTAATAGATGATTGGATAAAGAAAATGTGGTACATATATACAATGGAATAAAGGTCTGTGTGTTTTTCAATGGACAAGAACTACTTGGGCAAAGAAAGCAGGGAGGTGGCAGGGGGGAGGAAATGTACCATATGTAGAAAGTTTTCAAGCTCTACACAATTTCTGTCTCTACACAAGGACAGAAATGCTCAAAGAGCCCAGGTGACTAGAATACAGTTAGGAAAAGACTCGAGGGAGAAAAATTGGAAAATGTCATTTAGTGTCAGACTTGGAGGCCCTTGAATGGCAGGCAGAGATGGTTTGTGTTTTCTTGTCAATGAAGGACACATGGATGTTACTTTATCTCTGCAACATTTCCTCCCCCAAATAAACAGAACACTTTTCTTTGGAAGGCAAATGAACAAAAGCTGTGATTAGGATCAAATTGTCTTACAGAAATAGAGAACTTAGTAAAACAGTCTCCCTACTAATAAGTACATTCCCATAGTAGTTTCGAGTTTGTTTATTTGCCCCCTTACACAGCTGCCCACATTCTTCTAGCCCATGGATCAACACTTTTGAACCCAGTGCTTTGAGCACCATGGGTTTTATTTGCTCTGAGAAATGGCAGAAACAAACTATATGGGTGAGTGAAAGAAATGTGCTCTCTATCTCCCCTTTCTTCCCCACCCGCCAGTACTAAGCTAAACTATATTGGCTTCATTTTCTTTTACCTCCCCTAAGAAATACCGCCAGTTGTAAATATTGTAGCTGTCCCCTAGATTCTGGCTGACATTTCATGCAAAATTCATTTTAGAGAGCATCCACCTTTTAGTGATTTATAACCAAAGTGTTAGGGACTGCAGAAAGCACAAGATTTGAAATACAACCAAACAAAGACCTCATCTTGTCAGTCACTGTGTGCTCTTTTTCCGGTGGGTGGTGGTGCAGTGGGAACTTATTGTTCTGAAATTAGAAACAGAACAGAACAAAACCTCTGTGTTCTTGTGGAAGAAATTTCATGGTCATTACATGAAAGATACAAGAAAAAAATGCCTGCTGCCCTGCTATCAACCCGAGGGCTGAATATTTTGGTATGAGAGGGAAACATCAGACCTTAAGGGGACCCCAGTTACAATAGAGGATAAGACACAACTATGGAAGAATTGCTCTAATAGAGGGATTTCAGGTGGAAAGACAGGGCCGCAAAATGGAGGTGGGGTTTGGAACTCAAGTCCAGGACTCTGCGTTTCCAGTTTGAATGCTCATCCAAATAACTTCCGGCTTCACCTTTAGCCACCCTGGACCACAGTCCTCCCTCGTGGAACGGAGATCATCAAACTAACCCATCTCATGCTGCATGGAACCTTCAGTTTAGAAAAACAAAAAAGGAAAAACAACTGAAAATCTGTGTAAAGAGGCTGTGTCACATAAGGACACTTTGGGCAGTATTAACACACACATCAAGAGTGGTTTGGAGTTTTATTTTCATATGAAACTACATACTTGCTCTCACCTTCCTAAAGGAACAAGAGTTTTAATCAGGATGTTCGGAAACCACTGGCTTTGAATGTACTCTCATTTAACCTTCTTAACCTTGACTTCTTGACTGTCACTTTAAATATTTAGCCATTTAAAAAAGCACTTGGAACACCTGCAGTACAGAGAGAACATTTCATTTCCCTACTAGAAAAACCATCAAGCAAATTTAAATAAATCACCTCAATGTATCTCCAGTAATAGCCCAGCTGCCTGGTTATTTGTCCCTGACTTGCCATTAGATTTAACTTATCCCTGCCCGGTGGATTTATCTAACAAAAGCACAATGTGCTGTTGGCATTCTTTGGAATAAGGAGAATATCTGAAAAGCTATATAAGGAAAGGGGGAGTGAGTTTTCTGTAGCCAAGAGGGAATCTGTTTATGCCGCTTCAGTTCACTGTCCCCTCCCTCTCCACAATGTCCCAGCTCCTAGTCCCCATCCCTGCCGCCCCCACATATTTGTATAGAATGCTGGCATGCAATGGTTCTCTGAATGAGTTCCCACAGCAGCAGCAGCAGCATCGTCACTTGGGAACCTGTTGGAAATGCAAATTCTCAGCACCCCCCCGCCCCCCCCCCGACCCCAAGACTTTCTCAATCAGGAACTCTGAGTGGGACTCACAGATCTGTGGTTTAACAATCCTTCCAGGCGATCTGATGCATACTGCTTTATTTGGAAACCACTGCTACAGTGAAAAATAAGCACGCCTCACTCCAATCTTCTTTCTAGAAAGCTTACAGTAAAGCTTATCATCCTAGGAGCATCAGAAGTCACCTTAGTTTGGGGAAATTTTGTTTGCTTTTTTTTTCTTTTTCTTTTTTTCTAATGTTTTCATTGATTTTTAGAGAGAGAGGAAGGGAGAGGGATAGAGAGATAGAAACATCAATGAGAGAGGAACATCAATGATTGGCTGCCTCCTGCGTGTACCCCTACTGGGGATTGAGCCACAATCCAGGCATGTGCCCTAAGCAGGATTCGAACCAGTGACCTCTTAGTTCCTGGGTCAATGCTCAACCACTGAGCCACGCCAGCCACACTTGTTTGCATTTTTAAAGCAGTTATGAACCTACCCAGAAATCTAGAGCCATTCTGGTTATGCAAGGGTTTTGTTCCTTTTCCCTACTTTCATAATCAGACCATCACCTAGACGAAGCAGAGATATCAGTGTCCCCCTCAAAAGTGGGGAGCTGACTGAGATCCTCACATGTCCTCTCTGAGCACTAGGTGCAGAATACCTTCTTTAAGGATCTTCCCAGTTCAGCATCTTCTAGACAAGATGTGGGCCAGGGAAGGAAGGAAGGTGAGGAAGCAGCGTTCTGGAAGGCCCAGCCCACTCACAGGCGTCACCTAGTGGGCATTGCTGAGAGGGAAGTGGCCTTGGAGGCTCTCACAACACGCCTCACACCCAACTTCCTGGGACTCAGCTGCAACAGCTGAGACCTCCCTTTGCAGCAAAAAGAACTCCAGGCAGGGAAGATAGGCCAGGCTGGCTACAAAGCGGGGCTGGGGATTCTAATCAAGCTGGGCTATGTTGCTCTGATGTAAGCTGGAAAGTTGAAGAAGCGCTTTTCAAGAACATATGTAAAATGCCATATTTAAAAGCAAGATCTAAGAAGTTTGTCACATCTCAACTTTGGGGTTTAGAAGAAAGTACTGTCAAAATAAATGCACACATCTCTGGTTTGGCTCTAGACACATACCTGGTTTCTATCAGAATTTGTCCTGTAAGAACTGCCAGATTGGGCTGTCCACTTTGTTCTTGATATTTTAGGAAGCTGCAATCCTACAGGGCACCCTGATGTGAGTATTAATCCATGATTCCTAGGCCCTGTGACCCCTCAACCCTGGTCTCCACCTTCTGCCTCTCAGGTTCTGTTCCTGGCTCTAGCTCTGCCCAGAACTCTCCCTCTCCGTGACTCAGGGTGATAAATTTGGTTTTACAGCACCACTCAAACTGCTCATGTGAACGAGGGCGGAACGTTCTTGAGTGATGCAGGATGTTTTATGGGAACCTCTGGTGTGACTCTCACTGGCACAGCTGAAGGAGGAACTCCTGCGTGGCCAGATGCAGCTTTGCATTGGGAGGTCTTCCATGAGCACTGCCCCTTGTTTCCCTCAAGGATGGTCGTGTGGAATATAAGGGTGACATGTCCTACTACAAACTTAATCTTCAGTGTCTCAAAAGTTCACTCTCCCTCCCCAAAATTGCAGGTTAAGGTGGAAATGCATTAATATCTTTATGGTTTGAAATTTTTTTTTCATATTTAAAGGGAAACCAATAAAAAACTTTCATAAGGAGATGGCTAAATTTTAGCAGACTCAAATACTACAGTTGTAGGAACCCATTATTGGGAGACAGGTGTCCCCTGCACGGAGAGAGCACTCTGGAATGATCAGGAAGGAAACCTGGGAAACCACGTGTTACCCAAATTGCCTCACACTTTAGGGAAAGGCCCATAGACCTTCACAGAGGGAACTGAGTACAGATTCCAGCTCTACACTTACTTGGACAAATGACTTAACTCCCATTTCCTTAGCTCTGAGAGGGGGAGACGATTACATTGCCGTACTAGTGAGAAGAACTGTAGATGCTTAATTAATGTCATCTGTTATCCTTCTTTAATTGTTAAATAAGTATAAATTATTATACGTATTAAAATAACAGTAAAATAAGGAGGGATAAACAGGAGATATCTGCAATACTATCAATAAAAATATACATCAAAAATAATAAAATAAACTGCAAATATATATATGTATATATATATGTATATATATATATATATATATATATATATATATATATATATATAGTGAGACATTTCTATTTCATTAAATATTTTAAGTAAACAGTTTGATGGCTACATTATGGATTTTGCATAGTTTATGTAAGTTCTTATTGTTCAGAGTATGTTATTTTCCATTTTTTTATATAATAAAGAGCTAATATGCAAATGGCCATCACGACCTCACGACTTCACACCATAACTGCTCAGACACTCAACACTGGGGAGAGAGAAATGGGGACCAGCCAGACACAAATGAGCTCTTGAGAGAGGAATGGGGACAAGCCAGGCTACAGCCCAGGAGAGGGACAAGATGCACGCCCCAAGGTCCTGGGGACCAGCAGCTGCAGCCCAGGCAAAGCTGCCTGCTCATGGTCCCCTGTGGCTGTGGCCGTCCCAGGTGAAGCCAACCTAGGTCCTGGGTGCCCGTGGCTGGCCAGAGGGAGGGAAGCCAGGGTCCCAGGTACCTGCGGCCTACCAGAGGCGGGAATCCTGGATCCCAGGTGCAGGGCAAGGCAGAGGTGGTTAGGGCCGATCAGGCCAGCAGGGGAGCAGTTAGGGGCGATCAAGTTGGTAGGGGAGCAGTTAGGGGCAATCAGGCAGGCAGGCAGAGGTGGTTAGGGTGATCAGGCAGGCAGGCAGGCAGAGGGGTTAGGGGTGATCAGGCAGGCAGGCAAGCGAGCGGTTAGGAGCCTGCGGTCCTGGATTGCAAGAGGCGGTCGGACATCCCCTGAGGGGTCCTGGATTGGAGAGGGTGCAGGATGGGCTGAGGGACCCCTCTTCCGCCCACCCCCCCCCCCCCCCGCCACCACTACCACCTCCATGCACAAATTTCGTGCACTGGGCTTCTAGTAAATAATATTTGGCTCTGACTGGGTAGCTCAGTTAGTTAGAACATCATCCCAATATGCCAAGGTTGTGGGTTCAATCCCCAGTCAGGGCACATACAAGAAGAGACCAATGAATGCATTCATAAGTGGAACAGGGAACCAATGTTTCTCTCCCTCTCTCTCTCTAAAATCAATCAATAAGTAATATTTTTTAAAATAACAAAATAAATGTTGTGTTATAGCATAAGGAAAGGAATAGTTTATAAGAAATTGAAACACCTGCTCACCCTTCTTCATCCTCCACCTGAAAAACTATTAACTGTTCTCGTGCCCTGAAGCATTCGGCCCCATCAGCCAGGTTAACCAAGTTAGCATATTAAGACTGGCGTCTGTTTACTTGCTGGCCCAGCAGAAATCATCAGAGGCTTCCAAGACAGGCCTCATTTCAGTTGTGAGCTCTTACATTCTTAGACTCCTCAGACCCAGTGTTTTCCCAACCTTTTACCTGGTTTCTCATTTTTGAGCACAAGGGTCAATATGTTCTTTGGTTCGTTACCAAAGGGTCCAGGTACTTCCTGGTCCAACCCATGCCTGGATCTGGCCCCTGCCTTCCATTCCCAACCTTGCCTCTATTTTCATCATGCTGAATCCACTGGCCACCCTTGACCAATTCAATATGATGTGTGTCAGGAGTGGGTGAGCCCTGCCCTCATGCTGAATGGCCCAAGGACAATAGGGAACAAGGTCAGAAAAAGAATCCCTGGAGAAAAGAACTCAGGGACACAGGCGATAAATCTGCCCTCTTTGGGCCTACTGGTGTGAAGACAGTGAAAAGTAAACCTGATTTCAACATCAATAAGACAGCATGTTAGGTGGGGAGTCTAACATTTCAGACTCAAAGACTGTGTTTTATAAGAAACTAAAGGCCCAGTGCACAGATTTGTGCACCGGTGGGGTCCCTTGGCCTGGCCTGCGCCCTCTCGTAATCCGGGACCCCTCGAGGGATGTTGGAGAGCCAGTTTCGGCCCAATCCCCGCAGGCCAGGCCGAGGGACCCCACCGTGCACCGTGCACCGGGCCTCCAGTATGCATATAAGATCTTTGATTAATCTCCCCCTCCTTCCCTCTGAGATTCATCAGTCTGTTGCATGTTTCCATGCCTGTGCATTGTGCATCTGCCCCCTGGTGGTCATTGCGCGTCATAGTTACCAGCCGGCTGGTCGCCATTCGGCTGGTCAGCCTGGCGCTCAGGCTTTTAAATAAAGAGATTGCAAAGCTATGCACAGGCATGTTGACTTTTCAGGACACTGTGGGGAGGGGGGGAGGGGGGTCTTAAGCACAACAAAAATGGTTGTTTCTTTTCTTCCCACATTCACTTGCACCATCACTTCCCTCTCCCCATCAATCTATCCCAAGCCAACACCTCACTCATATGTCCTTGGTGCCAGGTCTTATATGGTGCCAAGTCCACGCAGCCAAATGAAACCGTCTGGTTCACAGTAATGAGAGAGGCCTGTTCCTCGCACCCCAGGACACGCCAAAGAAAAGAGGAGACCTGGCCTGTGCCTAAGAGATGTTTGCAGCATACCAGAAAAAGAGGGAAAGTCTAATTAAATATGAGAGAGAGCACAAATTATGGAGCTAACACTTTATATGAGACCAATTACAGTGGTGTAGCTCTTAAGCCCTATGGCAATTGTTCTCAAAGAGCTGTTCCCAGACCAGCAATATCAGCATCACCTGAGAATGTGATAGAAATGCAAATTCTCTGCCTCCTTCCAAAATTAGGAATTTGGTGGGGGTGGGGGCAATCTTTAGTGTAACAAGCCTTCTAGGGGATTCTGACAGCCACTAAAATGTGGAACCCACTGCTCTACAGCATGGTTTCTCAACCTTAGCACTACTGACACTTTGGGCCAGATAATTATTGTTGTGGGTGCTGTACTGTGCATTGTGGGATATTGGATGGCATCCCTGGCAAATCTACACCAGGTGCCAGTAGCTCCCACCTCTCAGTCATAACAACAAAATGTCTCCAGACACTGTGAAATGTCCCTGGATGGCAAAATTGCCCCAGTTGAGAACTACTGATTTATGGTAAAGTGTCCTCTGGTGTGACTGGAATTGTTGTGGTCTCTGTAATTACAGAGTAGCAATCATAGTGCACAACACAAAAGCAACCAGTTATGCTTTTCTATAATATTCAAAAGACAAAAATCTGCAATGACTCTTAAAGGACATCAAATCAACCCAAATTCCTGGAAATTCTCTAGTTCCTAGTTTTCTTTGAATTATGGGGTTACAGGTGACAATTCTTTATTTTCTGTAAGCTTTTTGTTTTCCAAGTATTCTATTCCATATGTGTATTATAATCAGAGTAGAACAGAGAACTTACCAGAAATAACAGAAAAAATCAGTCGGATAAATGAGTCGGATTTGGCATTTGTTTTCATCCAAGTATTCCTTCCTTTACTTCAGTTGAGCTAGAAAAGCATGATTCAGAATGAGACTGGTACTTTCTTGCCAAATCTTTCATCTGACATTTGAAGAGATGACTCGCATTTGTACACTGCTTTATAAATTACTGCTTTCATACATACCACCTTGATTATCACAACAATCCTTTTAAAAAGCTCAGAGCCCCAAGTTCCCTCTGCTAGTAAGTTTCAGATCTTTAAACTTTAAATCAGATGATCATTCCAGCCTGCTCTATGTCTAAAACCAGAATCATTTTCACCATCATAACCTAAAAGTTTTGCTCTTCTTGGATGCCTAGACTCTAGAACTGACTTATAGCCTAGACACCCTTGGTAAACGAGGTGTGGTCCCCATACCAACAACACTGGCATCACCTGGGCAGCGGTGAGCAAGGCAAAGTGAGAGTCTGGGAGAAGTGAACCACCATAGACCAGAATCTCACGGCCATTTCAGACCTAGCCCATCAGAATGTGCATTTTAGCCAAGACCCCCAGGTGATTTCTGCGCACATTGAAGTTTGACAATCCCTGACCTGGGCCACCACACTGGTATTCATCTAAAGGCTACAGTCAACATTCTAATTCTCTTCATATTCCCCAGTCCATAGCACCATTTGGTGCTCTCTCAGTTTATCGGTTCTTTATCATTGCTGTAATAAATCACCACAAGCTGAGTGCCTTTATGGGAAAAAGTTATTGCCTTACAGTTCTGGAGGGAGCATCCATTCCTTTTCCTTCAGAGCTTCCAGCGGCCATGGGCATTCCTCGGCTTGTGGCCCTTTCTCCAATTTCAAAGCTAGCAGTGTCTTCAAATCCTCCTCTCGCCCTCGCCCTCGCCCCCGCCCTTGCCCCCGCCCCCGCCCCCTTTACTCATCAGGGACTGTGATTACATTGGTCTCACCTGGATAATCCATAATATTCTCATCTCAAGATTATTAATTTAACGACATCAGCAAAATATAAAGTAGCATATTCACAGGTTTTAGGGACTAGGAAAGGGGCAAAAAAAAAATTGGGGGTGGGGGTGGGATTATTCTTCTATTACACTCATTCAATGTTTGCTAAATTGGATTCAAATGGACTAAACTGATCTATGGTGGCTCACTTCTCCCCAGACGCGTACTTACCAGAAACATCAACTCTCTACTAGGCATTAGGTACCTTCCCCAAGTCAGGCTACTGCCCTGTCTTTTCACTTTCCTGTCTGCCCTGCCGCACCCAGAGCTGGCCTCCTTCTCCTGCCAGCTCTGCACACCTTTCAACTCCACCTTTAGCAACAATTACCAACGTCAGCGCACCTTTCCTCCCCTCCCATCTCACCTGCCTGGGCTAGTTCACTAATCAGTGTCTGTATTTCCTTCTTGCTCTCCCTTCCTTCCTCTGTCTCTGCCATGGTGGCTATGCCTGGGGCCACCTGCCTGCCACCAGCCTATTGGCCCAGCTACCAGCCTTCCTTTTTCAAACCTCCCTTAATATTCACTTCCTCAAACATCCTTTTAACTTTTACCTTCCTGGTGAGACACGGTTCTTTCTCTACTTACTCCCCACGCAAGCTCATAAGGAAAGAAAATGAAAAAGTATGTTTACAAAGCACAATTGCAAGGAGAGTCTCAAGAACGTGTAAGCTGGACTTCATTAGTGCCTCCACATCATGGTAGGTGGATTAGGAGGCTAAGAAAATCATTAACCTCTGGTTGAGAACACAGACTGGAAAAACTTTTCCATCCAGTGATAGCCAAAATGCACTGCAGGTTTAACCTCTTCATGTGTTTTCCCCATGAATCAGTCCATCTGATTAGCTTCATCACCACACGGTTCCCAGGGGCAACTGGAGGTAGAAAAGGCTGGGATTTTGACTGGGATATTTGGAAAGCATGCCATATTCTAGGAGAGACCTAAGCACGAGAGGCTACAGAAACTTAGGGGTAACGTGGTAGGATTCAGAGATACAAAAGGAAAAGGAGACACTATTCTGGGTATAATACCTATGTTAAGTAATGCCTGAGGCCACCTGCCTGCCAACAGCCTGTTATAATACCTGTGTAATTAGACTTATTCCCCACTCGAGCTGTATTATACTTACATAGGTATTATACACATGAATTGAGTTTTCTCTCCCTTGCAGCCAAAAAAGAATTCTTTACTGACACAAAAACTCCAAAAAGAAGTTAACCTAGTTCTGGGCAAACATTTGTCTTAGATAAAATGAGTTTTTTAAACCTTCCAGCTTCACTCCCAAAGTTCATCTCTCTCTTCTTGATATCCTCACCTCATTGGCCCACTTCTCAGAACGCTCAAGTCTCAGAGATTTTAGTGCAATTGTGAAAAGTGCCACTCTATTAGATTCTGCTGCCTATCTTAGGAGACCTTTCTATCCTCACATGATTAAATAAATCTCTGGCATTTCACAGTGCTTAACAATTGTAGGATAGAATTGTCTTATTCATGTTACACCACTCCCAAAACAATTCTTTAGAGCAGTGGTTTTCAAAGTGTTGTCCCTGATCTAGCAACATCAGCATCATCTTTGGAAATGCAAAGTTTTAAGGACACACCTAAGATCCACTGGATCAGAAACTTTGATGGTGGGTGCAAAGCTCTGCACTTGAACAAGCCCTCATGAGATTCAGATGTGTGCTGAAGTTTGAGAACCACTGCTACAGAGCATTGTGCACATTTTTTCAGATAAAGAACTTGCGGCTGCTGTGGATTATATTGACTTATCAAAGGTATCACAGAAATGTAATGGAGATATTACAGACAGTAATGTTCTGCCTCTAAACTCGGGGCTCTTTTTACTACACACAAGTATTTTCCGTCCAGACACACCTGTTAACTGCCTCAAGAGCTATCATTCTGAGAAAAGAAGAAAATCTTATAAACTAATTTAGAATATTAATATCTGATAATATTCCTGTTTTTCCTTCTCAGGGGAGCTTACATTTAAGAGAAATATTACTCAAATCACAATGAGA
The DNA here is from genome assembly GCF_951640355.1 of Cnephaeus nilssonii. Lineage (NCBI taxonomy): Eukaryota > Metazoa > Chordata > Mammalia > Chiroptera > Vespertilionidae > Cnephaeus > Cnephaeus nilssonii. The sequence goes on along the minus strand of NC_137085.1, from coordinate 45,532,829 downwards.
TACTACCTCACACTCATTAGGATGACTGCAAGTAAAAAAAGAAACATAACAACAAGTGTTACAGAGTGAAACTAGAGCCCTTATGTAATGTTGGTAGGGATGTAAAATAGTGCAGCCACTACAGAAAACAATACAACAGTTCCTCAAAAACTTAAAAATAGATTTACTATTTGACCCAGCATCCCACTTCTGTGTACATATCCAAATGGACTGCAAACAAGGAGAACAGATATGTGTACACCAGTGTTTATACCAACATTATTCACAGTAGCCAAATTGGATGCAATGCAAGTGCCCATTGATAGGAATGAATAAACAAAGTGTGGCACATAAACACAATAGAATGTCGTTCATCTATGAAAAGGAAAGAATGTCTGACACATGCTACAATATGGATGAACCTTGAGGACATTAAGCTTAGTGAAATAAGTCAGTTACAAAAGGACAAATACAGAATGAGTCCACTTGTATGTGTTACTTAGAGTAATCGAATTCATAGAAACAGAAAACAGAATGGTAGTTGCCAGGGCCTAAGGGAGGAGGGAAGTAGGAAGTTATTGTTTAATGGGCACAGTTTCAGTTTTACAAGATGAAAACAGTTCTGTGGGTGGATGGTGGTGAACAGTGTGGATGTACTTAATGCCACTGAACTGTACACGTGCAAATGGTTAAAGAGCTAAATGTTAGGTTATGTAATGTGTCATACTCAAGCCACATCCCATAAGCAGCTCTGATCTCCATACAGAATTTTGGAGACAGTGGAGATTAAACCAAAGATCAAATGTGCAAGTCCCATCAGGCACAAGGTACCATTGAGGGGTTATTTCTTATAGGTTACTAGTGGCCCGGTGCACAAAATTTGTGCACGGGGGGGGGGGGGGGGGGGACGGGGAGGTTCCCTCAGCCCAGCCTGCATCCTCTCCAATCAGGGGCCCCTTGGGGGATGTCCAACTGCCGGACATCCCTCTTGCAATCTGGGACCACTGGCTCCTAACCGCTCACCTGCCTGCCTGCCTACCTGCCTGCCCGATTGCCCCTAACTGCCTCTGCCTGCCTTCCTGATTGCCCCTAACCCCTCTGCCTGCCTGCCCAATTGCCCCTAACCTCTCTGCCTGCCTGCCTGCCTGCCTGATCGTCCCTAACTGCCCCCAACCCCCCGGCCTGCCAGCCTGATCTCGTCCCCAACTGCCCTCCCCTGCCAGCCTGATCTTGCCCCCAACTGCCCTCCCTTGCTAGCCTGGTTGCCCCCAACTGCCCTCCCTTGCCAGCCTGATCTCACCCCCAACTGTCCTCCCCTGCCAACCTGATCTCGCCCCCAACTGTTCTCTCCTGCCTGCCTGATCATCCCTAACTGCCTCTGCCTGCCTGATCACCCCTAACTGCCCTCCCCTGCTGGCCTGATCTCACCCCCAATGGCCCTCCCCTGCTGGCCTGATCTCGCCCCAAACTGCCTTAAAACCCCTCCTCAACCCCCACCTTAGGTTCTGCCTTCACAGTTCACCCAGATTTGGTTCTCATTGGTTGGTTTCTATGCCAGTCAGCGTCTCCAGGCCTATCTCCAGGCCTGATCAGAGAGGTGGGGCTGATCAGCAGCCCCTGCAGAGGCCCGGAGAGAAGCAGAGGTGCAGCTGCTGGTGAAGCCCGGGGAGAAAGAGAGAGGCAATGGCTGATCAACAGCTGCCACGGAGGCCGCGGATCAGACCCTGCCTCTCTCTGAGCCTGATCCGCAGCCCCCTCAGCAGTCAGTGCTGGGTCACCATGGCAACCCAGCACTGACTGCAGGACTGACTTCCGGTGTTCAGTAGAGCCTTCGGTCATTACAGTCACTGCCTTCTTATATATATAGATTATAATAAGTATGTTGAGTTGAGAAATAGAGATGTGAGAGACACTTGGCAAGGTTGAAACTGTTAGGCTTAGCACATACCACTTCGAGTAAAGAAAAAAGATAAAACCTCTATCAGCAACAAATGGCTCCTTTCTGTATAATAATGTTTCTAAACTTATAAGCAAGAAAAGGCAGTTAAACCAAGATCTTCTGGAGTCTCTGCTTCTAGTGAGTTCATCTTGAGAACAAATATGCCCTTCAGGAGTGCCACTAACCCATTCTTGTGGGAAAACAGAGATGCCATGGGGCAAATGTTAATTTCCGGAATGTGTCAAATTTTTTACAAATGATCATACTTACTAATTTTCCCCCAATTTATTTCAATTCTGAAATAATTTCATACTAAATGAAAAGATGTAAAAAAAATGTACAGAGACCTTCCATGTTCCCTTTACTCAGATTCACTAATTTTTACCACATTGCCACATTTGCTTTCTCATTCTTCTAGCTATATACATTTTATTGTTTATTTCTCTCTGGACCATTTGAGAATACCCCTTTTCCCCCTGATGCTTCAGTGTATATTTCTTAAGAATAAGGATATTCTTTTACAATGCTGCAATAGTTACCCAATTCAGGAAATTTATCACAGATACAATAGTTTTATCTTATCTACAGTCCATAATTCAGTTTTGCCAATTGTACCAATAATGCCCTTTATAATACTTCCTACAGGATATAGTCAAGGATCATGTATTGAATTTTATATATCATGTCCTTTTAATCTCTTTAAATCTGAAACAGTTCCGCAGTCTTTCAGCAGAAGTCAGCTATAATATAGAATACTCCTCAGTTTGAGTTTAGTTCATGTTTTCTTTTTGTTTAATCTATATTTTATTGATTTTTTACAGAGAGGAAGAGAGAGGGATAGAGAGTTAGAAACATTGATGAGAGAGAAACATTGATCAGCTGCCTCCTGCACACCCCCTATTGGGGATATGCCCGCAACCAAGGTACATGCCCTTGACTGGAATCGAACCTGGGACCCTTCAGTCTGCAGGCCGACGCTCTATCCACTGAGCCAAACCGGTTAGGGCTAATGTTTGCTTATGATTAGACTTGGTTAGATATGCTCAGCCAAAATACTAACACAATGTTGTATCCTCAAGTATCATATCTAGAGACACACAAGTCCATCACTGGTGATAATTTTTATTACTAGATCAAGGTGTTATCCAGTTTCTCCACTGTATATTTCCTGCATTCCTCCTGTGCACCTAATAAATAATCTATAGAAAGACATTATCAGACCATGCAAATATCCTGCTATGCATCAGAATTTATACCCTAGCTTTAGCATCCATTGATGATTCAATCCTAAACCAATCTTTGCTATAATGAGGGCAAAACAGTAATTTTTCCAACTATAGTACTCCCCCGTGTTTATCAGTTGTCATTCTACCTTAAGAATTTTCTTTTCTTTGCTGTTTTAAGTTATCTATTTTTTATGAAGACTTCTTTACTTTCAGGCAGAATAACATGTTCCAAGTTTATCTTGTACCTTCACTGTTCCAGGCCTAGAATCACTCATTTCTCATAGAAGACCTAGTTTATTTTCTTTTTCCCCAAATTTGTAACATATTGAGATGGAATTTTGTTGTTTTTTTTTTTTTATGACTAAATGGGTTTCATTTTGTATGTATCTCTTTTATATTATCACTAGGCATCTTTTAAGGAATATGCTATGGTGTGTGGGAAAGACATATATGGCTAGCATCAAGAAGACAGGAGATAACAGTTGCTGGTGAGGATATGTTGGTGGGGATGTAAATTGGTCCAACCATTATGAAAAATAATATGGAGATTCCTCAAAAAAATTAAAAATAGATCTACCAAACAATCCAGCAATTCCACTACTGGGCATATTTCCAAAGGAAATGAAAACAGTATTTCAAAGAGATACATGCACCACCATGTTTACTGCAGCATTATTAAAATAGCCTAGATATGGAAACAACAACCTAAATGCCCATCAACAGACAAACAGATTTAAAAGATGTAGTACATACACAGTGGAATATTACTCAGCCATGAAAAGGATATCCTGCCATTTACGAAAACATGCATGAACCTTGAGCATATGCTCAAGTAGTTTAAATCAGACAGAGAAAGTCAAATACTTCATGATATCACTTATATGTAAAATATAAAAAAATTTTAAAGTCACATTAGTAAAAAAAGAAACAGCAAAATATTGGTTAGCAGGGAATAGGAGGTGGGGAGCCAAGACTAATGTTTTAGGGCACAAACTTGCAATGAGTAGTACATAAGTTATAGTGATCTAATGCATAGTGTAATGAATATAGACAACAATATTGTTCTATAATTATGTAATGTGATCAATATATCTATAAAGGCAATCATATTATAAAATATAAATGTATGTTTCTTTTATAAAGAAATATATTATATACCTTAAATTTACAATGTTATATGTTAAATATTTTCAATTAAAAACAGAAAATACAGCCCTAACCGGTTTGGATCAGTGGATAGAGCATCAGCCTGCGGACTGAAGGGTCCCGGGTTCGATTCTGGTCAAGGACATGTACGTTGGTTGCAGGCACATCCCCAGTGGGAGGTGCACGGGAGACAGCTGATTGATGTTTCTCTCTCACCGATGTTTCTAACTCTCTATCCCTCTCCCTTCCTCTCTGTAAAAAATCAATAAAATATTTTAAAAAACAGAAAATACAGAATATAAATTTTAAAATAAAATTTAAAAATAAAAAGAAATAAAGACAATTTTTTTAAATGTACAATAGGAAACTTTTTTATATAGAGGTGGAGAAAAAAACTTCTGTACTAAGACCCTAAAAACATAAATGGTAAGATTTTTTTTAATTAATTAATTTGATTCTGTCAAAATAAAGAACAACACAGACAAAGTAAAGATGAGAGTTTTTGGGGAAATATAAAAAGATTGCTAATATAAAAAACCAGCAAGAACTTAATTCCTGTAATATGCAAACAACTCGTAAAGGTCAATAAGGAAAAAAAAGTAGGAAACCCAATTTTAAAATGAGCAAAGTATTGAATAGATAATTCTCAAAAGGGAAGCCCAAGTAACTAATAAGAAATGCTCAGACTCCTCAGTAAACAAAGAAATTGAAAATAAGATTATTAGAATGAAAAGGTAAATAATTTCAGAGATGACAGGATGTTAAAAATAGAAACTCTGGTATACTTTTAGAGGAACTGTAAATTGGTACAGTCCTTCTAGAAAACAATGAATATGTCCTCTATGACTCCAAAATCTCCTTCTGTTTTTTTTGTTTGTTTGTTTGTTTTTATTGTGGTGTGGTTTGTGGGACTTGGAGAAGTGTCCATCCATAGGGGAATAATAAAATACAGTGGATGAAATGGTGGTTGCCAGAGGCTGAGGGGATGAATGGAGAGTTATTGTTCAACTAGAGGCCCAATGCATGAAGATTCATGCAAGAATGGGCCTTCCTTACCCTGGCTGCTGGCACCGCCTTCGCTTTGTCCCGAGCCACCTTTTTGCTCCGGCCCAGAGCCGCCTTTCCACCTTTCCATGCTGCCCAGAGGCCCAGAGCAGCTGGTGCAGTGCCTGCGTATTCAAATTAACCTGCCATCTTTGTTGGGTTAATTTCCATACTCACTCCTGATTGGCTGGTGGGTGTCACAAAGGTACAGTCAATTTGCATCTTGCTCTTTTATTAGTGTAGATTGTTCCAGTTTCAGTTTGGGAAAATGAAAAGGTTCTGGAGAAGGATGGTGGAATGGTTGTATGGAGAAGGATGGTGGTATGGTTGTAGAACAACATGAATGTACCCTGATACCAAAGAACTGTACACTTAAAAATGGTTAAAATGTAAATATGTTATAAATATTTTACCACCATTTAAAAATATTTTTAAAATACAGTGGATTCACATTATGAAATACTTACTTTTCAGAAGTTAAAAATATTGAGCTAACTGTAGTTATAGCCACATGATCTTAAAAATGGGATTGAATGACATATTAAAAACACCAACAGGTTCCAAAGAACACTCCATAGTCTACTAGGGCACGTGCATCTTTAAACATTCATTATCAACATATTAATTTGGAAAGTTATTGGGGACAAAGGACTAGGAACAGAGGTTGGGGATTAAGGGGAAAATAATAAAATAAGAAAGATGTTACATGGACCAATGATAAATGACAAAAAGACATTACGAACTGAGAAGTTTGCACCTTCAGTTAAAAAGAAATTATATCATACATATGAAACCCCTTTGAAAGGATATAAAGTTTTACAGTTTATAGTTTATTATTTCCTTCATTTGAAGAGTAGTGAAATGAACCAAAATATATTTGACTCCTAATTTTTTGGATCTTCAGTGAATTCTGAAAAATGGTGATTAACACATTACCTAAGTATCCCACATTGGAAGTTTATCTGTATTTTATGAGCTTTTAAACACTCCAGTGACCTCTTATTACCACTAATTTCTTCTTTCCTCTTTTTTATATTCTATTCCATGCTGAGTAGGATTAAGGGGTGGGTCAGACAGGATTTGCCTGGGGTGCTAGTATTTATTTAAGAGGTGCTAAAAATGTTGGTAGAATTATAGCAAAATGGAAAAAATTATTTTTCCTTGCACTCCTGTTACAGAGAACACCTTGCGAGGTTAGAACCCAGTTATAAATTGTGTGGGATGGGGCTGTGTGTGGCCCCTCTCCCAGGGAAATACACAAACAATAATAAAAGTCATTTATACTCAGGGCCACAAAGGCACAATGTAGAACTATGCACAAGTCCAGCATCTGTCATTTACACACAACCTGTGAGATTGTCCATGGGCCTTGTTTAAACTGCCTCTTTAAGAGGGTCACTTAACTATTTGGGTGTACACATTTCCCACACAATCAGAAGGCAAGGCTTTTGTTTCATACATTCGATAATCATGTTTGGTGCTGGAGTTGAACTGTTTACTAGTAAGAAAAGAGGACAAGCAGAGTACTAACAGGCATCAAGTTATTAGACTGCCTGGGGACCCACCTGCTGTTCCTGGCTGGGTCTACTTCCAGGACAGAATTACAGAAGGTCCTCCATTTAGAATGCTGAAGCCCACCACCACTCCCATCGTGTGCTGGGCCTTCAGATATAATTGTGCCCTTCATCTAGCCATCCTTCCTTAAGAGGCAGGAAGAGGAAGGAGCAACAAATGGCAGATGTCAGTCCAGGGGTCCTCCATGGATTCCATTGGCTAATGGAGCAAAGCCAGTGTGGCTGCGCAAAAAACCAAGCCAACAATCTTGGCCTGACCCTGCAAAAGGATATTTTTGAAAAGAGGGAAAAATATCTTTATTTGACCCAAGTTCCTTTAAATATATTTTTATTGATTTCAGAAAGGAAGGGAGAGGGAGAGATAAAAAACATCAATGATGAGAGAGAATCTTTGATTGGTTGCCTCCTGCACACCCCCTACTGAGGACCAAGCCCAAAACCAGACAAAGAACTGAATCAGTGACCTCCTGGTTCGTAAGTTGACACTCAACCTCTAAGCCACACCAGCCAGGCAACCCAAATTCTTAAGGAAAGGGGGATGGACTGCTATTAATTCCTAAAGGCATTTTGGGAATAAAAAAAAAATTGTGCATTTGTTTGAGCATATCTCTATAGGATGTTTGGCAACCATAATTCTTTAACCTCCATTCCCAACTCATTTAACACAACATAATCTATAAAGTAGGCATCCAAAAAAGTATTTTCTGACTGTCAAATTAGGGTCTGAACTGTACTTTCATACATCAATTATCAGTTTTCCTTAAAATAGCCCAACTTTTTTTTGCTTAGTTCAGAGTATTGGCATATATAAAGCAATTCACAATATTATATTCATTGACTCTTCAGAAAGCCCTAGAAACTAAAACACAAAGCAGCAAAAAAAAAAAAAAAAAGAAAGAAAGAAAGAAAGAAAGAAAAGAAAAGAAAATTTTCTGGTGACCTGTCCAGCATCCCGGAGTTTTATTTGCCAACTGAACAAATCTTCATTGAGTGCGAGGCATCATGGCAAGTGCTGAGCACACCTTTGGGGGCCCCACCCTGGTGGCACTTAGAGTCTTGGTGATGTGATTTTGAAGAAGGACTGGGACATCTCTGGGGAAAGCCACTGCCCATCTCGAAATGAGGAGGTCAGACCAGATGGCTTTAAAGGTCCTTTCCAGCTTTTGAATTGGAAATTTTGAATAAAAATTTAATGCTTTACCACCTTTTTTATATGAAATGAGTTCTAGCTTTTTAAAAAAAAAAAAAAAAAAAGACAACTACATTGGAACATGGCTAAGCATTTTACACACTAATTTCTTATTCATTCTCCAAACAGCCCTCTGGAGAAGGCACTTATATACCCAGTTTCCAAAGCAGAAAACTAAGTACCTTTTCCAATGTCACATAACTAGCACGGGCCAGGCCTTTGAGGACAGAACTGGAGACTGGGCGCTGTCGTTGCTTTTTAAGCTGCCTTTGATGTTTGTCCTGAGTTACCAGCACTATCGTTTCCGGGCCCTGCCTGTGACCTACCAGTTGTCAAATCCTGGTGCTTCGGTTCTGTGGAGTTCAACCACTTATTTTCTCCCTGTGAAATGAACAGCCTCCTTGAGAGGATTCCTTTGTACCATGCTCCGGCCAACTGACCAGCCAGCCAGGAGGTGCAGCAGCTATTTCCCAGGATGGGCGGAATGCTGGATGACAGACAGCAGTGCCACGCATGCTCTTCGATGCTCTCACCCCTAAGCGCTGAGAAGCATTCTCATAATTTACATGCTCCACTTGAAATATAGATGCTGAAGCACCAGAATTATACATCTGTTCCCTTGACTTTTTAACCAAAGAGTGCTAGTTTATTGCTGAGCTTAAGGATAAAAGAAGCAAGAAATGAAAGTTGGATTGGGTTTTTTTTTTAAAGTTTCCTCCCCACTAAGTACAATCAGATGTTGACTCTGAGAGCAGGATGCTGGGTGGTTGTTCACCTCACTTTGCCTCTCAGTTTATCAGCTCGTGTGTGTGCGTGTGTGTGTGTGTGTGTGTGTGTGTGGTGTTTTTTGTGTGTTTTTTTAGGTAACACTTTCCATCACAAAAGAAAACCTAAGGGCCCTATACAAATATTTTCAGTTAAATGCATCCAACAGCCCCAATGTTGTAGTGCCAGAAAAAAATAAAATAAAACAGGAATGGTACAAAACTGATTTATGAGGCTTTGTGGGGAAACAACTGTCCTTTCATCTCTGGATACACAGTTTATCTTTGACCCTGGAGTACTCACTGGAATTCTGGGCAAAGGGCACCTATTCAGAAATAATCTATCCAAGACCTGAGGAGCTCCATCATGAACCCAAGATCAAAAGCCTTTTATGTTCTTTCTGCTCCAGGATTAAAACAGCAGACCTTTTATTGTTTAATGCACAAAATAAAGAATCAATCAGGAGAAGCTGCTGCCTCAGCAAACACTTCCTTCCCCCTACCCCCCCCCCAAAAAAATACAAACTATTTGTGATATAAAACCCAGTGTCTCTATCGAGTATCTCAAAGACAGAGAGGGGAGCTGCATCTTTTCAAAGATAGGGAAGTTAATGAATGAGTTGATGGTTTGACGTGTCTTTTCATGGGGAAAATAAAATGTCAAAGGGCTCATGTTCACCTCTGCCTCTATGAAATGTGTATCCATTTAGGATTCAGGCACAAGAAATTTCTCTATACCTTTCCCACACTTTCTCCTTTAGCCAAGAGAATCTCTTCCCCTGGCCCAGAGATTTATATGTGGTCTCCAGGTGTATCATCCAGAGTTCCTCCAGGTTTCTGCACCTGGAGATCAGCACAGAAGCCTATCAGGTGCACAGGGTTTGGGCAGGAAATACAGAGATAGGCACTGTATTTCCTGCCCAAAAGAAGACTGAGGAGCAGTGCACTGTGGTGGGCACCAAGTGAAGTCTACCTAACTCAGGAGTCTCTTTTCCGGTCTCCAGTACCCTTGCCTATGCCTTATGTCCTCATCTTCCTGGCCAAGGTTGATTGGTCCAGGAATTGGTCCAAGCCCGACTAATCAAAGTTGTTTTTTAGGATTTTTAAATGGGACAAGAGCACAAATTCAGTACTGTCAGGGGTGAAAGCTATGAGACTCTAATGCTTGGGAGGGAGACCTGGTCGGCAGTAAGAGAGAATTACTCATCCAAAATGCAGGTTCCTGGACCCTGTCCCAGATCTGCTGAATCAGAATCTTTGGAGAGGCATCTTAGAAACTGCATTATGAACACAAACATCAAACGACTTTTATATACCTAAAACTCTGAGCGCCTCTATTCTAGGAGGGCTTAAGAATGGGGTAAAGGGTTATATTTTCCAACCCTGCCTGCCTTTTGACTGATTTTTTGGCTGTTAATCATTGTCCTTGACTCATTCCTTTAAGTCCATATACGTGTAGGATGGAAAATCACCCTCTTTTTTTTTTTCATTCCAGCCCAAGCACTATTTGTACAGGTTGTTGTATATATACTTCTTTTAAAGACTTGGGAATAACAAAGATAGACTGGGGTAATTAAGCACAATATATAGAACAAGAGGTAACTTAACTCTAATAAAACATTAGGCATCTTACGCTGATTGGCTATATCCACCAGTGGATATATTTACTTCCTCCCCCTCCCCTTGCCTATCTCCATTGGAGGATTATCCCCACCTGTGACTTTAGACTTGGCCATACAACTTGCTTTGAACAATAAGATGTTATTATACATATTCAAATAGCTTCTAATATCATCAAGTAGAAAAGAAATCTGAAGAACAGGAAACTTGGATTTTAATTCTAACTCTACTACTAACCACCTTTGTGACCTTGAGGGTACTGGCTGAACCATTGACACATCAAAGGTCCCTTCCAGTTCTGACATTATGTGTTACATAATATGCATTATGTATTATGAAATGTGTAAGACAGAGAAGAATTTCCAATTGGAATAGGAAATGGCATCATCATTGTAAAATGAGAACTAACCTGGTTATAATATGTAGTACAATCAACTTACACTTGATCTGCTACCAGTTTATCTAAGCTCTTTAATTCTTTCATAAGGAGCCCCTGCATCTTGATGAAAGTGTGCTTCCTGAACTGCAATGCTGAGGTAACTCTTCCCTCAGCTCAGAGTAAGAATCAGGACTAATATTCGAACAGTAACTCTTTCCTCATCTTGATGGCATCATCTCCACCTCCCAGGTGTCCTGGCTCCCAGCCTCCTTTCCTCACCTTCTATTAGTACTCTGCTCCAGCCAGCACATTCATTTTCTGAAGCCTAAGACATAAGTGAATCAGAGATTTGGACAGAATCATCTAGGAGTCTTTTCAGAAACAGTGTTCCAGGTCCCTGATCTACTGCATCAGAATCTCCAGAAATGAATCCCAGGAATATGAGTTTTGAAAAGCTTCCAAAGCCATTCTGATGGTTGGCAAGGTTTAAGGACTAACATCCCTTCCAAAGCAGGAATCCCGCCCCAGCATGTACCCATGACAACTCATTTGACCAGTCCATTCCACTTTGGGACAATGTCAAAGTATGAAAGATCTTTCTAAAATTGAGATTACCTGGAACTTCTACCTGTCCCCATGAATTCCATTCTGTGAAGCTATAGAGAGAAAGGCTAATTCTATTTCCAGAGAAAGATATGACAAGATTTATGTTCTTGCTCTCTTGCCACAAGATTGCCATGTATTGGCCATAACTGTTCTTCTCTGGATAAGCCAGGTGACCAGTGTCCCACAAATGCTAATGTGAAAAAATAAAAAATGTAGTAGTAGACTTTCAAGTATTATCCTTCCTGGGGATGCTTACTTTGTAGCTAGAGGTAGAAGTTCAGGATATAGCCAGGAAAAATGAAGACTTGAGGATGAGTAGGACCTTCTCAGTGTTTCCCCAAATAATGCAGTCTTGGCAGGGTAATAATCTGCCTGTTCCAATACATGCCTTAAGGTAATTATTCCACTTCTTGTGTGCCTGCCTCAGCTCTTCTCTGTGTTCATGACAAACAATTAATAGAAGCTTTGGGACAACTCAATGGGGATTCTTCACTCTGCCTCCAGAATATCTACAGCGACACTCACCTCTGTAATTCACAAACCATAAAAGGGGCAGGACCCTGCCAAGATGTACTCTTTCCTAAACAGAAACGCAGAAAGAAAATAGCAAGATCTTAGAGTCGTGAAAGACAAAGAGACGCAACCTTAACCACTAAAAGGCTTACCTTTCTGCCCCACCAAAGCAGATATCTCTGTCCCCAGCCTTGGCAGCACCTGATGGCCTAAGGCAGCTTCATGCTTGTTCTAATTCCAAAAACCCTCCTGGAAAAAGTTTACCAATCACCATCTGATTTGTAAATTTGTTTGACAACGTCTTCCATTCAAAGGGCAAGATATCAGTGGCAATTAAGTTAAAAACAACCAACCTGACCCTTTAACAGAGGTGAGAAATGCGATGTTTTCCTCTGGTCAGTGCTGTCATGGAGTGAGGATGGCCCAGAGGACTTTCTTTGTCCTCCATGGCCTGATGAATACAACACTCTCCTGGGGAAAGTGGGAAGGTTTCACAATAAGCTGCGAAGCCACAATGAAACTGGGTGGCATATTCCAGGGTTTAAAAGGAAGAGGGATGCTGGTCAGGTTGGCTGGCAAGTTTGATCCTTACCGATGGGAAGTCAGTCAGCAGTGTCGCATTGAAAACACACCTCCGTCATGAAGCTGTAATGTTCTTGCCACACCTGCAGGCAGCGTTGACCGTATCTCCTAATGACCAATCTTCCCAGCTACCCGCTCCTCTCCCAACATACACAATGTGCCCTTCCACCAAGCGTCAACAAAGTCCTTTGTTTTCTCGGGAGAACCTTTGTTCCATCAAAACCTGCTAGTTTTACACTATCTTCATCTTCCGTCCCCACTATCCTAATCCTGTCCCCTCCAAGAGGGGGAGAGAAAGTAAAACACAGTGCATAAGGGTATGGGTTTTAGAGTTGGAGAGAACCAGAAACCTTGAGCAAATTATTTAACTACCTAAGCCTCACTCTTCTCATTTGTATCTATAGCTCTTATTTTGACTTTTAAAAATTTTTTTTAAATATGTTTTTATTGATTTCAGAGAGAGGAAGGGAGAGGGAGAGATAGAAACATCAATGAGAGAAACATCAATCAGCTGAATTCCTGCAATCCCCATACGGGAGATCAAGCCTGCAACCCAGGCACGTGCCCTGACTGTGAACAGAACCGGCATCCTCTTGGTGCACGGGATAATGCTTAACCAACTAAGCCACACAGACCAGGCTCTTGTTATTACTTATAAATGAAACTTAGCACATAATATGCAGTAAATAAATATTAGCTCACTGGCCAATGTGCTCACACACCTGTGCATGTGCATACACCCATATTCATACACAGCATGATGATATGAAGAGTTCATTGACTGAAAATCAAGGGATCTGCAACCTTGAACAATTCACACCCACTCTGTGGGTCACAGTGTCCACACCTGTGCAGTGAAATGTTGTATTAGGTCATCTCTAAGAACCTATCCAAGATATGGAGTCCAACAGTCTGAATCAACTTTAAAGCCTCTCTATATGAACTGGCACTGAATGATCTCCAAGATACGGTACTAAGTGAAAAGGGCAAAGTGTATAACTATGCACATATATGTTCCCACTCACCCATGTGTGTTCACAGACTCTCTCTGGAAAAAATATATAACAAACTGGCAACAGTAGATGCCTCTGGAGAAAGGATTTGGAGGACAGGAAGAGGGAGACTTACTTTGCACTGTACAGTAGTTCACCCCCTCCCCCTTATCCATGGTTTTGCTTTCCAAGTTTCAGTTACCTCATAGTCAACAGCAAACTGAAAATATTGTATGGGAAATTATTGAAATAAACAAGTCATAAGTTTTAAATTTAATGCCATTCTGATCAGTAGGATGAAATCTCCCACCATCCCATTCAATCTCGTCCAGGACATGAATCATCCCTTACTCTAGGGTAGCCATGCCGCATATATACCCCATCCCTTAGTCACTCGGTAGCCATCTCTATTACCAGATTGACTGTCACTGTACCAAATGCTTGTGCTCAGGTAACCCTTATTTCACTCAATAATGGCCCCAAGCACAATTCAGCTACGTCAAAAAGAAGCCATAAAGTGCGTCCTTTAAGAAAGAGGCAGTGCCCAGCCAGCATGGCTCAGTGGTTGAGCATCGACCTATGAACTAGGACAGTGGTCGGCAAACTCATTAGTCAACAGAGCCAAATATCAACAGTACAACGATTGAAATTTCTTTTGAGAGCCAAATTTTTTAAACTTAAACTTCTTCTAACGCCACTTCTTCAAAATAGACTCACCCAGGCCATGGTATTTTGTGGAAGAGCCACACTCAAGGGGCCAAAAAGCAGCATGTGGCTCGCGAGCCACAGTTTGCCGACCACGGAACTAGGAGATTACGGTTTGATTCCCATACTCGGGTTGCAGGCTTAATCCCCAGTGTGGGGCGTGCAGGAGGCAGCCAATTAGTGATTCCCTCTCATCATTGATGTTTCTATCTCTCTCTCTCCCTTCCTCTCAGAAATCAATAAAATAAATATTATTTTTTTAAAAAAGGCAGCAACTTCCAATTACAATGTTCTTCAAAAAGGTTCAGAAAAAAAAACCTTCTAACTATCGGGACCCTCAACCATCAACATCAGCTGTTCCTGACATCCAACCACAACACTGCCATGGCTCTGTGATCCAGGATCACCCAAGCAGATGATCCTCCTGCTGACATTATCATCAAAAGGTCAATAGCAGCGTAATGCTACAGCACAATGCATAGGTCATTCACCTCACTTCATCTCATCATGTAGATGTTGTATCATCTCATCTCACTTCATCACAAGAGTGAAAGCAGTACAATAAAATATATTGAGAGAGACCATATTCACATTACTTTTATTATAGTATACTAGAAGCCTAGCACACAAAATCGTGTGGCCCCGCCCACTCACACATGCCTTGCCACGCACACAGCCTCCTGGTGACTGGTCTTTGGTCATTACGGCATTATGACCACTGGGTTTTTATTATATAGATTGTTATAATTGTTCTATTTTATTATTAGACTAGGAGCCCAGTGCGTGATTCGAAATCGCACGGCGACCCATCCTCAAGTCACCAGTCCGGCCCTGCCTCGCTTCCCAGATCCCGCAGCAGCCACGGCCACTGCCAGTCCTGCCCTGCCTCACTCCCTAGGCCCCGCAGCCAATGCCAGTCTGGCCCTGCCTCGCTCTCTGGCCCTTGAAGCAGCCGTGGCCTCTGCTGATCAGGCCCTCCCCCAGTGCAGGCACGCAGAGGCCCCTGCCGCCCTGCCCCCAATGCTGCACGCACAACCTCCTCCTGTCCGGTTGACCCATTACGGCATCCTGGTTAATTAGCATATTTCTCTATTTTTTATATAGATAGATATTACTAATCTCTTACCGTGCATAATTTATAAATTAAACTTTATCATAGGTATGTATGTATAGTAATAATCACAGTGCATCTAGGGTTTGGTACTATCCTTAGTTGCAGGCATCCACAGGGGTCTTGGAACGTCTCCTCAATGGATAAGAGGGGACTACTATATACCTTTTGTAGTTTTATACCATGAGCATGCTTCACCTATTTTTTTAGTAATTTAAAAACCTAGAAAAGAGGCCCACATTACATAAAGTTACAAAATGGCTAGTAACTTTATTTCCATCTACAAGTAATTTGCTTTTATAATTTTATATTTATTATAATATTAAAAATTAAATAGCTGCACTTCTGTGGAATCTTAAGGCTAAATTTTTCCCCCTTAAAACCACTCAAATTTCCTTGCAGGCTGTTGAAAGTTACAAGCTCTCGGTGAGAAGGAAAAACCTTCTAGGGAATATCTTGGGTCTAAGGTGGGGAGAGTGACTTAATTATTAACCAGGCACTTATATATGTTATCTAATTTAATCCTTATTACAATAATCTGTGATGTTAATTGCTCCATCACATAGGGCGGGGGTGGGGGGGAGAAAGCTTAGAGAAGTGAGCTGATTTGCCAAGGAGAAGCTGAGGTTTAAACCCAGGCTTCACTTGACTCCAAGCCCATATGCAGTCCAGGTTGCCCTGCTGCCTCCTGGAAGTAATCTAAGGGAACAGGTTCACATTAAGAATATTAGCCATTTATGTGAGTGGAGAAAGGAAGGGAAATGCCATATAAAAATTGGTAGACTAGAACTGAGTTAGTTACTATGGTTTTTCTTGTAGGCTTTTCAGCATCAGGGTAAGCTTCTTACAACACATCCTCTGGTTCATACCTCAGATGTGTCCTTGAACAATTTAGCTCTGTTCTACATAAAGTGTATTTTTTAAAGAGTCCCTTTACAGAGGATTCATGCTACAGGTGGAACCTAAGCTGACTAGATTGGCCAGAACTACCACTACTCATTGGTTCTGTTGGGTCTTCCAGCCACATGACAAGCATGTGACCCAAGCAGGATTCAAACTCAGGCCCTTCAATAGCCAAGTCTGTAAGTCCCATTTCATCTACTACTCTTATTTTATAGGTATAGAAAACCTGAAATCCAGAGAAGCTAAAGGACAAAGAGAGGAAACTCTAAAGTCAGAATTCAGTTCTCCTACCTCTATATCTTGTGTCCTTCCTCCTACACTAAGATGCTGCCATGAAAATGAACATTTTTTCATTTCTGGGAGATGGTGTAAGACACTGGTTAAGATGGTTAGGAGTAAACACTCTGAAATTTCAATGACCTGGGATTCTTCTCTATCTCTCTCTCTCTCCCTTCCTCTCAGAAATCAATAAAAAAAATTATTAAAAAAGTAATGTCATGTCCCAAATATGTGATCCTGGGCAAGTCATGTCACTTCTTTATGTCTGTGTCCTTGTATGTAAAATGAGAAGAACAATTATACACTTTGCATGCCTTATTAAATTAAATAAGCCAGGCAAAGTGTCAGACAAAACACAAAGACCACAATAAATGTTAGCTAGTATTAGTAGTAGTAACATCTGACTTATAATTGGGAAATGGATTTTGCAAAACAACATAGAGCATATGAATGCTTCTCCTTCAGTAGGCCCTTAGAGCACAGGGACTCATTTGGGAGAGGGGTTTATCACATTCTGAGATCATTACAATCCAGGTTTCCAATGAGGTATTGTTTATGGGAGATTTTCACGGCTTATACAACATGACTCCCCACAGAAACCAAGGGCAAGTATCTCACCTGTAAGGCTTGGCCAAAAGAGGACAACAGGAATTACATAAAGTAATTCATCAGATCCCACTCAGGTTTGAAAAAGAGGACTTATAGTATGATGGAACAATAGGTGATAGAAACACCAAGAGATGCACACAGAGATAACAGTAAATAGAAGTTATGATGGGAAGGAATTTGAGAAAACAGAATGAGAACCATAGGAAAAGCAGACACAGCCAATAGACACTTCATCCAAATGTATAAGCCCTTCTTTATCAGGAGGAATTACATTCAGCTGTTTGTAACTACAACCTAAGGACAACAGCTCATGCACATAAAGAGTTATTATCTATCATAAAAGATGAACAAACAGAAGAAAGCAATACAGAGCTGGTGCAGAAAATCCTCAAAGTGAGCAAGCATTAAGGTTCCTTTGATTTCTCTGCTTCAACCTCCTTTGAACATGGCTGCCAAGCTCAAAGAGGCTACCAGAATTCCAAATTCCAGAAAGAAAGGAGTAGAAAAAGACACTCTTCCCTGTTGTTTCAGTCCCCTTTTAGATTTCCTGAAGTCCCACCTATGGCTGTCCACCTGCATCTTGATGACCACACCTAGATGCAAACAAGGCTGTGTAATGCAGCCATTAGCTGGGCACGGCACCAGTCCACATAAAACAAGGGCTCTGTTACTAAAAAAGAGGAGTGGACATTGAAGAGGCAACTAGCAATTTCTGGTACTTTCCCTGAGTCATGCAGTTACTGAGCTGCCAAGGGAACAAGAATCAAGGTTCTAGACCTGGACTGAACCACCTTCTAGTGCCCAGACCACGTTCCAGTCTTTGTGAGACTTGCTAAGAATCAAAATTCCCATCTTCCTTATTTTCTTCTCTCTCCTTATAATAAGCTATTTTTTAAAAATAACTTAAATAGGCCTTTGGAGTTTTTTCTACCTCAAAGAGTCTAAATAGCACAATAGGCCCAGTTACTGGGACGTTATCTGGCACACAGAAAGTTCTCAATAAATGTTTGTTAAACTGAACTGAATTCCATGAACAACCAATCACACAATCACTTAACTCTCTCATTTACCCACCTGCTCTCTGCCTGCCCTGAGTCTTTAGATGGGTTTCCTCAGAAGACAGTAATGGGGTTTTTGTGTTTGTTTTTCACTGGGCTTTTTCAAGTGTTTCATGCAAAATAACCATTAATAGCAAGTCTTTTAGTGCTTTTTGAGTGTGGATCACACTGGGTCCTTCACTGCTTTAGTATATGGGTGGAAGAATGATTGTTAGAACCCCCAAGAATAAAGACAGATGACAGACCAGGTACAGAAATTCACGAGGGCAGAAAGCTCTGGATGCCTAGCAAGGGGCAAAACTGGGAAAACAAGAACCTCACCCAGGGTAACCTAGCCTCCCTTAGCATATCACTGGTCATGCGGTTTGGACTCCTGAACTTTCATATCTCTCTGGTCAGGTGGTTTAGAACCCCTGACTTTTTCCTCACTAAGATAACATCTAGGCCTCAGTTGTATTTCAGCTCCAGGCCCAGAAAAGCAGCAAAACCAGACAAGTGATGCCATGGCTGCCTCATGACCAGCTACATTGACTAATGACCCCCTGCCCTAGCTCCAACCAATCAGTAGAGACCACAACCCAGCAAAAGCTCACCTAGAAAACTGATGAATATTTTATTAAGACCCTCACCTCAGACCTTCCCCTAAGATTTCCATCTATAAGAGATAAATATGCTCAAAACAAAGGACCTAGTGTTCCCTCTCCCTCCAAGGAGCACACCCGTGCCATTCCCCCACATGCACATATCCCCCAAACTCTGTCTAAGGGAATCCATGAGACTTGCAACTAGGCAGCAGCAGCTCATCCCAGACTTACCCCCTGAATCTGTCTCCAAGGCCGCCTTTTCTCTGTGTAGCGCTCCCTTTGGTTATCCCCATCTCTCATCCCCTTTTCCTTAAATAAATTCAATTATCTTTAATCACCATCTGAAATGGCTATTTAGACTACCCGCATACCACCACGTTAACCTTTCAATGATCATCCTTTGTTGATTTCATGACCATTGCCACCAAGCTTGAGTTTCATAACAAATTGGGGCAACTGAGGCTAAACCCACTACTTTCCTACAGGAAACTCCTGAGTCTACAAGTTTCATTTTAAAAAGCTCTGAGTGAAATAAAAATTATTGACAGGAAGCATGAAAGAGAGCTAAGTCACATCCAAACAACCCATGCCTGAAATGACAGGAAATTACTGTGGACTCTCTCCAAGGAGAGAGGAAGTTGGGAGGCAGAGGGCTGACTGTCTGAACTAACAAAGTATAATGGAGAGTAAAATAATGAATGTAATCTACATTAACCTCCAAGATTATAAATTTTTGAAAGCCATATCTTAGACGTATGGGTTGTCCATAAATAAACTAGTCTGCCATGTGAAAGAATGTCCCGTCAAGGACAACCCAAAGTGAAAGATGGTTCCCCCTTTTATTGAGCTGTATCTCACCCCGTAATATCTTAACCCTGATTGTTTCTTCCAGAGACTCCAAAGTCACCTTAATTCCTTCTTTGAAATGACAATACTTCAAATATATGAAAACACAAATCAAGCCCTTTTCCCTTAAGATATCTCTTCTCCAGATCATCATTCTCAATGCCCTTGTCTGTGTATAGTCAGACAAGACTGGAAAACCTGTCACCATCCTCATCCTTGGTTTCATTCCTCCTATGGAACCAAGTCCATCAATGCCCCCACTAAAAATGCAATGCACATAACTAGATATAAAATCACATATGTGATCTGACGGGAGTGGGTGCACTGTAGGTAGCATTCCCCTTGATCTGGAGACTCTGTTAATGGAATCTAAGTTTACATTAGCAATTTCTTATAGCCATCTCATTCTTGGTTCTTTTTTTATTGAATTTATTGGGGTGACATTGGTTAATAAAATTATATAGGTTTCAGGTGTACAACTCTAAACATCAACTGTATTCATTCTTAGTTCTTTTTGAGCTTTGTGATCCCCTATGACTCTCAGATCATTTTCACATAAACTAATGTCAACTCAAGTCTCCCACAACATATAGTTTCATTGTTGCATGGCAGTTGTTTTCAAAATCCAAATATAAGATTTTCCCCTGGATGTATAGTCCCAGTAAAGCCTAATATGCCATCAACAATAGTGGTCAGACCTCCCAACTTAATGTTATCCATAGATTGACAACAAACTGTTTATGTCTTTATTTGCTAGCCACGATAGGCCAAAATTGGCATTGATTTATTACTCAGTCTTTTGAAGGTAGCTGTTCAAACAGCTGAAAAAAAAATCCACCTGGCCTGGCTTGTGTCGCTCAGTGGTTGAGCACTGACCTATGAACCAGCAGGTCACGGCTCAATTTCCAGTCAAGGCACATGCCTGGATCCTCCAGTAGGGGGCATGCAGGAGGCAGCCAATTGATGATTCTGTCTCATCACTGACGTTTCTCTTTTTCCCTCTCTTCTTCTTCTCTGAAGCCAATTAATATATAGTTTAAAAATACACCTGAATTCAGTTTTTCATCCTAAAATTCCCTATCATGAATGTCTTTGTTAACTGCCTTGCTGAATTCAGACATATCTTGTCTTTGGCATTCCCCTCCCGGACACCTCTCAAGTAATCCTCTCAAAAGAGGAAATACTTGCTTGGCTTGATACTTTCACATCATCTCAGGTACCTTCCTATAATAACTTTTTATGATGATATTCCATGACAACAATTTGGTGATGACTGACAGAAATACAATCCCCTTAGGTCATGCTACTTAATATCAAATGATATATTCATCAGTGAAATAATACTCTGTACGTGCCAGCATGTTATACTTAATGTCTTAATTCCATCTGGGGTAAATGAAGGCATCCCTCCAGTTTTCATTTTTGTTCTTTAAAAAAAAAAAAAAGGTGCACATAGTCTTCAGTCTAGTTAGCACATATAATCACACCATTCCTTGCCCGCTAACTTGTATCTTCAGCAATAATCTAAACTCTTTTACAGTCATTAAATACAAGGGTTTGTGGTCTTTGGATTGGTTTCAGCTCAAAACAAAGAAATAACAAATTATATGTGTTCAAAGGGTGGAGGGATAGTAACTTACCTGATTGGTGAGTTTTGAATAGGGAAGGAGGCATGAATAGCTCAGCCTATTTCTCTCCCCTTTCTTTCAAGAACAAACCTGCAAGCAGAGAATAGAAACCATCGCTCTCTGCATGCAGGGGAGGTGTGGTGGGCCAGTGCTGTTTCTAGGTGACTATGTGTATTTAATTCTGAGGTTTAGTATTAGAGATCAATTCTGGGGACTGGTTTTAGAGATTTATCCAAGAAGTCCTCTTGTTCCTAGATATGTCAGTCTCTAATATAATCATAATCAGTAATAAAGTTAGGTAAGGTATATTCTAATCTCCAAATGCCAACTCCTTTGTCTTATTTCTTGATTGAACTCTAGGCACATAATGGTGGTGCTGGTTTTTAGGCTCCTAAAACATCCATGACAAAATACCTGGATGGGCTGTCCCCCAGCCAAAGATACCTATTAGAGGAGTCTCATTCTATCAACCCTGCTCTACTCTGTCATTTGCGGCAAGCAGTCTGGGGAAAGTGTGGCCTTGGTATAAACAGTGGATCCAAAGGTGTAACCGCTGGGACCATCAGTCAGTTGTCCTTCCCCAGTAGGTTCCCTTTTCATTCTTTATCTCAACTGTTTTCATAACTCCATGAGAGTGTGTGTGTGTTACTTTATGAACTTAAGGTAGATATACAAGTGTTTCTACAAGGACATGTCGCACAGGTAACATATGTGTGTAATTTATTACATATATATGTAAGAATTTGATGCACTTAATATTTACATACAAACTCTTAGAGACGGATAAGGCCACATCAAGTCATATATATTGGGGTAAAAATCTCCCACGTACACACATAGAGAGAAATGTAGATTCAATTCTTGATATGGCCACTTGCCAACTTTATATAGAATTTATGAGGAATAAAAGAGCTAAGTATAAATGTTTTATAAATTACCAGGCACTAATCACATGTTAATTATTATTATGACATATTTATCATTATATCAGACCAACCTATTTCAGGTGTCTCTGTCTAGCATGCCCTAAACGTGTTTAGATATAACAAATTAAAAACCAAAATAACTAAGGCGGATATATATGATAAAAGCTTGGTACAATCATTAAAATAAATGTAAGCGGGTGCCACAAACCCATGTTTATATATTGCAGCATCCAGCCATCTCAAGAACTATCAGCCTTACAAAGTGGACCCTAGAAGAAAATAAGCCTGAGCCTCCAGACCTAGAATAGGAACAAAGAAAGTTAATCCAAAAATAAATAAAATAGGTGGTACAGTAAGAATTCTAGTACTGACTGAAAACCCCAACCTCAATACTAAGTGATGTCTTTATTATTCTACAGGGAATTGTGGACTCTCCTTCTTCCTTCATCTTGACCTTTAGCCATTTCGTTGCTCTTTAACACTAAGACTTTGCAGAAGGAATTCCAGGAAGTTTCTTAAAACAAGTTAATACAAGTCTTTCATTCCACTATTAGAATTAAGCTTTTAGATGCAGATGGTGCAAAAACACAAACTCCCATTAAAAGGTACACAACTGATATTGGGCAGAGTGGTGTTGCCTGGGTGAGGTGTGAAGATGGTGCACATGTTGAGGATGTGGGGACAGTGTGGGAGGGAAGTATGTATACTTGAGAAAAGTGAGCTCCTGAAGATAAAATTAAAAAAGAGTGAAATCAGGAAGTGGGGACTAGGTGAAGAGATATTTGTATACCCATGTTCATAGCAGTCTTACTCTCAATAGCCAACAGGTAAAAGCACCTCAACAGATGATGGGTAAACAAAATAGGATATATACATACAATGAAATAGCATTCAGTCTTTCAAGGATGAAAATTCTGACATATGCTACTGTATCAAGGAACCTCAAAGACATTATTCTAAGTGAAATAAGCCAGTCACAAAAGGACAAATACATTATGATTCCACTTATACGAGCTACCTAAAGTAGTTGAATTTATAGTCAGAAAGGTTGCCAGGGACTGCGAGGAGGAAGGAATTGTTTAATGTTTACAGAGTTTCAGTTTTGAAAGATGAAAAGAGTTCTGTAAATGCATAGTAGTGATTGTTGCACAAGGTGAATATGGTAAATTTTATGTCATTTGGATTTCATCACAATTAAAAATGTGTATTGTATTTTTAACCTGACTGGTATTGCTCAGTGGTTGAGCATCAACCTATGAACCAAGAGGCCATGGCTCAATTCCTGGTCAGAGTACATGTCCAGGTTTCAGGCTCGATCTCCAGTAGGAGGCGTGCAGGAGGCAGCCAATCAATGATTCTCATCATTGATGTTTCTCTCTCTCTCTCTCCCACTCACTTTCTCTCTCTGAAATCAATAAAAACATAGTTTTTAAAAGAACTAGGTTTTTAAAAAAAGATAAGGGAAACAACTTTACTACTTTATGAGTTTGCCTATGCTTATTCCAATTTCTGCTACCAAAGGGTTAGAAAGGAACTTTTTAAATTAACTATAAACTACTAACTGTTCAGAACTGCAAATTGAGCAAAAAATAATAATGCTAGATCAGTTGAGATTGAAGGAAAATGTCATTAAAGTTGCATTATTGTATTGTGAGTTAAATTGGGAAGAGAGTCCATGTTTTATTCTTCTATACATTCTTTTTTATATACTTTTTAAAAAATTGATTTCAGAGAGGAAGGAAGAGAGAGAGAAACATCAGTAAGACAGAATCATCAATTGGCTCCTCCTACACGCCTCCCTACTGGGGATCAAGCCCAAAACCCGGGCATGTGCTATGACCGGGAATCAAACCATGACCTCCCGATTCATGTGTCAATGCTCAACCACTGATCCACACCAGCCAGACTATTTTTTACATTTTTTAAAAATATATTTTTATTTATTTCAGAGAGGGGGAGGAAAAGGGAGAGAGAAACATCAATGAGAGGGAATCATTATTGGCTGCCTCCTGCACGTTGGACCGAGTCTGCAACCCAGGTATGTGCCCTGGACCAGAATTGAACCTAGGACCCTTCGGTCCACAGGCCAATGCTCTATCCACTGAGCCAAATCTGCTAGGGCTTTTTTACATTCTTAAAAATGATTAAAGCCACATCCATTTATTGCCTTAAACATAGAAAATGCTTAAATTGAGGCACAAGTTTGATTTAATATGTTGATGACAGTGTCCTTTGAAGACTATAGTCAAATAGTAACTTTTATGGAAGAAAAATGATTAAAAGAAACAAAAACTCAAGCACAAAAGTCTCATTGAGTGGCTGATGGTAGAGCTGGTAGGTTTGAAATTCAGAGAACTCACCATTACAGTAGAATTGAAGCATGGTATGATAATAAAACCACCAAGTAAAGTATTAACCTTCATAAATGTTCAGGAGGTATAAAGTTCTAGACACTGGTAATGTAAGGAAAACCACTAATACCCATAGCCAACTGGGATTCACCTAATGAGATTAAAATGATATAGAGGACAGAAAAACATCCTGAAATGTTCATTGAACACAAGAAGGACATAATTGACAAATGTAAGCATTCAAGAGGCTACAATAGAGTAAGAAAGACAGAAAAATCCATGTTTGGATTAAGAAGGCCATCCTTGTGGTTTGTTTCTTTACATGGATTTATTATTGTCCTCCCTTACCTTGCAGTAGTTAGATTTCAATGCTGTTTACATTTAACACATGACAAAAATATAAATTCCTGATAGAAAGATAAAAATAACTGTATAGATAAAGCAAAGATGGGGGGGGAGGGGGCAGAGTGAGGGTCTGTCTCTGACCCCAGGGCATTCATGCCTGGATATAACTTTTCCACTTAATGATAATCTTCAACAGTTATTGGGATCTCTGCCTACTTTCATTTTCTTTTCCTCTGGCAAACTTCCACTTGCTCTGGCTCTTGCAATAGTAAAAAATAAGTAAATTTGACTCAACAAAACCAAGTATTTTACAAATACAAACTGAAAATCAACCTAAGGTTTGGCTTGTTTTTGAAACCAATGTTAATTTTAAGCAACAATGCAGATAACCCCTGGAGATTTACATGAGCTCATCAGTAGCAAAATCATTTCTAAGTAAGTTTAAATGTTTTCCAGAGCAAGAAAGAAACTCTTTAAACTCCTGACTTTCTTGGCACATTTCACACACCCACCTAATGTTCTTGTTATCCAAACCAGAGCAGAGCTGAAAGTAAACTCACTCCAAGGTAAAATTAAAAGGTGAGATACTTGGCTCTTGATTTTGTGTTGAAATGACTATAACATCTTAGAACTTGGGGTCCACAGATGAGGTCTTCAGAGATACATTTAATAACTCTCATAAATATCTTACTTTATCAATCATATAGAACAGTTAACTTTTTTTTTTTTTTGAGCAAAACAAGAAAGTAATAATGAACATGAAAAACAGAGGGGGCAGGAAACAGAGGGGAAAGGTTTAAGAAACAATAAGCCACCCCCGTGCTGTGATAAACAACTGATGCCTTCAAGCAACTGGCTGCTGAAGCAATTTGAATAATAAGAGCTTTTAACTCGACAAAGAGCTACATTGAAAACCTTCCATACTGGTGGAAAATGTGAGACACATGGACCAGCTGAGAGTCCTGGACCTTCTTTTAAATGCCTGCTGTCACCAGTCCTTAGGAAACAGAAGTAACACAAGAGCTTAGAGACAGTTCAACCATGTACCATCATGATATAAACGGGCTGCACCTTACAAGGGAACCTGCTCTGGGCTCCTAGCAACCAAAAACCATAGAATGAAGGTTCAATAGAAAAAGGCAGCTTGAGGTCCTACATACACATCCCCATCAGGGAAGGACACTGGACCCAGAGAGTTAAGAGATCCATTCCTAGAACCTATCTCATCCTATGAACAAGATATTAAACTTCATTTCTCTTCAATTTAATTCAACTTCATCCACTCACACAAAATTACGATTCTATAAACATGCAAATCAATCTTCCCTATGTTCTCCATAAAACTATTTTTGCCTCAGTCTTGAATAGCCATATTTACATGCCTTCCAAAATGCAAAATCTAAGGCAGTATAAAGGTTCTCCTGTGGCCCCCAGCAAACAGTAAGAGCACTTGAAAATACAAAGAATCATAGAAAAATAAAGATCACATTTCACGGACACTAGCTTTTTCACCTAGACAGAGACAACTATTTACTTCAGCAAATACTGCGTCTTTTATAAGGCAGTGTCAATTTTATTGCTTTTGAAATAATGTGTAAAGTGTGAAACTTTACAATTTGCACATAAGCAATTTCCAACTTTAAGTTTAAATATGTGGTGAGAAGTACATGCATATGAATATAAATCTTTTAATCGCCATCATTTACATTAGAAATTTCTTTATACAAACATCTTAACTTTGTTTTCCTTTAAAAAAAAAATCAGCAACTGGTAAGAACCCTCTGAGACTGCAGAAAATCCAGCTTTCCATTTCAGCAGGCTTTCACTGAGAGATGTGAGTGATGGCAGATGAAGGCCTCTTGAGAATAGACTCAACAGAAAATGACAGCGGTTCATTCACCGAGAGTTTTGTTCCAACTTGTTTGGCTACAAAAAGGTCTTTTGCGCATCTATCTATTGTAAATGTGTACTTCTGGTTCTCCTTGACTAAACACTCTCTGTGTTTCTTAGGGGCCTCTTCAAAGGCCTCTTTGACAAATGGTGTTTTCAACTCGGGACCTGATTTGTCATTAAGAGTTTGCTGGAATAATGAGTGGAATGGATTATGTTTAAGTGGCAGAGGGTGCCTGGTGCTTTCTTTGCTGATCTTGGTTAAGATGTGCCCTTGAGCTGCCAGGGAGTCCGTGTCAACAACTGGAGAGAAATTCCGTCGGGGTGGGGAGAATGCAGACCTCTCAGGGACAGCCTGGTGACCCTGAAGGTCACTTCTTGAGGTTTGGACCTCGGGAGTGTGAGGCAGCACCAGAGAGCCTTCCAATTTGGGTGGCATCACGTCGTGTTCGGCACTGAGTCCATCCTGGACTGGTACTCCCTTCAAGTCCCAGCTGGCCCCAGATTTCAGGGCTTGAACCGAGGTGGTGGTGTTTAGCAGGCATTGCTGGTAGAGGAGAGTGTCACTAATGGGGCCACACTTGGGCCAAACTAAAAATCTTGAGGACAAGGGATACTGTCTGTAAGTCGTGGCCACACTGACATTTGAAGAAATTAGCTCCATATTCCCAGACCCTGAATACTGCATGGTTAGATCAAGACAGGTGGGCAAAAAATTACAGAAGTCTTTGCTTGGTGGTTCCACTGGGGTGGGGCTGTAGGCACTTTTGTAGTTGTATTCAGGTCCATGCACCATGCGGTTGGGCAGGAACAAGGCAGCAGCTTGGGAAGCTTCCAGCATCTCCCTCTCTTTATATTCTCTCTCCAGCATAATGTTCTCCAACTCTTTATCAGCAAAGGCCCGCCTTTTCCTCATCCGGTCACTTACTGGGGGAGGTAGAGGTAAGCTCCCTCCCACATAAGTCTCTGCTGGAATGGGGCGGTAGCCTAGAATAAGCAAGCATTGCACATGAAAGAGATTAACATCTAGGAAAGAAAAATCTGGAAACCCAAAGGCAACAGAAACACTGCAAATTGGCAGAACAAGTGTTTACAGTTCTGTATCACTAACATTTTCATACAGAAAGCAAAAGCATTGGTTCAATTTAAAATCGTTCCCTTTGGGGGAAAGAATATGTGTGTTGTAACTTTTTGTTATTGTTTTTGTAGTTATAAGTGTGTTTGTTTATTTTGACAAGTGTACTTTACTGGCTGAAATTTCAATATTCTTCCCAGGCTCCTACACATTGAGAGATAAGGCTGCTGATCTTACTTCAATCGATGATTTATTACTATCCATATCATCTCATTCCATTATTAAAAAAGATATCTATACCTAGAGCTGATGTCACTTAGTTTCTAAAGATGGCTCATTATGTACATTGTAACAGTTGGAGAATAATCCAAGGAGAACTAGGAAAAAAGAGAAAGTTAAAGCAGATTAGTGAGGAGAAAAACAGAAAAGACATAGGAAACAGGGAAACACAGAAAACTAAAAAGAGCTGTTAACTAGTCAGATTCTTCAGTGAACTTTGAACCAGGCCTCTACCCCTGACTACTATACTAGTACAAACAAGCAAACAAAAGTGGGGGGCAGGCACTGAGATGCCCTGCTATATTGAATATAACTAATACGTCGTTTTTCCCAAGCACTAATCATATTGGCCAGATACCCACATGGTAGAACATGCAATCATTAGAACATAGATTAAGTCATCGCACACTTTATAAAGTCAAAACCAAAAATCAGTTTAACAACATAAATAGAATTCCTGGTAGCATAAAATGCTTTCATCATCCCCAAGCACTCGCCACTATCAAATTTGTTTGAAGGATCCACTGTAATGTTTTTGTTTACATAGTGACAAACCCATGGTACTCATTTGCAAATAAAATAAAATGTGAAAATCAATGTTTCCTTTTCTATAGTAAGTTTTTTGCCAGGAAGTTATTTACTTAAATTTACTATTCCATTTCATCCTCCCACTTCTCAAATTGCATTGGCACAATTTCAGTTTATTAGTGTGATCCCTATGGTTATAAAATTTGTTTAGCCAGTTTGTAATCAAATTCACTTTTAATGCATCAGAAACTATTCTAAGGTCAGAAGTACACAGCACAGGGTAAGACAAACAAAGTTTAAAGCCTGTCCAGAACAAACTCAATTCAGAAGCCACACAAGAAAAAACAAAATTCAAATGTCTACTTAAAAAAAAATCTGCTTTCAACCTGATTCTTCTGATGTGACAATAATTAGAGCAAATATAAACTTTTCTTTTCCTTAAATGGTGAAAGATAGTCAGTATATTATTTATCAGATCAATAAATAAATTCCAGACCCAAACAGAGATGCTTTGAAAAATCAGTAATATTTTAAGAAAAATTAATGTATCCCTAGGCTTTAGAAAACATGGGAGTTAGACATTTCACACTGTTCAAATTCAATCTCAACTTCGCTTGTTTGATTCTACAATCTCAATTATCAAAATGATAAATAAAGTGTGGAATAACCACAATTACAGATAATCCAGGAGGGAAATGGTAAAATGAAAAAGAGTGGAATCAGGTTGGATCACCCAGACTAGAAGTCTTTGTTCGTGTGGGTCCTGTTCAACTCCTCACTTGACATACTCTATTCAGCTCCAACAACGAAATAATTGTTTTAAACTTATTTCCTTTCAGGACATCTGCCCTGAATCACGTGGGAGTGTGTCTCTTTCTACACCACTCACACTAGGGCCAACTTCACACGCACTCCCATCTTAACCCAACAAAATTATCAGTGACAAAAACAACAGGAGGTGTGTGAGATTCATTTCCTCACATCCTGATTTCCTTCCTCCAAACAAAACCTTCTAATAAAAGGTATGTTCCCCTCAGGTTACTCCTTCCGAAGTTAATAAAAATACCATACGGCCAGGATGATGAGAATCACTCAGAACCTGCTTTTAAAGGCTACAAGGATGACTGCGTTGTTTTACCTTCTAAAATACTTTTGGCCAGGAGACTGGGTGCCCTCACTTGCCTCTGATACACGGCTTTGCGCTCGAAATTATTCTGTTTCCCGGAAAGCCCCTTCTTGTCCTGTAAACACAAGAAACACAATCATTAATGCCCTGAAGAGAACAGAGAAGGGAAAGGTGTCAGCAACTCCCCCGACCTAAATGTACTTAATTTTCCTATCCCCTGTGAAGAGGATTCCAAACTTATCATTAGCACGCCTTAATCCCAGGGCAACGAGCTAGCTCGGTCCGCAGCCCGGCTTCCTCTGGGGCTGCTTGGCTAGGATCACCCCAGACACACCCAGCAGCCAGAAGTGGGGGACCTCCCGGAGGAAGTCAGTCCAGTGGAACAGACGGGGGGAGCCCAGCCTGAAACAGCACCTGCCACTGGGCAGTGACTTGGGCTGGTTTCTCCTCAGCAGGGCGGATGGGCCGAGTGCCGGGTGGAGGGCGAGAGATGAGGGTCCATGTCTTCGACTCCCCGGTCTGGCCGAAAACTCCGGAGAGCTCACTGGGACTCACCCAGGCGAACAAAACCCTCCGAAGCCGGGAGGGACGCAGCACAAGACCTAGCTGCCGCCGTCCCCGCCTGGTGGGTAGGCTTCCCGGCCCTGCTCCGCCTCCGCCCGGCCCAGGAGGCCAGGCCGTGGGGAGCGAAGACACGCAGGGCCCCGGAGAAACACACCGGGCGGCGCGGGAGGAGGCCGAGTCCCAACCCAGAGCAGGGCGCACTCTCCGCGGCCCTTGGGATCCTGCTTTCCAAGAGGGTCACTGTTTTCCATGTGTACGGCGATCCACTCCCTAGCCAATCCTCGACAATAAGTAAAATTAAAAATAAAATAATCTCCCCCTAGCCGGTTTGGCTCAGTGGACAGAGCGTGGGCTCGCGGACTGAAGGGTCCAGGGTTCGACTCCCCTCAAGGGCACCTACCTCACCTCGGTTGCAGGCTCCCTGCCCTGGTCGGGGTGCATATGCAGGAAGCAACCAATCGATGCTGTCTCTCTCACATCGGTGTTTCTCTCTGTCTCTCCCTCTCCCTTCCACTCTCTAAAATTCAATAGAAAAACATCCTCGGGTGAGGGTTAAAAAAACAAACAAACCTTCCCCGCCCTGCGTGTGGGAGGGGGCGCGAGAAGCCTGCCGCCCCCAGGGCTCCCCGCGCCGGCGCTGGAACACGTGGGAACGTCCAGGCGCCGCTCCTTTACGCAAACTCCGCGCCCCTCACTGCGGGGGGGCCCACCGAGGGAGGCCGCCGAGACCCCTCCGCCGGCGCTTAGGTGGTTCTCCGGCCTAGAACCTTCTGGCTGCGTGGTCTGGAGTGGCGGACACCCAGCTTCCCACGCAACTTCCCGTCTCATCTGTCAAATGGGCACCACGCTCAGCCTTCAGGACGGGGCCCGGGCCGGCGGAAGCACCGAGCCCTGCCGGCTGCACCTCGGCCGCCGGCGACGGACGCCGGGCACGGCACCAACCCCTCTCCTCCTCCTCCCGACACCACCAAAATAAACTCTTACAATGTGAAAAAATAAAATGCCTGTCCCGTGATGTCCCAAGCGGGCCTGAGCACTTTCCGGAGCCCCCGACAGCCTTTTTCCTTCGTTTTGTTCATCCTCACCTGAGGCTAGTTTTTTCCACTTATTTTTAGAGAGTGCAAGGGACGGAGGAGGGAGAAGGGAAGGGAAGGGAAGAGAGAAAGGAGGGCGAGATGTTTGGTTGCCTCCCCGCAGGCGCCCCGACCGGGCCGGGCTCGAGCCTGCACCGCAGGTACCTACCCTGGACCCCGGGATGAAACCCGCGAACCTCTGCAGCGCGGGCCGACGCTCTGCCCATCGCGGCACACCGGCCAGGGCCTGACTGCGTCTTAAACACAGAACCTTTTCCA
The DNA here is from genome assembly GCF_951640355.1 of Cnephaeus nilssonii. NCBI lineage: Eukaryota > Metazoa > Chordata > Mammalia > Chiroptera > Vespertilionidae > Cnephaeus > Cnephaeus nilssonii. The sequence goes on along the minus strand of NC_137085.1, from coordinate 45,501,117 downwards.
CCAAGTTCCCGGGCAACGCCCAGGGCATCCTCCCTCCCGACCACCCCGCCCGCCGTCACCGCGAGAGACGTGTTCTCCCGCCTTCCGAGGGCCTGCCCGGCGCGCCCCAAGGTCGCGGGCCGGGTGTGTGGGAGCAGCCTGCCCCCGCCGGCCCGCCACCCCCCGCGGCCCGGGCGCCGGTACGCACCTCGGTGGCCTGCTGCCTCCGGAGCGCCACCTGGGCGGCCATGACGCGCTGCCGCTCCACCACCAGCAGGCAGTTGGCGCACTGGCAGTCCCGCCAGCGGCAGAAGCGCTTGTGGCCCTTGAGGCAGGACACCACGCCGTGGTTGCGGCAGCGCGCGCACTTGGGCGTGCGGCTCAGCTTGCGCGGCTCCGCGCCGCCGCCCGCGCCCGCGCCGCGCTCCGGGTGCCCGGCGGCGGGGGCCTGCGGGGCCTGCGGCGCCGGCGACGGCCTCGGCGGGACGCCTCCCTGCTGCTCCGGCCGACCGGACGCCCGTGGGGACGCGCCCGCCTCCTCGCCGTCGCCCTCGTCCTCCACGTCGTCGTCGCCCTCGTCGTCCTCGTCCTCGTCGTCCTCGCCGTCCCCGTCGGCCGGCGGCGGGCTGGGCCCTGGCGGCAGCGGCGGCAGCGCCCCGCGGCCGTCCTCCTCCAGCTCCAGGCTCTCCACGTCGATCTCCCAGTCCCCGGCCGCCAGGCCCGCCTGCCGGTCGGCCATAGCGCGTGGCCCACGCTCGGTCGCCGGCACCCTGTGAGACAGGAGAGACCCCGAGACCCACAGGCCGCAGTGAGGCACCGTCCCCAGGCCTTGGGCCCACACCTCCCGGTCGTCCCGCCTGCAGCCCCTGGAGCAGCCCTGCTCTTCACCCGCTCCTGACAGCCAGGCCACACGTGCCTGCCTGGTATCTTTTGGGCCCCCAGAGACCCCCATCCTAACGAGTGTTTACCTATTAATTCTAAGTGCTCTGTGGACACCTGACCTTTCACCGCAGCCTCTCTAGCTATACACGCTTTAACAAATCACATTGTGTCCAGCGAGGCCGGCTTAGACCCCTTGGTCAGACTTTCCCCTTCCCCAACTGCGATGGCCATGCTGAATATAAAAATGTCAATGAGAGAATTGTTTTCCTTTTGATCACGAGGGGCCCTTCAGAGGGGTACCGCCCTATGGTCCAAATGTCTCTCATCCCCCTACATCACCACAAAGACCCCTTCTGGGGCTCGGACTTGTCCTCTCCCGTTGCCACCCCGGCTAATAAGGGACTGACAAACCAAAGTGTTGGGGGTTGTCATTACAGCCCCAGAGGGCCGCCGGGCCGGGAGATGCAGATGCCCTTCCAGCATCAGCAGTGCTTGGGCCATGCTGGGCTGAGCCGTGCAGGCTCTATGCACACAGGGCATGTTTTGCACTTTAAGGCAAGGCTTTCAGGTAAATTAGAACAGATAAGGAAAGGTGGTTAGCACCCGTTTGCCCTCCCGGACACCCCAGCAACATCACAGCACTCACCAAGACTCTGAGGCCCGGGCTAGCAGCCCAGGCAAAAAGAGATCCAACCTTGGGACCTGGCTCTTGAACTGCTGGCTGTGCTTGCAAACAGAAATCTCGGGGGGCTGACAGCTGGAGGCCCGGAGCCCACCGGATGGGGAGTTGGGTAGAAAGGGGATGGAGAAGGTGAGTCAAGTCCTTACGGCCTCGCCCCACACATCCCGGTCTCTGCAAAGATCAGACCGGTCCTCGGAGGTCCGGGGCGCTAAACCTCGCTGAAGCTACTACTTTCGGCTTCCTCGGCCCTAAGCTGGGCGGGGAGGGTCAGGCCGCCCAGGCCTGGCTCAGACCGCGGACTCGCGGGCGGGCGGGCGGGCGCACGCAGCGACTTGAGGCGCGGCGCTCCCCGCAGCAGTCTCCAGCCTCCGCTGCCTTTCCCAGTATTATCCGTTCCGGCCCCCGAACTTCGCGCCCGCTGATTGGCCAGTTGTCAGGCGGTGTGCACGCTGATTGGCCGAGGCGCGCCGCCCAGAGCTCCCCCGCCTGCCGTGCAGCCGCCACGCTCCTCCCCGCCCGGCCCCGCCAGAAGACTCCCGCGCGGCCTTCGGTGCAGCCGGGTTGCGGGTACTGACGCTAAACCCAAAGCGTAACAGCGCCTTAGGGGTGAAATCGCCATTTATCTCCCCGACTAGAAAACAAACACACTATTACGAATAGCGTTGTCCACAGAGGAGGTAATAGACTTGGCAGAGATAAAAAGGCTACTGTGGATCTCGATGTTGTCAGCATCACCAGTATTTCTGCAACTCAATCATTAACTTAGATTGGGTGCAAAATGACGCCTCTCTAATCAGGTGCACAGCGCCATCCTACTTTCTTTTGCAAGACTAAATAAATACCTTGCACCGCAGCGCCGGATAAGCGGACAAACGATCTGTAGATATGTTTGTGGCTCGCACCTCTCATCGAAATGCCAAGTTAACCATGCCTGTGAGACAGGCAGGTCGCCAAATCACCTGTCACAACATTTTTCGACTATGTTAATTACTATTACAGTTGATTTGAAGGAGAACGGACTTGCCTTTAAGAGATTTACATAACATATATTACCTCTAAGCATGTTTTTAAACGAAACTTTTTTTAAAAAAAGTTACTTTTTTAGTGTGCATGAATTTATAAAGAAAAAAAGACCTCCTGTCTCCCTCAAAAAAATCATATATAAATGTTTAATAACAGTTAAATTTACATGTGGAAAGGAATTAGTCTCCTAATTAAATGCTGCATTCTCTATCTTGAAGTAAACTTACAATCACTTAGACGCTTTTCTAGTTAACACTTTTAAATACCTCTCGGAATCAGTTTAGGAGACAGATTAGGAAATTGAGTGCCATTGCACTGAGCACACAGTAGGCTGGCAACCATTATTTGTAAGTTAAAGGAAGGAAATTGCGGAACTGAATTGAACGTTACTTTTCTGGGAGCCGCTCAGGAAGTTAGAAGTTAACAAAGCTCAGAGAGTTTGGAACAAGGCAGCTTAGGAAACACGGTGAAACTAACGCAATCCGCTGGAAGCCCAGGTACCCTCCAACCTTGGGCGAGTTTGGCACGTTCTCCCCAGGCGGCGCCCAGGTGTGATTTCCGTGTGCGGTACTTCTCCCCGGAGCCGCTGACGACGCCTAGGGAAGGAAGCAGAAACAGTCCTGTTAGTTCCTGCGGGCAGCTCTGTCGCGCGGCTCGGAGGGTGACTTGGGAGCCGTGCAGGCTCAGACATGGGACAGAGTCAACCGCGCGCGCCTCTCGCTTGGCATCACTCAGTCACACCAATGGGTTTTACCTTTGGCGTAGCCTCCTGTACTTACCCAAGTACATTTGCTCACCTAGGTGAGTTTGGATTCTTGACTGCGGAAGAATTGTTATTTTCCCCAGATCTTCCAACGACGAAACGGAGGTTTAGAGAGGAGCCCTGGTCACGCAGTGGGAGGGCAATGGACTGGTGAGCACTTTGGTACTGCGTCGACCTCTGCTCTTAGAAAGTTCCTGGAGCCCTTCGCTACCAGCCAGAAAGACTCACAACGGGTTCGCGTTTATTTTATTTCCCTGCACCCCTACTAATTGTAGTACCTGACGGTAGGAGCAGCCCTCCTGTAACAGGACAGGGCACGTTTTTATCAACTCTTATGTTGTGTGTGTGTGTGTGTGTGTGTGTGTGTGTCCCTGCTAGTTACATTTCTGCCTTTGAAACCTAGCTCCACGAAGTGTATGCAATCTACAACCCGCCACCCGTCCCCCCCCCCCCACCCCGCCCCCGCAGGCTCTGTGTACTCCGGTTGGCCAGCTGGGCTTTTATTAATTGCTTGGAGGGTGGGGGAGGGCAGGAAGTCATTAGCCTTTCACCAGTTATTATGAAGATTAAGGAACAAAATCAAGAAAATAGATTTGTTAATTTGGGGTGACTAGATTGGGGAGAAGGGGGACCGGGAGGAACAGGAGGAGAAATGGGCTTGAGCAGCTGTTTACTAAAATAAAGCAGATGGGCAGCCCTCGAACTAGTTCCGAAATGTAAAAGCTGCTCTGCGAGGAGGAAACAAGTGAGATTTGTGTACAGTAAACTGTAAGAGCTGAAGCCGCGCAGCTTCCGGCCCGGAGAGGGGAGAGTGGCTCCCCTCCTTCCACTGCCACCCCCCTTCCCTCACCCCCCGCCCCCCGTCATGGAGGGATTGGGCCCAGGACCGTTTCCTCCCAGGCATGCTCCCCAAACCCCTCCCAAAATCCTATGCCACAGTCCCACTGCTTCCTCCAGAATTCCCTGCCCGTCTCCCACTGCCCCCCTCTCCCCACTAGTCCTACCCTCCCGGCACCCCATCTTGTGCACTTGGGGGGCGTACACCTGTCATCCAGTTGAATTACACTCCATTCCCTGGCCCTGACCTCCCCTAGAGAATCAGGACCCCACCCACTGCTGAGATGTGAAGTCGGGTGGGAGGGGGATTTGAGATGAAGAACTTCGATAGGAAATGCGGAATTACCCGCATTTCCTGGGAAAATTAAAACGGAATCTAAAGGTGCACAAACTGGTTAGCAGAGTAAATATTCGGAGACCATGAGTCAGAGAGCCTGGGCTCCAGGCTGGTGGTCCCACTGATTACATGACCTTGGTCGATGAGTTTTCTGGGCCTCAGTCGCTCAGGTGCAAAACGGGAAGAGGGGCCTTCCTCGGCCTAGAGGTCGAGAAGGCAGTAATAATGAGGACGGAGAGTCTTCACCTCGTACGAGCTCAATTAACACTTATTTATCCCAGAGGCGGCCGCGCGTGCAGGTCTGGGAGGCCCCGCCTCCGGTGCCTCGCTGGCTGAGCTGAAAGGCGAGAGCGCAGGGAGCCCTGCTCCTTTCTCCGGGTTCCTCTCTTTTTTAAAAGAGGTCCGGCCTCGGCTGAAGACCTGTTTGTTAGGTGAGGAAACAAACGTGCTTTGGGCTTGTAAACCGACACCAAAGTACAAAATGCCATTCGGAGCCCCCTCTTGTCCATGACAAAGCAGCGGGGCCGCTGTTTACGCGGCCGCGGCCCGTGTGCTTGGGCGGGGTGGCGCGGGGTTTGCTTTTCTCCCAGCTGGCCGGCGCGGAGGCTCCCCCATCTCCCTCCCTTTCCCCCACATCTCTCTCACCCGCACCCCTTCCGGTCCCGCGTAGCTCAGACCCACCCCGGTGTGAAGCCTTGGCAAGTCCAGCGAGGGAACCTGAAAAATAAAGCTGGAAAGGCAAAGTTTTCCTTCTTCTTTTCTTTCTTGATGAGGGCTTTGTTTTTTTACCACCAGTACCACTACAAAAAAAAGAGTATGTGTGTTTCCATTGGCTCCTGCTGACCCATCCACTCCCTGCTGTGGGTCCCAGCGGGCAGGCCCCGGCCACTCTGAGGGACCTGCGGTTGGGGTCCGGCTCCAGGTCCGGGCCACCTCTGCAGCCTGGCGCAGCCACCTGTCGCGCGATTCATCGAACCCTCGGCCACTGGAGTTGAGCTGCCCTGGGCGGTTCTCGGGGCGGGGGGCGGGAGGGTCTTGGCTCCGCACTGGCAATCGGGCTCGGAGGCCGAGAGCCCGGGTTTCAGACCGGACAGACAGGGGTTAAAATGCGGGATTTGGTGCCTCTCAGCTGGGGTGCAGCGAAGAGGATCTTTAACCTCCCTTTGCGCTTCCCTTTCCTCAGTGGAATTAACCTGAAAGGCGATGACCCCTGTAGACACCCCTGGCACAGTGATGGCCCATGCTGAACATTCAATACTTGGGAGCTATGTTTGTGCGAGTCTTACCATTTTAACTCGCTGAGCTGACCTGCAGAGTCTTGAGGCTCTGTTACCAGTTTCCTAGGCCCCAGGCCTAGGCCTGGAGACAGGCTGGGCGGCGGGAACCCCGCCTCCACCGCTAGCCTGGCTATCTCTACCTGCTGCGTGCACCGCCTACGTTGGTGAATGATTTGGGGGGTTTCTGGGCAGCTCCGTAGAAGCGCTTTGCTCTGGCCTGATTATGGCTCTGGTTTCTCAAGAACTGACCTCGAATCCACCTCCTCTCGCGGAAAGCTCCTCTTAACATTGTATCGTCTCACAATTTTGACCGGCTGTGGACGCGGCGAAATAAATAATCCCAGATGGGATTGCAGAGATATGATTTCCCAATTTGCTTTGCGTAATGAAATATACGACCTGTCACAAGCAATGGGGGGGGGGGGTGCTTGCGAGATATAGCTGTTCTCGAGGCTGTTAGAATTCTCTCGTTTTCTGCTCTGCGTGTCCAAAACAAAAGGAGGGGGGGGGGAGCTGAAGAAAAGGACAATGCAATCTGGGCTCTCATCCCTCTTCCGTGGAAAGCAGGGTTTAAACCTACAGGCATTTAAGATGCGCTCAGTGCGCGCCCCTCGGTTCACAAGTGGGGAAAATTGAGGCTTAGAGACAAGTTCCTGGGATAAATACAGAGTGTCCCCCAAAAATGTATACACACTTTAAAGCTGATAACTCAATTTTGAAAACGAAATGTATTTTAATAAACAGTGCCTTTATAATTATTCAAAGTGTGTGTGTACATTTGGGGAGGACACCCTATAGTGCCTGCATGGGGCCAAATAGGCCATAGTAATTTCAGGGCCCTTCGTGCCTTCATACAATTTTTTGCAGCAGGATCTGGAGTCAGATACTGGGACTATAAAGCAATCATACAGAGCATATGGAAGGATCTGCCAGCCCACCCACCCCACCACCAGGAAACTTCCATCCTCCATGCTGGAAAATGTGACTCAGTTTTCAGCTAGGAGATGAGGCAACCGCAGGCCTCCTTGACTTCTCAGTACCCATTCCAAATGGTCATCAGGGGAGGTAGCGGGGCCCTGGGTTCCAGCCCAGGGGTGGTGTCCTTGCTGTGGAAGGCAGCCATCAGAGGGCATGTGGCTTGTGGCCACATCAGGAGGCCAGGCACACACAGGGGACTCCAGCTCTGTGCCTCCCTGCAGCCCCTAGGGGACCTCCTGATTAACCAAAACTGAAAACCCTTAACCCTGAGAACTGTCCACCCCTACTCCCATCCCATATTGGTGCTTAACATTTTATCCACACTGAAATCACTCACTCTCCATATTTTCCCAGCAGTACAACTACCAAGTAGAAAAGAATCAAGAGAGGGAGAAGGGAAACAAAAGCGTTAATGGGGCAGGCACAATGGAGGAAACTTAATTTCATCCATGTGTAAGAGCCATTGGGCAAATCCATTCACCTTCCTGGGCCTCAGACTCCCTGACTATAAAATAAGGAGTACAACTCAGTGATTTCTAAATTATATCTCACACATTAAAAACTTTAACAAATGTTGACTTCCTTTTGATGCACTCATGGCTTAGGTAACAAGGTCAAGGGCACACTGGGATGGGGATGGGATTAGAAACAAACTTTGGTGTTGATTTTGACATCTTGGTGACATTTCTGTTCCTCTGTACTTGTGCGACTGATCCTGTCTAGACAAAGTCCTAGTCAATAATGTGAAAACCAAACCAAAAAAAAACCTGTCACCTGGTGAAAGATGAAAACAGAATAGTTTTGCAAAAGATGCTGTTCCCTAGAGCCCAGATCCAATGACGATTTGTTCAGGTGACAAAGAGTTCTCACAAGTCATAAAGGTCCCACGATCCTGTGGCTTCTAGATTAGGTCCATTCTGGCTGGAGTTTAAGCAAAAATAAATAAACAAACAAGCAAACAAATAAATCACCCGCCTGCTGAAACCAGCCTCCGGAGCCCTGTCCTGTGTGATAAGCAGCCTCTGCGGTCTGGGTTTGGGCTCTGGGAAGGGCCAAAATATTTCCTTTGCTGTTATCTCTGGGAAGTCTCTCTGGAGTGTTCTTGCTGGCAGGAGGGGTTCCCCTGGAATTCTACCAGAAGCATCCCTATGTTCAAGCTTTACCCTAGCACCGTGGTCGGCAAACTGCGGCTCGCGAGCCACATGCGGCTCTTTGGCCCCTGGAGTGTGGCTCTTCCACAAAATACCACGGCCTGGGCGAGTCTATTTTGAAGAAGTGGCGTTAGAAGAAGTTTAAGTATAAAAAATTTGGCTCTCAAAAGGAATTTCAATCGCTGTACTGTTGATACTTGGCTCTGTTGACCAATGAGTTTGCCGACCACTGCCCTAGCGTGAGGAAGCCTCCAGCCGAGGGACTTACTTGCACCACATAGATGTTCCATAGTGTCTGTCCTGGTGGATTGGGGTGGGGTGAGGTGGGGAGGGGAGGGAGTGGATAAGAAGAGAGGATCAAACTGTATTTGGCTCAGTCTTTGCTCTCAAATGGACAACAAGTGACTGTCCATATATCCAAGTGACTGAAGTATGATCCCATGTCTTGGAGCCAACTGGCAAAAACACAGACACCTCTAAAAGTACTTGACCTGCCTAAGACAGAGTTCTGGGATTCTTTCAGTCTATGAAATAAGTGGTGGGGGGAAAAATAGTAAGACTCCAGGGACGCTCCTGTTCTATTGCTAGCTTTTCCAGCTAAAGTAACCCTTGATCTTGAGCCATTTTACTCACCATCACTCCTTTAGGCTTTGATTGGCTACTCTGCAAAATGAAAGACGAAGTTGAACGATATCATCTCCAATGTTCTTCCCCATATTTTTTTAATACTTCTACATGGGGTGAAAAAAAAATGGGAAAGGCTCATGTGAAGGTTTCTGCAAGGAAGTGTGCGGGGAGGAAAACGAGGGGACAGGGAGAGAGAAAGTCCAGCTTGAGGGTGCATCCCTTATAGCAAAGTGCTACAAAAACTTTCAGAGCCCACAGGAAATAGATTCTCTTGGAAAAGGCTGACCTCAGAGAGCAAGCGGGTGTTCTAAAGGAGGGAGATGGGCAGGTAGAAGGGGGCAAGCAAAGGGGAGTTGTCACTTGCTTCACGCCGATTTAACGCAATGGCGGGGAGCGCAGATGCAAGAAACTCCAGCCCCCTACACTGGCCCACCGAGCCCCCTTAGCCCTCCACTCCTGCCCCTTCTGTCGCAGAAAATTTATTAGCGAGGTGAGGCCAGGCTAACAAAACTGCAACCCTGGGCGCTTCGGACCAGCGAGAATGCTTTGATCCTCCCCCAGTGTCTAGTGGTCCCCAGCCGATTGCATTGCCAAACGCTGGGGTCACTGCTGGAGGACCCAGCTTCCCTGAAACCAGTAGCAGGTGTGTCCACCCTGGAGCAAGAGGCCGCGCGGGGGCGCTGTGGGGCTGGCTTGTCGACCCTCCTTCAGCAGAGCCTGAGGCATAGCGACCCAGCCACTGACCACCGGCTCAGGGTCCCATGGTCGCCTCCGGAACAGAGCAGCAGCGCACACCCGCAGCGTTTGATCCTTGCCACCTCCCATTTCCAGGAGGCGTCTGAGGAGGTATTGCAAGTGAACAGTAATCCATTGGGAAATGTGGAGGGTCACCAGCAGAGGAAGGGGAGGTTGTAGGGGTCCTGTGATTCGCTGCCAGGGGGGCCCAGGGGATGTGGGGGGTCTAATTCCTGCTCCTTCGAGCTTTTCAGCGTCTACTTCCAAGAATGGAGAGAGTTCTTCTTGTGTTGATTCTTGGTATGACTTTGCCAGGAAAGACAGGAGAAACCATTACCATTATTGAGGGCCCACCATTCATCAGATTCAGTGCCAGACCCTTCCAGCTTGGGGTTACTGACTCTTCACAGCTCTTCATTTTACAGTTCAAGAAGCAAGTTCCCAGAGGCTGTCTTATCCTGGGGGCAGGACTCAGACAACAGAACCCAGATCTGAAGCAGAACCAACCCATTTCCGCATGCTTCCCACCAGGAGGTAGCTGTGGGGCCCTAGGTGCCAGCTGCTTCTAGGAAACCCACCCCAGCCCGTCCCAAGCCTCCAGCTCTTTGTTCCAGAAGAAGCCAACTTGATCTCCCTGAACACAAATTCTGCAGGCTCTTCTCAAAGCCGCCCCCACCCCATACCATACCCTCCTCCACGCCCATCCTCTCTCCACTCCGGCTTCAATGTGGCAAATCTCTCACGCAGAGACCGCCCTGAGGATCAGGGGGCATTTTCCGTGCATAACATTTTCAGAACTGCACTTTGTAGCCAGCGAGGCAGGCTAAAATGCGGTGGTAGGAAATGACCCAAGACGAATCCACGTCATATAAAGATTACAGGCAGCTGTGTAGACCAGCCTGGGCTCGGAAAGCATAACCAACCCAAGTCATTCCTGGAGCCTCTTGAGGGTTTTTGGACAAGTCACTTCACCTCTCTCAGCCTCGGTTGCTCACTTGCAAAAAGGGATAATAAATATTTTCCTTGCCTGTATCAACAGTTTCCTAAGCTCAAAATGAAAAAGAAATGGAATTCTTAGAAATATCATAAAGCATCTTGAGCATACGTTATTAATGACGTCCCTGTTGTCTTATTTTGTCCACTTTCCAGCCAGGAACATCATGCCCTGAGTAAGCCAGTAGATAGGATCAAAAAAGATGATGGTTGTGAAAGGCCACAGAGGTGAACGCAGATGCTGTTTTATTAATGGTTGCTCAAGCAATACCCTCCTCTCACGTGAAGCTGCCATTACATTCCTTCATCAGCCAAATACAAAAGCCAGTGCCTTACCTCCCCCGTGGCCACCAGAGAACAAAGCTGTGGAAATGTTTGCATAGATTTCTGTATCCCGGTGGAAGCACTGAGAAGAAAATAGTATTCTCACGTTGAAAGGCAGGAGGAATGCAGAAAGGTAATAAAAACCTTGCTAAATAAACAGGTTGACGCAAATGTTTCTCATTTATCCCAAAGAAACTTATTGTGTGGAAAGAAAAGGTTCGTCTTCCACCCTCTCTGTCTGCGAAGCTGCTTGCCAACTGCAACTAGACGCTGAACTGTTCTCTTTTCTTTTACTTACACATTTTATAACGGAAATTTTTAGAATGTGTAAAAGTAGGCCAAATAGTGTAACACCCATTCGTCTAATTCAATAGAATGATATCCGGGCTATCCACATCCCTATATAGATATATAATATCTGTATATCCATTAGCCAGTTTTAATAGTTATCATAGGCCTTCCTTTCTGCTCAGAAACATACTTCAGAAAGTCCTCTGCCTTTCTGTCATTTAAAGCCGCAGCTCCACTGATGGAGATGGTAAGATTTAATTGTACCAATTGGATGGAATTTCTTGGGCCTCAGATCTGATACTTTCTCCCAACCAGCGTGGCTCAGTGGTTGAGGGTCGACCAGGAAGGAGGTTACAGTTCGATTCCCGGTCAGGGAGCAGGCCCAGGTTGCAAGTTCAATCCCCAGGAGGCAGCTGGTCAATAATTCTCTCTCATCATTGATGTTTCTATCTCTCTCTCTCCCTTCCTCTCTGAAATCATTAAAAATATGTTTTTAAGTCGTTAAAAAAAAAAGATCTGATACTTCCTAGAATTCACAATTTTCTGATAAATTATTCCAGTAAAATACCCATTACTTAAGCACCTGGTTTGATACCAGTGGACTGTGCACAGAGACACGGGTGGCAAGAGTGAATCGTGGCTCTAGATTCTAAAGTCTGGAACTGAATCTCCCATAGCTTGCTTTTCTATCCAACTTGGGGGACTTCCTCTAACACACACAGGGATTAATAACTCCCGCCAGAGGTTTAGGATTGTTACACTGGACGGGCCTGGAATTAGTTCCTTGAGCAGAGAGCTTACCTCAGCCCTGGGTGTAGAGCTCTGAGCCCATAGGATTCCTCCCCACTCTGAGAATTCTACTCCTCACCCAGGAGTGAAAACATGTACTGAGCCCAGCCTAAGACAACGTTGCCTGCATCACGCTGACGTTAACCACTTCCCAGGATCTCAAAACACAGGGTTTTTTGTTGTTGCTGTTGTTTTCTTTTCTGCAGTTTTTCTTCATCCCAGTTTGCACAATTCATGCAGACATCTGCACACTTAACTTTCATCTACTTAAGAATTACAAAGTCAGTAGACTTCACTTATCTTTTCCAAAAGAACTAGATCTGGCCTCAGTACAGTCCAATATATGAAAGCACATAATCAAGTTCCAGTTACAGCCCTCTCTATAGTATTCCCAGATGCCCCGTGTCATTTGGCACATCTATGATGTAATAAATATTGATAGTTCCCTTACATGTGGTGTCAATATCCACTCAGCCAATGTGTGTGTGTTTTTTTTTTTCGTGCACTCTCTTTTAAAAATATGTCACTAGGGTTGTCCTGAAATTTGTTTGTACTCTGGCAACTTCATTAAATGTCAACCAGATGCAGAGTTTCGTTGTTATGATTTCTTTCTTTTTTATTTGTCCCTGTGGATTGTTGGTGTTTTAAAACAGTTTTTTTAAAAAAGATGTCTGTTCCTGACTGAAGATAAAACATCTTAAAAAATCAATGAACTTCCTCGCTTAACACGTTTTAATTTTCCTTTCTGGCTACAGGATCCCAGTTCCGGAATTTCAAACGTTTTTCCAGTCAAGACACAAGTGGGGCCGCTGCCTGAGTGCGTGTAGCTTAATGTTACCGTAGCGGTGACTTTTGCACCACAGAAGGGACCTGTCAATTACAACCTTTCACCCTCCACGGACGGTTACACACACGCTTTCACTCAAAGCCCTGTTTCCCTTCTCTCCTTTCCAAAAATATTCTCCTTCTGGGATGAAATTTTTCATGCATAAGCTCAGCTCAACCAGCAACTGTTTTAAAAGAAAGTTTGAGGAAACCAATTCTTCATTATTTGAGGGGGGTAACATGAACATTGGCGTTTTAAACCTAGGTTTGAGGGTGTTGGTAATTAGAAGTTGAAGAGGAGAAGAAGCCAGACCTGGAGCCTGTGATGGGAAAGACTCTCAAGTCTTTGGGAAGTTACCAAATGCTTAGTGAAAGCAAAAGTGGTGTAAGGATCCATTTACATTACAGATTCTATGACAGGACCAAATTATTTCCACTTTCCTCAAGTTCCATAATTATAAGCAATTATTGCTGTTGAGGTATACAGATCTGGTAGGTGCAGATAAATAACTGTACTTTTGTTAGCACTACTACAGGAAAGTTTTTGTTGTGTTTTTCTTTTTTAACAACTTCTCTGTTTAAAAAAAAAAGCAAAGGGAAATAAAAGAAACTTTGTTCTGTGTCGTACTCAGAAAAACAAAGTACATATCAAGAAATTTTAGAATATTCACTTAAAAATCCACATTGTGTGTAAATGATGTTTTCTGGGAAGGTGTTAAATATGAAATTTTATCTAAAATATTTTGATAAATCTATATCATAATGAGATTAACTTCACATTTGCTTTTGCCTCTATGCTTATAAAGAATTAAAGATTTATTAACCAAATTTCTCATGCTTGACACAAATTAGAAACAGAATTTTTAAAAGCTTTTCTAAGAAGTATAATTAGCTTTTACTTCTGCAAAATTAGTTTCTCTAAAAACTATACAATGAATTAAATTGATAGGAAAAATACAAAATCTGTGGTGCCTGGTTTGGGGAAGGAGACTTATCTCAGTGCTAACCATTTTATGTCTATTTCTTATTGTTGGCAATATTTTAAAGGATATCAGCCAAAATAGGCTACCTTTAAATTATTCAATAATTACAATTTTCTAAGAAAGGAAGTTGGGAGTGCAGTTTATCATGTGCACTAGGATTATTCAGGGGCAACAGGCAAGGCATTTTTTTCATGGGAGCCACTTGCTTTATGCCACCGTGTTATTTGATAACCATCCTCAGGGGCCTTGGACCCAGTCCTACCTTCGTTTTGAGTCACATCCAACTAGGAGGTAATTAATCTCAATCCAAGTCAGCCCTACTAAGCTTCAGTAGAGTCATTTTGAAATTTCGGGCAGCTGCTCACAGAAAACCCAGAACAGAAGGAAAAGCTATCCATAATATTCTATCATTCATTGCCTCTGTGAAAGCAGATCTTAATGGGCTTTAAGAGGCATTTTTATGAATGCATTTTCACTCTTATTTATGTTCTTATCACCCAATCTGCTTAACAGTAAAGAACATTGAGGCTTCCTTCCTTTGTATGCAAGGAGTGTGTGTGTGTGTGTTTTAATTCAATTGTCAATGACACTATAAGAATAACTTTAAGCCCGCATTTGATGGTGCTCCAAGATTCCAAGTCAGAACTAGATCATTCTAATGTGTTTGAGAAGTTAGGTTCAATCCATCACATAGGCTGTTACCAAAAGAACCCCCAGAGGACAGTTGAGGCAACAAGCTAAGTAATTAGAGACGCAAACTGCTCTGCCTCTGTCACTTGGGCTCCAGGAGTGGGGAAGCAGGCCATGCCTCTAAACAGACATTACAGACCATTCTTACAGGCATGAGCAGTAGTCCATTGACCTGATAGGGCCTCAGAGACTAGCAAAACATTTGTTTAACTCCACTGTTCCGCCTTGCTACTAGAGCCCTGTCTAAGCAAAACACACTTGTGAGCATTGAGTCAGACAGCCAACACGGTTTGCGAGAGGGAGCCCGCATCTCCATCACCAGGCATTTGGGACTGGGGATGGGCAGGTGAAGTGAACTAATCTTGCTAAACTCACAGCCCAATGTAATTAATGTTTATAAAACACTAAATTAATATCCATAATGTTTATTTTTAAATGTTTATAAAAGCACCGGACCCAAATCTGCACCCCTCTGCAAACCAATTTTAAAATGGGGGTTGAGAAAGGTTTTAAAAAAGTAGGTTTTGCCCTGGCCGGTGTGGTTGGGCGTTGTCCCATGTACCAAAGGGTTGTGGGTTCAATTCCAGGTCAGGGCACATGCCTGGGTTGCTGGCTCTATCCCCAGAAGGGTGCCTGCAGATCAGATCACTCTCCCATCAATGTTTCCCTCCCTTCCTCTCTCTAAAAATAAATAAACCATTATTTAAAATAAAAAAAGGGCTAGGTTTCACCCTTCTTATCTAAGTCAAAGGGGCCAGTGAACCATGAAATGACCAAAAAACTAAATGTTAATATAAAAAAATATAAGAAGTGACAGTAGGCCTTGCTATCAGTGTAATCAAGAGCTTCCTTTCAAGGCCAGCCTTCTTGCTGGTGTGTGGCCCAGTCTGCCTTGCCCTCTGCCTGGCTTGTCTCCATAGCCTCCTCTGCTGGCAAGCCTCTCCAAACTCAGTTCCCCTACACACATCAGCACATACATCGCTGGATGACACATGTTCCCCTACACACATCAGCACATACATCGCTGGATGACACATGTTCCCCTACACACACCAGCACATACATCGCCGGATGACACCACCGTGGTCCACTCCCCAACACAGTGCCTCAGCCCTAAAGCTCCTGTCCAGCCTGCAAAGCCATCTACAACCTCATCCCACCTTTGCTTCTAAAAATCCACCCACACGGGGTGACCCTATGCCCTCTACAGACCTGCAGGTCTTTACTGACACCTCCATATCCTTCCAGTGCTGCCAACCCCTCGGCTCTCTGCCCACCACAATATGATCACAATCTGCCATCTCTTAAGGATTTGTTCAGATCCCGCTTTTTATGAAAAACCTCTCCCCGACCCCATCCAAGAAATATTTTTTCCTTTGACCTCTGACTTATCTCAATATGTATGCTCTTTATCATCTACTATCTTGTGTTATAAGTTACTGTTACATTATTTTATTTAGTTTTAATTGTTTGGATCTAAGTCATTTTTCTAAATCAAGGCTGTAAGCTCCCTAAGAGTAGGGACCATATCTTAAAACTCTTCATGCCCCTGACAGCACCTAGAACAACACCTGAAAGAAAAGATGTGGTCAGTGGATATTTGTTGATTAAATGATTAAGTTGTTAATTTGTGAGTCTTTCATTCATTAATTTAACAGACATCTGCCAAGTACTTACTGTGTATTGGGCTCACTTCTAAGCTCTGGGAACAGAGCAGTAAAAACAATAAAAACAAACAAACAGACCTCATGGGAGGAAGATGGACAATAACAAAAAAGAAAGTACATAATATGTCAGATAGTGATCAGTGTCATTAAAAATAGTAATAACCCTGAGTAAGAAGAATAAGGAGTGGCTAGCGGTGGTGATGCTTTACACAGAGTGGCCTCACAGAGAAGGGACATTGGAGCAGAGACCTGAAGGAGGTGCTGCTATCTGGTGGAAGAACATTCCAGCAGGAGAAAAGGACACGTGCAAAGGCCCTGAGGTAGGAACGCGCTTGGCATGGTTAAGGAACAGGAAGTGGCAGATGCAGCTGTATCAGAATGAGCGGGGGAGACGGTGGTGGTGAATGAGTGTTTGGGAGGGACAGGTCATACAGAGTCCAGAGAACTTGGGCCTTCACTCTGAGGGAGATGGAAAACCTCGGTAAACAAAAGTATAAAACATCAAAGCAGACTGTCACTCAGCATGAATGCCAGTGTCTGAGATCAGACCAGCACTCAAGCTATTTGGGCAAAATAAAAGCACTCCTGCATTTACACAGCACCCACCTAGGGCGGATGCATGAATAGAGTATCTAATTCATTTCTGAATCAGCATTATGTCCATTTTTTAGACTTACAGAGTTTAAGAGACTTGCCCAAGGTCACACATCTGATTAATTAGCCATATTCCCAGATAATTCAAACCTACGTAGATCTAACTCGAGAGCCCATTCCCTTAAACAGTGTCTGTGGCAATGGCAGAAATCTCAAGCATACATTAGAGTATATACACGAGAATGCAGATGACTTGTGTGTTAAATAGTCAATGTCATCTATATGAGTGCCCCCTTTTATTATCCCTAACATTTGAGAATCGGGACATAGATTGTTGGCAAATAGCACTACATAGATACGGATAAATAAACAGTCACTACGGCCTTAGCAATTCTCTCATGGTACTAAGTTGTATGGAGGCCTGGTAGCAAGAGTCCTCTACTTAGACGCCCTCAGCACCCAGGCCCCAGCATCCTGTTACTGCAACCTCTCCAACAACACCCACAGGGCCAAATACTGATTCTGCCCCCAATGGCAGAGGTTCTCAACTCCCAGAACAGGTGGAAACCACTTGTGAGATCATGGCTCCCCTTCCTCCTAAAACCACCACCCAGGCCACCATGCCTGCAGGTGCTGAACCAACAGGTAGGAATTGGGAACCAGGCACTTTGATGCCCAATGTGGATTAATCATCACTGACCTGGGCTCTCAAATAGTCTGTTGGAGCCATGACATCCAGGGCATTTTCCCGCTCTGACTCAGTAACTGAGAGACCCACTAGGTCCGTGGTCAGCAAACCGCGGCTCGCGAGCCACATGCGGCTCTTTGGCCGCTTGAGTGTGGCTCGGGGTTAGAAGCACTTCTTCAAAATAGACTCGCCCAAGCCGAAAACCAACTTCTGTGCATGGGCCACGAAGTTTCAATCACACTGTATGTGTGTGCATGCACGTGGTATTTTGTGGAAGAGCCACACTCAAGGGTCCAAAGAGCCACATGTGGCTTGTGAGCCGCAGTTTGCCGGCCACTGCACTAGGTGAGCATCTATCCAACAAATTCCCTTTTTCCTTTTAGAATCACCAAACACTGTGTCTGTCAGATAAACTTCCAGACTCAGTGTTTGGATCTGGGTATGTAAAAAGAGGAACTATCGACGACAAAGAGCAAGTACCACTGGCCAACTGGATCCTTGAATCAGAAAGCGGCAAAGTGGCAAGTGGGTTTCGGTTCCAGGACCCACTCAGAGCGCCAGATTGCGGCTGCCGGGGCACTGCACCGTGAACAGGATCCTGAGGCTGGGCAGGGAAGAGTGGAGTGATCGATGAGTGATGTCTATCATGGATGTGCAGATGAAACAACGCACCCTATGTGAGAGTTAAGTGGGAGTATATCATGTTAGAGAAAGGCATCCTACTTAATCTAAAAAAAGAACTGAAATTGCAAGAAATATTAAAATCAATTTTGAGCAGGTAAAAATCCTGCTTATTTTCTAATTAACTATAGGAGTATACAGACTGAGAACCCAATAGAAAGCCCATGTAATGCTAATACTTAAGAGGAAGGATACATTTAATTATCAGGGGTTTACCAACCATATCACAGTTAATGAAGCTGTATTTTAGTGTAATCCCACGGCTGGATCAAAGCCATGGACAATCTGCTCATGATCAAATTGTCGCGTGCTGACACTGCTAGTCTTAATCTAATTGTTTATTTATTTAACTCTGGCTACTGTCTGTTATGAGCATTTAGCTTCTTCCTCTGATGTTTTTTTGAGCCCAACAGTGTGACATAATTTATGTGTGTCTTTTTGTCTCTTTTCCCAAGGTTTATTGTTGGTTTGCTTTAATATTCTCTTGATGTGCCTACTTGTTGGACAGTTACATAAACAAATCCCTAGGCTGAGAATATGTGTGTGTGTGGGGGGGGGGGGGGAAGCCATCATCTACCAACAACCAGATCTTTAAAAATATTTAGACAGGGAGGAACACAAACCAACCAATTTTAGGCCTTCTTTCTCTTTCCATGCAATACAACTCTTAAAACTATTTTAAATGTGTCTCTTATTTTTATGGAACTATTTGTCATATCTAATTTTTAAAAATTATAACATTCTAGATTATGCGTAGTTATTATTTTCTATTTCATGTACCGTACTTAACTGTTAAGTATATGTGGTTTTAAAATATTGCAACCTCTTACACTATACATAACTTTTTCTGCACTGCACGCTGGGCATTGCTCAACATGAAGAGATTTGTTGAGTCTGGGAAGATAATGAAGAACATCTCACGTGAGATGTGTACTCGTGCAAACATCCCCTCATTATGCTATAGAATGATAGATACATTAAACTGAGCTGGGAGAGATCTTTTTACTCAAGTGATTTACAAGCATATTCTAGCTTAATAACTCTTTCTGCAAAAGGGAACATTCTAGAAGCCCCACTGAGAAACGGTTACACTCTGAGCCCCCGCATGACACGGGAGTGGGGACCCGATGCTTCTGGGCTTCACTTTCCCCCGGCCCAGCCTGGTGGTCCTTAAATCATGGACACTGAGGAAAGGGGGCTTAGTGGGATGCTAGATTTTGCAGGATTTGTTTGCTGAGTATTTCAACACTAGACTACAAACACTTTATCATGTTTCCCTTGGATAGCCCCTTATGGGAGGCCGCTAAAGCAGGGATTTTTAGTATTTTATATACCAACCACTGCTAGAACATGAGGCTCCACCAGGAATGGACTTGTAGCATGCCCTTCCTTTCATTTTTTAAAAATAATTTGTTTTATACATTTATACCCATAATCACTTAAATTAATGAGAATAATGTCATTAGAGAATAATGACCACAAGGCTGGACATGCAGGGCTGTGAGTGCCTATGACCATATTAACCTCAGCATCTGTTTCTATACCGTTTTGACGGTAAGACATTCAGAAACTCCCGATTCTTTCTGGTAGGTAGCTGCACAGGGCAATTTTTAAAACTTTTTCATTGAGGGAGAATGTATATCCAACAAAACACACAGGTATTAAGTGTACAAGTCAATGATTTCTGATAAATGTGTATGCCCATGTAACCAACACCCAATCAAGAGAGAAAGATGGCTGATGGGAGGGATAACGCTCTTTGCACCAGCAAAGTGACCCAGTTCTGTCAGACAGAGTCTTCCTGAGAGGCTCGCTTATGATCTGTGATCCAGGCAGGGCCTGAAATCATGGCGTGAACGGTAGGTAGCCTGATTCCCGGTCAGGCCTGGGAGCCCTGCCCTGCCACTCTCTAAACTCAGGCATCATCCCTGAAGCCGAATGGCCAGACGGACAGAGGACACCTCAGTTGTACTGATGCATAATGACATTTGGAGGAGGGGGGATGAAGGGAGGGAGGCAGGGCTAGCCAGGGAGCAGTGGCCAGAGCTCCTTTTCCCAACATGCACTCTCGCTGGGTCAACAGCAAGATTGTTGTGAGAGCGTAACCCGAGCCGGGTAGTGTGCGCAGGATCTGTGGCTTTGCTGTGTCCCTGCTATGTTAATTAGTATTAGGAGCATGATGGATTGGCAACACGTGTGCGCTCGGAGTCTCAAACCAGCCCTGAGAGTTTAGCACTCCATTAGTTACACATCACAGAAACCCAGGGGATGTTTACTCAAAGAGAGGATCACTTACCGGAGGGAAACATGCTAATTCATTCCCGATTCCGTCTGGGGAGAGGGACACCCCACCGGCCCAGGAGGAGTGTAACCGTTCATCCAAGACAGAGATGGAATGAGAGGCTGGCAGGAAACTACAGAAGGCCCTGGCCCCCTGGCCTGGGAACCCTGAAATCTCAAATCCTCAGTTGTTCCAACACGAATCCCTGGGAGACAGAAGTTCAGAGAAGCTTCTGTGTTGACATTTCAATTCATTACCCTGTTCCAGAAGCAGGGAACCCCCGACCCCATCTCTCCCACACCCTGGCCCCGCCACAGAGAGGGAACTCCACGCTGTCCTCCTTCTCACCACATTTTCCACCAGCTGCTGCCTCTCAGGCCTGGGCCAGCTGTATGCACCCCCCACCTCACCCCGATGGGTATCAAAAGTGCCCAGGAAGGATGTCAAAAATCCTGGAGCTCCTCCAACGCAAGTCTTTATTCCTGGCCTTTTTTCTTTTGAACTCAGAGGATTGAAAGATAAACTCCAAGTTCCCTTTCTCACTCTAAGGTGCTAGAGTTCTGCTGTTGTCAAATCAATTGTGCACACATGAGAAAATATAGGTGTGGCTAGAATATTAATGAATCCATGAATGGTGCTTGCTTTAAAGTAGCCTGTATAATTGGTAAGTAATATTACTAAGAATCTATATATATAAAAGGCTAATATGTTAAGTGTCCGTCTGACTGGTCACTATGACGCACACTGACCACCAGGGGGCAGATGCTCAATGCAGGAGCTGCCATGATGCACACTGGCCATTTACAGAGAAACGGCACTGCAGACCTGGCACCCACAAAGCAACACTCAGCTTCCCCCAAGTGGGACAGAGGCCCCACCACCACCCCAGAGCAACAGCCCACCAAATCGTAGCCAACGCTGCTGAGACCCCATGGTGCAAAATGTGGCCCACAGCCCAGCCCAATCCGGAAACAGTCGCTGTGGGTACCGGGTAATGACATCAAGTAGCAACGCCCGGCTTCCTCTCCCTAGTGACGACTAGCCTCCTTGCAGTTTCTTCAGCTTAGGAACACGACTTGCTTTATATCCAGGTGCAAACATTTTATACTTTAACCAAATGTCTGTGAAGCGTTTTCCGATGCTTCATCTCATTTGACCCTCACAGAAGTCCTGGAGTAGGTAGGTAGGAGAACTCGGTAGAATCCTATTTTCTTTTCGTTAGCCGGAAAACAGAGATTTAGAAAGTTTAGAAACTTGACCCAACTGAAAAGAAGTTAAGAAATGGTGGACCTTGAAAATGACTTCAGGTTTTCTTTGCGCAGAATATAGTCAAACACTGCTACAGTTAAATATTTTACCCTTTGTTCTCCCTGCAAGATCTACAATAATAATCTGCTTCGTGTTGATATTTATTGATGTATTGCTGACAATTACCCGAAAGAGAAGTTGGGGTGCTTCACTGGGCTGGAAAAAGTTTAGCTAAATCAGAAAGCAGGTCTAATTAAGCAAGTTTATTCTATATCCATAAAAGGCTACATTGACTCACTCATGCATGATACATATAAAGCTCTCGCTGGTGCCAACTGCATGCGTGTTTCCATCTGTCATTGTCAATTGTGAATTTAGTTGACACTTCTATTATAGAGAAAGGGCAAATAGCGATATTAAAATATTTCTTTGAATTAATTTCCTTTCAATGTGCACGAATCCATGCACCAGGCCACTAGTATATAACGACTAAGAATATATTTAGGCAGTAGTGTGCCCGTAAATGTGTAACAAGTGGCTGAAGTGGGGGGAGGCAGGGAGCCCTATTTGCAGTGCTGATAGTTTACTTGGTGTAAATATTCCCACCATGGCCAATTTCAAGCCGCCAACCTGACATCACTGCACACGGATTTGGGAAGAGCAGATGTTCACAATTGGTTCTCTCAAGCTGGTAGGAACAGGCTCCAGCACACAGTTACCAGCTGGGGAACTATATCTGAATAAAACTCACCCCTGCTCCTCATTATCTGTAAAGTGTGTCCTCCTCCTCTCCCCTAATGATGTGTTACTGTCCACACGTCTCAGTGCAGTGGTGAAGATCCTGGCCCTGGGTCAGCATACCTGGTTCAAATCCCAGTTCTGATGCTGTGAAACCGTGGGTGTATTCCTTTGTCTCTTTCCTCATCTACCACATTGAAACTTTTAAAAATAGGTTCTACTCCATAGAGATGCTGTGTGGATTACATATCTTACCTAGCACACTCTAAAACAGTGATACCTCAGCTCCAGTGTGCACCAGGCTCGCCCAGAAGGCTCGCTAAAGCAGAGACAGCCGGGCCTCACCCCCCGAGTTTCTGATTCAGGAGGTCTTGGCTGGGTCCTGGGAATTTTCATTTCTCACAGGTTCCCAGGAGGGGCCTGAGTTTGCATTTCTAACACATTCCCAGGCAATGATGATATGGTGGGTCCAGAGCCCATACTGAAGAGAACCACCACTCTGAAGGTCTCAGAATGGTCCGGAGAATCCGTTATATACCAGCTGTTACACCGTCAATTCTAAGAGGTCAGAGCTATCGCCTCTAAAGGAAGACCATGCCCAAAGACACCAAGGGGCTGCCCAAATGAAAGCACTGTCCCAGAAGGGCTCCCCAGGACCTACAGCAACCTCAGCTGCCCTCAAACAAGGACTAGCAGGCAGAGCCCCCATTCTTCCCCTGCTGTTCCCTCCACCAGTCAGTCAAGTCGACCCCATCTGAGTGTGTCCCCTGTGGGCCAGCTCCAAGGAATGACAGTCAGGTTGGATGAAAGGCACTTAACATTAAACAGGAATAAAAGACAGATTACTTCCTGAGGTCACTAACCAGAAGGAGAACTGCCCGAAGGCCAGCTGTCCTTCCATCTGCAAGTTCGCCTGTTGGCTTGTTTTTCAGTGGTCAGTCACTTATACGCCTGCACAGCACTAACATTTATTGGTGACGACGGGGGCTGGTAGGAGCCACGCTTAGTACCAGACGTGAATGCATCTTCAGTGCAGCACAGAATCATCTTCTGTGTCACTAAGAATTCATAATTTTCCCTTTTGGAGCTTTGCACTACACTTAGAACAGCTCAAAATTACGTGACTTCTTCTAGTCACCTCTCCATACAATTACTGATTGCTCTAAGCCCGCTGCGTTCACTGTATAACCATCACAGAAATTCCGAATGGTTAAATCGTAATGGCTTTTTTAGGTCAATTAAGCTAACAGACCAAGTTGTTGGTTCTTGCTCAAATATGTCACATAAACCACAGGGCAATGGGAGCTTATGTTTAAATAACCCAAGGGAAACCGGGTGTTTACATCCCCCTCGCTCCCACGAGAATTGCCTGGACAGTCGTTCCCAGCGGCCGGGGAGTGGCACACATGCTCTGTTTGATTCTGTGACCACTGGCACCATCCCTGCCCTGCACACGGCCCCACGGGAAACAGTAGATATTGGAAATCCAGATGGGAAACCCTGGGAGTCAGGCCCCTTCAAAGTAACCTTTTAAAGCCTCCATGTTCTGATTTTCGGATATACCCAGAACAGGGCTGGCCTAACATTTCCACCGTATTTAATGGCTAGTTTTCTTCCCTTTCATGTAATGCAGCTGTACACCAGGGCCAATATGAACGTTTCCTCTGTACACAGACCCCCCTGCGTTGGCCCTAAGAGCCAGCTCTGCTAAGTCAAGAAACACTGACTCCATCCTCCCTCTTTAGTACAGTTTTCACTCAGAAGGTAGGTAGTTGGTTCCTTCAAACACATTTCACTATGATAATCCCCTTCTTTCCTCCAACACTCAGGTCAGCCGCCTTTCTCCTCTCCTGCCATCTTCATAGTCTCTCCAAAGGGAGGTGGGTGGAGAGAAAAGGGAGCTTTCTTCCTGTTTGTTCCTAATCGCATAGAACAAAGGTGCAATGCCAAGATGTCGAAACTCTATCATACCCTTCAAACTGTGAGTGAATCATCTGACTCAAAAAAATCCTAAATTACAGATGGAATGAGGTGTAAACTAGCCAGCAACGCAAAGCTGGAGAAATTTTCCCACCTCATGTATTAGGTACCTGTCTTTTTTCTGCTACCAGTATTCACATTCTTATGGTTTATACACAAAGAAGTCAAAGGAAAAGATCAACAGATTTGACTAAATGAATATTCAAACAATATAAAGAAAAGGAAGGAAGGAACAAAGAAAAGGACAGGAAAAAGAGGGAAGGGAAAAATAACAGACTAGGGAAAACATTTTCAATAAATAGGGTAAAGGGCTAATACCTTAATGAGATAACATTATTATTTTCTCAATAACTAGAGGCCTGGTGCATGAAATTCATGCATGGGAGGGTGTCCTTCAGCCCAGCCTGCGCTCTCTCGCAATCTGGGACCCCTCGGGTAGGGTCCCTAGGCCTGGCCTGCAATCAGGGCCTATCAGGGCTTTCCTTCCCCCGGCTCCCGGCAGCTGGCCCTGCCCCCACTGCCACCACTGCTTGCCATCTGTGCAGCACTGTCCCCACCCCCCGCCACCAGTCGCCTCCCTCTGTGGGTGACAGGCTTGGGCTGTGATCGCTTGGCTGGCCTGGGCCTCCCTCTGTGGGGTGATTGCTGGCCAGCCCTGCACACCCACCACAGTGTCGCTGGCTGGTGACCTGGGCCTCCCTCTGCAGGGCGATCATGGGGCGATGGCGGGGCCCCCCAACCAATCGCATCGCACCCGCCTTGGCTGGCGTGGTGCCAGTGCGTGTCATAGCGTGGTTGTCCAGAAGGTTGTCCGGGTGGTCTTTCTGCTGTTCCATGGTTCGGTCAATTTGCATATTACGCTTTTATTATTATAGATAATGTTCTCAGTGTTATTTAATTGATAATAGAAAACAGGAATGAACAGAATTCACAAAATAATAAATGCAACTAGTAATCAAACACAGAAAACTAGCCTCACCAGAGATCAAAGAATGCAAAATTAAAATATCAAGATACCCTGAGTCACCTAATAAACTAGCAAAAGAATTTTATGTTAACACTCAAAGTTGGTAAGGTTATTGTGAAACTGGCACCCAAACACTGCTGTGAGCATTCGAAATTGGTACAATCCTTAGGCAAAGAAGTTTAGAAATACATGTCACATGCCATAAAATTGTTCATACCCTTTGACCTAGAAATCCCATTTCTAAAAGAGAAAATAATACAAAGATAAAGCTATCTGCACAAATATATTCAAGATAACCCTGTATAATTTTTACAAAATAGAATCAACCTAAAAGCCCAACAATAGCGAATAGTTAAATAAACAATGGTACATTCATCCATTCATTTATTCAAAACATATTTATTAATCAACCTCCATGTGCTAATCATTCCATTTCCACTGTCAAATTCTAAGGGTAATCAATAACAGATAAGTGAGAGAGACTATACATTTAGATGATTTCCAGTTGTATCAAGAAATGTCAGCCTTCAGTAGAACACTGACATATATATCACTCCCAAATCATTAGGGAATAAAATACCCAGGATACTGTTAGAGTGGCTATCATCAGAAAGACAAGAGGTCGTAAGTATTGGCAAGGATGTGGAAAAGGGGAACTTTGTGCACTATTAGTGAGAATGTAAATGTAAATTGGTACTATGGAAAACAGCATGAAGGTTCCTAAAAAAAAATTAAAAGTAGAACATATGACGCAGCAATCTCAATTCTGAGTATTTATCCAAAGGAAATGAGAACAGGATCTGAAAGAGATCTGCCCTCCACATTACACAGCAGTACTGTTCACAAGAGCCAAGACTTGGAAACGGCCTACATGCCCATCAACAGATGAATGGATCAAGAAGATGTGACTATCTATGTATATTTATATACTAGAGGCCCGGTGCATGAAATTCGTGCACAGGTAGGGTCCCTAGGCCTGGCCAGCAATCAGAACCAATAGGGGCCTTCCAGCTGCCAACCGGGGCCTCCCTTCCCCAGCTGCCGACTGCCGCCTTCCTTTGTTCCACGCCGACCCCTAGTGGTCAGTGCACATCATAGTGAGCGATCAAACTCCCAGTCTCCTGGTTGAACTCCCAAGGGGACAATTTGCATATTAGGCTTTTTATATATATATAGAAGATACCTATATAATGGAGCATTATTCAGCCATGAGAAAGAAGGAAAGCCTGCCACTTGCAACAACATGGATGAACCTTGAGGGCATCATGCTAAGTGAGATAAGTCAGACAGAGAAAGACTAATAGCGTATGATATCACTTACATGCGGAATCTAAAAAAGCCAAACTCATAGAAACAGAGACTGGAATAGTGGTAACAGGGGATGGGGGGTGGGGAAATGGGGAAGATGTTGGTCAAAGGGAACAAGCCTCTGGTTATAAGGTGAATAGGTTCTGGTGAGCTAGCGTAGAGCATAGTGATCATAGTTAATAAAACTGTATTTTATACCTGAATCTTGTTAAGAAAATAGATCTTCAATGTGCTCACCACAGTAAAGAAATGGTAATTATAAAACATGTTGGAGGTGCTAGCTAACCCTATGAGGGTGATCATTTTATAATACATAAGTGTATTAAATCAGCACATTGTATACCTTAAACTTACATAACAGTACATGTCAATTATATCTCAATAAAGATGGAAAACAATACCAATAAAATGAAATAATCCTATATAATAAAGAGGTTGTATGCAAATTAACCCTCAAGGCCTCACAAGATGGCTGCCTGTGACCAGGCCAGCAGGAGGGTTAGTGAGGGATGACCAAACGACTGAACAGCAGGCTGCGTGGGGCGACCAGGCCAGCGGGGGGGCCGTGAGGGGCAACCAGGCTGACATGGGGGGCAACCGGGCTGGCGGGGGGGGGGGGGGAACTGGGGGCGATTAGGCTGGCGGGGGGAGGGGGCAGTGAGGGGAGACTAGGCCGGCGGGGGGAGCAGTTGGGAGCGACCAGGCCGGCAGAGGGCAGTTAGGGGCGACTAGGCAGGCAGGTGAGTGATTAGGAGCCAGTGGTCCAGGATTG
Organism: Cnephaeus nilssonii; assembly: GCF_951640355.1. NCBI lineage: Eukaryota > Metazoa > Chordata > Mammalia > Chiroptera > Vespertilionidae > Cnephaeus > Cnephaeus nilssonii. The sequence continues at coordinate 45,474,027 of NC_137085.1, read as the reverse complement.
TGAGAGGGATATCCGACTGTCAGTTTAGGCCCAATCCGCAGGATCGGGCCTAAACCAACAGTCGGATATCCCCTGAGGGGTCCTGGATTGGAGAGGGTGCAGGCTGGGCTGAGGGGACCCCCCTGTGCATGAATTTCGTGCACCGGGCCTCTAGTTTTTTACATAAAATGCCTTGATGACCATTGTCCTTGAGACCCACTATTTAAGGCACCAGGGTCTGAGCCTTGGGAAAACCACAGAGACAGCTATGCCAAAGGTTCTCAGTAGCCCAGCATCCATAATCTGCTGTTTGAAGGCCTTGAACTTAAGTGTCCTAGAGCCCCCTCCTCCCGGGCCTGAGCAACCAATTGCCTTAAAGAGCCCTATCAGTGTTACATGAGGCCTGGGTCCTGGGGCAGCCAAGATAGCAGGCGGAAGCAGGGGATGACACGGCTTCGCTCCCCCGTGGGGCTCCTTAGCCCTTACTGCTGCCTGTCACTGCACCTGCAGTCCCCTGGAGGCCCCACTGCTGTCCAGGGAGTGGGGAACACTGGGCGTGCGAGGGGAGAAAGTTAGCATCCAGGGAGCTGACATGCCTGCAGACACTGGGCTGCTCGGGTTCACCTGACCCAAGAGAGTTCATCAAGCTGCACCATTGGCCACTGGCTCTGAGAATGGCACTCACCTCCCGGGCACACAGAGCTGGCTCGGCACTCACAGTAGACACTCACAGTGGGCATCAGCTAAGGGCCTCCCTCTAAAGCTCGGGTGGGAAACCTTTTTTCTGCCAAAAGCCATTTGGCTATTTATAACATCATTTGAGGGCCATACAAAATTATCAACGTAAAAAGTAGCCTGCTCTATTTGATCAAACATTTAATTAACTCACCCCGAATACCTTGGCAGGGCCAGACCAAGGACGAACTCTGTGTATCAGCCATTTGCCCACAGTGTAAATTTCTCCAGCCTTATATGGCCCTGGGACCCCAGCCCTGCTCTAAAGAAACCACTGTCCCATGCTCCCTAAAACCCAAGATGTTTTTCAATAAGGGATAACCCTTCCTTTCACAACTAGAGATAAGGGTTAAAATGTACACCCTCGGCGGGGATAATAATAGTAACAAATTAAATATAATATTTGCTATGTGCCACAATTATTCCAAGTGTTTTACATATAGTCATTCATTTCATTCTCACAACAAACCTGTGAGGAAAGAACTATTACTTTCAACCCCACTTTACACGAGGAATCTTGAGCATAGGGATATCGAGTAACTACTTCTCAATCCACACACAGGCAAGCGGGATGCCTTTTGACCCAACGATCCCACTTCCAGGAATAAATTAACCCCCAGGAACGAAGCTCTCTATGCACAAATATACTCGTGGTGGCATCATGTAACACGGGGGAAAGTTGGAAGCACTCTGAACAGAGGAGCAAGTAGAGATGGCTAAGTCAATGCATTCATTTACCGTGGGATTTGGGCTCAGGCGGGCTGGCTCTAGTACCTCAACCACAACACCACTCTCTACCTTAGAAAGAGCCTAATGCCCTAGCCAGTGGTCGGCAAACTCATTAGTCAACAGAGCCAAATATCAACAGTACAATGATTGAAATTTCTTTTGAGAGCCAAATTGTTTAAACTTAAACTTCTTCTAACTCCACTTCTTCAAAATAGACTTGCCCAGGCCGTGGTATTTTGTGGAAGAGCCACACTCAAGGGGCCAAAGAGCCGCATGTGGCTCGTGAGCCGCAGTTTGCCGGCCACGGACCTAGCCAGTTTGGCTCAGTGGATAGAGCATCGGCCCTCGGACTGAAGGGCTCCAGGTTCTATTCCAGTCAAGGGCACGTACCTTGGTTGCAGGCTGGATCCATGTGCGGGAGGCAAGCCATTGATGTGTCTCTCTCACATCGATGTTTTTGTCTCTCTGTCTCTTCCCCTCCCTTCCACTTTCTCTAAAAACCAATGGAAAAATATCCTTGGGTGAGGATTAACAAAAAGGGAAGAGATTAGCTACCGAAATTTACACTGTGGGCAAATGGCTGATATACAGAGTTCGTCCTGAAAGCAGTTTGGAAACAAGGGAGAAGCTAACGCCTGAACAATGAGGGACATGGAGGGGGTTAGTCTCAGGGCCCAGGCTACATGTTGCTGACCTCACGGCTTTGCCTGTTCTGGGTCTGGGTGCCCAGTTCCTTCCCAGAATCAAACTCCATGCCTCTCCCTCCTCCTCTTCTGAAAAAAACAAACAAAAAAACAAAACAAAACTAAACTAAGCAGGTACTAATCCAGGTACTGACCTATTCATTTAGAGGAAATAATTGTGCTTTTATTCTCCCCCAATGCCTAGAACCACAAAAGCTAACCTAACCCAACACAGAACTCCTCTCCCCCACTGAGGTTGGTGAAGGACCCTGTTAACAGCTTTCGTGGGGGCACTCATCCAAAGCCTCAAGCTGTGCTCATCAAGAGCCTCCTCGCAGAGTCCACGAGTCCAGGCTACTGAGCAGTGCTGCTGAAGTGGGCTTCCTCACATTCAAAACCCCTCCGGTCATGCCGGGGGGCAAGCCAGGGCACAGAGCTCAGATAGGACTGCCTTGCCTTCTGCAGTGGCCACACACACACACACACACACACACACACACACACCCTCCCGCCCACTGCTCATGGGTGTGCACAGCATACCCCGCCTCCCACCCACCTGGCACGCTCGCATGAATCGCATGCACACACATGCACTTCCTTCTCCCGTCTGTCCCCCTCTTGCCTCCTCTGAAACTCACTGCCGAGCTTCTGCCAAGGTGTGTAGGGACACAGGTGAGGCCTCCCTGAGCCTCTGCTCCCATATGCACTTGGGTATTTCCCACTTTTACTTTTGAAAAAAGTAATGTTCTGGGATGTGGACAGAGTTATCCGGCACCGAAATCAGGGCTGTCTTGGATTAAGGAGTGCACACCCTTGGAGTTTCCAGTTTGATGTCTGTGGCTCCACCTCCCTGTGAGCAATCTTAAAGATCAGGACGTGTGGACACGGACATGTGGGACTTTTCCGGGGCCCGAACTGGAGTCACACTCACTGCATGGCTGCTGTGAGCCCCTTCCTTATGGTGCGTGAGCCTACTAAGTGCCCAGTGTGGGCACCTCAGCTCAGCTTGGTGGCTCTCCTCTCAAACTCTAGAATGCATGTTATGGGAAAAGGGAGGAGACTGAGACAGAGGGTCCCACTCTCGTGAAGGTCTCAGAATGTGTCTACAGAATGTCACGGTCAGCCTTCTGTCTCTGAGAAAGAAACCAGGCCATGGACTGGGGTGGGGTGGAGGGGGTTGGCTCTGTGAGCTGTGTTCGCAGTACAGTCTGCATGGATCAGTCGGTAGGTCATCATGTAGATGAGGTAGAGGCATCCCCCGACACACACAACTCAGGAATTCTGTCCCAAGCAAAGGACTCAGAAAAGCAAAGGGCCCCGTCCCCTTCTCTGTGAACTTGTGGGATCAGCAAAGAAAAGGCAGCCTGACAGGAAAAGGAAAGCACAAGCTAACAACAAAGACCAACGCCTTGTCAGTGAGAGGAAAGGTTTCTGGGGTCGCTGAAGGCACAGGCGTGGCTGTCAGACAAGAGTGGATGTCCCAGCTCCGCAGTCATTGATATCGTCTCCCGGAGCCTCAGTTTCCCCCTCTCTGAAATGGGGATAATAACAGTCTCTTTCTCTTGAGGTTCGTATGAAGATGCAGTGAGAAGATCTGTGTGAACTGGCTGGCACGGTACCTGGCAACTAGTTAAGTGCTTGATTAACAGTGGATAGGATCTCTATTATTTTACTATCTGTTAGAGAAGGATGGAAATTGGAAGTTTCCTGACTGCATGAACCCCCGCGTTCTTTCTCCTTCAGTTGCATTTGGTTTAGAGGTTTATTTTCCCGGCTGGATCAATGCCTCCCAGGTCCCACCCTGTGGGGCAGGAGTGGCTCTCGGGGTCCATCCTCCAAACCTGTGGAATAGACAGGACCTATCTGCCCGCCTTGGATAACTAACTCCACCCTGCGCTGGAAGAGAATCAAAGAGGCGGGTCGGCCCATCTGGTCAGACTGCTCACTAATAAAAGCCAGGATGCTTCAGAAGAAAGAGACAACTTTTCAGAAATGTGATGGACCCCCTGCTGTGACGGACAAACCATCTGTTTGTTCCATCTTGCAGATTGGGGAGTGCCGCCCACCCGAGAGGTCTTTCTGACAGCATCGGATGGAATGCTGTTCCTGTGCTCACACGGGTGCTCTTTTCAACTCCAAATGTAAACAGCTCCGAGAAGGAAGAAATAAAGGACTGTGGGGGCGGGGGAGGCAAGCAATTACTTAGTGCTTCTTTCCTTTGTTTTTTCCATGGGGGTAAAGTGGTACATAACATTGTTAGTTTCTACTTGGTGTTTCTTTAAGGGATCCCTGGGTTGGGACTACTTGAGGGTAAGTTAAACTCCTTTTTTTTTAATTGATCTCTCTTTTTTTTTTTTTAAGAGAGAGGGAGTGAGAGAGAGAAAAAAACATCTAGGTGAGCAGAATGTCCTCTGTTTCCTGCTTGCCCCCTACCAAGCCCGAAACCTGGGCATGTGCCCTGACCATGAATTAACTGGCAACTTTTTGGTGCACAAGATGACACCCAACCAACTGAGCCACACCGGCCAGGGCATTAACTTTTTTTTTTTTATTGATTTTTTACAGAGAGGAAGGGAGAGGGACAGAGAGCTAGAAACATCGATGAGAGAGAAACATCGACCAGCTGCCTCCTGCACACCCCCTAACCAGGGATGTGCCCGCAACCAATGTACATAGGGCATTAACTCTTGATCAACACCCAATATAACTTGGAAGGAGTAAAGGTTTTAAAAATTAGCTTGGAAGAGCCCTGGCGAGGTGGCTCGGTTGTTTGGAGTGTTGTCCCGTGCACCAAAATGATTGCAGGCTCAATTCCCAGTCAGGCACATACCTAAGTTTCAGGTTCAATCCCCAGTCAGGGTGTGTACGGGAAGGAACCAATCAATGTTTCTCTCTCACACTGATGTTTCTCTCTCTCTCTCTCTCTCTCTCTCTCTCTCTCTCTTACCCTCCCTCTCTTCTTCTCTCTCTAAAAATCAATAAAAACATATCCTCAGGTGAAGATTTTTTTAATAATTAGCTTGAAAGGAAATAATTACAATATATATATTTGACAAAGAACTTGTAACTGAAATATATAAAGAACACTTTCAATAATAAAAAAATCCAACAATCCAATTTTTAAAAAATGGTTAAAAGATTGCAATACTAGTAGATACTTCATCAAAGAAGATGCACAATTTGTGTATCTTCTTTGATGAAGTATCTACTAGTATGAGAGAATTCATCATCAGTGAAATACAAATTAAGACCATAATGAAATAGCAGTATACTGCAATTAGGATAGCTAAGGTGTTTTTTTTTAACCTGACAATACTACGTGTTGTTGAAGTGGAGCAACTGGAACTCTCATACCTGGCTGGTGAGAATGAAAAACAGCACCACGACTTTGGAAAGCGTTTTAGAGGCTGCTTATAAAGTAACACCTACCCTGGGCGTACAACCCAGCAATCCCACTCCTGGGAAAGGAAAGCAGGAGTCTGCATAAAGCCTTCCACACGGCTGCTCATAGCAGCCTTACACAGAATAGCCCAACGTGGAAAGAGCAGAGATGCCCAGCCATAGGGGAGTGGGCCAACGGCTGTGGTGTGGCGATGTCCCCGCCTGGAGCGCTGCTCAGCGATAGAAGTAAATGAAGTAACGTGCACAACGACAGCTGAACCTGAAAAACACGGTGCTGAGCAAACTAAGCCAGATGCAAAAGATTAAAAATTAAAAAAAAAAAAAAAGCTTCTTCAAGCTTTTATTTCTGTGACACTCTAAAGAAGACAGCCGGATGGACAGGGACAGAAAGCAGGACAGCCACTACGTGGGGCTGGGCTTGGGGGAGACGGAAAAGGGACATCAGAAAGTCAGTGATTTTCGACCTCTGTATCTCTTTAGCTGTAGGAATAGGGATCAGTCTTCCTTATCCAAACACACCTTACCAAGTAAGAAAGAGAAAAAATTGCTAATGAGAACTTAGTCTAAGAATAGGTTTTTCCTATTATCCAAGGGGAGGTGATAACAGAGAAAACTTATGTATCCTTACTCTGCGCCAGGGCCCTTTCTGGACACTTCCGTTATTTAGTCCTCTCAGGAGTGCATGCGGTACATACTGGTATCATCCTCGTCGCTGGGGAAACTGAGGCCCCGAGGAGGCCTCGGGCAGTAAGCGTCCCGGCTGTGAGGAGCAGAAGGAGACGTTGGGTGCGGCCGTGTGGCCCCAGGAATCTGCTTCCTTAACCACCCTGCACCGTGCCTCTCGGAGTGGACAGTGTTTGGGTCCCAGAGACGTGAGATTCCCAGAATTAGAGAGATCTCCAAGGAACGGAATGAAGGAGAGAGCCTCTGAACGAAGCATAGCTCTAGATGGCCGAGGGGGGGCACTTCCCAGCGGAGAAACACAGGTTTTCCTGCGGAGAATTTTGTTTGAAAGGGAATGAGCAACTCTGAGCACAGGCGGCTTTTCCTGGAGGCAGGAGAATGGGTTCAAGTAAAATCTGAAAGACCCTTCCCATCCCTTGTATCTGGGTCATGGGCAAAGGTGACACACACCTGGGCCAACATACTGAGTCCCAAACCAGTTCACCCAAGAAGGGGCATGAAGAACACACGAGAAAAAAACGGGCCCACCAGGTCCCAGGATGAAGGAAACAGCCAGTGGAGAGGTGGCATCTGGCGATTCCTTCGTGAGCAAAGGGGACTAAAAAGGAAGACGAGAGATAAGGCCTCCGGGCCCCTCCGCAGGGGCAGGCTGAGCTTCTCTTTGGCTAATCCCTCATCCCCAACGGCTGGATCCAGGGAGGTTGGCCTCGGTGCCATTACTGATATACACACTAATGGCCTGAGCATGGAAAGCTGCCAAAACCAGCCACCATGAGGATGAACCGGCCCCTTCCCAGAGCAAGGTGGTAAGCAGGAGGACCTCCGGGGAGCCTCCTTCCCTCTGAGTCTTCAGTCGCACCTACCTATTCACTCTCAACAGCTCCAGCCCACCCACCTGAGGGGAGCCCCAGCTCGGGGTACAGTCTTGGCGGTGCTTTTCAGATTGTCTTGCGCACACACTGTACATTTTAAATTTTCCCACTGGAA